>NC_053153.1:34097593-34697593 GCF_016808335.1 Panicum virgatum | reverse complement strand
GCAAGGCTCTGGTGCGCTCTTCTGATGGCACAGACAAATCTACGTTGTCAAGAGCGCCTTCTGGTGAGAACCCCTTCCACTTGATGCCATGGTTGCGGGTCTTCTCAAAAGAGCCAATGAGATCGGCTTCCAGCAGAGTTTTGATCTCATCATACTTCTTCTTGTGTTCAGGAGGGAGCTCTTCATACGTGATGGGCTTGGGAGCGGGTTCTTAATCTTGAACTCCCGTCGTCTCTGTGGTGGGTGTTGCTGTTCATGAGTGTCCCACTGGACGTGCCAGAATGTGTTGTCGGTCGAAACCCACCGGCGAGCAGCGACAGGCAACACGAAGAGCCGGGAGGTCGCCGGAGCACTGGCAGGCACTGCTCCCTCGTCGACGGCCCGCAATTCCAGCAACGCGCCGCGGCTTGTGAAGACGCAGGGCGTGCCACCTGACCTATACCCGTTCAGGAAGGTGCGGACGTGCTTGCGATGATTGACCTGCATGCACAAACACGTGGAAACGTAAGTCCGAGCCGTAGTCGGCTCCCCGGGACGACTCTTGCATCGGCTTTAAAGAGCCGATCAAGTCCCGGTGTCAGATGGGATCTGTTTGCATCCGGATGTTGACAGATAAAGCAAATAACTATAAAACTGCTCCAATTAAATCTAAATGATCTAATCCACAACGGTAAAAGCTTCACTGCTAGATCAGAACGTCCTACACGTAACTGGGCCTAATGAACGTAACAGATAACTAAACCATAACAAAAAACAGAGGCCTAAGAACTAGCGAGAGCCGATTCCCGGATCAATTCCCTGTTAAAGCTAAGATAAAGCATCTAAAACACCACCGGATCATCCAACCCGTTTGCAAGGCCTAACCTAGCAGATATTACGCCAACTCTCAAGAATAAGAGCAAACCATAATAGATCAGATCTACTAAACATAAAGGAAGCAGGGTGTTGTCTCTGTGCAACTAATCCTATATGACAAGAACTAGCATAAGATTGAAACGTGACTGCACAGAGACAACATGATATTCGTAGATGATAAACAACAAGACACGATAGATCTACTAAAAGCCATGCTACGAACATCAAGATAACTAGCATTACTCGCCATCAAAAACGCTTCAGTACGAGTAATACCAAGGTAAAAGCAAGAACAACGCTGCCTTGATTGCAAGAAGCGATCAGGGCAGCACGGTGCTTACTTGGACGAAATCCTAGGATTAGGGGTGGCGATGCGCCGAGATTGTTGTTTGCGAGACGTGATGACGTTCTTCTTTCATGAATAACATAGGGTACATATTTATAGTCCGGAAACTTGGAAAACAATCTAAACTAATCTTGTCCCGATCGGACTCTATCTCTAATCTTAAACTAAATCTAAGATACATGGCCCATGTAGCCCAAATGCTCACGCAGGAGCCGATTTACAAGCCTTCTTCAATCTTCTGCTTTAAACCCATCTTGCTTTCGGCCCATAAATTAATCCTGTTAATTTACGGCGATAACACTCTGTTTGCTGTTCTTTTAGTCTTAGCTACTTGCTGTTCTTTTAGTCTTAGTAGCTGAACTACTTTGTAATATGGATAATGTTTTCCGTTTCGTGAAATGGAAAATGGGCTTGCCCCGATTCAAAAAAAAAGGAATTTCTGGGAAGTGGCAAATTTAACTTGGGTGACGGGTCTCAGATTCGCTTTTGGGTGGATACATGGTTAGGGAACACCCCGTTAAGAGCATCTCCAACCGGAAGACTAAATATGAGCCCATATTTTGTATTTTTGGGCAGTCCCATAAAATTTAGGGGCTTGAAATTCTCTCCGGACTCCAGCCAGCCTGACCAAATGATGGTTCCTAAATCAATCTGACTAGTGGGACCCAACTGTCAGCGAAACAAATAAATTCTCCACCGCCGCGGACGCTCGCGCTCGAGCTCGCGCTACGCCGCCGTCCTCCCTCTCCCCCTCCCGCACCCACTGGAGACCTCCCTCCCAGAAATAATGACCTGTGCGCGGTGTCGAAGTCGTGGACCTAGAACCCCGTCCGATCGCCGCTGGCGCCAAGATCCGCGGCCGCCGCGAAGGGCCGCAGCACGGGCGCCGCGCGGAGGCCGCCGGAGCTCCTGGCCCTGGCGTCGTCCTCGGCCGCGCCTGACGAGGACGACGACGACGCCGCCGCCTGGCCCTGCGGCGGCTTGTAGTACATCCGCGCCGTCTGCGGGCAGTGCGAGTGGAACCTTCGCCACCGCGGCGCGCAACTCTGGTTCGGCACCTTCGCCACCGCGCTCGACGCTGCGCGCGCCTACGACGCCGCCGCCAGGGCGCTCTATGGGGACTGCGCCAGGCTCAACCTCATGCTCGCGCTCCCCCAGGCGGCGGCGGCGGCGGCGAACAATAACATGGTGGTCATGAAGGCGTCCCCGGCGGCGTCACCGTCCTCCCCTAGACGCCACCACCAGTACTACAACTACAAGCAGCAGCAGGAGCCCGTGATGATGGCCAAGGCGATGACGCACTCCGCGCCCTGCAGCTCCGCCGACGACGCCTCGCCCAACTCCAACTGCTCCAACTACTCCAATTCCAGTTCCTCGGCGGCGACGACCCCGACCGCGGCGATGCAGCAGATGATAGCGGACAAGCTGGCGGGGGCCGTGGACCACAGCCACCAGCAGCAGCAGGCCGAGGCGGAGGACTTCGAGGACTATGTCACGCGGCTGCCCAAGGCGGAGGACTTCGGCCTAGGGGGCTTCCAGGAGGTGCCGCCACCCGAGGTGTTCGACGAGGCCCCCAGCGACGGCCTCTGGGACCACACCGTCGCCTGGCCGCCGTCGCCGGCCATGATGCTCGACTCCGCACGGCCATGTCCAGCATCTCCACGTACCGAGACATCCCAGATAGGATGGCCGAGGCCGATCCCTTCTCTGCCGTGCCGCGCGCCGCCGGCCGGTCGTCGGGGAGAGTAGCGCTTGCTTGGTTCAGCTGGCTCGTGTGCTTTGTGGGGCACGAGGAGAAGGGGAAGGATTCGCGCTCGGTTCCTTGGATGCCGAGGTAGGTGCGGCCGGCCGGGGAGGGCGCCCGTCGCCGGAGATGCCGCGAGGTAGCGGATCCAGCCATGGCGGGGAGTCTACCGGCGGCGGGCGAGGATCTCCGGCGACGGCGAGGCGGGATGGTGGCGGCGGCGGCCGGCGCGGGAGGAGTGGATCGATCGAGCGAGTGAACTAGAGGAGAAAGAGGAAAAAAAAGTGGGGCGCGGGTGAAAATAGAGGGCCTCCAATTCTAGAGGCTCTGGACCAAAATTTGGTAGCCTCCACAAAATAGTAGCCCGTTTAGGAGCCTGGCTGGAGTTGTTTTTTCCACCTGGGAGACTAAAAGAAGGGATAGAGGCCCATTTAGTCTCCCGGTTGGAGATGCTCTAAAGTACCAATATCCATCTCTTTTTAACATAACTAGGAAAAAAACACGCTTTCTGTGGCCACAGTGCTTGGGGCGACCCCTTTGAACATATCCTTTCGCAGATCCTTAGTAGGAAATAATCGCATAGCGTGGCTAGATTTAGTGGCACGTGTGATGTCCATCCAACTAAGTGATCGGAAAGATACTTTTGTTTGGTTGCTAACCCAACATGGCTCCTTCACGGTACAATCTATATACAAGCACTAGTTGCTCCGAATATTGTACCGAGGAAGCACATACTATGGAAGCTAAAATTACCCCCGAGAGTTAAAATTTTTATGTGGTGTTTGATTAAGGGTGTTACTCTGACTAGAGACAATCTAGCAAGAAGGAGATGGCAAGGAAGTCTAAAATGTAGCTTTTGAGACATAGACGAATCAACACATCTCTTTTTTTATTGTCATATGGCTAGGCTGATCTGGAGGATAGTTGAGATCTGTTTCGGAATACCCCTTCCGACTGATGTAGCTCATCTTTTTGATGGTTGGTTACAGGGGATAGGGAAAAGCTTAAAATGCCAAATTCTAGTCGGAGCATGCGCCATGTGCTGGGCTATATGGCTCTGCCGAAATGATGAAACCTTTAACTTTACTCGAGTTTTTTCTCCTTTGCAGGTAGTCTTCAGAGGGACACACTGGATCCATCACTGGGGCCTTCTACAAAGAGAGGAAGACAGACCCCGAATAAACAAGGGGTGTCGCGCTTGAGTCAACAATGATGGAGCTTTTTGCTAGTCATGGGCAATGTTCAAAAAAACATAATTAAATGCCGTTTAATCCAGATTAAACGCTGAACGGAGGCCTAGCTTTGTGTTTATGGGTTAAACGCTCGGTAAAACGCTAGGCGCGCCTAAACCCGCGTCTAAAGGCGCGGCAGCGATTAAACTCCGTGGAATCGGTAAAAAAGCATCCCTGGCGGCCGAAAACGCCGCTAGGCGCGACCACTACCGTCGCGCCTCCGCCTCCTGCCTAAGGCTTCGTGCCTCCCGCCTGTAGCCTCCAGAGAGGGGCGGAGGGAAGCATTTTTACCTTTGGGACATTCAAATCACAGTGCAAACATCGTCGTCCATTTGATAAAATTCCTAGAGAAAACAAGAAACCGTCGGCCATCCAGAAATTATACTCACAAAAGTCTGAGATCTTACAGTAATTGGCAAATCTAATTATGTATAATATCTTTCTCTTTTTTGTGACTAAAAGTTATTTTGCATCCTTAAATTAGCAGAATTAGTAATTAATGCACTGACATATATATGTTGTAAAAATCTTGTACTCCTGCTTATTTGGTGTGCACCAATGCATGTTGATGATATTTGACGGATGACACTTCCTAAGCCTTCTCTAACAGTAACGCCGGCCGGTTGCAATAGTCTAGTAGAGATGAAGTAAATAAAGTACAAAGCAAGTTGGTATTATTATTTGATGGATCGAACTCACCAATCATCAGTGTATAATGAAATATAATGGTCTGCTTGATTGTTACGAAATTCTTGCAGCGGCCTACTGCCCTACTTGTCAGACAAGATTTCTTAAGCTGTCACAACGCATAACACGTGTCTGATTGTAATAATCTTCACTGGGGCTTCAGCTTTATCTGATGATTAATTAATAATAATACTAGTGTCAGTTGATATCCACGATTGCCACAACACAAATTTGTTAATGGCTAGCCCGATCGAGCTAGCTAGCTGCATCATGTCTGTTTTCTGAAACCTGAACATATACACTGAACCCTCTACATAATCCCCGCCCGATGACGACCAGGAGCGGCAACAACTCATTTGACTCTGACTCTAACTCTGACCCCCTGCTTGTGTGCACACATGCGCGGGGCCGGGGTTATATTAGTCGGCAGTATTAGTTGCAATTCTTGGCTTATTCTGCTGTTCAAGTGACTGCATACGCGTCGTCAACTCTGTCGAGGGAAACTCTAGTTTATGACTGAACTTCATTCTTCGGTGTGGCGTAGAAACTAATATGGCTGTGTTAGAACTTGTTTCCATACATCGAAGCATCTTTCTTGGATTAGTGTCCTAATCCCACACGATCAGTTAATAATTTATCCAAGAGGATGCTCAGCAGCACCCATTACATGTACACAAGGTTTCAGGTCACCTACAACAACAAGCACTGTCGTGGTGTGGCAAACCACAGCCGGGTGGTGGAATGCACCCGCCTAAGCCCAGAGGGTGAGTACTCGGGGGTTAGCTAGGATTAGTTCGATCTCACCCAAGAACACGATGAACACAACAGGTTTAGAGTGGTTCGGGCCGCCGGAGCGTAATACCCTACGTCCACTATGTGCTGTATTGCTCAAGACTGAGGAATTTGGACCTGAGTGCAGTGTGTGTCTGAGTGCGCTCTGGAGAGCTTGTTGTGTACAGCGAGTGTCTCCCTTTTATATCTCAAGGGAGGCGTGTACATGGCTGCTGGGCCCAATGATGTAGCATAAAATAACGTACTGTTCATACATTATGGCGATGCAGGCGAAGGGGATCTCACTCCTGGATTTTCTTGCCTGCTCCTTGAATCCCCCGTTTAGCATAACTAGGCGTTGTCTTGTCGAAATGGTGCCAGGCGTAGCTAGCGGCGTCGCCTGCCACGTAGCTGAACGGGCCGTGTAGCTTGCGGCGTAGGCGGCATGATGGAAAAGTGACGTGCCGTCGTATCCAATTAATGCGATAGACGGGCTCTGCGAGGGTGCGGCGCAGGCGACTGCACTGTGTCCTCGGTAAAACGCGGTCTACAGTGAGGCCTGAAAAAGGCTGCCCCGCGTGCCGCGGGTGCAGAGCACGCCTCAACCATCCGCATTAAATGCGGTAGGTGGGCGAGTCATCCAGTGGAAGACTTGTGCCTGCGCTCGCACCTGCGGGACACGTGGAACCTCCGGACCCCCTGGCGGCATGCTGGCTCTACGCGTATGGGAGGTCCGGGCAGGCGCGGGGAGGTCCCGTACCCCTATGGGGGGTCCGGGCCCCCGGCCGTTGGTTCGGAGCTCCCCCTCCTCTTGGGACACGTGGCGTCACCGGACCCGTCCCAGAGCGGGGAGCAGGTCCGGGGCCATTGGCCCGGTGAGGTAGGAGCCTGGCTCGTGGGGCCCGGCAGCTCCACCCCTTATGGCGTTGGTCACAGATGACTATGCGAGTCCTGCCTTGTTGCAGTAGAAGTGGGTATTCCTGATACAGGGTACCGACAGTGGCCCCCGGGCCCACCTCGGGAGAGGAACGAACCCGCAGGTGGAGCCACTACAACGATTTGGCTCTACTTAACTTGAAGCCTCTTAGTGCTGAGGTCTTGACCGCCTTTGACTATCCTTTGGGTTATTTGCTACCTCATTACATCGCAACAGCTTACTGACTTATGGGTCCCACTCACAGTGGTTCACCTAGTCACGCGCGCGACGCTCGGCATCGTTGCGGCCGGAATAAATGGGATATTTACCACCGGCGCAGTTCCCGAAGAGCCCGGCACGCCAGCGCTTACTGCGCACACGTCAGCTCAGCTTCCACCTCGCTTCACGCACGGACGACGGTTCAGATCCCGCCCTTTCACACCTTTGTGGTTACCGCCCTCCCCGACAGGTGGGCCTGGCCCCCCTTGTCATAGTTTGGGCGGTTAACTCCAGGTGTGTGGCGTCGCTTGGGTTGCAGCGATGGTTCCGGGATGCGCTGGTTGGGTAAGGCTTTATAAAGGGAAGAGCCGTATACTGCGGTTACTTTTCCGCATTCGCCTTCTTCCTTCCAACCTTTGCGCCCCTTTGCCTTCGAGCTTCCTCGCCCCTTGCTCCCCCGCGTAGATTGCTTCACCTCCATAGTGAGATGGCAACCCTTGCTCATCCCCGTTGTTTCCAGACTGAAGAAGAGCTGAACACAGTGTGCCGCCTGCTGGGGTGGAGCGCTCAGGAGACTGGTTGGGGGATTCAAGCAGGCTCGGCTCCCCTCGGCATCCTGCGCGCCGGGGAGTTTGTGCTGTTCACCTCGCACATCTCTACCAGCTTGGGGCTGCCGATCTCCTCCTTCTTTCTACTACTGCTGGAAGATTTCGGCCTCCAGCTTCAACACCTCATGCCGCACTCCATCCTCTTGACGGCCATCTTCGTGCACCTGTGCGAGATGTTCGTGGGGGTGCGGCTCTGCGTCATCCTTTTCCGCCATTTCTTCGTCCTGGTGAGGTCCTGAAGGAGCAAGGACGAAGTGGGGGGGGGGGGTACTACTTCCAGATGAGGAGTGATCCCCCCATGCCGTATATCCCCGGAGTCATTGGCGGAAAGTGGGAGGAGTGGCGCAGGGATGGGTGGTCGCCACCACCGACGCGAACGAGCGCCTGGTCATGCCGACCGAGGGACCCGCCTCCGACCGTCAATCCTGGAGGGCCAAACCGTCCCTGCCGCCGGATTTCGACTCCGTGCTGGGCAAGATCAGGTCGCTGGCGGAGAGCGGCCTCACCTCGCTGCACGTGCTCGGGGACTTCTTGAAGCGCCGGATCACCCCCCCTGAAGCAGTGGCCGCGCCCTGCTTGGAGCTTCACCGGCCTCAACGACTGCAGCAGGACCCACCGCGGGGAGGGGAGCGACCTGACCCAGGAAGTCCTGGAGGTCCTGGTGAAGGCGGTGACGGGGAAGTCTTCGTCCCGGAGCACCTGATCCTTCCCCAGGGCGTCGTCCCCCTCATCGAGGACTCGCGCCTGAGGTCCACGGTGCTGGCCACCCTGCCGACCCTCGATGACTGTGGGCTGGCCGCACATCAGACTGGAGGTGACCCGAACCGTGGGCTCCGGATGCCTGGTGCGCCCAGGGATCAAGCTATTCCCAGCGCTGCGGGGTCCGGCCCCACGACGAAAGGTGTTGGCGCTCCTTAAGTACCCATTTTATCCCTTGTTTATCCTTGATAATGGCATGAATTCAATATCAAAATCACTAACCGTCCTAACCCCGGCCTAATTATTGGTCATTTTCACATATGCACATATATTTTGGAGGAACTTCGTTTTTGCAGATTTTTGGCCTATTTTGGAGCATGAAATGACGAGGCCCGTGATCGAGCGCTAACACGGAGAAAGACGAAGGCCAAAGCCCAAAGGAAGGACCAAAGCCCATGTTGATTCGAAGCCCATTCAAGCACATCCATCCTCCAAGAGAGCCCAAAGGACCGAGCCCACGAAGATGAGATCAAGATACTTCGGGATTAAGCAAAGCAAATGAAGATTTAAGGAAGGATTCCCTATCCTATCCTTTCCTCGAAGATATCTCCAAGATAACAACGTCCAAAGGGGTGCAATCAAGGACAGAAACTCTAGAAGATGCGAGGAGTCTACACGCCAAAGATGAGACCGAGGCGAGCCCGAAAAGGGGTAGGCCGGCCGGCCCAGCCCTTTTCTGAGGCGGATTGCCTTCCCCTTCGACCGGTGGCTTCCTCGGCTTATAAATAGCTCGCAACTTATTCAACTCGAAGCATCCATCCAACCAGAACTCGACGAAAACCTAGGGCCAAGACCGGAGGGAAACGACGGCCGCCGCAAGTCTTCGAAGTTGTTTAGGAGATGGCTTAGGCCATCCCTAGCCGCCATGGCCTCCCTGCGTGGTTGTGTCATGGTGGAGTTCATGAGCTAGTTGGAGTCGTCAATGGTGTATACGCGGTGGTGGCGATCCAAACGAATCTATTATGTGAGTAATGTCTTCATGTCATCCGATCTATTTAGCGATCATGTCTCTCCTCTTTCGATTTCGTTCTTGCTTTGGGTGCGCTTATTCCTAGATCTATTCTCGAGATAGATTGCATGGGGTGTTCTTGTAGCTATGGTGGCTAGAAGTTCATACCGGATCTACCCAAAGGGGGTTCGACTTGCTTCAGGGTATCCCGTTGAAAGGGGAGGTGTCGTGACAGGCCGTTGCCACTAAGTAGGTTGGGTATCGAGGGATCGGATTGGAGGTTTTGATTTAAAGAGGCTTTGGATGAGATGCATGTTGATCTTACTCGTTTAGCTAGAACTACAACTAGAATGCGTGTGATAGGTTTAGTCATGCCTTCGGTCATGCTTTATCCTTACCGATGTTCATGGATGAGATCAACCTTCGTACATCACTCATATTTATCAAAGGTTCACCTTTTATATGCAATTAATGCTTCATGTTAGGATGGATCCGTTAGATTAGATGGAAAACCCTAGTAAGTTCATTGTCGATCCACGGATTGATAAACCTTGGGGGAATACTCTAAGGGAAAAGCTACCACGAACCGTGCGCTTGCGGTATACAAATCGGGGGCGTTAGTGAACGTCAACAAGCTTTTCTGGCGCCGTTGCCGGAGATCGGCAACTCGAACCCTAGGGCGATCTATCTAATTTTTTGGGCTAACCCTAAATTTTATTATTGCATATACCCTTGTTTTCTTGTTCGTGTCCTTGAAAGCAAGTGGAAAAAGCTAGACACCAAACTTGGGCTTCGAGAAGTCCACAACCCGCTCCAACAAACTTCGACAATCGACGACAAGACGATCGAGGATTTCTCGACATCAACATCGAAAACCCTAGATCCACTTCGACAAGATGTGAATAACATCAAGTTTCGTTCTTTAGTGGTAGGTGCTAACTTTTGTTAGTGGCCCAGCATCCGCTATCGAGTCCCCACTCCCTAAAGCAAAAGATGATAAATAAGGTACGCAGCCGTGTCAATTGATTTTAAAGACTAATGTTTTTGGGAAGATTTGTTTGCTCAAGCAATAGGTATGAAGCATGTCCGAAAAGAAAATCGTGCGATTGGATCATCATCATCTATGAAGTGTCGCTGTTGTGATGAGTTTTTCGTCCAAGATCAGATATGTGCCATGAGGAAATAATAGATTATTATGAAGTTCCGTCAAGTCTTCTTTCCAACGCATCAAAAATCGTTAATTCTAGAGATCGGTGTGAAGAGTTATGGAAAGATCTTTCAACGCTGCTCGTTCTGAAATCTCTCGGGACGAAGCGTAGCGCCGGAGTAAAACAAGCATAACTTTTTCATCCGAGGTCCAATTTGGGTAAATGACCACTTGTTGGAAACATGATTTGATACACCTCACAATGAGCTTAGAGTTTGGTACATGTTCTGCACTGGACAAAGGAGCAATTCAACGAAGAAAGGTGCAGCAGCAAACAACGGAGAAAGTGATGACGATGTCAAAGGATGATTGGAAGGCCGAGTGCACAAAAGATGATGATTTGAAGTTGACCAAAGCTGGAGGCAACAAGATTAGAAGAATCATGACACCACCTATCTTCTCCAGTGGGATGCTCGATATACTTCTAGTCGAGTGATGCTATCAAGGAAGAAAACCGCTCAGATCATCAACACAAAGCACGGGAGCCTCCACTAATCCCGATACCTTGGGTAAAGCAAGAATCATGGAGAAGACACATCATTGAAGCCATGCTATGTGCTGTTAAATCAATGGTGATGACCTTGAAGCCAAGGACGCACGACAAGATGCTCCAAAGACCACATGATTGAGATCATTGACATCTTCGGATGAATTCACAAGAAAATACTATTCTCATCAATATTCTGCTCGACCTCAGAAGAAAATTGCAGTATATTTTTGGATATTCAAAAGCTCCACGAAGTTCCGATTCCAACGAATCAAGAATGAAGTCAATCGAAGTTTCCCACAAGAAGTTATGGCCAAAACATCAAAAGTCGTGCACTCTGAAATTTTCTGGACAGCACGCAGCGCTAAAGTAAAACGGTCATAACTCTCTCGTTTGGACTCCGTTTAAAGCGAGTGACCACTCGTGGGAAAGGTAATTTCATAAAATTTTCAATAGATCTATATTTTGGTATATGTTCTGTTGAGTGTACAGGAGATATTCTACGAAGAAGAGGCAGGAGCAACGCGATGAGAACAAGATAGAAAAGATGACAATGACAACAATGAAGAGGAGCTTGGGCGATGTTTTCATCAAGCGTACATGATAAAATTCAGAGGCTTGGAGCAGAGGAAGAACCCCAATGACATTGGCCAATGAAGGCACAAGCGGTCGACCTTAGACAAATGAAGATGTTGCAAACAAACCACGACGGATTACAAGAGCGCAACATTCAACACATGGAGACGTGAGAAGCAAATCACGACGGACCATGAAGAGTGCATCAAGATGACATCTCGCACAAAGCACCACGACTCCAATGAGTATGAAGAAGCTCCGAGGCTAAGGTATACAGTGAATTCTCAAGCATCTATTGGTTTTGTTGATAATCTTTAAAAATCTCATTTTCGAACCGATAGTCGGAATGAAAGTTTAAATTCTATGCCTTGTTCTTTTCATGATGATAGGCTAGAGTTTCTTGAGAAGGTTGATTTCATGCTTAAAGAACCTTTGCCTAATAATGAGTTCTGCACTATGCAAGAAACACATGCTGCATTTAATTACACCATGTCTTGTTGATAAAAATTAATTGAGGATGTGATTATGTTGCATATGTTTACAAATAATTGCAAATCTCGATCTTGCTTTGCGCTTGGTCAAGCTCATGACCATAAAAGAGCACATGTCGGGAGAAGCCCCGAATTTCACTAACCATGCAGGACAAGAAACTCAAATGATGAGGAGGGAAACTGTGCCCAAAATTTTGAACACCATCATCAACATCTTCAAGTTTCAAGAACAGACGTCGCTAAGCCTCATCAATTTTGTGCACAAGTCCAGAGGTTTACAATGCAAGAAAGTTGAATATTCAGGATCTCCATCAAGTCCTCGGTTCAACGCATCCATGATCGATACAATTGAAGACCCACGGGAGGAGCTATGTCTCAAACATCGGAGATGCACGTGCTGAAATCAGCACGAGGCAGATTGCAGTAACGGGGAAAAAGGGGCATAACTCCCTCAATTGGAATGTGTTTTGGGTAAATGAAGACTTGTTGGAAAGAAGATTTCGTTCACCTTGCATTGGATCAATTGGTTGGTGCAACTTCCAATCTGGACAGAGAGGAAAATCCGTGAAAAGAAAGGTAGCGATGAAGGACAACAAAGAAGGAGGTGACCATGATGTGAGAGACGATTGGGCAAGTTTTCCATTAAGCGTGATTGATCATGTCCAACATGGGAAGTGGAATAAGAGCTGCATGGAACACCTTCACCTCTTGCATGAAGGACCATGGCTTCGCATCAATGAGAAGGTATGTAAGAAAGTCGAGCTCTATGACTCTAAATGAAGCGCTTTGCGGGAGGCAACCCGATCTTTTATTTTATATATATTAATATGACCGTCTACATTGCACTCTTTAATCGGAATATCAAGTAACATTGTACCATTACTCTAACAAAAACCACAACTTCATGTTGTTCATTCTAAATGTTATTGAGGGAGCACTTTGTTATTTGCTCTTGGGAAACTTGTAGACCTTTTTGTGTGCCTATTAGTGTTTAGAGTCTTTTTCTTTGTGTCCCTTTTAGAGAGATTTATGAAGCATTGCACCACCCTTTGATTCTAAACTTGTGGCTAGTTAACTTAGGCTAACTTTTTGTTTTGTTTTAGACCACCTCATCATGTCATATCATTTTATTCACTCACCCCGTGTTGCATTGCATACCATGTTGTTCGTCTCACCCTTGCATTGCATTGCATGTTGCATTTAAAAAAACCTTTTCTAAAAAAACATTGACTAGCCTCGTTTTTGAGATCCTAAAACCCTTAGGAAAACCACTCATAGAGCAATCCTAAAACCATAGGGTATGTTTTTCATTCAAAAAAAAATCTAACTTTTGTTTCTCTCTAGTTTTTTTGAAACCACCTTAGATAGAATTTCTATACACAACACTCTCTCTTCAAAATTTTTGTTTTAAGCCAAAAATATAGGAAACCCATAAACCTACTTCTAAAACCTTGTTAGCTCGGTCGCTTGGTCCTTTTCGATAAATAACATTTTCATTGACAAAAGCCTCACTTCTTATGAAGTGTCGCAAAGGCTTTTTGTCACTCTTAGCAATTGTTTTTGAATAAGCTAGTTGCGGAACAACATCGAAAGGTCCCTTCAACCTTGCTAACACTTGTTTTTGCTAACTTTGCATTTGCACTTTGCATCCATTCCATTGTTCATACACTCATTTTGCTAGCTTGGTCTCAACTTTATTAATGAAAGCTTTCATATCCATGTTAATGCTTCACGTGAGCATTTTTCTTTTTGCAATCTTGTGTAAACATGGTGTTTAGACATGATTGAAGACCATCATCATTTAGTTACCAAGCTATGAGGTTGCATTTGGTTGGTTTATAAGCTTTGCAATGCGCTTTATTTTTTCTTGTGCTATGAAGGCCTATTGATCTTGGGATAGACATGGTGTTTTGACCTTGGTTAAATAAGTCTTTGTGGCTATAGAGAAGTTCGGCAATCTAGTTGTAAACATGGTGTTTAGAACTAGGTGTAAACATTGTCTTTGTTTATATAACTTCCTCTCATTTGCATTTACACTAGCACACACGTACACTCACTAGTTTCGCTAAGCTAACTTTGCCACAAATTGAGATCTTAGGAATAGTAGGTTTGTTGGCATTTGTTTCTACTCCCGACCGTCACCTCGGGGGTAGTGTGTGTTTAAAATGTTTTGCAGGCATGAAGAAGCGCTCCCATGAGTTCAAGGCCAAAAGAATTTCAATCAAGATCGTCAACATCGTCGAAACCCGAGAAGGACGCAGCTGTTTTCATCAATTTGAGAACATGTATAGAGATGTACAAGGAAGAAAAAGTTGATATTCAGAAGCTCCATGAAATTCCCGTTCCAATGCATCCAAGATCAATGAATTTGAAGACCCGTATAAGGAGATATGGCAAGAACATTGGACGTTGCGCGTTCTGAAATTCGTCGGGACAGATTGCAGCGCTAGGATAAAATGGACACAACTCTCTTGTTCGGAATCAATTTTGGGCAAATAAGGACTCGTTGGAAAGAAAAAATTCGTGCACTTCGCAATGGAGCAATGTTTTAGTACAGGTTCTGTTCTGGAAATTGAAAGAAAAATTCGTGAAGATGCGGCAGCAATGAGACAACAAGGAATTGAAGGTGGCGACGACGACGTGAAGCAATGATTGGGACCATGACTTAGTACAAGAAGAAGTTGAAGGAAATTGAGGCAACAAAGGTGAAGACACATTGAAGATGATATTCATACACATGAGGGAAGGACTTCAAGAATTTCAAGATGGTCCATCTTCTCCTTCCACGCCTAGCATCATGCTAAGCATGGGGGAGGATTTCGGGGACAAGGAAGAAAGATCTCATGGAGTAAGATAATCACGGTTGCCACAAGATGCTTATGATTCTTCTTCCATGCTTAGCACAATGCTTAAGTATGGAGGAGGCCGCGCTACACTTCATTACGAGCATCGAGAAGGACGGTAATTCTTCTTCAACTCTCTCTTTTTCTAAATGCTTGTACATATATGCCTTCAACCAAAGATGCAACCTTTGTATATCTCTCCGTATAATAACATGGCTACTAGGAGTACAACCTAGATTTGTTTTTGTTTTCAATGAATGATAACCACCATCACCTTGAGCTCACCACGATGATATTCTTATATGCTCTTGCTTATGGAAAAGTGATGAAAGTTGCTGCTTTGTTTTACCTACGCTATGTTGTATATGACTTGACCATTTGCTCTCAATTAAATGGAATTAAAATGATTAAATACCGGCTCTTTTATTTGTGGAGGTTAAATGACTAAATTCTAAACCCACATATTCTATGTTGCTCTTTGATTTAAGTCTACTGATGACCTTACACCTTGTGTTGTTTAATTTGAAAACTTAATTCCTATGCTATCTACATTTGTGAATCTCTTGCAAAGTTTTACCTACCAAAGCCTATACACACATATTGTTTCATGATGAAACCTTTAGATTGCAAACATATATTTTGATAAGTTGGATTAAGATTGATTTCTTTGGTATGAGACTAAGAAGCTGGTCATTCCGTTCTTTTTGTGTAACCTTCTTTTTGCTAGCCTATTTATCCATGCATTGTGAGTTTCTACTTCGGGAATTTTACAAACCTCGCTGGATATCCACCCTAAACCAAAAATATCTTTTTGTGATTACCTCCTTGACCACAACCCAATTTGAGTATGGATTATCATTTCAACGGAATCAAAAGAATCAAGGGCACCATATAAAGAAAAGTTTTGGGAGACAAGGCTCCCCGGAGATACTTTGATGACTAATAGAATCGCGACTTGGCTTTGGGTTTGCTTTGCTCTTGCATGGTTTACCTAGAGTACATCAACTATCGTGTTCTTGTTGTTCGTTACTGATTATCCTCGTGTAGTGACAGTATGCGGGAGGGAAAGGTTTTGATCCTGGAACGCACCTTCAAGTGGTTTTACGAAGAAGAAGGTGAATTTGAGATACTTACCCTAGCTAGTGGGTTCTCCCACTATTCATACTCGAGGACGAGCATTCGTTCAAGCATGGGGGGATGGCTGGGTAAGTATTATGTGTTATCAAAAGTTCTAAGGAGCAAAAAGAAAGAAAGAAAAAGAAAAATGAAAAAAAGGGGAGAAAAGAAAAAAAAGAGAAGAATAAAATGCTCCTTAGTTCTTTTTGGTTTCATTAATTTTCCAAGTTACTTTGAAGAATTATTCCATACTCAAATCTTCCAACCATGTGCAATCCGATAACGAGAACTTCATTTGTGTCTCGGGATCATCCATTTGCCACTTGCACATGTCCACCTATCTAAATGTGTGTGTTTCATCTTTCCCCCTCTCCAACATTATTTTCCAATGGCCTTTTTGACTAGTCTCGGTAATCCCATTAGATCTCTCTCTTAGTTTGACAATATTTCAGATATAATGTTTTGCTAGGATTGTTTTTACCTACCAAGCTCCACATAAGCCTTCCACTTTTATATATGAGTAGAATAGGTTGAAAACAATCTAATGTAGGCTTGAGCGACTTGATGAGATGAGTATTTCCATGATCTTTTGCAAGAGAACCTCACTTATGTTTGATATGCATTCTTTTGAAAACTCTTCACGATGAAACAAGGTAAAGGTTTGAAGTTGGCTTAAGTTTGAGAGCATTGCATTTATTTATTATTGTGGCTTGTTCTTTAATTGCTGGTCTATCTTCCATAATGAAGAAGTAGCCGGTCACAACATGAACTTAAATGCTAAATACTTGAGAGAGCAATATGTCTTGTTATGTATGACTAAGTGCAGAGAGGACATTGAGGGGCAACGTTGATTTCTTTATAAGCAAAGCTCCTGGACTTACTCGAGGACGAGCAAGGTTTAAGCATGGGGGGAATGTTGGCGCTCCTTAAGTACCCATTTTATCCCTTGTTTATCCTTGATAATGGCATGAATTCAATATCAAAATCACTAACCGTCCTAACCCCGGCCTAATTATTGGTCATTTTCACATATGCACATATATTTTGGAGGAACTTCGTTTTTGCAGATTTTTGGCCTATTTTGGAGCATGAAATGACGAGGCCCGTGATCGAGCGCTAACACGGAGAAAGACGAAGGCCAAAGCCCAAAGGAAGGACCAAAGCCCATGTTGATTCGAAGCCCATTCAAGCACATCCATCCTCCAAGAGAGCCCAAAGGACCGAGCCCACGAAGATGAGATCAAGATACTTCGGGATTAAGCAAAGCAAATGAAGATTTAAGGAAGGATTCCCTATCCTATCCTTTCCTCGAAGATATCTCCAAGATAACAACGTCCAAAGGGGTGCAATCAAGGACAGAAACTCTAGAAGATGCGAGGAGTCTACACGCCAAAGATGAGACCGAGGCGAGCCCGAAAAGGGGTAGGCCGGCCGGCCCAGCCCTTTTCTGAGGCGGATTGCCTTCCCCTTCGACCGGTGGCTTCCTCGGCTTATAAATAGCTCGCAACTTATTCAACTCGAAGCATCCATCCAACCAGAACTCGACGAAAACCTAGGGCCAAGACCGGAGGGAAACGACGGCCGCCGCAAGTCTTCGAAGTTGTTTAGGAGATGGCTTAGGCCATCCCTAGCCGCCATGGCCTCCCTGCGTGGTTGTGTCATGGTGGAGTTCATGAGCTAGTTGGAGTCGTCAATGGTGTATACGCGGTGGTGGCGATCCAAACGAATCTATTATGTGAGTAATGTCTTCATGTCATCCGATCTATTTAGCGATCATGTCTCTCCTCTTTCGATTTCGTTCTTGCTTTGGGTGCGCTTATTCCTAGATCTATTCTCGAGATAGATTGCATGGGGTGTTCTTGTAGCTATGGTGGCTAGAAGTTCATACCGGATCTACCCAAAGGGGGTTCGACTTGCTTCAGGGTATCCCGTTGAAAGGGGAGGTGTCGTGACAGGCCGTTGCCACTAAGTAGGTTGGGTATCGAGGGATCGGATTGGAGGTTTTGATTTAAAGAGGCTTTGGATGAGATGCATGTTGATCTTACTCGTTTAGCTAGAACTACAACTAGAATGCGTGTGATAGGTTTAGTCATGCCTTCGGTCATGCTTTATCCTTACCGATGTTCATGGATGAGATCAACCTTCGTACATCACTCATATTTATCAAAGGTTCACCTTTTATATGCAATTAATGCTTCATGTTAGGATGGATCCGTTAGATTAGATGGAAAACCCTAGTAAGTTCATTGTCGATCCACGGATTGATAAACCTTGGGGGAATACTCTAAGGGAAAAGCTACCACGAACCGTGCGCTTGCGGTATACAAATCGGGGGCGTTAGTGAACGTCAACAAGCTTTTCTGGCGCCATTGCCGGGGATCGGCAACTCGAACCCTAGGGCGATCTATCTAATTTTTTGGGCTAACCCTAAATTTTATTATTGCATATACCCTTGTTTTCTTGTTCGTGTCCTTGAAAGCAGGTGGAAAAAGCTAGACACCAAACTTGGGCTTCGAGAAGTCCACAACCCGCTCCAACAAACTTCGACAATCGACGACAAGACGATCGAGGATTTCTCGACATCAACATCGAAAACCCTAGATCCACTTCGACAAGATGTGAATAACATCAAGTTTCGTTCTTTAGTGGTAGGTGCTAACTTTTGTTAGTGGCCCAGCATCCGCTATCGAGTCCCCACTCCCTAAAGCAAAAGATGATAAATAAGGTACGCAGCCGTGTCAATTGATTTTAAAGACTAATGTTTTTGGGAAGATTTGTTTGCTCAAGCAATAGGTATGAAGCATGTCCGAAAAGAAAATCGTGCGATTGGATCATCATCATCTATGAAGTGTCGCTGTTGTGATGAGTTTTTCGTCCAAGATCAGATATGTGCCATGAGGAAATAATAGATTATTATGAAGTTCCATCAAGTCTTCTTTCCAACGCATCAAAAATCGTTAATTCTAGAGATCGGTGTGAAGAGTTATGGAAAGATCTTTCAACGCTGCTCGTTCTGAAATCTCTCGGGACGAAGCGTAGCGCCGGAGTAAAACAAGCATAACTTTTTCATCCGAGGTCCAATTTGGGTAAATGACCACTTGTTGGAAACATGATTTGATACACCTCACAATGAGCTTGGAGTTTGGTACATGTTCTGCACTGGACAAAGGAGCAATTCAACAAAGAAAGGTGCAGCAGCAAACAACGGAGAAAGTGATGACGATGTCAAAGGATGATTGGAAGGCCGAGTGCACAAAAGATGATGATTTGAAGTTGACAAAAGCTGGAGGCAACAAGATTAGAAGAATCATGACACCACCTATCTTCTCCAGTGGGATGCTCGATATACTTCTAGTCGAGTGATGCTATCAAGGAAGAAAACCGCTCAGATCATCAACACAAAGCACGGGAGCCTCCACTAATCCCGATACCTTGGGTAAAGCAAGAATCATGGAGAAGACACATCATTGAAGCCATGCTATGTGCTGTTAAATCAATGGTGATGACCTTGAAGCCAAGGACGCACGACCCGATGCGGCAGCGGAGGAGGTGCCGGTGACGGGCGCAGCCGCACCCAATGTGGCAGCAGCGAAGGCGCCGGTGACAGGTGCAGCCGCACCCGATGCGGCAGCGGTGGAGGCGCCGGTGATGGGTGCAGCCGCACCCGATGTGGCAGCGGCGAAGGCGCCGGTGACAGGTGCAGCCGCACCCGATGCGGCAGCGGTGGGTGCGTCCGCACCCGGCGCGATGGCCCTCGAGACCCCGCCTACGATGACAATTGTGCCGCCACCGGATTCGGCGTCGGTGAGCACGACGGCGACAAGTGCTGGGGCGGCGAGCACAACGGCAAGCGAGGTCCCGATGCCTGCGCCAGAAGTCCCTACCTCCAGCTCCGATCCTGTAGCAGAGGAGGAGCTGGAGGTGGTCTTTGGTAGGTAGCTCCTCCAGCTCCAACCCCCGGAGGAGGAAGCGACTCCCCTCCCCTAGGTGCTGGTCCAGGTCCGGCGGTCGATAGTGGAGGCAATCTCCTCCGCAGAGGCGGCCTTTCGGCGGGAGTGGGCTTCCTTGGAGAGCGAACGCCAGCGCCTCTCTGACTGGCACACCCGCCTGGAGGCGGACACGAAGGCTGAAGCCTCCCATGCTGCGGAAGCTCGGTCCAAACTCAAGGCCGACCAAGAGGCCTACCGAGCCAACCTTCGGAAGGTGTTTGACCGGGAGTTCGTAGTATCGAACCGGGAGAAAACCCTGGCGCAGCGGGAGGAGGCTTTTGCCCTGGAGGTTGTCGGCTTCGCGGCTCAGCGGTCCGATCTTGAGACTCGGCTCGCTGCCCAGCGGTCCGAGCTTGAGACCCACAGCCAGGGTCTCGAGATTCGCAAGCAGGAGCTGGACGAGCTCTCTTGGACCCTGGCCGGATGGCGGAAGTAGCTGGAGGAGAGGGCCACCAAGCTGGCTATTGCCGAGTAGGAGCTGGAGGAGGACCGGAAGTCCCTCTATAAGCGGGAGTCCCACGCCACCAACATGGAGAAGCAGCTTGGGATACAGTGCGACTCCCTCAAGAGGCTGAAGGAGTCGGCGGAGAAGAGGAAGGCAGAGCTCGAGGAGAGGTCCCGCGAGGTGGAAGCGGCCAAGGCAACTCTAGACATTCAGGTGCAGGAGGCGGTCCAGAAGCTGCAAGAGGATCAGCACCTGGGGGCCCAGCAGATCGTCGACTGGGCGGGCGAAGTGAGCTTGGTGTTGGTGCCATTTGGAATGAGCCCAATCCAAGTGGCAGAGGTGCCTACATCGATAGCTGATGCCCTTCCAGTGCTGAGCTCCACTTCGGATAGGCTCCGGCATCTTGAGCCGGTCCTTGCTGGCCAGCTTGAAGCCGAGGGTCGCGAACTGATCCGGATGGTAGCGGAGCACATCCTGACATGCCTCCGGAGCCACGACCCGTCCATCTCGCTGACCCCCGTGCTCGATGGTCCTGTGGCGGAGACGGAGGCCGCCGCTCGGGACAGCATGCGAGAGGTCATCGACTTCGTCGCCGCCTACTTCAAGCGGGAACCTGCAGACTCCTAGCTGCTCATTTTACCTTTGCTTTGTTGTTTTGAGTTATGTAACAAAACATTGTACTGTAACAATTGAAATTTTAAATGGAGGAAAATTTCAACTTAGCTGCTCGTCAATTGCTCTGGTTGCGGTATGCAGTACCCCGGCGCCCTGGCCCCCTGGCAGGTAGGTGCAGTTGTTTGGACCTATCTGCCACTCGAGCCGTAGAAGACTCTCCGGACCCCTATATGAGGTTGGGTAAGCATCCTTGGGCATAGGTGTGGCATAGTTTGCAAGCCGAGCGAGCATCTTGTTTCCTGTGTAGTCGAAAGAACTATAGAGAGGAGAATCAAATTTGCTTATATAGTAGCAATGATACTGCAACTTAGCTGTTTGACGCATGCAGAATCGATCCGTGATGTCTGGGTCAAAGCGAATGCTCCGGGCCCCCTGGGAGATAGACTCAGTTGTTTTGAGTCTGTCTACCACCGAAGCTGGACGTCGATCTACATGAAACCTTAAAGCAGTTGCCGGGACCCCCTGGTAGGTAGGCTCATTGGTTTGAGGCTAACAACCACCAGTGAAGGCTTAACATGTGTACCACTTCAAAGTCACAGCTTAGTAGCAGGCCCGCGGGACCTATTCTGGACCGGCTCCCAGTACGAGGTCCGGAGCTCCGGAGGCACAGGTCCAGGCAGTTCAGTGCATGTTACAGAGTAGTGGAGTGTGTAAGCTTAGGGTACGTAACTAGGCTAAGGCCCTACACAGGGCTCCGTACTACTCCAGGAAACAACACGACTTCTCTGGACCTGGCTCTAATGCTCCAGACCCTTCCTAGCAGTGGGTGAGGTCATTCTGTCATACTGGATCCTTTGAGATATGGAGCTGGACATGCCGTGTAGGACTTAGGAAGCCAACTCTTAAGCTAGAACGAGGTCCGAGCCCCTAATTACCCGGCTCCAGGTACTAGAGCACTTGTTACAGGGCGGTGGAGTGTGTAGGCTTTGGGTACGGAACCGGCTAAGCGGCTACACAGGACTCCGGACCACCCCAGGAAACAAACACCCCCTCTCCGGAGCAGGTCCCTAGGTGTGACGGCCCAGGTTTTTAAATAGCCAATTTAGGGTAATTAGAACCCAATTATGCACCATGTGCTTGAATTGTTTGAAAAAGGATCTTTTTGTAAATATAAAGGTTATATGTGTAATTATGATTTTATGCAAGGTCCTTTCTATAGTTAATTTGAATAGGGTGTGCAGTTATAGTTTTTGTGGAGGGTGTTTTTGCAAAATTTCAGTGCATTTATTACATGGCAGCAAATTTTGCTTTTAAGTTTAAATTTAAAGTGAAATTGCTTTGAAAAAGACAAAATTCCTGGAATTCAAAATCCCTCTTATGTTTTAAAATTTAGCTCTTGAATCCTTGATCAAATAAATTTTTGCACAACATCAAAGTTGTAGATCTTGAAAAATTGAACAACTTTCATGTTGGGCACTTTTTCAGTTGAGCTTTGGTTTAAAAGTTATTGCTTGATTACATTTGGGTCCCTGGATATTTCAGAAATTACAAATTAGCCCCTTTTCCCCTTCCCCTGTCTGTCTCTCTCTGCTCTCTCTCGCCGCCGGTGCCGTGCGCCGCCCGCCCGCCGCTCTGGGTCGCCCCCGGCCAACTCCAACTTCGCCTCCGCTTCACGTGGCACCTCCACCAGCTTCTGGACCCAACTCCCCTCACGCTGGAGCCTCCATCCCGCGCCACGCGCCCAGTGAGCGCCCGCCGGCCGCCACCTTGACGCCGCCGTGGCCCGGCCAGGGCAGAGCCCGCCTCTCTTTTCTCTCGCGCGCATCAGAACCAGGGAGCTCTCCTTGATCTTTTCCCCTCGCCCTCTCGCTCTTTCCCTACCCAGACACCCCGGAACGCCGCCGCCGCTCCACCGAACGCCGGTGAGCCTCAAGCCCGCCGTCGAGCCGCGCCTCCACAGCCGCTCCGCCCAAATCGACCCCACATATAGCTTAGCCTCGACCCCACGCAGCTTGCCCACCTTTTCTCCTCGCCAATCCCTTACCGGACCGCCGCCTCCGCCGTTCTCCTCCACCGCCGACCGCCTGCTCGCGTCGCGCCGCCACCACAGGCCACTCCGAGCCATCCCGAAGCCACCTAGAGGTGCGCCGTGGTCCCCTCTAGCTCCATGGCCCCCTTCCCCTCGCCGCCGGCGACACACGCCGCCGGGATCCGGCGCTCCCTCCCCTGTTCCCCTTCCCAAACCGGGCCAAGGACCTCGGGTTGAAAGAAAAGAAAACCCGGGGGGTTTTATGCATAGCCCAAGACTCATTTGAATAGTGCCTTAGGGACTGCTTTGTAATATTTTTCAGTGAACTTTGAAATTCAATATCAATTCGTGGAAAATTCGTAAAATAGTAAATCTGGATGTTTTGGAATTCTCTTGAAGAGTTCTATGCAGTAGAACCATAATATGTTAGGCTTTAGTTACAAGTTTTTGCTGTAGAATTTGATTTGTGTTGCTAGTGCATAAATATTGGCTGATTTTATCTTTTTCTTATCTACTGTGTGAAGCCTGATCTTGCAATGAAATTTTTATGGTGGTTTACTCATATGTATATGGTATTGCTATTAAAATTTTGTGCTCATTTATTATGTGTAGCTTTTTATTTGATTTAATCCTTGTTTAATAGACTTTATTTATGATAAATAGTTTCTTTTCTTGTTAAATCCTGAAAATATTCCTGAGTGTTCATCTGGAGTATCTTAGCTTGTCCAGGAAGATTGAGCTTCAGTTCATGGCTAGATCAGGGGCTAAAAATAAATCTTGCTCATCTATTGTCTGTTTTGTTTATTTTCTCATATTTATTTATTTATAGATAAAATCATGAAAATTCACTGTTTCTAGTTCTTTTCTGTATCAACCTCCTGTTAAATTTTGAGCTTCTATTTTGTTCTAGTTTGACCTGTATAATTCAAGCTTTTGCTAGGTGTTGTCTGAATGAATGATTTGTTGTGATTAAATGGCTACATGTCTTGGCATGATTTTTACAGGGTTGATTGCTTTGTTCATGTTCTGTTTAGGGTAATTTTTGCAGCATTTGTTACAGTTTGTACTATGAGTAGTTGATTTGTTAGCAAACTAAGTTTGTTTGTTATAAGAAAACCACCCCCACTTGTTTATAAAGTTAGTCAACTTCTTTTGTGCTGTTGATCATGATGCCTTGTGTAGTTAAATTTGGTATTTAACTACTCTATAAACGATTACCCATGTGTGTTTATAATACTGTTCTTGCATTACATGTAGACACGACTGCCTTATCGGACGGGACGTACGAGCTGATCCCGGAGTCTGACGGAGGTGATCTCGAAGCTCAAGTAAACACTGCTGAACTAACTGAAGCCCCGGACCAAAGTTCGGAAGAGCCTAGGGCTGAAATAGTTAGCAACTATCGAGAAGGCAAGCCCCGGACATAACCTATACTTCAAATTAATATCATTTACTGTATTACTTACTTGTGCATTTACAGTTCTTAGGATTTGAATTGAAACCCTAGATGCATAATCCTAGGAACCTATGTACTGAACACTAGACTTGAGTTCGACTACTTGCTAAGCTTATAGGACCGGTAAAAGTCGAGTGATTGCCTGTCACTCGCGAGCTTTATAGGAATTGTTTGTTTACTTCTGTTATCAATATAAGGACGACGGACGGGGTTGTGATCGATATCATGACTTTATGTGAGACCCCGTCTGTGTTGATGAACTTGCTAAGGTCGCGGTGTGTGGTAGCGGTGGTTAAGTTTTTGAAAGTACTAGCCACATGTCGTAAATATGGTACGCGGCAAGCCTAGTAGCCGATTGGACCGGGGAGTGGATATACCTCCCACTCTCTCTTAGAAATAGGTTTTATTTTATGTTGCACAACACTACGACTTCTAGGGACAAGGTTCGGCCTTGGAGCCCTGTAGTCGGGGAGAGTGGCACTATCCACAAGCCGGAAAGAAAGGTCAAAGGTTGTTTGGGAATGACCCGACGGTGTTCCAGACGTGTGTGCTAGGTTTATCCTTGCAAGGTTGAATTTCGATTCAGAATCATCCGCCTCTCATGATGAAATGAGACTGCTTGATCCCTTTGCCACACAGAGTAATAAGAGCAATAATATTATTTATCAATATTGATGTTTGCTTAGTCTTCTACCATGATGGGTTAGTAGTTGCTTACTTAGAATGGTTAATCAACTAGAATCTTGAAAGCTAAAACTTGAAAGTAAGGATCTACTCTTTATTGCTTTTCAGCAAAAAGGAAAACCAGAGCCTCACAAACTTTGCATAGTCTAGCTATAGTGGGCTACTTATACCCATTGACGGTTAAGTCTTGCTGAGTATTAGAATACTCAGCCTTGCTGTTGAACCCCTTTTTCAGGTTTGAGTTCGAAGAGCAGATCGCTAGTTTGATCTATCTATGCTCTTTGCCTCCTGGCTGGTCCGTAGAGTGGGATACGTCTTCGGCCGGCAATGACTTTGACGAGTGATGCGATGCTTGGGCTAGCTTGGCACCATTTTACGACGTGTTGCAGCCGTCGTGTTTTATCTTCCGCTGTGTTTAAACTCTGAACTTATGGTTATGGCTTGGATAATTGTTTTACTAAGGTTGGTCTTGTAATAATGCTTTAGAACTGGTTTGTAATAACTTTTATGCCTGTGATGCAAAACTTGTGGTTGTAATATCTCTGGACTCGCCTTCATGCGGGGTATGCTTGTTCGATCCGAGAACCGGTGGTTGTATCGGGACGTTACCCGACAGACCAAGAATTGTTCCGTTTGAAGTGCGTTTAAGCTAATGTTGCCTTTATGGTGATGGCCTGCGCACTTGAGCCGGGATAATTTAGGCGGTTCTGCCACAGCTGGCATCAGAGCTACAAGCGTATACCAGAGGTGTTGGAACCTTAAAAATCGCTTTCCGTATAAAATGGGATCAACAAGGTATTTCAGAAAACTACGTTGGAATCGTTAAGGATTGTGCATAGAACGTAAAGTCCTAGGGAATTTATGGGAATTACTAGGTGGTTATTATGTATGGTTTATGTTATCTGACTTCCAGCACTTTACATTTTGTTAAACCATACTCACAAGCAACTCTTAATTCTTGTAACGACGCACCTACGTTGAGGTAAGAAGGTAAGGATCCTCAGTCAGCTGAGGGAGTCTGACCTTCCCGTCAGTGATGCGAGCCGAACGCTGCCCTCAAGCAGTGGCTTACTTGAGGTGCTTCCAATATATCGACGATTAGTTGACTATATTGGAAGTAAAGTGTGCTCAGTCAGCTGAGGGAGTCTGACCTTCCTGTCGGTGATGCGAACCGAACGCTGCGCTCAAGCAGTGACCTACTTGAGCTGCTGCCAATATACCGATCTCGGTCGACTATATTGGGAGTAAAGGAACTTGTGAATACGCCTCTGAGTAGCGTATGTTAACGTTGGCCATACGGCGGAAATTGTATGGCTGCTGCTTCTATAGTGAGCGGTAATGTTTGGGGACGCTTTCATGTGTGCTGGCGTGAAAGGTTCAATGGATATATATGTATATGTTCTGTCAATCTTCTGCAGGTACACTAACCACGATTTGCTAAGTTCAGAATGGTTAGAATGTATCGACTAGCTATATAGGGAGAGCCGTATCTATGTATGCCACCGTGCTAACCACGTAAGCCCAACCATAGTTGGCAATTGTTTATCTTGTGAGAACGGTCAGGACGTGCATGCATATTTGGTTGATGTTTGATTTTGTTCCTAGTATGAATCCTCATAGATAAGTGTTAGTGTGCTTAAAACATGAGTGAGCGAAATTTTGATGTTAGTAGCATGCTTGTTAAAATGCTTAGACTTTCTTGGATGAAAAAGATGGTTTTTAAGTCATGCCTTCATCCTAAGCCCCATCTTGATGTCTAGTGATCTTTTCATTCCTTAGAATCTCAAATGATGAACCAGTACCACTTGGATTACCAGTTTGGAATATCATGATCCTTCCTACTTGCCAAATCTCTTCATTGTGCATTTCTAGGCTGTTTGATGAATACCAAAGATATTGCAAATTCTATGACATGGATGCTCATCAAATTTTAGCCTATTGAATCTGTGAGACTATATTTTTAGTCCAATCACTACTATGATCTCTGTTGATTAGCATCGTAGCACAAGAACCCTGTCTAATCGATCGCCTAAGATCTATCTAGAAATCTGCCGTTCTATTGTATCTGGGAAAAACAAAATTTATTGGCCTAGTATGTGATCTGATCTATAGTTGATCATGTGGAAAGTTTTGTTCGAAAGCGAGTTCTCTAGCTACTATTAAATTTTTTTTTCCTAGTTAATGAAAGAATTACGCATTGCAGATGGTGCAAGGGGCACACAATGCTCCTGCAGGGTTGGGAAATGCTTGTGATAGCGGACAGCCACTACTGTCCAACCTGGCTGAACTCGTGGCTACCCAGACCAAACTACTCCAGCAACTTGCTCAGAGACAACAAGAGATTTATCAACTCCTACAGCAGCAACACCAGCTAGGGGATGGGTACAATGTCCCCCAACCTCTGGTTGCGGAATATCAAGAGCTCAATGAAGGAATAAAGGAGATGAGGGATGTTTACTCAGACTCCCTAACACCACTATCGCGACCTCCGATGGAATTTAAGGCTCGCCAAGCAAAGCATCGGACTCTCAAGCATTACCCAAGCGACATAGACTTGACTGGGTGGGAAATTACCTGCACGGATTTCATCCCACATGGTGGTTCAGGCAAAATAAAACGTTGCTTCAATTGTGGGAATCCTAACCACTTCGCTCGACACTGCTCCCAGCCTAGACGACCAAAACGGGGTCAAGATTCTATGCAGAACAACAAAAATAAGGGAATGAGACAGGATAGTTTACAAGGAAAGGTTGGAGGCACCCCACTGTCCGATCTTCTTGAAGGTGCACCGGTTATGACGGGTATATTCTCTATTCTCAAACCGTCTAGCCCATACTTTGCATAACAAAGGGAAATCTCATTATCCTCCTTGCTCGTATAACTCTCCTTGAAAACTAAAAAGAGTGGCAATCAAGAATACTAGAATAACACGCAGGATCATTGCTAGCATGGTTATTGCATGGCCATTACTTAAACATGTGCATCATGGGGCTCAATTACAATTAACATCCTATGCATCTGGGAAGGGTTTTGCGTTTATCACCTAACCCTCCGTCTTTCTTTCTAGCCATGCACATTATTTAGGTTGCTATATTTTTACCTTGTCGTGGTGTCTGTCACTGACCAATGGTGCCGCGACGGGACCTAGGGCCTCGTGTGTGCTGCAACCATACGTTTGTGCCACTAGAAGCGCGCTGGTATCTTGGTACGTGTAAGCAATACCCCGACAATCCATTTTTTGCGACCTGAATATTGTGTTAACTTGGGGTTTTGTTTCGGCCAACCAAAAACCGTGAGTTTTTGGTATATCCCTCTGGGTCACTAACCAGCATTGCAATCATACATTTCCAGGATGCATCATTCTCATGGTCATCGAGCATATGCATCTCGCATCATAATGTTTAATTTAATCAACGGTTTGAGCAAGATTGTCCTTGAGCAAAAACTCACCATGATCTCTTTTCTATCAAGATTTACCACCAGATTGAGACCTTGATTCTCCTAGAACTTAGGTCCTCTCTTCTTTACAAAAATCCTACTATATGTTAGTACTAGAATAGTCCACCAGTCTTTTCCAGCCGACTTTGATAGTGATTGTGATCTCGTGTTTTATCCACCGACTCTTGCTGCAAAGAATGAAATCCTAGAGCCTTTAGTGTGGAAAAACAATTGATTAGTTCACACAATCGCACAGTAATTCCTCTCGCTCATAAATTCATACCTTGTTTCTTGAACTTTCTCTAAATTTTCAATCCTTATCTACAAAGGATCATATCGTCAACATCAACCTTCGCTATTGTGACTTTGTCCTGTTGGCTTTGATGGTTAGTCTACTCCTCTTCCCTTGAGAGTTTTCGTTAGGAATCTCGGGACGAGATTCTTTTTAAGGGGGGTAGGCTGTGACGGCCCAGGTTTTTAAATAGCCAATTTAGGGTAATTAGAACCCAATTATGCACCATGTGCTTGAATTGCTTGAAAAATGATCTTTTTGTAAATATAAAGGTTATATGTGTAATTATGATTTTATGCAAGGTCCTTTCTATAGTTAATTTGAATAGGGTGTGCAGTTATAGTTTTTGTGGAGGGTGTTTTTGCAAAATTTCAGTGCATTTATTACATGGCAGCAAATTTTGCTTTTAAGTTTAAATTTAAAGTGAAATTGCTTTGAAAAAGACAAAATTCCTGGAATTCAAAATCCCTCTTATGTTTTAAAATTTAGCTCTTGAATCCTTGATCAAATAAATTTTTGCACAACATCAAAGTTGTAGATCTTGAAAAATTGAACAACTTTCATGTTGGGCACTTTTTCACTTGAGCTTTGGTTTAAAAGTTATTGCTTGATTACATTTGGGTCCCTGGATATTTCAGAAATTACAAATTAGCCCCTTTTCCCCTTCCCCTGTCTGTCTCTCTCTCTGCTCTCTCTCGCCGCCGGTGCCGTGCGCCGCCCGCCCGCCGCTCTGGGTCGCCCCCGGCCAACTCCAACTTCGCCTCCGCTTCACGTGGCACCTCCACCAGCTTCTGGACCCAACTCCCCTCGCGCTGGAGCCTCCATCCCGCGCCACGCGCCCAGTGAGCGCCCGCCGGCCGCCACCTTGACGCCGCCGTGGCCCGGCCAGGGCAGAGCCCGCCTCTCTTTTCTCTCGCGCGCATCTGAACCAGGGAGCTCTCCTTGATCTTTTCCCCTCGCCCTCTCGCTCTTTCCCTACCCAGACACCCCGGAACGCCGCCGCCGCTCCACCGAACGCCGGCGAGCCTCGAGCCCGCCGTCGAGCCGCGCCTCCACAGCCGCTCCGCCCAAATCGACCCCACATATAGCTTAGCCTCGACCCCACGCAGCTCGCCCACCTTTTCTCCCCGCCAATCCCTTACCGGAGCGCCGCGACCGCCGTTCTCCTCCGCCGCCGACCGCCTGCTCGCGTCGCGCCGCCACCACAGGCCACCCCGAGCCATCCCGAAGCCACCTAGAGGTGCGCCGTGGTCCCCTCTAGCTCCATGGCCCCCTTCCCCTCGCCGCCGGCGACACACGCCGCCGGGATCCGGCGCTCCCTCCCCTGTTCCCCTTCCCAAACCGGGCCAAGGACCTCGGGTTGAAAGAAAAGAAAACCCGAGGGGTTTTATGCATAGCCCAAGACTCATTTGAATAGTGCCTTAGGGACTGCTTTGTAATGTTTTTCAGTGAACTTTGAAATTCAATAGCAATTCGTGGAAAATTCGTAAAATAGTAAATCTGGATGTTTTAGAATCCTCTTGAAGAGCTCTATGCACTAGAACCATAATATGTTAGGCTTTAGTTACATGTTTTTGCTGTAGAATTTGATTTGTGTTGCTAGTGCATAAATATTGGCTGATTTTATCTTTTTCTTATCTACTGTGTGAAGCCTGATCTTGCAATGAAATTTTTATGGTGGTTTACACATATGTATATGGTGTTTCTATAAAAATTTCGTGCTCAGTTCTTATGTGTAACTTTTTATTTGATTTAATCCTTGTTTAATAGACTTTATTTATGATAAATAGTTTCTGTTCTTTTTAAATCCTGAAAATATTCCTGAGTGTTCATCTGGAGTATCTTAGATTGTCCAGGAAGTTTGAGCTTCAGTGCATGGCTAGATCAGGGGCTAAAAATAAATCCTGCTCATCTGTTGTCTGTTTTGTTTATTTTCTCATATTTATTTCTTTATAGATAAAATCATGAAAACTTCACTGTTGCTAGTTATTTTCCGTATCAACCTCCTGTTAAATTTTGAGCTTCTATTTTGTTCTAGTTTGACCTGTATAATTCAAGCTTGTGCTAGGTGTTGTCTGAATGAATGATTTGTTGTGATTAAATGGCTACATGTCTTGGCATGATTTTTACAGGGTTGATTGCTTTTGTTCATGTTCTGTTTAGGGTAATTTTGGCAGCATTTGTTACAATTTGTACTATGAGTAGTTGATTTGTTAGCAAACTAAGTTTGTTTGTTATAAGAAAACCACCCCCACTTGTTTATAAAGTTAGTCAACTTCTTTTGTGCTGTTGATCATGATGCCTTGTGTAGTTAAATTTGGTATTTAACTACTCTATAAATGATTGCCCATGTGTGTTTATAATACTGTTCTTGCATTACATGTAGACACGAATGCCTTATCGGACGGGACGTACGAGCTGATCCCGGAGTCTGACGGAGGTGATCTCGAAGCTCAAGTAAACACTGCTGAACTAACTGAAGCCCCGGACCAAAGTTCGGAAGAGCCTAGGGCTGAAATAGTTAGCAACTATCGAGAAGGCAAGCCCCGGACATAACCTATACTTCAAATTAATATCATTTACTGTATTACTTGTGCATTTACAGTTCTTAGGATTTGAATTGAAACCCTAGATGCATGATCCTAGGAACCTATGTACTGAACACTAGACTTGAGTTCGACTACTTGCTAAGCTTATAGGACCGGTAAAAGTCGAGTGATTGCCTGTCACTCGCGAGCTTTATAGGAATTGTTTGTTTACTTCTGTTATCAATATAAGGACGACGGACGGGGTTGTGATCGATATCATGACTTTATGTGAGACCCCGTCTGTGTTGATGAACTTGCTAAGGTCGCGGTGTGTGGTAGCGGTGGTTAAGTTTTTGAAAGTACTAGCCACATGCCGTAAATATGGTACGCGGCAAGCCTAGTAGCCGATTGGACCGGGGAGTGGATATACCTCCCACTCTCTCTTAGAAATAGGTTTTATTTTATGTTGCGCAACACTACGACTTCTAGGGACAAGGTTCGGCCTTGGAGCCCTGGAGTCGGGGAGAGTGGCACTATCCACAAGCCGGAAAGAAAGGTCAAAGGTTGTTTGGGAATGACCCGACGGTGTTCCAGACGTGTGTGCTAGGTTTATCCTTGCAAGGTTGAATTTCGATTCAGAATCGCCCGCCTCTCACGATGAAATGAGACTGCTTGATCCCTTTGCCACACAGAGTAATAAGAGCAATAATATTATTTATCAATATTGATGTTTGCTTAGTCTTCTACCATGATGGTTTAGTAGTTGCTTACTTAGAATGGTTAATCAACTAGAATCTTGAAAGCTAAAACTTGAAAGTAAGGATCTACTCTTTATTGCTTTTCAGCAAAAAGGAAAACCAGAGCCTCACAAACTTTGCATAGTCTAGCTATAGTGGGCTACTTATACCCGTTGACGGTTAAGTCTTGCTGAGTATTAGAATACTCAGCCTTGCTGTTGAACCCCTTTTTCAGGTTTGAGTTCGAAGAGCAGATCGCTAGTTTGATCTATCTATGCTCTTTGCCTCCTGGCTGGTCCGTAGAGTGGGATACGTCTTCGGCCGGCAATGACTTTGACGAGTGATGCGATGCTTGGGCTAGCTTGGCACCATTTTACGACGTGTTGCAGCCGTCGTGTTTTATCTTCCGCTGTGTTTAAACTCTGAACTTATGGTTATGGCTTGGATAATTGTTTTACTAAGGTTGGTCTTGTAATAATGCTTTAGAACTGGTTTGTAATAACTTTTATGCCTGTGATGCAAAACTTGTGGTTGTAATATCTCTGGACTCGCCTTCGTGCGGGGTATGCTTGTTCGATCCGAGAACCGGTGGTTGTATCGGGACGTTACCCGACAGACCAAGAATTGTTCCGTTTGAAGTGCGTTTAAGCTAATGTTGCCTTTATGGTGATGGCCTGCGCACTTGAGCCGGGATAATTTAGGCGGTTCTGCCACACTAGGGGTCTGGACCCCTCTCCAGCAGCAAGAGGGTCCGGACCTGTTTGACAGTCCAGCAGCTCAATACAGATCTTAGTTGTAGCGACAAGAGTCGAAGTCCGTGCGGGGGTTAGGAAAGTAAAATCTCGAAAATCGTAATGCGAAACTAAATTTTGACACAAAGTCAGAACTGGGAGAAAATCTTTCCTTTGCAACTTGATATACATGGCTTGCGTGATGGATGCCAGAGGCCGGGTTTACGAGGGTGGACCTCCACCGCTCTGGGCCGCGCGTTAATGCTGGCCATCGGTGCGATGGATGCCAGAGGTCGGGTTTACGGGGACGGACCCCAACCGCTCTGGGCCGCACACTGACTCTATCTTATTACAAAGGAAAAATTCATTTCCCTGCTCTGTCTGAGTGTAAAACTTACGCAGATCTTCTGTGGCAAGGCGAACGCACCCGGGCCGGCATACCTCTGTAACCTTGAAGGGCCCCTCCCAGCTGGGGGAGAGTTTGTCGAGCCCTGCTCGGTTCAGGATCCGTCTGAGGACGAGGTCGCCAGCCCGGAGCTCCCTACTGTGCACGAACCGTTGATGATAGCGCCGGAGCGCCTGGTTGTAGCGTGCATTTCGGATAGCTGTTCGCCACCTTCGTTCGTCAACGAAGTCCACATCGTCACGCCGCAGCTGTTCCTACATGGATTCGTCAAAGGCCTGGACCCATGGTGAGGCCAGGTGAATTTCTGGGGGAAGGTATGCTTCAGCCCCGTAGACTAGGAAGAATGGAGTCTCCCCGGTGGCTCGGATGGGTGTGGTCCGGTTGCCCCATAGCACACATGGAAGCTCGTCAACCCATTTGGCACCATGCTTCTTTAAGCAGTTGTAGGTGCGGGTCTTGAGTCCCCTGAGGATCTCTGCATTCGCTCTCTCAACCTGTCCATTGATGCGGGGGTGTGCCACGGACGCAAAGCATAGCTGGATGACGATGTCCTCGCAGTACTCCTGGAAGAGTCTGCTTTTGAATTGGGTCCCGTTATCCGCGATGATGCGGTTTGGGACGCCAAATCTGCACACAATGGACTTGAGGAATGCGACTGCTGATTTCTTAGTGATGTTCACCACAGGGGTAACCTCCGGCTACTTTGTGAACTTGTCGATGGCGACGTAGAGGAACCGGTACCCGCCGACGGCCTGGGGGAATGGCCCCAGGATATCCACGCCCCATACGGCGAATGGCCATGAGGGCGGGATCATTTGCAGAACCTGAGTCGGTGTGTGTATTTGCTTTGCACGGAACTGGCATGCTTTGCATGACTTCACCAGCTCAGCCGCATCCTAGAGTGCTGTTGGCCAGTAGAAACCATGCCGAAAGGCCTTGCCAACAAGCATGCGAGATGAGGAATGATTCCCACACTCGCCTCCATGGATCTCCGCGAGCAACTCGCGGCCCTCTCCCTGGGAAATGCACCGCATGAGGATACCATTGGCGCCACGGTGGTAGAGATCCCCTTCTACCACCGCGTAGCGTTTAGCCAATCGTACTATGAGCTCCGCGGACACATCGTCATCAGGGAGGATATTGTCTATCAGGTAGTCCCGGATCTCGGAGATCCATGCATCCGGAGTTCCCTGGGTAGATGGGAGTGGCTCTACGAGGTCTCCAGAATCCTCGACAGAGCTCACAGCCTAGAGCGGGCACCACAGGTGGTATGCCGCCGGGACCGCTAGCTTCGAAGTGCTAGCTTGATCCCTTTCACCCAATTCGGTAGGCTGGGCGGTAGGTCTCAGCAACCGTCTTTCCAAGACGCCCTCGGGCACGGATGCCCAGGTAGATGCTCTCGCGGAGAGATCATCTGCTGCTGAGTTGAGTTCGCGGGGAACATGTTGCAGCTCCAAGGTGTCGAAGTCCTTCTCGAGCTTCCTCACATGGATGAGGTATGCCGCGAGCTGGGGATTGTTGTAGCTGCAATTCCCTCGGACTTGCTTGATGATTAGCTGAGAGTCCCCATTCACCAGAAGCTGCCGGATGTAACACCCGGTTTATAAAAGAACATAAACCGAGCAATCATATACGTGCCAGGATCAAGTCACACGTATATACAACAGAATGAACAATATATCACAGCACGTATCAAGTAAAAATACATAATAAAGCGAATACGAATGTTATTTATTACATTAATGACAAAATGTCTGATACAGCGGAAGCGAAGTACAAATACGGTAAAAACTCTCCGAAGCTGAGCAGGGCGCCACAGGGACGTCGACTGGGAGACGAACACCTAGAAGTCCTCGTAGTCCTGGTAGCACTGAGCGAACTCCCTCGCGTCGGCAGGAACTGAGCAGCAGTAGTGTATCCAAGAGGAAAAAGTAGAGAAGAGGCAAGGGTGAGTACACAACTTGTACTCAACAAGTATAACACAAACTATGAGGCTCTAAGGTTGGCTGACTCAACTGCATTAGCTTTTAAGTCTTGGCAAAATTTTATTAAAGCTATTTACTACAAGTTGATGAATTACCATTAACCCAGTTACGTAGTAATTAATCAAAATTAATCATGCTACTACTGAGAACCAAACCAAACCAAGCCACCCGGGGAAACCTGCCTCGTCGAAGGAAGATAACCCCACTAATCAAAAGGAGGATCTGGGCCGCTCATGACCGTGAGCACGGCTAGTATACTAGTTTTACACTCTGCAGAGGTTGCACGTCTTTACCCACAAGTCGTGAGCTACGCTAGAGGTTCATCACACTTTCTTAGGTGAGATGACTAGCGACTCACTATGAGGCCTTTACAAAGAATCTCGTTGGTAAGGAGTAACCGCGAGGGTGGATCGGCGACTATGGAGCAGGTCTAGTGGGCGTCAAGAATACCACAGACGAGGCCACTCAGTACGAGGGACATAGAAGCTTACCACCCTTGCCCCGCAGGTAAGTTATTCCAAACCAAAAAGACCTAATTATTACGCCAAGACCGTCCCATTCCAGTCTTGTGGTAGCGCTGTTGTCCCAGGTTGTCGCTCTATGAACCGGTCCTTATGGAGAGTGGCCAACCAGGCAGTAAGCACCGTGCTGGCCCCCTAAACCATGTTTCTAACAAAACCAATTTTAACGGGACGTGAACCACTCAAGCCACACAGAGGGTCACTCTCAGAATTAAGTTGCATATACCATTAATCAAATTAATTAAAAAGGACCATTATGTGTTATAGCGCGGCACCTAGCACAACTAACCAAAATGCAACCCAAAGGTATATATAAAGGATATAAAGTAGCTAGGAAATTCTTATAGGCATACAGTATTAAAATGCAGTATGAAAGTATAATTAAAAGTGATAGGTTGTTCATGTTATACTTGCCTTCCTCGTACTGCTCCTGCTGCTGCTCAAAGTGCTCGGAAGACGGCTGCTCCGGGTACTGGTACTGGGGCTCCTCAGATGGATCAACGTCTACTCACGAACACATGGCCAAAACAATGCACAATAATAAGCATACAAGCAAACACTAATAAAAACTAAGAAACAGTACATCAATACATAAAAACAGCACACTAAACTAGTCTAAAACTATTCTACGCGTTACAACGATCGCGTGGACATAAAGATCACCCAAAACGGAGCTAAAACGCATAATCTAGGCTAAAAACAAGTTCTAGGGGCTTATCTGCGAGAAAAACTAAGTTCCAGGGGGTTTTCTGCAAAAACCGAGGGCCTAAACGTAATTAACTGTTAAATCTAAGGGCTAGCGTACAAAAGACCAGGTGCTGGACGGCGGGTTCAATATTTAAAAAGCTCAGGGGCTAAAGTGTGAAAACCAGGACCTAACTGGAATTAATTTTGAATAGATCTGGACCGCGGGTTGATAACTATAAACTACAGGGGCTCTTATGCAAAACATGCAAGGCGAACCGGTATGTTTGATTCAGGACGCTTGGATCTGGATCTAACGGTTCTAGGTGGCTTGGTCCTAGATCTAATCTAGGCCGTTGCAAACGGATCTGGCGGTCCAGGGCAAAGGGGCGCGGGGGCGGCGGCGGGACGCTACCGCCGGCGACGAATCCCGCGGCGGCGCGGCTCAGGGCTCGCCACAGTTCACCAAGAGCGGTGTTCCGTGGGTCGCTTCGACCCGTGCTTGGGTCGGGTGCGTCCAGCGCGCTACGCGCGATGCACCTGGGCCAAAAACAGGGTACGGCGGGGCTCTGCTCGCCGGGCATGGCTGCCGTGGCGGCTCTGCGCGGCGGAGCTCGCCGGCGCGGCACGTGCGGGCTGTGCCTGTGCTAGGTTGTGGGCGCAAAGGGGTTAGGGAGGCTCTACGTAGCAAACGCAAGACAACGCGGGCTTACGCGGGGCTGTGTGGTGCTGCAGAGGTGTGGCCATGGCGGAGCGGCGGCGGGGGAATGCCGGCGGCGGTGCTTTGCCAACCGAGTGGCCTACGGCCCAAATGTCTTGGCGAAAAAGGAGGCACGGGGCTCCAGGGTGCTCACCGAGGGGTTGCGGTGGACGGAGTTGCGGCGCAGGGTAGTCGTCGGCGAAATCCGGGCGGTGGTCGCGGGCGGCGCTCGCGGAGAAGGTCGCTGCAGAGGTTGGAGTGGATTGCAGCGGGCCCGGGGAAGCTCCAGAAGTCGAGGCGGAGCCGGTGCGCTCCTCGGCCGGGACTCCAGTGTGGCGGAGCAGCGTAGCCGCGGCGGCGCAGAGAGGCGGCACGGCGGAGTGGGACGGTGTGGTGGCAGCTAGGTTTAGGGGCGGTCGGTGGAGATAGGGTTCCTAGGGTGCGGGCTGAGGCGTTTAAGAAGGCATCGGGGATCTTGGGGGGCGCGCCCGTTGTGATCCCGGAGGGGATTGCGGGCGGGGCGGTGCTGCGCGAGCGGCGGTTGCGGAAGGAAGGGGAAGGGGCCGACAAGTGGGGCCACGGCGTCAGCGGGCGTGGGCGACGCGCGAGCGCGCGGTGCGCTGGCAGGTGGGCCTGGGGACGCAACGCGGGATGAGGCGGGGCCGGGCTGAGCGGGGAGGGCCAGAGGTGCTGACAAGCGGGGTCCACACGGCTGCGGGGCCAACGCGGCGCTGGCCTGCTGGGCTCCTGGCGCGGAGCGAGCGTGGGGTGAGGCAGGCCGGGCCGCTAGCGGGGTTTGCTGGGCCGCTGGAGAGGGTGCTGGGCCGGCACAGGGAAAAGGGAGAGGGGAGACGGCCTGGGCCGGCTTGGGTTCTTGGGCTGGGTTGGTTTTCTATTTATCTGGGTTTTTGTGTTTCTTTTCTATTTCTCTCTTTCTAATTCTAAAACAATCAAACACATTTGAATTCAAATAAAATTTGAATTCAAACCACACTCAAATGAGTAAAATAAAGGCACCAGCATGAATGCAACATTAGAAGTAAACCTATGATGAAATTTTAATTACTTATACAACAAAAATTTAGATTAAATGCAAGTCTAACACAATAAACCTTAGAAAATTAAATAAAGCCAATTAAATTTATTAATACATGCTGAAATTTAAATTAGGGTGTTACAGACCCTACCCCCTTAAAGAAATCTCGTCCCCGAGATTTAGCTGGGCTGGCTAGCAAAGAGATCTGGATATGTCTTTAGCTCATCTTCTCGCTCCCATGTAGCCTCAGCTTCACTGTGATGACTCCACAGAACTCTGCACATCCTGATGCGCTTGTTCCGAGTAACCCTCTCTGATGTCTCCAGAATCTTCACCGGATGCTCAGTATAAGTCAGATCTTCCTGGACATCTACTCCATCCAGTGGTGCCTGCTCCTCGGGTACTCACAAACACCTCTTCAGCTGAGATATATGGAAGACATCGTGAACTCCTAAGAGGCTGAGAGGTAACTCCAGGTGATTAGCAACTTCGTCTTTCCGCTCTAGCACCTTGAATGGCCCCACATACCGAGGTGCTAACTTCCCCTTGACATTGAATCTGCGGATTCCTCTCATCGGAGACACCTTCAGGTATACATGATCACCAACACTGAAAGTCAGGTCTCTCCGTTTGCCATCTGCATAGCTCTTTTGTCTGCTCTGTGCAATCCTCAGATTTTCTCGCACCGCCTGAACCATCTGCTCTGCATCATCTATGATCTCAGGGCCAAAGAGCTGCTTCTCACCAATCTGATCCCAATAGAGAGGAGTCCTGGACTTCCTGCCATACAATGCCTCGAAGGGGGACTTCTTCAGACTGGCCTGATAGCTGTTGTTATATGAGAACTCAGCATAAGATAGGCACTTATCCCAACTAGTACCATACTGAATAGCACAAGCTCTCAGCATATCCTCCAACACTTGGTTGGTTCTCTCTGTCTGCCCATCTGTCTGAGGGTGATAAGCCGTACTGAAACGAAGCTTCGTATCCAACGAATCATGGAGCTGCTCCCAGAATCGAGAAGTGAACTGAGACCCTCTGTCAGATATGATCTTCTTGGGCACACCATGTAAGCAGACAATCCGAGAGATGTACAACTCTGCAAGTCTAGCACCGGAGTAAGTAGTGTTCACTGGAATGAAGTGTGCAACTTTCGTCAGACGATCCACTACTACCCATATGGAGTTGTACCCTTTCTGAGTACGAGGCAATCCAACTATGAAATCCATCGTGATCTCCTCCCATTTCCACTCTGGAATCTTCAAAGGCTGTAACAGACCTGCTGGCCTCTGATGCTCAGCCTTGACACGCTGACAGGTGTCACAAATAGCCACGTACTCTGCCACTGAACGCTTCATCCCATACCACCAGAAACGTTCCTTCAGATCATAGTACATCTTCGTGCTGCCCGGATGAATAGAGTAAGCTGTATCATGGGCCTCACTCAGAATCAACTTCCGGAGATCATTCACATCTGGCACACAGATCCGGTTCTTGTACCACAAGGTACCCTGATCATCCTCTCTGAAGTGTGGAGCCTTGCCCTTCTTGAGCAACTCACGGATCTCCTGCAGCTTCTCATCTTCCTTCTGATGCTGCCTGATCTCTGACTCTAGAGTCGGTATTGCCTCAAACGCTGCACTGGAGGTATGATGCAAGAAGCCCAGACTCAACTGCTCGAACTCCTCGCATAACTCTGGAGGCATCTGGAAAGCCACGGCCATGTTGACATAGCTTCTCCTGCTCAAAGCATCTGCTACGACATTGGCCTTGCCTGGATGATAGTGAATCTCCAGGTCATAGTCCTTGACTAACTCTAGCCATCTTCTCTGCCGCATGTTCAGCTCATTCTGCGTAAAAATGTACTTGAGGCTCTTGTGATCAGTGTAGATATCACACTGCTGCCATACAAGTAATGCCTCCAAATCTTCAGAGCATGCACAACTGCGGCTAACTCAAGATCATGAGTGGGATAATTCAGCTCATGCCGACGTAACTGTCGTGAAGCATAAGCAATCACTCTGCCCTCCTGCATCAGAACACACCCAAGACCATCCTTCGAAGTATCACAATATACTGTGAACCTCTTCGTCTGGTCTGGCAGAGTCAGGACTGGCGCCATAGTCAACCTTTTCTTCAGCTCATCAAAGGCCCTCTGATGCTCATCAGTCCACACGAAAGCCACATTTTTCTCCAGCAAAGAAGTCAAAGGCTTCGCGATCTTAGAGAAATTCTCAATGAACCTCCGATAATATCCAGCTAAGCCCAAGAAAGACCTGACTTCCTTTACTGTCTGCGGTGTCTCCCACTCTAGCACATCCTTCACCTTGCTCAGATCAACAGCAATGCCTCCCTGAGAGATAACATGACCGAGGAATGGAACCTCGTCAATCCAGAACTCGCACTTGCTGAACTTGGCATACAGCTGATGCTCTCTCAATCTCTGCAATACGAGTCTCAAATGCTCCTCATGCTCTTCTTCTGTCTTGGAGAAGATCAGAATATCATCAATGAAGATCACCACAAAGACATCCAGATAATCCATGAAAACCATGTTCATCAGATACATGAACAAAGCCGGGGCATTAGTCAAGCCGAATAACATGACCGTGTACTCATATAGCCCGTACTTGCAGGTGAATGCTGTCTTCGGAATATCCCCAGGACGGATCCTCAGCTGAAAATAACCCGAACGAAGATCAATCTTCGAGAATATACGAGCACCTCGAAGCAGATCGAAGAGATCCTCGATACGGGGCAGTGGATGCTTGTTCTTGATAGTGACTGCATTCAGCTCCCGATAATCCACACACATCCTCTTTGAGCCATCCTTCTTATCTACCAGCAATAATGGAAAAGCCCAAGGAGAGAAACTGCGACGGATATAGCCCTTGGCTAGCAACTCATCAATAGTCTTCTTGACTTCTTCATGCTCTATAGGTGCCATACGGTAGGGCCGCTTTGCAATAGGAGCTGTGCCAGGCAAGAGATCAATACAAAACTCAATGGCGCGTTCAGGTGGCATACCTGGCAGATCATCCGGAAAGACATCCGGGAATTCAGACACCACGCGAATACCGTCCGTGGGTCTAGCCTCCATTTGATGAAGAAATCTAGAAGGCTCTGAAGCACTGACTATCACCACTTGGCCATCAAATGCCGATAAGTGAACTGTCCGCTGAGCACAATCAATACGGACTCCCCATCTAGTAAGGGTCTACATGCCCAAAATCACATCTATCCCTGAGGAATCAATGTAGATCAAACCAGTGCAGAACTCTGCCCCCTTTATGACAATATTAATTCCAGAGCATATAGAACATGTATGTATCTGGCCCCCAGGTGAGGTAACTACCATAGCTGTCCTCAAACAAGAAATTGGTATACCATGCTTCTCGGCAAATGACTTTGAAATGAAAGAATGAGTAGCACCGGTATCGAAAAGCACTGTAGCGGGGTGAGAGTTGACCATGAACGTACCAATAACCACGTTAGGAGCCTCGGCCGCTGACTCGGCCGTCACGTGGTTCACACGACCCTGTGCTGGCGCCCTGGGCTGAGCTGGGCGCCCCTGCTGTCCCGCCTGCGCCTTCCGGGGGCAAGAGTTGGCGTAGTGCCCCGGATGGCCGCAGTGATAGCACACGCGAGGAGTCGCGGGAGCCTGCTGTCCGGCAGGAGGAGCTACTTGCCGTGGAGCCTGAAGTGCTGGCGGAGCTGGAGGAGCACGAGCCGGAGGTGCCGGTAACCTCGGGCCCTGACCTTCCTGCTGCTGTTGAGGCGGGTACTGCTGCGGCCTCTGCTGGTACTGCTGGGGAGGCCAGTACTGAGGCTGCTGGTACTGCTGGGGCGGCTGGAGGCGAGGACGAGTGTTGCTGCCGGAAGCAACGGGGACAATCTTCCTCTTCTTGTCCTCCATCTCCAGGTGCTTGCGCTCCGTGTTGAGCGCGCTGTCAAACAGATGGTTGAAGTCGTCGAAGCGGAGGTTGAGCAGCGCGTACTGGAGGTAGTCCTCAAGGCCCTCCATGAAGTGCTCCTACTTCTTGCGGTCATCCGCAACATCAGCAGGGGCGTAGCAAGCAAGCTGCAGAAAGCGATCACGATACTCCGTGACCGACATAGTCCCCTGAATTGACAAAGACAAATAGATATCGGAAGATTAACTCAAGATTCATAAGGATAGAACAAGGGGCATTAGCTCAAAAGAAACCGCTGAATGATTATATTTAAGATTACCTGCTTCAGTGCAAGGAACTCCTTCTGCTTCATCTTCATAATGCCCGCGGGGACGTTGTGGCTGTGGAACCGCTCCCGGAACTGGAGCCAAGTGAGAGCCTCGCGGTCCTGAACTGGGTGGGACTCCCACCAGTCCAAAGCTGCCCCTCGCAGCTGTCCTGCTGCGTACAGAACTCGCTCCCGATCATCGAACTGGGCGATGTCCAGCTGACGCTCCATTGCACGGAGCCAGTCGTCAGCCTGAAGAGGGTCGGACGTGTGAGAGAACGTCGGCGGGTGACCCCTCAGGAACTCAGCACGCCTGTCGCGAGGCTGCGGCGGTGGAGGAGGCAGAGGCTGAGTGTGAGCCTGCTGAAGTGCCTGAACAGTGTTGTTCAGGGTGGCCATCATCTGCATCTGGAGCTGGAAGTACTGCTCCGAAGTCAAAGGCGGAGGCATCGGGATCCCGGTCCCCTGGGTGTTCTGACCCTGGTTGTTCTGCCCCTGCTGGTCAGAACCACGCCTAGTGTTCACCATCTGATTTTGGACAAAAGATTTCACGAGTAAAGATATTGCAGGAATAAATTCAGATGGATATGATAACTCTTTGCGGAAAAAGACTCAGCTGTGATAAAGTAGACAGGATAGAGTGGACTGTTTTACCCCCAACGATCTAACTCATTTTATTAATTAGTTAACTTTAACATCAGAGTGATTTTCTTTAAACAAATTTAAACTGCTAAGCTATGCAATCATTCAAAAATCCAAATCAAACATGTAGCATAATAACAAACAGACAATTTTCACAACTTAGCCGAGTTTAACATACGACTTGACTAACACAACGCGTCGCGGATCGTGCTATCTTATTATTATAAAAGGGTCACCTAGCTAATACTCATGGTGGTCAGATGACTGATTCAGGCCAAATCTACGAAAACTATTCTTCAGAGAGAGAAATCAAGGCAAGATGGGTAAAAGTCATAGAATTCAAGGGGTATAATAGTAAAATAGTTTCAGCAAACAAGGATTGGAGAGAAGAAGTCCTACAACTCGACCAGTTCTATCTAGGCTTCGTCCTACAGTCGATACGGCTCTGATACCACTCTGTAACACCCGGTTTATAAAAAAACATAAACCGAGCAATCATATACGTGCCAGGATCAAGTCACACGTATATACAACAGAATGAACAGTATATCACAGCACATATCACGTAAAAAGACATAATAAAGCGAATACGAATGTTATTTATTACATTAATGACAAAATGTCTGATACAGCGGAAGCGAAGTACAAATACGGTAAAAACTCTCCGAAGCTGAGCAGGGCGCCACAGGGACGTCGACTGGGAGACGAACACCTAGAAGTCCTCGTAGTCCTGGTAGCGCTGAGCGAACTCTCTCGCGTCGGCAGGAACTGAGCAGCAGTAGTGTATCCAAGAGGAAAAAGTAGAGAAGAGGCAAGGGTGAGTACACAACTTGTACTCAACAAGTATAACACAAACTATGAGGCTCTAAGGTTGGCTGACTCAACTGCATTAGCTTTTAAGTCTTGGCAAAATTTTATTAAAGCTATTTACTACAAGTTGATGAATTACCATTAACCCAGTTACGTAGTAATTAATCAAAATTAATCATGCTACTACTGAGAACCAAACCAAACCAAGCCACCCGGGGAAACCTGCCTCGTCGAAGGAAGATAACCCCACTAATCAAAAGGAGGATCTGGGCCACTCATGACCGTGAGCACGGCTAGTATACTAGTTTTACACTCTGCAGAGGTTGCACATCTTTACCCACAAGTCGTGAGTTACGCTAGAGGTTCATCACACTTTCTTAGGTGAGATGACTAGCGACTCACTATGAGGCCTTTACAAAGAATCTCGTTGGTAAGGAGTAACCGCGAGGGTGGATCGGCGACTATGGAGCAGGTCTAGTGGGCGTCAAGAATACCACAGACGAGGCCACTCAGTACGAGGGACATAGAAGCTTACCACCCTTGCCCCGCAGGTAAGTTATTCCAAACCAAAAAGACCTAATTATTACGCCAAGACCGTCCCATTCCAGTCTTGTGGTAGCGCTGTTGTCCCAGGTTGTCGCTCTATGAACCGGTCCTTATGGAGAGTGGCCAACCAGGCAGTAAGCACCGTGCTGGCCCCCTAAACCATGTTTCTAACAAAACCAATTTTAACGGGACGTGAACCACTCAAGCCACACAGAGGGTCACTCTCAGAATTAAGTTGCATATACCATTAATCAAATTAATTAAAAAGGACCATTATGTGTTATAGCACGGCACCTAGCACAACTAACCAAAATGCAACCCAAAGGTATATATAAAGGATATAAAGTGGCTAGGAAATCCTTATAGGCATACAGTATTAAAATGCAGTATGAAAGTATAATTAAAAGTGATAGGTTGTTCATGTTATACTTGCCTTCCTCGTACTGCTCCTGCTGCTGCTCAAAGTGCTCGGAAGACGGCTGCTCCGGGTACTGGTACTGGGGCTCCTCAGATGGATCAACGTCTACTCACGAACACATGGCCAAAACAATGCACAATAATAAGCATACACGCAAACACTAATAAAAACTAAGAAACAGTACATCAATACATAAAAACAGCACACTAAACTTGTCTAAAACTATTCTACGCGTTACAACGATCGCGTGGACATAAAGATCACCCAAAACGGAGCTAAAACGCATAATCTAGGCTAAAAACAAGTTCTAGGGGCTTATCTGCGAGAAAAACTAAGTTCCAGGGGGTTTTCTGCAAAAACTGAGGGCCTAAACGTAATTAACTGTTAAATCTAAGGGCTAGCGTACAAAAGACCAGGTGCTGGACGGCAGGTTCAATATTTAAAAAGCTCAGGGGCTAAAGTGTGAAAACCAGGACCTAACTGGAATTAATTTTGAATAGATCTGGACCGCGGGTTGATAACTATAAACTACAGGGGCTCTTATGCAAAACATGCAAGGCAAACCGGTGTGTTTGATTCAGGACGCTTGGATCTGGATCTAACGGTTCTAGGTGGCTTGGTCCTAGATCTAATCTAGGCCGTTGCAAACGGATCTGGCGGTCCAGGGCAAAGGGGCGCGGGGGCGGCGGCGGGACGCTACCGCCGGCGACGAATCGCGCGGCGGCGCGGCTCAGGGCTCGCCACAGTTCACCAAGAGCGGTGTTCCATGGGTCGCTTCGACCCGTGCTTGGGTCGGGTGCGTCCAGCGCGCTACGCGCGATGCACCTGGGCCAAAAACAGGGTACGGCGGGGCTCTGCTCGCCGGGCATGGCTGCCGTGGCGGCTCTGCGCGGCGGAGCTCGCCGGCGCGGCACGTGCGGGCTGTGCCTGTGCTAGGTTGTGGGCGCAAAGGGGTCAGGGAGGCTCTACGTAGCAAACGCAAGACAACGCGGGCTTACGCGGGGCTGTGTGGTGCTGCAGAGGTGTGGCCATGGCGGAGCGGCGGCGGGGGAATGCCGGCGGCGGTGCTCTGCCAACCGAGTGGCCTACGGCCCAAATGTCTTGGCGAAAAAGGAGGCACGGGGCTCCAGGGTGCTCACCGAGGGGTTGCGGTGGACGGAGTTGCGGCGCAGGGTAGTCGTCGGCGAAATCCGGGCGGTGGTCGCGGGCGGCGCTCGCGGAGAAGGTCGCTGCAGAGGTTGGAGTGGATTGCAGCGGGCCCGGGGAAGCTCCAGAAGTCGAGGCGGAGCCGGTGCGCTCCTCGGCCGGGACTCCGGTGTGGCGGAGCAGCGTAGCCGCGGCGGCGCAGAGCGGCGGCACGGCGGAGTGGGGCGGTGCGGCGGTAGCTAGGTTTAGGGGCGGTAGGTGGAGATAGGGTTCCTGGGGTGCGGGCTGAGGCGTTTAAGAAGGCACCGGGGATCTTGGGGTGCGCGCCCGTCGTGATCCCGGCGGGGATTGCGGGCGGGGCGGTGCTGTGCGAGCGGCGGTTGCGGAAGGAAGGGGAAGGGGCCGACAGGTGGGGCCACGGCATCAGCGGGCGTGGGCGACGCGCGTGCGCGCGGTGCGCTGGCAGGTGGGCCTGGGGACGCAACGCGGGATGAGGCGGGGCCGGGCTGAGCGGGGAGGGCCAGAGGTGCTGACAAGCGGGGTCCACATGGCCGCCAACGCGGCGCGGGACTGCTGGGCTCCTGGCGCGGAGCGAGCATGGGGTGAGGCAGGCTGGGCCGCGAGCGGGGTTTGCTGGGCCGCTGGAGAGGGTGCTGGGCCGGCACAGGGAAAAGGGAGAGGGGAGACGGCCTGGGCCGGCTTGGGTTCTTGGGCTGGGTTGGTTTTCTATTTATCTGGGTTTTTTTGTTTCTTTTCTATTTCTCTCTTTCTAATTCTAAAACAATCAAACACATTTGAATTCAAATAAAATTTGAATTCAAACCACACTCAAATGAGTAAAATAAAAGCACCAGCATGAATGCAACATTAGAAGTAAACCTATGATGAAATTTTAATTACTTATACAACAAAAATTTATATTAAATGCAAGTCTAACACAATAAACCTTAGAAAATTAAATAAAGTCAATTAAATTTATTAATAAATGCTGAAATTTAAATTAGGGTGTTACACCGGACTCCCAGAGTCAGGGTTTGTGTCAGGCTAAAGATCAGGGCTTTGTACTCCGCCATGTTGTTGGTGGCCTTGAACTCAAGGTGCACCATGTACTTCAGCTGATCTCCGTTTGGGTCAATGAGGACCACACCAGCTCCAGCCCACTTCTTGCGAGCAGACCCGTCAAAGAAGAGTGTCCAGTGGGGCTCGGTGAAGACTGGTGTTCTGATTTCCAGCTCCGGGGGTCCAGCGTTGAAGTCCGGACCCCCAGAATTGCTTGGGGAAGGAGTCCACTCTGCTATAAAATCAGCCAGGATCTGGCTCTTGACTGCATGGCAAGGCTGGAAGTCCAGTTGGAACTCAGTTAATTCTGCTGCCCACTTGGCGATATTGCCCGTGGCGTTGGAGTTGTGCAGGATCGCTCTTAGCGGGTAAGAGGTCACTACGACAATTCGGTGTGCCTGGAAGTAGTGGCGCAGTTTCCTGGACGCAATAAGTATGGCATAGATAAGCTTATGCATCTCAAGATACCTGGCCTTCGCCTCGTGGAGGACTTCGATGATGTAGTAGACTGGCTTTTGGATGGTCCGGACCCTGGTGACCGGGTCCGGCTCATACTCATCCACCACGTCAGGTCCTTGGGCCCCCAGCAATTCTGGGTTTCCACTGGGACGAGGCTCCTCCGGACCCCCTTGTCCGGGGTCCGGACCTTCAGACAGGGGTGAGGCTGACGAGCCCCCGTGGCCGGGGTCCGGCTCACGATCCTTGGCCGGGGAGATCCTGGTGTTCCCCTAGCGAGCTTGCTCCGTCCTTTCTGCGACCAGCACCATGCTGACCGCCTCTGCGGACGCAGCAAGATATAGAAACAACGTCTCACCGGGCTCTGGAGCCACCAATACTGGCAGTGAGGTGAGATGCTGCTTCAGTTCCTGGAAGTCTTGCTCAGCCTCTTCGGTCCAAGAGAATGGACCGGACCTCCTCAATAGCTTGAAGAAGGGAAGGGCCCTCTCAACCAGCCTCGATATGAAGCGGCTAAGAGCGGCGAGAGATCCAGTAAGCTTCTGGACGTCCTTGATGCGGCCGGGAGGCCTCATCGCTTCGATCGCCTTAATCTTGGCTGGGTTTGCCTCGATGCCTTGATGTGAGACCAGGAAACCCAGTAGCTTCCCTGCCGAGACGCCGAAGATGCATTTCTCAGGATTCAGATTCGTGCGCGTGGCGCGCAGCCGGTTGAAGACGAGGGACAGGTCCTCAACTAGTGTTGACCCTACCTTAGTCTTGACCACAATGTCATCAACATACACCTCAACAATATCTCTAATTAGATTACAGAAGGTTTTGTTCATAGCTCGTACAAACGTGGGTAAGGCATTCCTCAAACCATACGGCATGACAACGTAGCAATAAAGCCCATCTACTGTTACAAAAGCAGTATGCTTCCTATCCTCTCTAGACATCTGAATCTGGTGGAAACCAGAATATGCATCTAGGAAAGACAAAAGGTCACACCCGGAGGTGGAGTCCACGATCTGATCGATACGTGGAAGAGGATAGGGGTCTATAGGACATGCCTTGTTGAGGCTGGTGTAGTCGATGCACATCCGAAACTTCCCGTTGGCCTTTGGGATGATGACCGGATTGGCCAACCACTCGGGGTGGTAGACCTCCTCGATGAAGCCAGCATGCAGCAGTTTGTGCACCTCTTCGCGGATGAAGTTCTGCCGCTCCACGGACTGCTTCTGAGGCTTCTGGCGCACCAGCATGGCGTCGGGGTAGATCCTCAGATTGCGCTCGATCACTTCCCTGGGGATCCCGGGCATCTGTGACGGTTCCCAAGCGAACACGTCCACATTTGCCCGGAGGAAAGTGATGAGCGCGTCTTCCTATTTCTTCTCCAGGTTCCCCGCGATGCGGGTGGTCCTGGTGGCGTCCGCCCCGATCTGCACCGTCTTCACGGGAACATCATCCGGAGCAGACGGCTGGACCCTGGGAGCCTTTGCAGGCGCCCTGGGTTGCGAGGTGGATGGTTCCTCCTCGGTACGGGCAGCCTCTGCCGCTAGAGCATGCAGTCTCTCAACTGCAGCGACGGCAGCGGTGCGGTCACCCCGCACGGTAAGGACACCAGCAGGGGAAGGCATCTTCAAGACCAAATACCCGTAATGGGCAATGTCCATGAAGCGATAGAGTGCTGGCCGGCCAATGATTGCATTGAACGGGAGGTTCACCTCCGCAACATCGAACAGAACGCTCTCTGTGCGGAAGTTCTCCTCGATCCCGAACGTGACCGGCAGTGTGATGCTCCCCAGAGGGAACACCGGATGTGGGCCCACTCCAGAGAATGGGCGAGAAGGAGTCAGCTTGGACTCCGGGATCTGCAGCTGCTTGAATGCTGCGTAGCTGATGACGTTGAGGCCAGCCCCACAGTCGATCAACATGTGGTAGAGCTTCACATTGGATATGACAGGAGCAGTGACTAGAGGTAGTACACCGGCCCCAGCCATATTCTCCGGGCAGTCGGATGGCCCGAATGAGATGGTGGTGTTCATCCACCTTTGGTGTGGCGCCGCCTTCGGGACCCCCCGGCTTCACCGAAAGAACCTCGCGGTGAAGGGTCTTCACGTCCCGTCGGGAGACAAGCTCCCAGCTTCCGCCGTACATCACGTACAGCTTCTTGCGGCCCTCAATGTTGAGACGGCGCTCGCGCGCCCTCTCCACGGAGATGCGGGCATCCTCACCCGCGCGCCTGCGATTGAGCTCCGCCCGCAGGTCTTCTGTTCGTGCACCCCTCACCGTGGGGGAACCCACAGATGCCGACGCACCGCCCTGGCGCTGGTGGTATGGCACCACCGCATTGCCAGGAGGAGGTCGTTGTCCAGTCCTTGCAGAACTGGGGGAGGCCTGAGCCAGATGGAGGAGACGGTCAACGTCGTCCCGCCACTGCCTCAGGGCGTCTGGCGAGGCTGCAGCAGCCGGGGGGTTGCGAAGCAACTCCCTAGCCGCCGCCAGTGCTCCGCGCGCTCGCAACTTGTGAGGGGGCCCTTGATGGGCGCCCTAACTCTTGCCGGCGTGCAGCGCACGCCGCCGCCGCCGATGGCTGCCCCACAGGCACGGTTGCCCCTGTAGCAGGAACGCAAGAGGCGTGTGGCGTGGAGGACGCCACACCCTCCGTCATCTCCACGTAGTCCACCCGAACCATGGAGACGAGGGAGAGATGAACTGCGACCAGCTAAACTCCCCCTACCTGGCGCGCCAAATGTCGTGGTGTGGCAAACCACAGCCGGGTGGCGGAATGCACCCGCCTAAGCCCAGAGGGTGAGTACTCGGGGGTTAGCTAGGATTAGTTCGACTCACCCAAGAACACGATGAACACAACAGGTTTAGAGTGGTTCGGGCCGCCGGAGCGTAATACCCTACGTCCACTGTGTGCTGTATTGCTCAAGACTGAGGAATTTGGAGCTGAGTGCAGCGTGTGTTTGAGTGCGCTCTGGAGAGCTTGTTGTGTACAGCGAGTGTCTCCCTTTTATATCTCAAGGGAGGCGCGTACATGGCTGCTGGGTCCCCGACAGGTGGGCCCAATGATGTAGCATAAAATAATGTACTGTTCATACATTATGACGATGCAGGCGAAGGGGATCTCACTCCTGGATTTCCTTGTTTGCTCCTTGAATCCCCCATTCAGCATAACCAGGCGTTGTCTTGTCGTAACGGTGCCAGGCGTAGCTAGCGGCGTCGCCTGCCACGTAGCTGAACGGGCCGTGTAGCTTGCGGCGTAGGCGCAATGATGGAAAAGTGTCGTGCCGTCGTATCCAATTAATGCGACAGACGGGCTCTGCGAGGGTGCGGCGCAGGCGACTGCACTGTGTCCACGGTAAAACGCGGTCTACAGTGAGGCCTGAAAAAGGCTGCCCCGCGTGCCGCGGGTGCAGAGCACGCCTCAACCATCCGCATTAAATGCGGTAGGTGGGCGAGTCTTCCAGTGGAAGACTCGTGCCCGCGCTCGCACCTGCGGGACACGTGGAACCTCCGGACCCCCTGGCGGCATGCTGGCTCTACGCGTATGGGAGGTCCGGGTAGGCGCGGGAGGTCCCGTACCCCTATGGGGTCCGGGGCCCCGGCCGTTGGTTCGGAGCTCCCCCTCCTCTTGGGACACGTGGCGTCACCGGACCCGTCCCAGAGCGGGGAGCAGGTCCGGGGCCATTGGTCCGGTGAGGTAGGAGCCTGGCCCGTGGGGCCCGGCAGCTCCGCCCCTTATGGCGTTGGTCACAGATAACTATGCGAGTCCTGTCTTGTTACAGTAGAAGTGGGTATCCCTGGTACAGAGTATCAACAAGCACATTTGCAGCTGCTGAGCAAGTGAGCAACCTACAATCTTCTGGACTCAACGAGAGTCGGTTCTGCGGCAACACGTGCCTCACGTGCCCTGCCTCTTGCTTTCTTTCTTCACCGTCTCCGTTTCCTTGGCCGCGTCTCTCTCCTCTCCCAAACCCTCCAGACTCCAGAGTCCAGAAGGCAACGCAAAAATCTTTTTCCTGCAAAAGAAAAAAAGAAAAACTCGAGGAACAGAAGATTCTCTCCCACTCCAACTACCTCGCCCAAGTAGAGGCTAGAGCAGCACTGCACCATAATCCTGCCTCGCTCAAACACCCTCCCCGACCCCGACCCAGCCGTCAAAATCCAATCTTTCTGCTCCCCTCCGCCGTTTTCCGCCACCTCCGCCCCCAAGATCGGTCTTTTTTGTTTTCTTTTTCGGTCCGAGCGATCAAACCCCACTGTATCAACCCAATCCAGTCCGTCCCTAGAGGCTGGATTGGACCATGGGGTTTCGATCCGTCGGCGGGGTGCTGGGGTTACTGGTGTGGGCGGCGTTCCTGCTGGGCTGCTCCCACGCCAGGTTCGTGGTGGAGAAGAACAGCCTCAAGGTGACGGCGCCTGACGACCTCAAGGGCACCTACGAGTGCGCCATTGGCAACTTCGGCGTGCCCCAGTACGGCGGCACCATGGTCGGCTTCGTCGCCTACCCCAAGGCCAACAAGAAGGCCTGCAAAAGCTTCGACGATTTCGACATCTCATACAAGGCCAAGCCCGGGGCTTTCCCCACTTTCCTACTGGTCGACAGGGGAGGTGAGAAAAATACTAGATTGTGGTGCTAGTGGTTGGTCTCTGTTAGGTCATCCGTGCGTGGACTCCCTATTATTGGATACAGTGTAGTTGAAGATTTAACCGCCAATACGTATTTTTTAAAGCCATGTTGTCTTTAGTTAGATGCGTTGAGGATTAGATATTTCTTCCATGTGATAATATGATTTTATTTGAATGTTGGTTGACCCAATTTGGTAGAACGACCAAATCCGTGGCTAGATATGCACAGTAAGAAAACTAAAATCTGAAAGGTTACTGTCGAACCCTCCTGCATTCTGTAGTAGCTATGTCACTGTCCTAAAAAAGAAAAAGAAAGTTGCTTCTTATCATTGGGAATTCAGTCCAAGTAGTTGGTCTATGTTCGATCATCCATGTGTCCACTGAGTTAGATGAATAGGGTGTAGTTGCAATTTGATTACAGGGGCAGCAATGGGTGCTTAGTTAAGTACGCGAAAATTAGATCTTGTCACTTGCTGATGTAATTGAGTTGAAATGTTTGTTGACCCCAATTGGTACAACAACCAAATGTGTCTAGGTCTCTGCACCAAGAGAAATTAATCTGAAAGCTTGCAGTCGGCTGCTTCAGTTTGTAGTAGCTATGTCACTGTCTCATTTCTTTATACCTTCTTACGATCTTCAATGGTTTCATTTTCAGTCAATTTGCTGTTTATTTAACATGATTGCCGTCTCTTTGTGATGTTGCATCCTATTTGTTAATGAAACTTATAAATCCTCCACTGATAGCATGGTATGTTTTTGTTATTGTATTCAGATTGCTACTTCACAAAGAAGGCATGGAATGCACAGAATGCAGGAGCTGCAGCAATCCTTGTTGCTGATGACAAGGATGAACCCCTAATTACAATGGACACCCCTGAAGAGGGTGGAAGGGCAGATCATTTAGACAACATCACTATTCCTTCAGCACTGATAACCAAGAGCTTTGGGGATAGGCTCAAGAAAGCGATTGATAACGGTGACATGGTTAATGTGAACTTGGATTGGAGGGAGGCCCTGCCCCATCCCGATGAGCGTGTTGAGTATGAGTTTTGGACCAACAGCAATGACGAATGTGGTCCAAAGTGTGATAGCCAGATTGATTTTGTCAAGACCTTCAAAGGGGCAGCACAGGTTCTTGAGAAGAAGGGTTACACGGAGTTCACTCCTCATTACATTACCTGGTACTGCCCAGAGGCCTTCATTCTGAGCAAGCAGTGCAAATCCCAGTGCATCAATCATGGGAGATACTGTGCCCCTGACCCAGAACAGGACTTTAGCAGAGGATATGATGGGAAGGACGTGGTGGTCCAGAATTTGCTCCAAGTTTGTGTGTTTAAGGTTGCTAAGGAGCACAAGAAGCCTTGGTTATGGTGGGACTATGTTACGGATTTTGCAATTCGGTGCCCAATGAAAGAAAAGAAGTATACCAAGGAGTGTGCTGATGGAGTTATCAAGTCATTTGGTATGTGGTATTTGCATATAATCTTCTTTGTTTTGTGGTGGGGTGTGGACATGCATTAGTTGTACTCAATTGGTTTATAATTTACAGGTCTTGACCATAAAGCAATAGATAAGTGTATTGGTGATCCAAATGCTGATGAAGAAAATCCTGTTCTGAAAGCTGAACAGGATGCACAAGTCAGTATTTCAATGTGATGTATTTTCTATTCATCCTATTGCTGATCTGAATATACCCTAATCCACTACTTTTGCATAGATTGGCAAGGGCTCTCGTGGTGATGTTACCATCTTACCAACTCTAGTAATCAACAATAGACAATACAGAGGTACGTACTCTTCTATCCGATAAAGTTGCATTTTTCAAAGAAAAAGAAAAAGAAAAAGAAAAGGGAGGAATTTGAGGTTGCTTTGGACTTATCCAAATTTATATTTCTTAGGGAAGCTTGACAAAGGACCAGTTCTTAAAGCACTTTGTGCTGGCTTTCGAGAAACTACTGAGCCAGCTGTATGCTTGAGTGAAGGTCAGTGCATTGATTTCCCTATGTTTCCCATGTTTACTACAATCATGACTTATACCTGTTGTTTAAGTGGAGTTTGCATTGAAACTGGTAAATAAGTCTTAAATTTGTTGCATTCATATTATTTGAAACCTTAGATATACAAACAAATGAGTGCCTGGAGAACAATGGTGGCTGTTGGGAAGACAAGGCTGCTAATATCACTGCATGCAAGGTACTCCCCGTGATGTTAATCTTTTCTAAAAATATTTGTTTGTCAGATTTTTTTCTGTTTAGCATATGCCTTATGCATAAAGGACTTATTCGTGTACGTGTAGGATACTTTCCGTGGAAGAGTTTGTGAGTGTCCAGTTGTTAAAGGGGTAAAATTTGTTGGCGATGGCTACACCCATTGTGAAGGTATGCTACAAGGCAACAGGGTATTCTTTTTGCAGTTTGTTCTTTTATGTGCTTATTAGTATTATATAGCACAGTAAGATCAGGGAAAATCAACATTTGTCACTAGAGCCTTCTGAATCATAACATGTGTCCTATTATTTTAGCTTCGGGATCTGGACGTTGTGAGATTAACAATGGAGGATGTTGGAAAGAGACTCGGAATGGCCATACTTACTCTGCCTGCACTGTAAGTATCAGATGGTTTATTTTTATGTCCTTAAAACTGCCATATATTCCGTGAAAGTTTGTAATTGTATTTGTGATGTCTGTAATTGACAGGATGAGGGCTGTAAATGCCCAGTTGGTTTCAAGGGTGATGGTACGCACAAATGTGAAGGTATGAATCAATTCCTGAGCTCCATTAGGCTATTGAATTTGAATGCGCTCAGCCCTCCTGCACAAATTCTGCTTTAGCACACAATTGTGGATATGCACTTAAGAATTGGCTGTCACTGCTGAACTCATATCAAACATTTTGTGATAGATATTGATGAATGCAAGGAAAGGACTGCATGCCAGTGCAAAGAATGCAAATGCAAGAACACATGGGGAAGCTATGAGTGCGGATGCAGTGGAGGTTTGCTTTACATGAAGGAACATGATACATGCATAAGTATGTATTCTTCATACAGTCATACATGTGTAATGTTACTGTCAGCTTATTATTGAATTGTGATGCTCATGCTGAATTAATCAACCAGTGAGACTTATTGGTCATAGTCACTGCAAGTTTAAGGCTCAATCGCATTTGAGAATTTGGAATTCATTTCCCTTCAAGAATTGCGAGTTCAAAACTCACAATTGCAATATATGCGATAAATCTAGATATAACTTGACACACAGTGATGCTAATTGGATATTTGGTGTGCTCAGGCAACAATGGAGCAACAGGGGTTGGCTGGAATTTCTTGTGGGTCATCTTCTTTGGCCTTGTGGCAGCAGGAATTGCAGGATATGCTGTTTACAAGTACAGGATCCGGGTAAGATACAGACAGATTATACAGGTTCATTTTTTGCTGATAACTCTGGGCCTGCATCTAATTCTCTTTGCATTGCCTGTGCCTACAGAGCTACATGGATTCAGAGATCCGTGCAATCATGGCCCAATACATGCCCCTGGACAATCAAGGAGATGTTCAGAGTCACTCTCACCATATAGAGATGTGAAGAGCAACACAGCTGGCTTCCCCGTAATAGGATTAAGAGCGGAAACTGACCTTTGGGCTGCATATATACACTTGCACTATGTGACTAGAGTGTTGATCATGTGTAGCGTGCAACTCGAGATCCTGTAAATTTCTAGATCGTTTTGTATGACAGTATGAGTTGGGTGTCTGGGTGACTTGTTTAGTAATAATTGCCATCTCTTTTCTTCAGTACCAATAAAGGAGATGGGCAAACGGGCATAGCTGGTGTTTACTGTTTAGTTGTGTTTGTGGTCAGTGTTCGAGGATTTAAGTGCAAGTTGAGCACCTAACACACCACGTTGTTCGGTTCATGATGGCATCCATTGTTTGGTAACATGGAGATGGAACCGTTTTACTTGAGACTGGCGTCTACCAGAAAGATGTATTGCTCATACCCAAAAATATCTAAGAGTCGGTGTTCTGAGAAAGAAGTTGGTTTGTTTCCTTTAATTTAGTTTTCACATATTGCAGATTTATCTTGGTTGGGTTTGGTTAGCTGAAGCACTATTTCTGCAGGTGTCTTCGTTTCTAGTATGTCGTGCTCATGCATGGCTTTTACACATTTATCAGATTCTGGTATTGATGTTAGTAAATGAAATATGAATTTGACAACTGATTCTAGTTGTTTCGAGACAGTCATAATCCATCTCATCTTCTGCGATCTGTGCATGACTGCGTGTTCATAATCAAAAGAATTTGACATGAGACCTCAACTTGTTGAACATAACTTTCTTTTGTCCTGGTATGGAGGATCCACAATTCAACATGCAAAAAATTGTAGTTTCACGGATCAAAAAATGCAGAGCATTCGTACAGGTGATGGGACAGGGCCTGCTTGGTTGCTGGCCTTCGTTGGCCACGCCGCTGTGCGCGGAGCCAATGCTGCGGCGCTAAGATTGGCCGCCTAAGGCGAAACTCTACTCACAAAAGCGATGTGGCTGCCTCAACGTAATTGCAATCCAAGCAGCAGCCAACGTCCGGTGGCAGCCACAAGTGTGGCGTGGCGAGTGATGGTGCTGAACCAAACAGCCCCTAAAATGGCCGAACAAAAATGTAGTGCTCTCTGGTCTTCATGTTAGTAAATTGAAATTTGAAATCGACACAGCTGATTCTAATTGTTTCTGAGACAGCCATAATTCTGGTCTGTGTATGACTGCGTGTTAATAATCAGAGGAATTTGAGACAAGACCTCAACATGTTGAACATACTTTTCTTGTGTCCTGGTATGGAGGATCCGAGGATCCACAACAGAATGCAAAAATATGTAGTTTCATGGGTCAAAAGATGCAGAGCATTCGTACAGGTGAATGGGACTAAAATGTCCGAACAAAAATGTAGTGTTCTCTTCAAATCTAACATCCTCTTCGGTCCTCTATGCTCGGTTCATATACTGGCCAGTTCTTGAATCAACTAGAATATCGTCGCCTACATTCACAAAAGAGGGCACGGTGACCACAGCTCCGGTCTCCAGGGTTGCGGGCTTTGTTCCTCCTACAAAAGTACAGCAAGAACATTATTTCAATTTCCATAATTCCATCAGAAAATAAATGGTCAACATAATCCAGTGCTCTTCACAGCTTGATTGTAGACAGATACTTTTATTACCAAAGGTGTGATTGAGATAAAGAATTCAGTACCTTGTGCACTATCACTTGCCCCAGGGTCAGTATCAGTTACAGTCAGCCTCACAGTGATTGGAAGCTCGAAATCGATGATCTACAGATGTTATCATTATTACTTACTGGTGTATTTTGCTGTAAAAGAACATATCGACTAGTATAGTATTCTCCTGGGTTCTAATAAAAAAAGATCAACTAGCTAGCATACCATATAAAATTACTAGAATGCAATTCAGTATTTAATTGAATAGCAAATGATCTTGAAACAAAATGGGAAATACCTTTCCATTCCAGTACAGCAAATTGCAGTCCATTCCCTCTTTCAACCATTTTTGCTTGTCACCAACATCTGCCTCATTTAACCGACTTTCTTCAAATGTCGTCTGGAATCTCAAATTAAGAAGAGCATTGAAAAGCTAGAAGCATCAAACAAGATGGCTTGCAGGGACAAGTATTCTGAATTTTTTTTACTAATAATTTGGTCCAGAATTGTATACCAGATCCATGAACACGAACTGGGAGCCATCCTTGTATGTAAATTGCTTGTTCTCCTTTGAAAGGGATGGTTCCTGTAGCTGGTAGTTATGATACAGAAGCAACTATTAGTTGTTGCATGTCTGGATAACACTGAGGAGAAACAATGAACATCATACATGGGTAATGGGCTGGTGAAGCTAAGGAAACCCATGGTAGCCCAAAGATATAGCACATATACTTGTAGAAAAAAATATGGAAAACAAGAAAAAACACGATTTTTGTTAACTACTGTAAGAAAGGGATGGTTCCTGTAGCTGATAGTTTTTTTTTATGGCTGTAGCTGATAGTTTTGATACAGAAGCAACTATTAGTTGTTGCATGTCTGGATAACACTGAGGAGAAACAATGAACATCATACATGGGTGATGGGCTGGTGAAGCAAAGGAAACCCATGGTAGCCCAAAGATATAGCACATATACTTGTAGAAAAAAAAATGGAAAACAAGAAAAAAGCACGATTTTTGTTAACTACTGTAAGTAAAAAGTAGGTACTATTATATTTTTTTCAGAAGAAGAAACATGTACTCCTAGTAACATGGACACAGAGGGGGATCCCTAAGAAAAAGAAAAAAAAACACTAGCGGCTGAATTGAGGTAAGATTGTGAAGATGTGAGTTTGAGGCGAATTACCTACCGTACTTCCAGCTCGAAAGGTTTTCTCAACTGTGTTGCCGGTGACATAATTGCGCAATTTTGTCCTGACAAAAGCGGCACCTTTCCCAGGCTTGACGTGGAGAAACTCTGTTGTTGGATGGAGGAGAAATCAATTGACTTTTTGTCGCATAACTTTGATAGGAATTTTGGGAAGCAGTTCAGGGTACAGGTTAAATACATTTATAATACATAGAGCAGTATGTAATGTTCACAAAGGTAGCATTTTTTCTTTGTGAATAAAACGAATGCTAGAGATACGTTCTCGCGCTGCACTAGTGACTAGTGTTATGGATCCTTCAAGAGCAGCAGCTGAGCAAGACTGCAAGAGATTCTACTAGATTGACCGACTGACTGATCAGCTGCCCAGCAACAGCAATGAAACGAAGGATCTCAGGAGTAGTAAATGTTTAGTCACCTAGAACCTTCCATGGCGCGCCGTCGACCTCGATGTTGGTGCCGACCCTGATGTCATTGCTGGAGAGCGCATAGACCCCTGCAAGCAAAGCAATGAAGTTGGGAACAGAAAGGAACAATAGAACAATAGATAGCAGAGAAGTTTAGTTACGGCTGAAGCGGGAGCGGAGCGGGCGGGAGGGCAGGCGGCGGAGCTGGAGGGAGGATGTGGCTGCAGCGGCAGCGAAGCCGTGGTGGCGGTGGTAGGTGGGGCCGGGGCCGACGGCGAGGTGGCGGAGGGCGGCCATTGCTGCTTATTAGTGCGTCGTCCGCAGCCAGCGCTGCGGAGCAGGAGCAGGAGGGATAAGAAGGGGGAGACGTGGCCGGAAACTGCCGGCGTGTGCGTGTCGTCCTGGAGGGTTGCTTGGGCTATAAAATGTTGCGGCGAGCCCATCGGACTAGTAGCCCATCATCACAGGGCCCAAGGTTTCCTTTGCTTGGAAGGATGATGGGCCACGAAAGAGTAGTAGTAATGGGCTCCAGACCCCATTCGTCGGTGCCACCTACGTGCATAGCGACTCTGCAACCCCCCCCCCCCCCCCCCTCCTTCTCTCCTTGTGCCGCCGCATCTAGAGGGAAAAAAGTGAGGGTAGGTTGGTTGCGGTGGTGGTAGGCGAGACGGGAGCTTCCAAGTGGTTAGGGTGGGCCCAGCGACAGTGGGAAAAGAAGTAGGAAGAGTTAGGGTTTTAGATTATTGTGACATGTGTTGTTATTGGGTCGTGGAGCATGGAGAAAGGGTGAGTGTCGTGCTATTTGTTTGCCTACCTAAGTGGCATGGACGATCTCCGGGGTCGAGATATCAAAGGCCAGACGGTGGTTGTGACATTCCAGAGTTTTAAAATACTAAGCAAGAAATGTTAAACTTGTCATCATGCATCATTAACCAAGAAGCATTGAAATGAATGCACGTGTATGCATGAATGTCTCTATGTATGTGTGTTTATGTGTATTTGAACTCAGGTGAGAACTTAAATAACTTTTAAAATGATGCAAGTTTGCATCTGAAATTGAATTGACATATCACTAACATCATGGTAAACCAAAGTCTAGTTGATGTCAAGGGGAGAAAATGAAATTTTACACATGAAATGATGAGTTCTTTAAATCAAAGTTTTTAAATGTTTAAAATATCTTTCAAATTGAAACAAACGGGTTTTAAAAATGAATTTCAAATCGTTGCTCGAATGAACTTTTGCCTAAAACCAAAGTTGTAGAGTTTTAAATGACGAATAACTTTCGTGATCAAAGTTTTTCGAGTTGCCACACGAAAATGGGAGAGAAAAAAATTGAATTTCAAAGTGTATAGGACATTTTCAAATGCACTCAAGTTTCAAATTTTATCTTTCAAACGAAGCCTCAAATGAAAAAGTGCCTAAAATGAAAGTTGTAGATCTCGAAATTTTAAGCAAGTTTGGTATTCAAAAGTTTTTCATTTGACCTTTGTAATAGGGAGAAAAATTGAGTATACAAACTAGAATTTTGAACTTTGAGTTAATTACAGAACTGCCCTCACCACCGTCTCCCTCTCTCCCCTCTCTGTTTCCCGCCGTGACGGCGTTCGCCGCCAATGTCGGCCACGCGCCGCGCCCCCGGTTTCCCCTAAACCAGCACCTCTGGCTCCCTCCCACGCGCGACATGCGCCCCGCCGTCACCTGTCCGCCACTGCGCACGAGGATGGCTGTCGCCGTGCCTCCGTGTCGCCTGGCCATGTGGCCCTTCCCCAGCGCCACCGCTTAAGTTGTCCGTCGAGGCCAATTTCGTTTTCTCCACTCCACTCTCGCTCTCATCCTGAGCCAGGCTTTGCTCGCACGCCGAGCTCACCGGCCCTCCACAATCCCGCCGCGCCATGGCCGCCGCCGCCCTAGCTCACCGCGGAGCGCCACCCTTCGGCCTTCATCTGCCCCAACCGACCCTGGGAACGGGATCCCCACCCCTTAGTGAAGCTCACCAGCCCGACCTTTGGCCCCTCCCCTCACTGCAGCTACGCCGCCGGCTGCCATTAGCGCCGCCGCACGTGGCCTCCATGGTGAACTCCTCCGTCCGCCCCTCCACTGCTCAAATGGACCTTCCTGCGAGCTTCCTTACCGTCCACCGAACCTTCCCAGCTCAGTCCTGCCGCTCCACCCACGCCGGAGCGCCGCCACCGTCGAGCCACACCGCCGCCGCCGCCACTGTCACACCGACGAGCCACCTCCGACCACCCCAGGCCCCACCGAGGACACCTAGAGGTAGCTCTCGACGCCGACATCCTCCTCCACCCCGGGGCCCCCGCCGCCGGCGAGCTCCCTTGCCGGGAAACGGCGGCACCGCCCTCCCTGTCCCCTCCCCTGTTTTCAAATCCGGTCAAGGGCCTATTTGTGAGGCCCCAATTCTTCCTAGGGTGTTTTCTGCAAAACCTAGGGACCCATCTGCAATATTTAGTTTGTTTTCAAATTGTTGCTGTGAACTTGTAAATTCAACAAAAAAATCATAGAAAAATCAGAAAAATGCAAACTCAAATGTTTTGGATTCCTTGCAACAAGATCTACAAGTTTCATTACATGCACATCTTCAGTTTCTGATTACTTTTTAATCTAGGATAATGAATAAAATAAATAGCACATGATGGTTGTAGGAGTTCCACACATGAACTATGGATGATTTTGGACAGTAGCTGTACATCACTGAATAGAGTACTCCATAAAAATTTCATGACCAGAAACCAACTTTAACTAGGTGTTTTATTAGATCTTATTTTAAGCTAGGATCAAATATCACATTTGTGTTCTTGATGTTCTAGTGCATATTTTTGAGTGAAACTTTTTCAGCACATTTGATATACTACTAGAACAGTATGATAAAATTTTGGAATCTATTACAACTATTTAACTATGGTTTCGATTTAATCCAGGTGTAATAGTGCTATTTCATGATAAATAGTTCTAGTGCTTAGAAAAATCTGAAATTTATAACATTACTTAGTTTTGAGTAGACGAACCTGCATGCCAAGTTTGAGAATCAATAACTTCCTACTTTGTCCTATAAAAATAGATCTTTATCCCAACAGAAGTTGTTTAACTTATTGTTCCTGTATAATCTGCTTCATGAAAATAGCTAAAAATTTTATTGTAAGTTGGTACTTCAGTTTTGTTCCTTGCATAAGAATTTCAACCTCATAAGCTATGAGTAACTATAGTTTTGGACAAGGCATGTTATCTTTAGTTTTGTTAGAGGAAATAACTTTTGTATGTTTTGGTATATGATGAAAACCCCACTTTAATTTTATGAACTAAATTGTGTTAAATTGCTACTCTATAAATGACTGCCCAGGAAATATTAATTGAGAAGTTTCACGACCAAACTCACTTTAGGTGGACTACAACTTTATCGTGAAGGAAAAATAATAAAACCTAAATCGCTAAACAACTCGGAACTTTGCATTCATACATATGCATTGTTTCATTTCATTTAGGTACAATAGATAACCACATGAATGAGGTGACGTTGGAGTCGAGCCAGAAGACGGTGAATGGTGGACACATCCAGAAGATGGACGGAAGGATCCCGATGTGCACGACCGAAGGAAGATGTTCGCCGAGCGAGTGTCCTCTAACTAACACTGACCTAGTGTTAATCTCAGGCAAGCCCCGGAGCATGTCCTATCTCTTTTAAATTTATGCAACTTATTATTCCTATCTACTTGCGCATTTAAGTTTAAAGGAGTTGCTTGGAACCTTAGCTACATGATTCCTAGGTACCTATGCTTGAACACTAGTATGTGTAGGTCGCTAGATGGCTAGGCTAATGGTTCGGTAGAAGTCGAGTGATTTTCTGTCACTCACGAGAATTATAGGAGTTGAATGTCTACTACATACTGTAACTATAAGGAACACGGGCGGGGTTGTGGTACTTGTGATACCCCGTCTGTTTAGTGTAAATGGATAAGGCCGCAGTATGTGGTAGTGGTGGTTAAGCGTTTGAACGTACTAACCACATGCCGAGAAATATGGTAATCGGTAAGCTTAAGTACAGGATTGCACCGAGGCCGGAACATACTCCCCACCGTCTTTGAACGTTGTTCTCATGCGGCCACATGCGGGTGCAAGGAGGCTCACGACCCGGCGTCGTACCGTGGCGTGGATTCTTGTAGTCGAGGGCAGTGGGCCTATTCCGTGCAGCGGGAATTGAAGGGAAAAGTCGCGTGGGCGAAGCGAGATGTCGATCCCTATGCGTGTGTGTTAGGTCTGTCTGGCAAGGTTAACAAATTCGATTCGAATCGTCCGCTTCTCACGGTTTGGGACTGCTTAACCCTTTTGCCACATAGAGTAAGAAGTGAAAGATGATGATGATGAATATGACTGGTTGGATGATAAAAGATAATTATTTTCACCATGTATGCTATTGGATAGATGCTCACCTAGAATGGTTAATTGAACTAGAACCTGAAAGCTAAAATCTGCAATTAAGGATCTACTCTTTACTGCTTTTTGGCAAACCAAACCCCTCAAGCCAAAAGCCTTGCATGTCTAGATTAAGGGCTAAGTATACCCTTAGTCGGGTAAGCCTTGCTGAGTATTAGTATACTTAGTCTTGCTTATGACTTTGTTTTCCAGGTGCTACATCTGAGGATCTGGTTGACGTCATGTACGGGCTTCATCATGACGTCTGGTTTCGTCGCTAGACTATCGTTCATTTTCCGTCAAACTTGAACTCTGTTGTATGTTTATAAATTCAAACTTGGTTTGTAATAATAATTCAGTTTCATACTCTGTGCTGTAAAAATTTGCGAAATGTTGTATTATCTGAACTGCTTTGTCGATCCTGTTTCAATTGGTTTAATCGGGATTTTACCCGACAGCACTGCCGGATTACTCTGTTTTAAGTGCTTGTTAACCCTGGTTGCCGTTTCGGTGATGGTTAGCGCACTTAAGCCGGATTAATTTAGGCGGGACTGCCACAGCTGGTATCAGAGCTGCAAAGCAGACTTCAGAGAGTGTAACAAACCTTAAAAACATGTTTTCTTAAAACTTGATTACAAAAATCGCATTTGCAAATACGTTGGTCCGTTAAGGATTGTGCATAGTTCGTAAAGCCCTAGGGGAAATTATGAGAGTTTTGTTAGGTGGCTATCTACTTATGGTTTATTTATATCTGACTTCCAGCACTTTATATTTCTGTCAAATCTTACTTTTGTGCACAATCAACTCTTAAATTCTGTAACGACGCACCTACGCTAAGGTAAGAAGGTAAGGATCCTCAGTCAGCTGAGGGAGTTTGACCTTCCCGTCGGTGATGCAAGCCGAATGCTGTGCTCAAGCAGTGGCTTACTTGAGGTGCTGCCAATATACCAACTATCGGTTGACTATATTGGGAGTAAAGTATACTCAGTCAGCTGAGGGAGTCTGACCTTCCCATCGGTGATGCGAACCGAACGCTGTGCTCAAGCAGTGGCCTACTTGAGCTGCTGCCAATATACCGACCATCAGTCGATTATATTGGGAGTAAAGAAACTTGTGAATACGCTACCTCAGTGGCGTATGTTAACATTGGCCATACAGCGGAAATTGTATGACTGCCGTTTCTATAGTGAACGGTAATGTGTGGGTGAATATGTGGGCAACTGTATATGCGTTACCCATGTAGCGTAGGACACATTGGGGCCGTTCGTGAGTGCTGGCACGAAGGGTCCAATCTTGAATATTTATATATATATATGCTGTTCATTTTCTGCAGGTACGCTAACCACAATTGCGATAGATTAAGAACGAATAGCATTCAGCTAGTTATATATAGGGAGAGACGTAATTTGTGCCATGCCACCGGTGCTAACCCCGTAAGTCCAAAGCTATTTGGCAGTTGTTTTGTTTTGTGAGGACGTATAGGACGTGCATGCATCATGGCATATCTTGGTTTGGTTGATTGTCTTACTTGTTACGTCGTTCTTCAAAAATGTGGTGCTGTTACCTAAATGTCCACCTAGATTTTTGTGTACTTAGTAGTGGACTCATGCAATCTGCTAGGCTAACCTTGGTTGAGAAGATCTTTTTCAGAGGCTTTGGATCTTGTATGAACCTTACCGTTGATCTTAGCTTGTTAATCAATCCAACCCTTGATCGCCTTGAATCTATTCCAACAAAATCATTGTTGCTTTTCCTTTTGTGACTAAGCCTTGGTTTTTGTCAACAAAGTCCTTCGATTCATCGTTTAATGACCGGTCTATCTTTTCTTGATGTTGTAATCTATATTGCTGGCTATCTTGATTCTAACATTTAAAAACTTGTACCTTCATTCTTGCTCAGTTAATTTTGGATAAATTAAAAACATTCATGATAATAATAACTTTTGAAATACAGTCCTTGATGCAATAATCATGCATCACATCATTTCATGTCATTCGTCAGTGCATGGTGTTGCATCATAATCGGGAATCTGTAGACTGACTAATGGGTATGCGTTTGAGTACCACTTTGTGGGTTGTCTTCGGTTCCTATCTTGTCGTTGATGGCGCTATTGGGTTGCCACTCTTGATTTCTTGTGGTGGTGTTTAATCACATGACCCTGATGCCGTGACGGAACCTAGGGCCTCATGTGCTTTGCAACCACATGATTGAGCCACTAGGGGCGCGCTGGTGCCTAGGTATGTGTGACGTAACTCACTGCAATTCCTTTTTATGCAACCCTTACTAGTGTCCTCACTTGTTGTCCTTTCTCAAGAGTATAGAGCTAACAAGGTGTTAGTCAAGAGAGAACAGTTACGGGGTGCAAATCATGTGCATCATCAACTTATCCATATGTGCATTATCAACTTATCCATATGTGCATCATGCTTATGCATCTCATACATGCATCCATCAAGAGCATCATCATCGTTGCATCATAGTGTATGCAAAATTGGGTCAGCATCGTGGCAATTGCATCGTGACATAAGCACCATTTCAATTGCGCATAAAACATTTCGTCACTGTATTACACCAGCATTGCAATCATACATTTCGAGGGTGCATCATTTTCATGGTCATCAAGCATATGCATCTCGCATCATACCGTTTAATTTAATCAATAGTTTGAGTAAGAATGTCCTTGAGCAAAAACTCACTTTGATATCTTTTCTATCTAGATTCACCATCAGATTGAGAAATTGTTTCTTCCAGGACTTAGATCCTCTCTTCTCTGCAAAATCCTGCTATATGTTACTACTAGAATAGTTCACCGGTCCTTTCCAGCCGCCTTTGATGGTGATTGTGTTCACATATATTATCCACAGTCTCTTGCTGCAAAAACTGAAGCCCTTGAGCTTTTTAGTGTGGAAAAATAATTGATTAGTTCACACAGTGGCACAATTAATCTCTACCACTCATATACCATACCTTGTATTTGGATCACCTCTTTGCTATCCATCTTTTCATAATGCTCATCCATACATTATTTCTCTATACTACCCGGGAAATTCTAGTTAGAGATATGCTGAGTAGTGGTGTTATTAGTAACGACTGGCAATGCTACAACGAAAACGAGAGCCTTCTGTGGACAACCAACACCAGGTTCTATTACTCGGCACGCGCAGGTATCGCGTGAGCCTCCCTCAATTCTGTCTCTATTGTCTGTCTGGAGATCTATATATCGGACCTCAAATCGAGTAAGCCTTTCTTCGGAAGATGCGAAGAGAATAATCTTCGAAGGAATTGGTAATGGATGTGAACGTGGGAAGACTCCAAGAGGTGGTAGACAAGGGACTCCGTTTAGTCTGCCCAGATGCTCAAGCCATCTATGCCATTACCATTGGAACAAAAGGGCATAAAGCACGCAAAGTTGGACAAGTTACCAATCGGATAAAATCGTAGGAGACATCGTGTTTCTTATACCTTGCTTCTTAAACTTTCTCTAAGTTCTCAATTCTTATCTGCAAAGGATCATATCGTCAACATAAATCTTCTTTATTTTGACTTTGATCGTTCAGAATCTTGGGACGATATTCTTTTTAAGGGGGTAGGCTGTGACATCCCTGAGTTTTAAAATGTTAAGCAAGAAATGTTAAACCTGTCATCATGCATCATTAACCAAGAAGCATTGAAATGAATGCACGTGTATGCATGAATGTCTCTATGTATGTGTGTTTATGTGTATTTGAACTCAGGTGAGAAAACTTAAATAACTTTTAAAATGATGCAAGTTTGCATCTGAAATTGAATTGACATATCACTAACATCATGGTAAACCAAAGTCTAGTTGATGCCAAGGGGAGAAAATGAAATTTTACACATGAAATGACGAGTTCTTCAAATCAAAATTTTTAAATGTTTAAAATATCTTTTAAATTGAAACAAACGGGTTTTAAAAATGAATTTCAAATCATTGCTTGAATGAACTTTTGCCTAAAACCAAAGTTGTAGAGTTTTAAATGATGAACAACTTTCGTGATCAAAGTTTTTCGAGTTGGCACACAAAAATGGGAGAAAAATTTGAATTTCAAAGTGTATAGGACATTTTCAAATGCACTCAAGTTTTAATTTTTATCTTTCAAACGAAGACTCAAATGAAAAAGTGCCTAAAATGAAAGTTGTAGATCTCGAAATTTTAAGCAAGTTTGGTATTCAAAAGTTTTTCATTTGACCTTTTGAATAGGGAGAAAAATTGAGTATACAAACTAGAATTTTGAACTTCGAGTTAATTACAAAACTGCCCTCACCACCGTCTCCCTCTCTACCCCTCTCTGTTTCCCGCCGTGACGGCGTTCGCCGCCGGCGTCGGCCACGCGCCGTGCCCTCGCCGTGCTTGCGGCCAAATCCACCTCACGCGCCCCCAGTTTCCCCTAAACCGGCACCTCTGGCTCCCTCCCGCACGTGACACGCGCCCCGCCATCCCCTGTCCGCCACGCCGCAAGTGGGCGAAGCGAGATGTCGATCTCCATGCGTGTGTTAGGTCTGCCTTGACAGGTTAACAAATTCGATTCGAATCGTCCGCTTCTCACGGTTTGGGACTGCTTAACCCTTTTGCCACATAAAGTAAGAAGTGAAAGATGATGATGATGAATATGACTGGTTGGATGATAAAAGATAATTGTTTTCACCATGTATGCTATTGGATAGATGCTCATCTAGAATGGTTAATTGAACTAGAACCTGAAAGCTAAAAACTACAATTAAGGATCTACTCTTTACTACTTTTTGGCAAACCAAACTCCTCAAGTCAAAAGTCTTGCATATCTAGATTAAGGGTTAAGGATACCCTTAGTCGGGTAAGTCTTGCTGAGTATTAGTATACTCAGTCTTGCTTGTGGCTTTGTTTTTCAGATGCTACATCTGAGGATCTGGTTGACGTCATGTACGGGCTTTATCATGACGTCTGGTTTCGTCTGAGGATCTGGTTGACGTCATGTCCGGGCTGCATCATGACATCTGGTTTCGTCGCTAGACTATCGTTCGTTTTCCGTCAAACTTGAACTCTGTTGTACGTTTATAAATTCAAACTTGGTTTATAATAATAATTCAGTTTCATACTCTGTGCTGTAAAAATTTGTGGAATGTTGTATTCTCTAAACTGCTTTGTCTATCCTGTTTCAAGTGGTTTAATCGGAATTTTACCCGACAGCACTGCCGGATTACTCCGTTTTAAGTGCGTGTTAACCCTAGTTGCCGTTTCGGTGATGGTTAGCGCACTTACACCGGATTAATTTAGGCGGGACTGCCACAGTGGTGCATGGTATAGTGGCTCCATTTGTTACCGATTTTAAACAATCCCAAAACCAAACCGAAGTTCAGCAGAACGAACTTCATCCACGTCGGTGGACTTGTTGAAAACCTTTGGTCGCAAATTTCACAATTATTTGACAACTCTGTAGGATCCACTTTTCTCATGAATTATCTTTGGAACCTTGACAGTTTTGTTGTCTCCGTCACCACAAGACTGAGAAATCTTATTGTTGACCGGTCATGGGGATTATGTGACGATTAAGAATGGATGGTTCCAGATGCCTTGGTCACGCGAATTTGTTGGTGGGTACGGGATACCCACTTTGGCTGGATCTCTTGTCCTTGAATGGATCAAGACGAGGAGGATATATATACCTTCTTCATACAGACAGACAAAAAACTGCAGGCCTAACCATGCATTTAATTGACTCCTTCGGGGCATTAGTAATTTGACTTGCGGGATCCATCGATTATAACTAGATGATGGACATTGGTGTCAAGAACAGAAAAAGAGAAACGAATCCAGCAGGAAACAGAGCGATAAACAGCAAGAACAGCATGGATTCAAATTATTCCTACTGAGCCACCGCCAGAGGGGCGTCGAGTTCGACTACAGCTACTGCCTACTAGATAAGATAATGAAGCTTTTTTTTTTCTGATAAGTGATAATGAAGCTTTCTTTTGTTTGATGCCTTCTTTCTGAGCTCTCCCAGCCTTTATACCTGCAGGCCAAAACAGAGGCGACAACAGAGGAGTCGAGGCAGCTGTAGGATGAGCACTGGACGGCTGATGGTAAAGTCGGTCTTGATGAAGGGTTATCCGCCGAGTCTGTTCTGACTCAAGATAGCTAAACTGAATGTTCTAAGTGTGTGTTAGGCCCTGTTTAGTTCTTTACATGTAAACGTAAAAAAACCGTAAACGCATTAAAATGAAAAGGAATTTTGCTAATTTAAAGTACTAAATAAAGTTTATTTACAAAACTTTTTGCATGGTTGGGCTGTAAATCGCGAGACGAATCTAATGAGTCTACTTAATCCATGATTTGCAACAGTGATGTTACAGTAACCATCCGCTAATTATTGATTAAACATGGATTAATTAGCATCATTAGATTCGTCTCGCGATTTACAACCCATCTATGCAAAAAATTTTACAAATAGACTTCATTTAGTACTTCAAATGACCCAGATTCATTTGCAATTTTTTTTTGCAAAATTAACTAAACAGACCCTTAGCAGCTCTGAAGATAAATCTGCGTCTCTCTCTCGACCCTTCAGCGATTACTGTTTGAGAGAGGGCAAAAGGAGAGCGACTGAAGTCCGGCGCCGATTTCTGCTGTTCCTTTTCCGCTCCAGCGGCCGTCGTGCCGGCGGAGAGGATGAGGAACGGGGATTGAGGCGGTGTACATAGTTCCTTCTTGTTTAGGTAGTCTTGGTCTAGTTTGGTGTGGTGTTGTCTTGTCTTCGGTGTGTTCGTCGTCGGTGTGGGATTGTGTGCCTTGTTTCATCTGCGTTGCATGGAAGCTGAGGCTAGCCTTTCCTGGCAGCGGCTGCTGGGTGGAGGCGGCTCTGCTCTTTTGGAATAAGTTTCTCCGGCTTGTTTTCCACTCTGTCGGTTTCTACTCCGATGCCGGTGGTGGGCGCAGAAGGAAGAAGCTCTCTGGATCTGGTCGATTTGCCAGTGGTGGATTTTCTCCAGATCTTGGTGGCTTCTATGTAGGAGTCTGCTACTCGGCGATTCAACCAGGTATGGTTCGATTGCTGGTGGCCCGATGCAGATGGATGGCTATGGGTTATGCGGTTGCTTGGTGGGTGGCCCTGTGCTTCTTCCTCGCCGCTTGTTGGCGAGTTTTGCAGGGCTGCGGCCAAGGAAGTATGGGGCGTGTCCCTGGCTGAAGTTCCTTCTTTGTCAAGATCTACTGCGGCTCGATTCAAAGCCTTCGTGCGATGGTACTTCTCTTAGTCTTGGTGCTCTTCCTCCTCTCCTTACTCCGGAGCTGCCATGGCGTGCGACGGAGGTGGAAGCGGGATGAAGACGGTGGCAAGCACAAAAGATTTCAAGGATCTTTTTGTATTTTTTTCATAGGGTCTTTTGTGTGAATTGTGTTTAGTTCCAAAATTTATCTCTCCAAATTTCACTATTCACCTATTACATCAAATCTCTTGCTTTATGCATGAAAGCATTAAATATAGGTAAATAAAAAAACTAATTGCATAGTTTGATGTACACGACGAGACGAATTTTTTGAGGCTAGTTAGGTCATGATAGGATAACAATTACCACAAACAAGCGAAAAATGCTACAGTGTGCTACAGCGTTCGATGTGATCTTTTTTATCACCATTTTACGGATCTAAACATAGCCTATGATGTATATGTACTGTTGCATGCATCTGTACCTAACAATCTAATACATGTACGTTTATTTCAAAAAAAAAGCAGCTCTGAAGATCAGACTTCACCATTAGCTGTCAGCACTGAAGAACTGGATGCCGCGTCCGAAGGAGAAGTTGGGCCTCGCAAGGGAGCTCAGCCCAGAAGACCCAATGTGAGGATGGCGGGCCCAGAATGGTCCACGTGATTTGGCGCCAGGCTGTCGCTGGTGAGGAGTGCGTGCGTGCTTAAGTAGTGGGAGAGGAGAGGAGAATCAATCAAACTTGTGTAAACAAAATTCTAATTACAGTTCCTCCGAACTCAATTCCTCTCTGCTATTCTCCAATTTCCCTATCCCCTTGCTGGATCTATAACATTTGGTATCAAATTCACCGTCCTGGCATTCAATTCCCCACCACCACCACCTCCCTCGCCGCCGCCGCCGTTGATCCATCGCCACTACACCCGCCACCAGAAGTTGTTGGGCGCCATGGATTCCAATACCAAGCTCATCCTCGACGAACTCGACCGCAAGTTCCGCGAGCACGACGAAAAGTGGGAGTCTCGGTTCGCATCGCTCGAGAATCGGTCGGATCCGCATGTTGATACGCTGGAGGCGGTCGCTGGTGAGCTCGAGAGTTGGAAGCAAGAGATGGAAGGAGTGGTCGACGACGTGCGGTTCAATGTCAAGCGGCTGAACGACCAGCTCGATCGCGTCGTCATCGATCGCGCCGCCACCAACTCAGCGTTGCTCTCTGTTCCGCCTCCGCCGCCCCCAAATGGCTGCCGCACGCTCATCTGCCGGGCTCACAGCCGAATCGCCCCATGGGCACTGCGTCGATTCAATACCACAGGACATAGGGTTCGGGTCTATCACGACCCAGCGGCGCGTGAATCTCCCGGTCATCCTTGGAGGCGAACCGGCGCACAGGAGCCAGCGCAGAGGAGCCGTGGCGCCGACGTAGATGCAGGGGCCTGGCCGCTCGGGGCGAGACTGAACCGGAGCCTGGAATAGCAGAACTAGTGTCCGGGTGCCGTCGTTGATGCTGCTCCCAAACTCTTCCTGGTTGGTACCAGCAGCTCTGGCGGCCGGTGCCTTCCTTGGGCTGCGGGTCTTGCAATAGTGAATTGATAGGGAGCTGTTCATGTTTTACAAAATACAAGGGTCTGTTTAGATCCCAAAAGTTTTCCCCCCAAAAACATCACATCAAATGTTTGGACACATGCATAGAGTACTAAATGAAATCTATTTATAAAACTTTTTGCACGAATTAGCTGTAAATCGCAAGAAGAATCTTGCGGTGCTGTGCTGTGCTGTGCTCGCCTCTGTCTCCCTCTTTCTTCCTTCCTCCTTTCTCCCACAGCTGCCGACCTCATCTTGCTGAAACTAAACCGCGGCAAGCACAGCACCTACGCCGGCAAAATTTGCACAACACCGGCCACCATCTTCAAATCGAAAAAATTGCATTCATGACTCACCCACCTCCCTAGCTCCCTTCACGATGCCTCCGTCCCAAACCCCGGCGATCAAAGCGTCAGGAATCGCACATCTCGCGGCCACCAGTAACGTCGTCGCCCCGACCTCAACCCTGTCGTCGAACTTGCACCCCTGATCCCTCTCCAACCAACCTAGGCACTAAAATGAAATTCCCTCGACACCCTGATTCTCATGCTAATTTCATTCCTCGACATTCGACGGTCATTTTTGAACTCGAAGCCGGCCGTGTGCGCCTGTTCGCCACGGCCTGACGGCCCCATCATGCCCCGCCCTAGCTGGGGAGATTTTGGGGGCACGGTTGATAGTGGCCAAGCTGCCGCGGCCAATCCCGCTGGGAGATAGGCGTGAGCTGCACGAGAGGGGACTCAGCAGCCGGTGTTGGGATGCAGGTGCGGGGAGGGCAGCCCCGCGTGGGAAGGGTGAGGCAGCGGTGGGCGCCGCTGCGTGGGGAGGATGGAGGAGAGTGATGCAGCGATGGGGAAGAGCAGCCCCGCGTGGGGAGGATGCAGGCGAGCACATGACTTGTGGCGTTGCTTGCCGCTGTTGCTGCCTCGGCAGGCATCTAGAGAGGTTGGAGAGATTAGACACTGCTGTTTTTAGATTACTTACTGGGTTCCATATGCTTGTTCATTCATGTACATAAACACCTTGCTGATGTGGTAGATAGCAGGATTAGAGTCTACCCGCCCTCACGTTGGAGGCTCTGGGAAGTATTAGGTCTAATGTTGGAATAAACAACAATTTAGTGATGAACAAATTAATTCCGACAATCATAAAAGGGGCAACAGCAGGTGACATAGGTGAATAAACCACTGGCACTATGAAACCTAGTGCTAGCAACATGAAGAAAACAACATCGATTAACAGAGAGAGTTTAGACATTCTTACAGTGGGGTTGTTGGCACTGAAACGATGCAAAAGTAGACGAAGCAGACCGTCAATGCAGACAAGCGACTCTGGCTAGAGGAATTAGACGGACGGCAAGCAGTCGCGACGGCGCTTCCCAAAAACCTTATACGTCCCCTACCCCATGCAGGGACACGAGAAGACGTGGGCTTCGGAGATCCTGCTCTCCCAACGCCGATGGCACGTTGGCGACAGGATGGGGAAGACTGAGGCGGCGTAGCACGAAAGTACGAGGAGAGGGAAACAGTGTGTACTGAAGACGACGTCTCGCCCCCAATATATAAACCATCGCGGCTAAGGAAAATAATTAGCCGCTTAATCACAGCACTAACGTGATTGACCTGCCCGTTTAGTCGACTACCATAATTCGAGCAATCACCATTAGTGCGAGAATAATTGCTTACCAAATTAGGCCAGCGCGATTTTCTCCATGCATGCAAAAATATTGAGCAGCAAAAAGGAAGCCGCGCGCCTGCAAGGTCAAGACGAGAAATTCGCCGGACCATTCACGCGCATGTCGTGCGCCCGCGCTTATTGCCCCGCCCCGCCCGATGAGGCGAGCGAGCGCGCGCGTGTGGGGCTTCCTTTGCCTCCCCTCAATAGCTTCAACCAAGTGGCGACAACTCAACTATTTAAGTTGGTCTCACTCCACCTAGAATAGCAAGGTGGTACTAAAGTTTCCCACCACCCATGCATGTGTGAGTGAGCCTTTGGAATTTATTTGGAATTATTATTTGGGCCAGACCCTAAACTTCTAACAATCCCCCACCAGATCCCAGAGGCACGCTTCATCCTCCCTGTACCATAGTACTGTTAATATACCAACCTTTTCAGTGGAGACCGATTAAGGTTGAACATCCACCTGGAGCTACAAGATAGACCAATCCACAACTGCACAATGGACTAAGCCTTGAATTGACAGTTTGGTGTGAACAGGCTTCTCTTGAAGTCTTGACTGATACTAGGCCGCCATATGCCTACCCCGCGAGTGGAGCGTATAGGTCATACTCCATGTCTCACTTCATGAGCTTATTAAAGAATATCCAGTGTTCTTACAAACTGCGACCAATAGTTGAGCTCACATAGGTGTGTTCTTTCAAGGACACTTTGTAGGACAGTATCCCGCTATAAAAGCCTAGAACACATTAAGACTAAGTCAGCCTACCTTACAGAAATGAGAGTACTGCATCTCCAACGGAGTGGGTTAATGGTTAAGTGTACTCTCCCATTAACCAATAGCTTGTTCTTCCCAAGACCTAATTCACGGGATCTCCGATCACATAGGTTGGGTTACCACTGAGGTTAACTCACACGGGTCTCAGTCCCATCTCGTTCGATGCATTATCAATCACAGTACGTGATAGCCCCTTAGTGAAGGGATCTACCAAGTTCTTAGCTGTCTGGATATATTCCACAGCTATTACTCCGGAGCTCCTCAATTTCCTGACAGACTTTAGCCTGCGTTTCACATGTATGTTGGACTTCATGTTATCCTGGCTATTTTTCACCTTCGTGATAACCGTTTGATTGTCACAATTTATGAGAATAGCAGGAATTAGTTTTTCAACCACGGGTAAGTCCATCAACAGTTCTCTTAACCATTTAGCTTCAGTAGAAGCTATCTCCAGAGCCGTGAGCTCAGCCTCCATGGTAGACTTTGTAATTATTGTCTGCTTACAAGATCTCCACAAAACAGCACCACCACCCAATGTGAATATATATTCACTTGTGGCCTTTAGCTCATCAGCATCCGTAATCCAATTTGAATAACTATATCCTTCAAGTACACTTGGGTACCCTGAATAGTGAATCCCATAGCTCATTGTACCCTTAAGGTAGCGCAATACTCTATCAATACCACACCAATGATCATCTCCTGGATTAGATAAAAAACTACTCAACTTGCTTACAGCAAAAGAGATGTCAGGGCGGGTTGCGCTAGCTAGATACATTAGCGAGCCAATAATCTGGGAGTATCTCAGATGATCTTTTCCTATTGTCTTATTCTTTCGAAGTATAAGACTAGGATCATAGGGTGTTGGAGAAGGTTTGATATCCGTATAGCCAAAGCGGCTCAATACCTTCTCCACATAATAAGACTGCAAAAGAGTAATCCCCTTCTCACCCTTAATAAGTTTAATATTCAGGATCACATCAGCTTCCCCCAGATCTTTCATATCAAAATTTTGGGATAAGAATGATTTCACATCATTTATCTCATTGATACTTGTCCCAAAAATTAGTATGTCATTAACATACAAGCATATGATTACTCCTTTGCCCCCACCATAGCGGTAATACACACAAGTGTCGGCTTCATTTACAGTGAACCCAGCAGATGTCAAAGTTTTATCGAACTTCTCATGCCACTGCTTGGGCGCTTGCTTCAAGCCATACAAGGACTTAATTAACCTGCACACCTTGCCCTCTTGTCCTTGTGCTATAAATCCATCAGGTTGTTCCATATAAATTTCCTCCTCTAGCTCTCCATTTAGGAAAGCCGTCTTCACATCCATTTGATGAACAAGAAGACCTTGGGAAGCAGCCAAGGATAGCAGCATTCGGATTGTAGTTAGTCTGGCAACAGGTGAGTAGGTATCAAATAAATCCTCGCCTTCTTTTTGTGTATAACCTTTAGCCACCAACCTTGCCTTGTACTTTTCAATAGTACCATCAGGTCGAAGCTTCTTCTTGAAAACCCACTTACAACCGACTGGCTTGCAGCCCACAGGTCGGTCCGTTACTTCCCATGTACCATTTGTAGTGATGGAGTCCATCTCACTACGGACTGCATCCTTCCAATATTCAGCATCAGGTGATGCATATGCCTCTGCAATGGTTGTGGGAGTATCATCAACAAAGTACACATTGAAGTCTTCACCAAAGGACTTTGCTATCCTTTGTCTCTTACTCCTTCTAGGAGATACTTCACTGTCATCCTCTCTATTTTCAGGTGGATTTTCGATTGGCTCAATTTCAAGTGTGGGTTCAGGAATAAACTCATTAAATTCACTAGGTAGAGAATATACAGCTTTCATCGGGAATATGTTCTCAAAGAAGGTAACATCCCGTGACTCCATTAGTGAATCAACTAAAATATCAGGCGTGTCTGATTTTATCACCAAGAACTTATAAGCTGTGCTATGGTGCGCATACTCTAAAAAGATACAATCAACTGTCTTAGGTCCGAGCTTACGCTTCTTATTAATTGGTACGCTAACCATGGCCAAACAGCCCCACGTACGCAAGTAATGCAGTGATGATTTCCTTCCTTTCCATCCTTCATATGGAGTCATCTCACTATTTTTAGTGGGAACTCTATTCAGAACGTGACATGCTGTCAAGGTAGCCTCCCCCACCATGCCTTAGTCAAACCGGACGTTCCTAACATGGCATTCACCAAGTCCATTAGCGTCTGGTTCTTTCTTTCGGCAACCCCATTAGACTGAGGTGAATATGGAGGTGTCCGTTCTTGAATTATTCCATTCTCCAAACAGAAAAGATCAAACTCATTGGAAAAGTATTCACCGCCTCTATCAGACCTAACACGTTTTATTTTCTTTTCCAATTGATTCTCCACCTCAGCTTTATAAGTCTTAAAACATTCAAATGCCTCATCTTTAGTTTTTAGAAGAAACACATAGCAATACCTAGTTGCATCATCAATTAAAGTCATAAAGTAATGTTTGCCTCCTTTTGTCAACACACCATTCATCTCACAAAGATCAGAATGTACGAGTTCTAGTACAGTCGTGCGCCTCTCGTCTATAGCATGGTGTGGCTTATGAGGTTGCTTTGCTTGCACACACGCTTGACATTTAGAACCTTTGCATTTGTAAAATTCAGAATTAAACTCATACTGGATAGACGTGACATACAACCAAAATTAACGTGACACAAATGAGAATGCCATATATCAGCCACAGAATTGTTTGAATCACACACATGATTTACGACTTTGTTGCAAAAATCTGAGAGAGAAAAGCGGAACAAGCCTCCGCTATCATAGCCCTTGCCAATGAATTGGCCATATCTCGAAATGACTACTTTATTAGACTCAAATACCAGCTTGAATCCATCTCGACATAGGAGGGATCCACTAAGGAGATTCTTATTTATTGAGGGCGCATGCTGCACGTTCTTCATCCGCACGATCTTCCCCGAAATAAACTTCAGATCGACCGTACCAATACCAAGAACAGTAGCATGTGAGCCGTTCCCCATCATGACGGCCGAACCTCGCCCGACTTGGTAAGATGAAAACATGGAGATATCAGTACAAACAGGAATATTGGCCCCTATATCTATCCACCAATCATTAGATTGACATACAAAAAATATACTTGATAAATTACCTTACCCAGATCCGCTAGGATCGCCAATAGTCACGTTGGCAGATTTCTGCCTAGGTTGATTCTTCTTTCCCTTGCGGTTCTTGCACTTCTTGGTGAAGTGGCCATTCTCACCTCGTCAATGTTCATCTTCTTCTTCTTGAATTGTGTAGTCTGACTGGGATTCATGTTCTTCTTCCCAGCATGTTGCACCATGTTTCCGCTAGACTGCCCTTCAGGTGCCCTTGGTGGAGCACTCTTTGCCCGAGCCTTCTCTTCAACATCAAGACCAGCCAACAAATCTTCAACGGAGATTTTCTATCTCTTATGTTTCAGAGCTATGGCAAAGTTCCTCCATGAAGGGGGCAAGTTGGCAATCATGCCGCCCGCCACAAATTTATCGGGCAAGACGTGTCCGAGTTGTTCGAGTTCCCTCACAATGAGTTGGAACTCATGAGCATGTTCCACGACCGAACGGTTTTCAACCATTTTGAAGTTGTGGTACTGCTCCATCACGTACAGCTTGCGCCCAGCGTCAGCGGCAGAGAACTTATGTTCCAGCGCTTCCCATAGTTCAGCGGCGCTCTTGATGTTCATGTAAACATCGCACAGCTGGTCAGAGAGAACGTTAAGGACGCATTCGACGAAAATCGTCGTAGCCGCAATAAACTCCTGCACCTCTTTCTCAGATCCTAGAGGTAGTGCGGGAGGGTTACTCACGACCCAAAACACGCCCATAGTCAAGAGCCACAACTGCGCTCTCGTCTGCCATCTCTTAAAGTTCACACAAGTGAACTTCTCGGGTTTCATCGCATCAGAAAATCCAGCCATCACTAAATGCCTATAAGGTTTTTGGATTGTTGGAATAAACAACAATTTAGTGATAAACAAATTAATTCCGACAATCATAAAAGGGGCAACAGCAGGTGACATGGGTGAATAAACCACTGGCACTATGAAACCTAGTGCTAGCAACATGAAGAAAACAAGATCGATTAACAGAGAGAGTTTAGACATTCTTACAGTGGGGTTGTCGGCACCGAAACGATTCAAAAGTAGACGAAGCAGACCAGCGACTCCGGCTAGAGGAAGTAGACGGACGGCGAGCAGTCGCGACGGCACTTCCCAAAAACCTTATACGTCCCCTACCCGTGCAGGGACACGAGGAGACGTGGGCTTCGGAGATCCTGCTCTCCCGACGCCGATGGCATGTCGGCGACGGGATGGGGAAGACTGAGGCGGCGTAGCACGAAAGTACGAGGAGAGGGAAACCGTGTGTACTGAAGACGACGTCTCGCCCCCAATATATAGACCGCCGCGGCTAAGGAAAATAATTAGCCGCTTAATCACAGCACTATCATGATTGACCTGCCTGTTTAGTCGACTACCATAATTCGAGCAATCACCATTAGTGCGAGAATAATTGCTTACCAAATTAGTCCACCGCAATTTTCTCCATGCATGCAAAAATATTGAGTAGCGAAAAGGAGAAATTCGTCGGACCATTCACGTGCATGTCGTGCGCCCACGCCCATATTGCCCCGCCCCGCCCCTCAATAGCTTCAACCAAGTGGAGACAACTCAACTATTTAGTTGGTCTCATTCCACCTAGAGTAGCAAGGTGGTACTAAAGTTTCCCGCCGCCCATGCATGTGTGAGTGGGTCTTTGGTATTTATTTGGAATTATTATTTGGGCCAGGCTCAAAACTTCTAACATCTAATCTTTGCATAGAGGCGGCCTCATTATATAGAGAGCCGGCAGATAATTACACCTTCCTATAATATCTCAACTTCCTAATCTGATCCTTCCCTAGCTTCTCTCAATCTCCTAACCAAATCAAATCACACTTCCTAAATAATAGATACATGTCTATCAGATAAGTGCGGCCCAGGAATGAGTCCACAACATTTAGTCTGATTCCTAACGTCATCTTAATCTATAGGGCCACTTTCAAGTTGCGTATTGGCAGACACAAAAAGTCATGGCAACAGCATTGCAGCCGGCCATTAGTACATAATACATTCGCCTATCAAAATAGGCAATCAATATAATGACACCTCAAGTACGATTAACAAAAAGAGAAAAAAGAAACAGATAAGGATGCTCAACAGTTTCTTTTTTTCTTATAGTTACAACAGAGATAAAAAAAAAGATGAATAAAACAAAATACTCTGAATCAACCGAGGACCAGAACTTGAGTCTGGCGCCTTAGACCACTCGGCCATCCTGACCTTGCACGAACTATTTCGGTAGAAAACATATTAGTAAGCAAGATAATAAAACATTGGTTGCTCATACGCACAGCCTTTGCAGCTACCTGATGCGGACTCAGCACATTCTTATGATACACAACCCAGCCTAACTGACACAAGGGGCCCAAAAGGTTCTGCAGTTCACTCTCCTACATAGAGAAATAAAAAAAGATCGCTCACACGGATCATGATTCACAGCTTCTTAAGAATCAGAGGCACACCTTTCCCGGGCTCAATGGTCAACCTGTACGCAGGGCAATGCACGTAGTCTGGCGAAAGTGCAAACTCAAACCTTGACAGCAGGAGCGACAATACAACCTTGAGCTCAACCATAGCCAGGTTCTGGCCTGCGCAGGTCCGGGCACCCACCCCAAAAGGGCATGTACATGTGAGAGGGCTTGCAGGCGCCTGCGATGCCATTGCCAAACCTTCTCGGATCAAATTTGTCAGCGTTAGGACCCCATACGGCAGGATCCCGGTGAACCAGTGCTACTGGGATCCTGATGTTGGTTCCTTTTGGGATGTTGAGGCTGCCAAGCTTTATGTCGTTCAGAGCTTCTCGTGTGACAAAAGCTGATGGCGGGTACAGGCGGAGCGTCTCCTGGATCACCATTGTTAGCTGCAAACTCACAATGGGATTTGCAAGGGTCAGAAAATCGATTTCTAATAGTACTTTCCAAATGTTACACAAACAAGTACTAGTTCTTTTGCCTAAGAAGAAGTGTGCAACCGATCCTGTTACGTAATAATCAATTAATCATACCATTTTCATCTTGCGGAGCATGTCGGCGTCCAGTGTGTTTCCCTGACAAACATCCAGAAGTTCAGCACGAGCACTGGATTGCCATTTGGGGTGTGAAGCAAGAAGCATCAAGCACCAAGCAGCGGTGGTCGAGGTTGTCTCATGCCCTGCAAAGTAGATGTTCTTGCAGTTGTCCACGATGAAATCCTCAGGGGTGCATGAACTGGAAGGGGCGGCTTTAGCACCCTCAATGATGGAGTGCAGCAGACCCTTATTCACAGATGTCACTGAATCATGTTCATGTCTCTTCGCTATTTCTAAAATGAGGTTGCCGATGCTTGTGCCTAGACGCCAAATCTCTCTATTTCCCTTTGTTGGTAAATATCTGAATAAACATCTCATTTGTATCAGGGGAAAAGGTCACAAATAATTTTAGCTTGAAACTGAATAGATTGCTGCACATACTAACCAACAGTATAGAGTGACATATCTGAAAGAACATGACATTTCTAAGACAACATTTCGGTAAGAACTGCATATCAAAATAATGTGCCTCATGTATCTGAATAGGGCTCACCCCCCCCCCCCCCCAGGCGAATAGAACAGGACATTCATTTACTGCAGAATTATGTAAGGATACTTTGCTTCAAATTTCCTGAATTTCCATTCCTTGGAAGCACAATAGTATTCCCTCAGAAAGCCTCCTGTTTTTCTAATGAGTCACAGTGCTACCATAGTTTGCCATCCCAAAATGCTACTTTAATATATAGCATAATAGCCCAAGAGAAGTTTTTTTTTACATACCTACTTCCAGGAACACCAATAAGCATTTTTTGCTTTGCCATTGCCATCTGAAGTTGTCTAATCTTGTTGAATATCTCCTTCCCTTCAGAAAAACTGCTCCCAAAAGAAGCTCTTGAGATGACGTCAGCTGAAAAGTTTCTCAGGAACTCATCAACCACAATCTCTGCACTACCTCCTTCACTGTCAACTTTATTTTCCCATGAACTCAACATTGCATTTGCTGCCTCCATCATCAAATTCAGCATTCCCTGCAAATCTTTGGCTGAATTTTACCTTAACCTTGTCCATGAAGAATTCTGGTGCAATCACCTTTCTTTGATGTGCCCATAGGTCACCATTTGATGTCAAAATTCCCATACCAAGAAGAGCTCCAAGCTCTTTTTGCAGGTAGAGAGGTTTTCCAAGTTCCAAAGACTTGCAGTTGGCCAGCTCCTTTACCATGTCTGGATCTGTCACAAATAAAGCCTGTATGCTTCCAGTAGAATACAGGTAGATGGAGCCTGACACAAAATGAAATACGCTTGAGCCTGTAAACTTTATGTGAAACTTGTGCTAAGGTGGAAAAGCAGACATATCGCCACGTCTCAATGATAAATTAAAGAAATATTAGCAGTATACCCTTTCCCTTAAAAGTTTGCATTTCCCTTAAAAGTATTAAAAATTATGTTCCCTAATATAAATTAATATATCTCTGTTTATAGAAAATAAGTCAACAGAAATACTGATCTAAATAAAATCCACAGAAGAATCGACATTTGAAATCGAATAGACAAAGACTCAGCCAAAGTTTTGTGTAGCATACCATAGACCCTGCTCCAGTGGAGGAAGTAAGGGAACAGAGTGGCCACATAATTTGAGGAGAAGCGATCAGTAATCCCTGCTTCTTGTTCTTGACGAGACTCGGTCAGCTGCTGCTGAATTCTTCTCATCTCCTGTATGTTCCCGAAGAGGAAAGACGGCTTGGGGCCCTTCACTCCCTGGCTCCTCAGTTTCTGCCTGAGCCTCTCTGGTCTCAGCCATAGGATGCTGTAAAAGTAGGCGACGAGGAGGGAGACACAGAGCAAGACCGGAAGTAGCAGTCTCAGCCATCGCAGTAAGGAGAAGCCAGGTTCCATTTGTGCCTGTGCTCGAGACTGGGAGCAGGGAAGCTGGAAACCTGCAGTCTGCAGATAAAGCTCACGCACTGTGAGCAGGTAGCACGAGTCACCACCAATTGCTGACATAAAAATAATGAAAAAGACAGACTAGTGGGCGTAGACAAGAGCTTTTTTTTTTTAGAGTCCGAGGGGAAGCCAATGATTGCAGCTAACTCTATCCAAATCTGTTTGGCCACACAACAATCAAAGAAAAGATGATGTATGCTTTCTTTTGGCCAAATTGTCTCTAGTCAAGAGTTTGTTCTTAGATACTAGCCACAGGAATACATGGATTCTAGGAGGGACGTACAAACTCCAAACAGCTGGTGTATAGACTGGTGTTACTCCTCTGAAGTTAACAATTCTATATAGAGATTGAGTTGAGTACACTCCATTAGAGATATATTGCCAAATCACAGAATCCTCATCTCCGGTAAAGCAAATAGTGGAGGCTAACTGGATGATTTCCTCCCACGCTCTCAACAGCCTAGGCGAAAAACATCGTCTAAAGGTGCATTTCAAAACCTCCCCATCCAAAACCTCAGCGCTACCGTAGACAAGAGCTTTGCCCACTTGCTGTGACGAAAGCAGTACAGTCCGTCCATATAACAGAAATAATATGAGCGGAGCAGGCCAGGATGAGAAGCATAAATTTACAATCCTGATAGGATGATAGTGATGGCAGGCTTTCAAAGAACAAGAGACGGCAAAGAGAAATTTTAGAAACTGAACTGGAACAGAGCTGAACGAGATGCAGGACATAGTCTATACTGACAGAAGCACTGACCGTCAGAAATTCAAATCCAACATCCCAATTCATAATTGGAGAGATCCCCAAGATATTGGTCAAGGTCCAAACAAATTGTTGGAAACAATCAACCAAACATATTAGGAAATGAAATACGCACCGTGGCATTTCGCCAGCGTCTCCGCAGCCGCACGACCGGGCTATTCGAGCGGCCGAGGTGGTTGTGCGGCCGCTGCAACCACTGACAGCACGTATGGAAATTTGGAATCTGTGTTGAGCAGTTCACTGACAGCATCCACGACAGACTTGGCGCTCAAACCCAGCTTAACCTTTCTGTTGTTACAACAATGGCTTCCTGCCTGATGATATTGACAAGTTCAGAAAATGTGCGGACACTGATTTGTTTTGCAACGGAGGACACATACAAACTTTTAGGTGCATATAAGCTCAGCATTGATAGACATAGGCAACAGGTTCACACCCTTGTGACCACCAGAGGCATGCCGAAGCCAGGCTCGATGGTGAGACGGAACACGGGCGCAAGCTGGTACCTCGGCGATGGCGCGAAGGCAAACCTGCTCAGCAGCCGCGCCAGCACCACCTTCAGCTCCGTCATCGCCAGGTTCTGCCCAATGCAGGTCCGGGGCCCGTGCCCGAATGGCGAGTACATGTGTACCGGCCTGCACGCCGTAGCCACTCCGTCGGCCGAACTCATCGGCGTCCGGGCCCAGGCGTCCTTGTCCAGGCGCAGAACCAACGCGGTTTTTTTTATTTTTTTATTTTTTATTTTCGCTTTTTTTACAAAAATCAATTTTCGTTTTCGAAATTTACAGGAATATACCCCAGCCGCCCCGCTGCCGGGCGGCCGGGACCTGGTCGCCCCGCTGCGGGGCGGCAAGGGTTTTTGTGCAAAAACTTTTGCGAAAATATTTGCGCGCAGGTCCATGGGAGCCGGTCGCCCGGCAGCGGGGCGGCCGGCCCTGGCCGCCCGGCAGTGGGGCGGCCGGCCCTGGCCGCCCCGCTGCAGGGGGACCGGCTCTCCCACCCTTATATAAGGGTTGGCTGGTCCCCCCACCCTTTATTTGCATCATTAAAATTTCAGAAACCAAGAAAAAAGAGGAAGGGAGAGAGGCGAAGCCCTGCCGGATTTTTGAGTCGGCGACTGCAGGTAACCAAAATTCTTCTACATTTTATAAATAGATTATGTTGTAATTATTTTTGTTGAAACTGTAGATTAGCAATCAATTTAATTATTGTTAAAAGTGATTAGTGATACATTTAGGTGTTACTTGTAACGATTAGTGTTGATACAGTACATTTAGTGTTAGATTGAGTATTAGAAAGTACTAGAAAATTATATGTGCGGTCACACCGGTCCTTCCTTGCAGTGGTTCAGCGCGTGAAACTTAATGTGCTGCGTCCACGTCCACCAGCGGAGGAAATGCCTCAATACAGTTGGGGTTCAGCGGTACTTGCAGCCACGTACCGTGGCCTCTACAAGGCATCGGTGCAAAATAAGCACAATGCAATTCTTACATGATGTCCGATTCTGCTACAGCTTTGGTCGTACGAGAGGATAGCAATTGGTCGTCCGATTATCGACCACTCACCGTATGAGCCGGATATGTACGGTGACACCGAGGATGATAGGCCGACCACGGGGACTCTCTGGTACGCTCGTTAGGTATGGAAATGACTGCTACTCGTACTATTCTGTTGGCAATTCTGTTGCTTTGTTTGATCCTCTTTGTATTTCTTATTGGTATATATTATTAATTTCGTGCAGAAGAGTTGGGCCCACGTACAGTCTCAGCGGTCCTATCCTGAGTTTGTAGCTGAGTTTGATTGGTTGACACCTGAAGACGTTGTGTGGGAGCCCTACTCCCAGTTGGCTATAAACACTCGTGCACCGTTCGGGATATCTTCGGTTTGCTCTCAGGACCAGGGCCTTTGGATGACAACTACAACGTTGGTGTACGACGTTTACATTGAGGCCCACTGCCCGGACAGAGTCAGGAGACAATTCGGTCAAAGGCAGTTGTATCCTGTGCTGTTAGCATTGGATCGGGTCCAACGTCATGACCACAGGTAACGATTCATATGTCATTTCAGTGATAATGCATTGCTGCTTTAACTAATCAATATTTAGTTTGTCGAGGGCTGGTCAACCCTTCTCGAACATGTGGGTGACAAGGGTGCAGCCTTGGGTCGATGGCTGGGACCAGGCAGAGGAGAACGTGGCGCTTCTGACCCCTGCACACACGGAGGCTTCGTACAGGGCGTACCTGAGCTGGTACCAGCCTAAGACTCGTTGCCGCTTGATATATGCTGACATGCATCCAGAGCCGCATGTTGCGACCCCACAGGATGGCTATACATGACATAGGGATGAGGCATTAGCTGGGACAGTGAGTCATAGTTATCATCGCTTTTCAAATACTTTGGATTAGAGTGTTAATGTCTTTCTTTTTCTTGCATGCAGTTTGAAATGTGCAGGTTGATGGACGTAGATGCTAGGGCGAATTTGATGAGGATTCGAGCGGGATCTATGATGGATAGGAATGAGCAAGAGTCGGCCTAGACCCGAGTTTCACAAAGAGCCCATTCCATGCTTGAAGCCTTTGGTAGCCGGACATCGTACGAGGACTCCTACGGTTCGTCTCAAGCCTCGACCTCATTTTCTTGTGGTCCCACACAGCAGCAGCCTTCCCCAGCACCTTATTGGTCTCAGCAGCATTATCCAGGTACATGAGGATACTTACTGACTTCCTACTTTGATAATAACAATTAATTCTCAGTCCATACAGGTGATGGACACCCACCTTATCAACCTCTCGGAGGGACCCAGTTTAGTACCATGGCACCAGCTACAGGGATGTCATTTCAACCAACACAGGCACCACCACGACATTTTGGTAAACATATAGTCCATATCTTAATTTCAATTAATTTTGGTATGAAGTCTAATTCCTTTTGCATTTACATATAGGATCACAACACTTATATGATGCGGGACCTTCTTCGTATTACCCTATGGCGACAGCAGAAGGAACGCATGGTAAATATCTAATTCGTAACCCGAATTTATCATATTCTTCTTATTTATATGAATATTTTAAATAATTTAAACGGTTTACAGGATCGCACCACCAGCTTCCTGATATGGGTCCTTCTTCGTATCGACCACCAACAGGTACGTATGATGAATATGTACTCAAATAGATGACTTATAAGACGATGATTAAGATATCTTAATTGCTACTGCATAGGGGCCACACAAGATATCTTGGAGGCGAACTTCGAAGACTGGAGTCGGTTATTTTCTACACCTAACCAGCAGGCCGATCCTACCTTCCAGACACATGTGGCCAACGGACGTCCAGGTAGAGACATAGGGCCTCCAGACCAACACACATATCCTACAGACCACGTCCACACACAGCGTAAAAGAGGTCGACATGGCCGGGGTGGTTAGGAGGTGCTTCTAGTTGTTTCTGTATTTTTGTTATGAACATGTCGTCATGTTATATTTATTTCGTTCTCATGCATCACCTATTTCGTTCTCAGTTGCGTATGTGTATGAATTGCTAAGTTATACTTTTCATATTCATCTACTTTACTAACGGTTTTTATTTCTATCCAAAATATTTAAAACCACATCTAATGCCGCACTGCCGCACTGACGGTCAAGGTTTAACCTGCGGGAGGGGCCTGCCGCCCCCTGCCGGGCGGCGGGTAGGCCTACCGCCCCGCCACCGGGCGGCGGGTACCTGCCGCCCGGCTGCCGGGCGGCAGGCTCCCCGCAGGAGCCAAAATGCGATTAAAAATAAATTTTATTTACATTAATGTCGGGTACCACGATTAGGGACACCCTAATCGGGGTACTAAGATCGCTTTAAAATGCAAACACATGTTAAGGCACCTGGGCCCGCGAAGGCCCACGGCCTCCGTCTGATCTGAAAGAAAGGAAAGGACTCAAAGAAGCCCAAACACGCGGCCCACCAACACGGTGCGGCCCATCCACGCTCCCCTCGGACCGCGGGGTGATTTCCGCCTCGCTCGAGGGCTCCCGTCGAGACCCCTCGACTGCGCCCCACATCTCCGCCTCGCTCGAGGGTAGCGAACCTACTCTCGAGCGGGCGAATCATCACCGCCTCGCTCGAGGGTAGCGAACCTACCCTCGAGCAGGCGAATCATCTTCGCCTCGCTCGAGGGTAGCGAACCTACCCCCGAGGGGGTGGCTCATCTCCGCTTCGCTCGAGGCCACCCCTCGGTGCAAAGGACAAACAGCCCTGCTGCTCACCCACCCGTCGTACGGAGGCTTTAAGTGCCAACCACTCCTCCACAGTGCTCAGGACAGACGGTGTCCGACCGCCATTTCCCACGATGGCTGTGACCGAAGTCCCATCCGCCAACTCCGGTCGCTGCACCGCCATCCCGTGCGATGTGGCGATACTGTGGGACCTGCGACGCGGGACGAAGCGTGCCCGGCCCTGCTCCCCGCACTATTCGGCCAACTCCGGCCGTCCGGACTCTACATCATCACACGCATGGCCCCGGGCCCACCTCCTGCTTGGGAGGAGGTCCGGTGCCGCCACGGGCCCCTCGAAGAGGGATGCCCATCACTCGAAGCCGGAGTGCCGGACCTCCCCCGTCGAATGGTCCGGGACCTCCACGTGTCTACCGGACCTCCTAGTGTGCACGACAAGCACTCCGTCCAGGGGGTCTGGGACCGCCGCGTGCCCCGCCACCACTGCAGTACGCAAGATCCTGACCCGCAGGGCCCACGGAATGCCACATCTGGAGAACTGTACGCCCTACAACGACGACCACTCCACCTACAGGGGTTGGCAGGATGTCGGCGCGATCTCTGCGAGACCAAGGACGATGGCCAGGACGATCGCCACGCCCAACGCCATGCCGCATAGTGTACTTTCTACAGTATTCGGCCACTGTACCCCGCGATTCGGGGGAAAACAATGACTTATACGCCCCCACTCATGTACACCGCCCCTCCTTGTGACTATAAAAGGAGGAGGTTCCTTTAGACGTGTCGCTTATAGACATCAGCGACTACGGTCACCCACATTCATGATCATCGCCACACTCAACTCTTCTTCTAGTAGAGACCCGGGAGCTTCCCTCCCTCTCTCACCTCGCTTGTACCCCCTACTACAAGCACTCCGGGTGCAAGATAATACAGTGCCCTCGCACACCCCCTTTGCAAGATAAACCGTGCGTTACTGTGTTGCCTCTTGCATCATCATCTGGGACGAGGAAACATGCAGCATTTACTAGTTGGGATCCGGACCCCCGGGTCAGGACACCGACAGTTGGCGTGCCAGGTAGGGGCTCGCTGCGTGACATTTTCTCTCTTGTTCCCATTTGATCTCCAGGGATGGCGGGCAGATCCAACCCATATCCCATGGGTGTTTCAGATCCGCTCCCAGTGGGGTTCGTGATCTAGTTTGGGAGTCTCGAGTTCAGAGCAACCGGCAACGGTTACCTCATGCAGCTCCTCTCGCCCAGATGCAACCTCGTCCCTTCGACTTCACTAGCCCAGCGCACCAGGCGCTCGGGCCAGCCTTCCCGACAAGCACGCGCGGAGCGGCGCCGTGCTCATGTCCCAGCTCCCCCGCGTGGGTTGAGGCTGGCATGTCGCAACTCGGCATTGCGGCCAACGGGGCCACCACATCGTCATCACGTGCCTCGGCGTCGTCTGCGCTGGCATCATCATCTGCCGCAGTACCAGTGCCTCCCAGGGGGGCTCGACCTCGCCATCGCCCTTCCCCTTTGGGATGCGCAATACTGCAACTTACGCTTCTTTGATCAGTTCTAACTTCACCGAGTATGAGGATCTGCCGGGTCATCACCTTCTGTCGATCCGCAACCTCATCGCGTCATCCCCCGACGAATCCTACCCCGAGACGGTGAGCTCGGTCGCTGACGATGTCAACTTCTTCATGAACAACTTCACGGCCAAGGAGGCCGAGGACTACTCCGGGGACCGCGACCCCGACACATTTCGCTCATTCCAACTCGCGACGGGCTATTGCCTCACTTTCTCCGAGGACTCCAGCGAGGGGGATTATGATCCCGCCCGGGAGTGCTTCATGGTAGATCTTGCGGACGAGCAAAACGACAACGCCCTAGGCGACGACGGGGACGGCGGGGCGGACCTGCAGGCGAACCAACCAGTGGTGCCGCCTGCAGCCCCTTCTTCTTCGTCAAGCTCGGCGGCGCGGTAAGCCCAGCTGGCGCAGCTGAAAGAGCTCCAAGCCAAGCTCGACGAGCAGCGTCAGCAGACCCAGGAGCTGCGCACCGCGCTCGAGCAGCAGCGCACCGCACGTGGTGCACGTGCCCAGGTGGCGGCGCGTGTTGCCCGGGAACGCATCCTGGCCGACGACAACGTCGACAAACCTCCGGAACTGAAGACGGCCGGCGTGAAACTCGTCGCTGCGGCCTACCTACTCCAAGCCATGCCCGAGCCATCGACGCCTTCGGGCCGCAACCTGCGCTGCGAGGCACAGGCACTCATCGAGCAAGCTGCCGTGCAGCAAGCCGAGAGCTCTGCGTCCCGTATACGCTCGAAAGCACCGGAGCAGCCTGGTGGGACCGCACGCCAGGACCACGAGGCTTCTGTGCACACTCCACCGACAGGGAAGGGCAAGGCAGCCGTAGCTCCCGGTGCGAAGGCACCCTCGGTGCACGACTGCATTGGGAGGCCTCCCGCGAGGGAAAGGCTCCTCGACACACGTGGGCACGCCGAAGACGGCGATGCCCGCTACGTCGGCGGCGGCAGAAAGTACACCCCTCGACTGGGTGAACGCTTCAACCCCGAGCACGACAGGGGTGAGTCCCCGGAGCTTCCAGCCACCCGGGTGTTCAGCCGGGAGATTCGAACCGCTTCCTTTCTCCCGCGCTTTCGACAACCCACCACCCTCGTCAAGTACTCGGGCGAGACCGATCCTGCAGTCTGGCTCAACGATTACCGCCTAGCGTGTCAGCTAGGCGGTGTGACAGAAGACGCGGTCATCATCCACAACCTTCCTCTTTACCTTGCTGATGCCACACGAACGTGGCTCGAGCACTTGCCCGCGGACCAGATTCACAACTGGGCCGACTTAGTCAAGATCTTCGTGGGCAACTTCCAAGGCACATACGTGCGCCCTGGGAACTCCTGGGACCTCAAAGGGTGTCGCCAGAAGCCCAACGAGTCCCTGCGCGACTACGTGCGATGCTTCTCCAAGCAATGCACCGAGCTCCCCAGCGTTACCCACGTCGAGGTCATCAACGCCTTCCTCGAGGGTACGACGTGCAGGAACCTGGTGCACGAGCTTGCGAGAAGTCGACCCGCCAACACCAATGAGTTGTTCGACGCTGGCACCAACTACGCCGCCGACGAGGAGGCAGTTGGTGCTATCTTCGACGACAAGCCAAGCAAGTGCAAGGACGATGCGCCCGCGGAGGGCAGCAACGTCAAGCCCAACGCCCCAAGAAACAGAAGCGGGGGAGGAAGGGAAAGAAACCGGTCCCACCGAACCAGCGCGGATCGGGGCAGGCAAAGGACTCCGAGGAGGCCTTCACTGCCGCCCTGGACCGTAAAGGACCTCGAGGCCCCCCTCGAGGCGGTGGTGGCCTGTTCGACGACATGCTTAAGAAGCCGTGTCCTTATCACAAGGGCTCGGTCAACCACACCCTCGAGCAATGCGAGATGCTCAAGATGTACTACAATCGCGTCGCGCATCGCGACGAGGACAGGAAAAAGGATGCTGGCGACAAATGTGGAGACGACGAGTTCCCCCCAGTGGAGAACACCTTCTTCATCTTTGGAGGACCAACGACGAACATGACCTCCCGGCAGCGCAAGCGTGAGCGCCGAGAAGTTTTCTCCGTCACCAAGGCCACGCCATCCTACCTCGACTGGTCGGAGGACACCATTTCCTTTGGCCGCGATGACCACCCTGACTACATCCCGCACTCAGGACGGTACCCACTCGTTGTCGACCCCGTCATCGGCAACACTCACTTCTCCAAGGTGCTCATGGATGGAGGCAGCAGCCTAAACATCATGTATGCCCACACCTTGGAGCTCATGGGGATCGGACTGAACAAGCTTTGCCCCAGCAAGTCGCCATTTCATGGCATTGCGCCGGGGAAGCGCCTCCAACCCCTCGGCCAGATCGATCTGCCCGTTTGCTTCGGCACGGCAGCCAACTTCCGCAAGGAGGTACTCACCTTTGAGGTGGTGGGGTTTCGAGGATCTTATCATGCCATTCTTGGTCGTCCCTGCTATGCCAAGTTCATGGCCATCCCCAACTACACCTACCTCAAGCTAAAGATGCCGGGTCCGAAGGGCATCATCACCGTCAGCTCTTCGTTCGAGCATGCCTACGAGTGCAACGTCGAATGCGTTGAGCACGCGGAGGCTCAGGCGGAGGACGAGGCCCTTGCAGCCACCCTCGACAAAATGGCAAGCGAGGCTTTGGACTCCACGCACCGACACGCGGGCAGCTTCGAGCCCGCCGAGGGTATCAAGAGGGTGCCCCTCGATCCGGATCGTTCCGACGACAAGGCGTTGCGGATCAGCGCCACCCTCGACAGCAAATAGGAAGTGGTGCTCGTCGACTTTCTCCGTGCCAATGCAGACATCTTTGTGTGGAGCCCCTCAGACATGCCTGGTATACCGAGGGAGGTCGCCGAGCACTCCCTTGATATCCGACCCAACTCCAAGCCGGTGAAACAGGGCTTGCGACGCTTCGACGAGCTCAAGCGCTGGGCGATCGGCGAGGAGTTGCAGAAACTTCTGGCGGCCGGGTTCATCAAGGAGGTATTCCATCCCGAGTGGCTAGCTAATCCAGTATTAGTGAAGAAAAAGAGTGGAAACTGGAGGATGTGTGTAGATTACACTAGTTTAAATAAAACATGTCCGAAGGTTCCCTTTCCTTTGCCACGTATCGATCAAATCGTAGATTCTACTACGGGATGTGAACTTTTATCCTTTCTTGATGCTTACTCCGGTTACCATCAAATCAAGATGAAAGAGTCCGACCAGCTCGCGACTTCTTTTATCACACCTTTCGGCATGTACTGCTACATTACGATGCCCTTTGGCCTCAGAAATGCCGGAGCTACGTATCAGCGGTGTATGCTCCACATTTTTGAAGACCATCTCGGGCGCAATGTAGAGGCATATGTCGATGATATCGTTGTAAAATCCAGGAAGGCGGACGACCTGGTCGCCGATCTCAGGATCGCGTTCGAATGCCTACGGGCCAAAGGGGTAAAACTCAACCCCGAGAAGTGCGTGTTCGGGGTGCCTCAAGGCATGCTCTTGGGTTTCATTGTCTCCTAGCGGGGCATCGAACCCAACCCTGACAAAGTCTCGGCCATCACTCGGATGGGACCGATCCGAGACCTAAAGGGGGTACAGAGGGTCATGGGGTGCCTAGCGTCCCTCAGCCGGTTGATCTCGCGTCTCGGCAAGAAAGGCTTACCCCTGTATCGACTCTTGAGGAAAACCAAGCACTTCACGTGGACCCCCGAAGCCCAAGAAGCCCTCGACAGGCTGAAGGCATCGCTCACTCGTGCCCCCATTCTCACACCACCCACGGACGACGAGCCCCTCTTCCTGTACGTAGCTGCGACGACCCAAGTGGTCAGCGCGGTGGTCGTTGTCGAAAGACAAGAGGAGGGCCATGCTCTGCTCGTCCAACGGCCGTTGTACTACATCAGCGAGGTGTTGTCTGAAACTAAGACACACTATCCGCAGATTCAGAAGCTGCTCTATGCAGTGGTTTTGGCTCGACGCAAGCTGCACCACTACTTCGAAGCCCATCCCGTCACCGTGGTCTCATGTTTCCCTTTGGGAGAGATAGTCCGCAACCGGGGAGCCGAGGGTAGAATTGCCAACTGGTCTGTGGAGCTGATGGGAGAAACACTCACCTATGCCTCTCGCAGAGCGATCAAGTCCCAAATCTTGGCTGACTTCGTGGCTGAGTGGACGGACACTCAGCTACCCCCACCCCAGATCTAGGCCGAATGCTGGACCATGTACTTCGACGGGTCGGTGATGAAAACTGGCGCCGGTGCTGGCCTCCTTTTCATCTCACCCCTCAGGGAACACATGAGGTACGTAATACGCTTGCATTTCCCTGCATCTAACAACATGGCGGAGTACGAGGCCCTCCTCAGTGGTCTCTAAATCGCCATCGAGCTTGGCGTCAAATGCCTCGACGTACGCGGTGACTCTCAACTCGTTATCGACCAAGTAATGAAGGAGTCTAGTTGCCACGACCTGAAGATGGAGGCATACTGCAATGCAGTGCGCCGCCTCGAAGACAAGTTCGACAGCCTAGAACTCAATCATGTCCCGCGCAAGTACAACGAGGATGCCGATGAACTAGCCAAGATCGCATCGGGGCAGACCACCGTTCCCCTGAACATCTTCGCTCGTGACATCACCAAACCCTCCGTCGAATTCAAGGATCCGGCAGAGCTGGGCCCCTCGACCGTCGAGCCCTCCGGTGGGAATCCCCCGGCGGACGAGGCCGAGTCCATGGACATTGACTTCGGGACCACCTCCGCGGACGAGGCCGAAGCAATGGAAGTTGACGATGCCCCCACATCGCAAGATTGGCGCGTCCAGTATCTTGACTGGATGATTCGAGGGGTCCTGCCCTTGAACTGCGCTCAGGCGCGGCGCCTGGCTAGGCGGGCCAAGTCCTTCATCCTACTCGACAACGAACTGTACAAATGCAGTCCCTCGGGTGTGTTGCAGCGATGCATCCCCATCCCCGAGGGCAAGGAGCTAATCCGCGACATCCACGCTGGCGTCTGCGACCATCATGCCGCACCACGCACCCTCGTGGGTAATGCGTTTCGGCAAGGTTTCTACTGGCCCATTGCGGTCGCCGACGCCATCGACGTCGTGAGGACCTGTGAGGGCTGCCAGTTCTACGCTCGAAAAACGCACCTCCCCGCGCACGTTCTGCAGACCATCCCCATTATGTGGCCTTTGCTGTGTGGGGACTAGACCTCGTCGGTCTGCTATAGAAGGCACCCAGGGGCTTCACCCACTTGCTGGTGGCAGACAACAAATTCTCTAAGTGGATCGAGGCTCGACCCATCGGCAAGATCAAATCCGAGCAAGCGGTTCTATTCTTCACCGACATCGTATTCAGGTTCGGGGTCCCGAACTCGATCATCACCGACAATGGCACCCAGTTCACAGGCAAGAAGTTCTTGGTGTTCTGCGAAAGCTTTCACATACTTGTGGACTGGTCGCCTGTGGCACACCCACAGACGAACGGGCAAGTGGAGCGTGCCAACGACATGATCCTCCAAGGACTGAAGCCATGAATATTCAACAAACTGAACAAATTCGGCTAGAGGTGGCTCACGGAGCTACCCTCGGTCATTTCGAGCCTGAGGACGACACCAAGCAGAGCCACGGGCTTTACCCCGTTCTTCCTTGTCTATGGCACCGAGGCAATACTCCCCACGGACCTGGAATACGGGTCGCCGAGGCTCAGGGCATACCAAGAGTAGCAGATAACCAGCGAGCCCACGAAGACTCGCTGGACCAAGTGGATGAGGCTCGAGACATGGCGCTCCTACACTCTGTGCGCTACCAGCAGTCTCTACGAAGGTATCAGGCGCAGAGAGTCTGGCGCCGAGACCTCGACAAAGGGGACTTGGTGCTGAGGCTTCGACAGGACAACATGGGCCGCCACAAGATCTCACCTCCATGGGAAGGACCGTACATAATCACCGAGGTGCTCAAACCCGGCACGTACAAGCTGGCAAACGAAAAAGGCAAAGTCCTCTCCAACGCTTGGAACATACAATAGCTACGTCGCTTCTATCCTTAGAATTCCGAGCTATTTGTACATTGTTTGTACTCGCATTTTCGATTTCCCGAAATAATAAAGAAGTAGGCCTTACTTGTTTATTTTTGGGAACCTTCCGGACCCTCGAAGGCTCGGATGCGCACGAACACTGAGGTACGCCTGGCTTTACCCTCGGCAAAGCCACGCCTCCCTCAGGGGCTACTACGGGGGGAACCCCCGAACGTCCCCAAAAATCGCCAATGTTTTTTCGAAATACTTCCATCTTGACCCTAAGCTTCTCGTATCCTTGGAAAAAACGGACGCGAGGCGTAAGCAACTACGGTACGGGGCCGGCCGAGTCGCGGGGCCGCGTACGCCTCTGGGATACGGCACCCCCCTCACCACCCCACGCCTACGTTGCTTATGAATGCGAAATTCCTCACAGACGTTCATCTAAATCGCATACGAGAACACGGAAATAAAGTAAAGAAAACATAGGCTCGAATGCATAAGGCCTCGATGGGCCACATAGTCGATTTAACGAAAATAAATCTCTTATATTCATAAGGTATGATTACAAAGTGTGATTACGATAAACACTAATCTATTTACATGGGCTTCGAGGCCTAGATTTCCTACAGGCTACCATCCCCCCTTGCGGGTCTTCAGTGGTGTCGAATTCAGCAATGGGAGGGATGTCGGCTTCGAGCTTCTCGGCGAGGATTGTGGCGAACTCCTCCGCGGCTGCGTCGGCTTCGTCCATGATGGCCGACGCGGCGTCCGCATCTGCGTCATTGGGAACGACGTACCCCGATGACACCCTCTGGAGATCCATGAGGTAGTGTGTCGAGGCCACGGCGAGGGCCCGCAGGACACCGAGGCGGAAGGTGCTCTTGGCATGTTCGGCAATCCGACTGCCTAGCGCACGCAGGCAGCTGATCACCGAACTGCCCGAGACGGCACCCTCCCCCTCGAGCTCTTGACACATGCTCACGGTGGTTTGGTCTAGCTCGGCGAACTCCATCTGCGCCGACGTGAGTGCGGTGTGGACTGCCTCCTTCGCCGCGGACTCGTCCGCCACCTTCTGCCTCAGCTCTGAGCAAAGGAAATTAACGTGAGCTACGAAAAGAAACAAAACAACGAAAACTCGAAGGTACTTACCCGTGATACTCTTCTGCGCCTCTTCCCTCTGGACTCGGGCAGCCTCTGCGAGCGAGGACAAGGAGTCTTCCTTCTCCTTAAGGGCGGTCCCCACTTTCTGGAGGGCCACCTCCTTCTCCTCGAGGGCCTCACCCTTTTCCCGGAGGGTCCCGGTGAGCGTGACAACGGTCACCTCCTTGTGGAGGAGCTCGGCCTTCTGCTGCTCGAGCACTGTTCTAAGGCATGCAGCTCGGCCTTCTGCTACTCGATATGCGTGGCGGCGCTTGCCGCAGCAGCAGGGTCGATTTCGATCGAATCCCCGTATTCCTCGCTGTTGTCCGGCAGCTCCACCACAGCCACCATGCTCCCTTGCCCCGTCGGCACCGGCACCACCGCGACGATACCATCGTCCCGGGCCTCGGTGGGCTCTGAGACGGGGGCTCCTTCCACCACCGGCGCCCCTAGCGCCGTCTCCTCCTCTGCGACGCCCTCGACCTCAGCCCTCAGGGGCTCGAGGATGAGGGTCTCCACCACCACATGGTCGGCGGGGCGCTCCTGCGCGCCCCCACCAGTTTCTCCTCTTGTATCCGGTCGGGCGGCGCTGGCCGCGTCGCCCTGACCGGCCCCAACTTCGACGTCCGGCCGGGTGGCGCCATCCGCATCTACCCGGCCGGTCTCCTCGACGGCATCAGCCGGAGCGGCAGCCTCAGCACCGCTCTGGCCGACGCCGCCTCCATCCTCCTAGGCCCGAGCTTGCTGGGCTGCTTGGGCCCCTCGAGCCATTGCCTCCCGCAGCTGCGCGGCCTCCGCCACAAGGTCCACGGCTGGCAGGGACTGTGGCACCGTGTGCGGTGTACTGCGTGCCCCAGTCTTGAGGGCCTTAGTCGGGGCGAGCTGGACCGCGTCTTTGGCAACGGCCCCGGGGCTGGAAATCGAGAAACGAAAGCTAAAGACAACGGGATCGAGAAATCGACCAAACACGCAACAGAAACAAAACCCAAGTTTACTTACCCGGATCGAGCACTCATGCTCCGCTTCCTCGTGGCGCTTCTTCGGGCCCGCGGCACCGCGCAGCCCCTCGAAGACTGCCCCGAGGGCGCCCCCCTCATGTCGGCCTGGTGACTCGAGGCTGCCAGCACGGACGACTCCGCGCCCGCCGAAGACTCGTCGCCACGGATCAGCACCTAGGGTGCGGGCGTCTCCTCACCAGCTGCCGGAGAGGATGACTCCCGCTCCGCACCCTCGAGGGACGGATCCGCCGATGACTCCGCCACGGCCCTCGTCTCTTCCCGGGCCGCCGGCGCCCCCTCGTCATCATCCCACTGGCAGGTCGGCGGGGAGCTCGCACCCGCTGCCGCCCCGTCGCCCCCCAGAGCGTGGTCCTCGGCATCCGAGGCCTCCTCTTCGTCCTCCTCCGTGGACTCGGGCGTGGCGGGCCGCAGCCTCCCCTCCGCGCGAGCAAGCTTGCACGGCTTGTCGTGCTTCGTCTTCCTCTTCCTCTTCCTCTCGACCTTTGCCTCCGCTGCGTCCTTCCGCCTTTTCAACTTCTCCACGTGGAGGCGGTTGATTTGGCGTTCTTCCGGGATCGGGGGTTTCGAGGGGCGGCACTTCAACCCCTGCAAAGCATGCTCGAGTTGGAGTCAGGAAAAGGGGCTGCACAAGACAGCGGATTCGGAATCAAAACTTACCAAAGCAATGTACCCTGTCTTGGGGCACATCTTGATTCTCCAAAGATCCTCGGGATCGTGGGGGAACTCTGCCACCGCATCCTCGGGATCCCCGGGCGGCGGTGGTGCGGGAAAGCAGCTTGAACGACGTCCTCGAGCCCTCAGCCTGGCTCCCGGGGGTGAGCTGGAAGATCGGCAGGGCCCTTTCCACGAGAGGGATCACCCTCTGCCGGTGGAAGTTTGCGATGACGGCCACTGCCGTCAACCCCTTCCTCGCCAGATGCGCCAGCGCGTCGGTGAGGACTTCGAGCTTGGCTTGTTGTGCTGGGGGTGACACCCCCCAGTCCCACGTCGGCGGTCGCTCCCGGAGAACTCTGTTGGTGAACGCCGGGAGAGCGCCGCTATAGTTCCGAAGGTAGAACCACCCTCGGCTCCACCCGGCGTTGTTCGTCGTCATCTTGCTCGGGATGTAGAAGTTCTTCCGGGAGTGACGCACGTGGAACGTCTGGCCACCAGCGCGCGCGAATCGCCTTGGTTGGCCCCGCGCGCTCTCGATGAAGAGTTCGCCGCGGAACAAGTGGATCCATAGATCCCAGTGGGCTTCGATGCCAAGGTACCCCTCGCAGACGGCGACGAAGACCGCCGCCTGCGAGATGGAGTTGGGGCTGAAGTTGTGCAGCTCCGCTCCATAATAATCACACAACGCCCGCATAAACCTGCAGACAGGGACGCCGGAGCCTCGCTCGTGAAGGCGCACGAAGCTCACGACGTAGCCTTGCGGGGGCTTCGGCTCGGTCTCCTCTGGCCGCGGGGAAATCCACGCCGGCGCCCCTGAGTCGGGGTTCCGCGGCAGCAGCTGGTCGGCGACCAGCTGCTCCAGAACCGCCACGGTGGCGGAGGATTTCCCCCACGGCAAGGGCTCCTGGATATCCGACATTTCTTCGATTCGAGGGGGAATGTGTGAGTGAAGGCTCTGGGATGGCTAAGGTGCGCTCTCTCTCTCTCTCCTTCCTCTTCCTCCTTTCACTCTTGCTGCGGGCTCAGGATGCAGGGGAGGCGGAGAAGGCAAAGTGAGATGAAGGCAAACAGCCAGGTGAGCCCAAACAACCCCCTTCTCTTCGTTTTTATAAACCACGACGGGCGGACCCGCCGCCACAGCCCGAATCTACCGCATTGAATGCGATAGATTTCGCTGTCGCTGACAGCTGGGCCCATGGCTGCGGAGTCTCCCACGCGCGCACGCAGTAGTAACTACGGCACGGTAATCGGGGGGCGCAGCGCGACTGTTGCGCTATCCCATCTGTCAGACGCCACCCGCATCGCTTCGTCTGCCCGAGGCTGCCGCCTGAAAAGGCGCGCCCACACCGCACCGCACGAATCGGGCCACGTCGCCCATAACCAGCGGAAGATCCGCTCGCGACTCCACGCCATTCTCGAATCATGACGGAATATTCCTTCCGGGGTCTCGTTACCCTCGAAGGAATCGCATTCCGAGGCCTTACTGATCAAGGGTTTGAAGCCTGGCCCATCGGGGGTTCGACAGGCGCCCCAGATCGCCAGAGTCAGGGTCTGCATGGATGTGCCATACAAGCTACCCTCCAACGCGGAGTTCGAGACATCCTGCGCAGTGTTCAAGGCCAGTCGAGGGTGCCTAGAAGGGGGATCCCATCGAGGGAGAGCATCGAGCCCTCGGATCCTATCGAACGGATCCGAGCCCCGCCTAGCGAACCCTCGCGAGCGCTTTATGCGACGTGTCCATGGACCACGAGCCGACCCTTATCGAACGGGGCACGGACGTCCGCTTGAACTACCCGCTAACAGCTCACTGAAGCAGCCATAGCTCGTGGCCCGGGCATGGGTAGCATGGTGCGCTTCACCCCTCCTCCCTGCGAAAGGGCGACGAGGGTCGTAATCAAAGTCGAGGGTTCCCCTGAATGCCTTCACACGGGCCTGGGCTCGGGGGCTCCTCACACACCACGGTTCCGACCGCACCCTCGAATAAGTCGATGACCGTCAATTGCGAAGCTCCACGCGTATAACCAAATCCCCTGCTATTAACGTGCGCTCTCCTGATGGTTAAGCTGAATGCCGGGTCGCTGTACCAGCACGGAGAATGCCGAGGGCGGCTGAAAGAGTGCCGTTGCCGGCTGAAAAAGACGCTGGACGACCATCCCGGTGAGGCAACCCAGTGGGGCAACGTTTATAGCCCAAGGCCTCGGGGGCTACACCCGCGGGTGCGCTGAAGTGCCCCCGCGAAGGAGACTTCACACATATTCGAGGACTGTAACCCTCTGTATGTCCCTATACCCTCGATCATACTTCCCGTAAAGAAGAAAGGGGGACTTTATTGCTCAATGCAAATAAAGATTACAAAGGGTTACCGGTGCGAAGCCGTCGAAAAGTACAAACACATTGCCACCTGCGTGGCAATTTTCCCTGTCTTGGGGAGGAGCAAGCGGCGAAGAAAGGCACCGAGCCCCTGGCCGAAGCGACGGCCAGGCTGCTAGGGATGCAAGGAATAGCCCCCAGACCTTACGGGTCCAGCGGGATGCTCTCCTCGCAAGCTTTCTTCTAGCGTCTCCTCCACCGAAAACCACGCGGGGGGTCGAGCTGGCGGACAGCGCCCTCTGCACCGTCTCCCCGAGAGCAACCTTGTTGCCGGGGGGACGATGCGAAGAACAGCCGCCAGACCTGGTGCCAGCGCCACGGTCAGGTGTCTCCATCCTCCTTCAGGCTAGGGGACATCGCAGGAGCAGGACCCCACTGGCCCAATGCTCTTCTACTGATCCCACTTAAGCTGAGGGATGGTGCGCACGCCCTCTCCGGTCTTCCCCCGCCACTCGCAAGCATTCTTCTAGCATCAAAGCCTAAAAAGCCATGCCACCCTATCTGGGGGCCGGACACGAGAGGCAAAGTAAAACATTACAAGACTTGGGCAATGCTAGAAGAAAGAGCAGGGAGGTTGGAGAAGGAAGGGAACTCTACGACCCCCTATTTATAGTTGCGTCGAGCGCCAAGCTTCAAGCCTGTTAAAAGGCAAGGGCTTGGACCACCCGTGACGGCGCACAACTTCACGAGCAAAGGATGCCCTCGGTTACCACGCCGAGACGCGACCGAATGAAATAAAGCGAAGCTGAGCCCCTGGACGCTAAGCGGCGCAGCATCGGCTCAGGCCGACCGCCCTCGATTGGCGCACCGCAGGGCAACCAGGGAAGCCGGGACCAACACCCTGAGTGCGGGACAGCGCGACGAAAGCGCCAGCTGCCGAGCAGCAGGCGCCATCGTCGCCCTGGCCCCCCCTCAGCGTGCGGGCACGTCTTGTCCCCGGAACAAACAAAACAAAAAGGGCGCTCACCTCAAAGTACTCCCCCGCGGGCGCACTACCCCGATCGATGTGTTGTCACATCCGCCGGGCTGGCTCTCAGGCGCGTCGGGCGGGTGCGCGACATTGACTAATCACGTCAAGAGGGAAATCGCCGAATCACCCTTTGGCCGAATCCTTTGACTCGACCAAAGCCTCGGGGGCTACTGTCGGGTACCACGATTAGGGACACCCTAAACGGGGTACTAAGATCGCTTTAAAATGCAAACACATGTTAAGGTAACTGGGCCCGCGAAGGCCCACGGCCTCCCTCCGATCTGAAAGAAAGGAAAGGACTCAAAGAAGCCCAAACACGCGGCCCACCGACACGGTGCGGCCCATCCACGCTCCCCTCGGACCGCGGGGTGATTTCCGCCTCGCTCGAGGGCTCCCGTCGAGACCCATCGACTGCGCCCCACATCTCCGCCTCGCTCGAGGGTAGCGAACCTACCCTCGAGCGGGCGAATCATCTTCGCCTCACTCGAGGGTAGCGAACCTACCCCCTAGGGGGTGACTCATCTCCACTTCGCTCAAGGCCACCCCTCGGTGCAAGGGACAAACAGCCCTACTGCTCACCCGCCCGTCGTACGGAGGGTTTAAGTGCCAACCACTCCTCCATAGTGCTCAGGACAGATGGTGTCAGACTGCCATTTCCCACGATGGCTGTGACCGAAGTCCCATCCGCCAACTCCGGTCGTTGCACCGCCATCCCGGGCGATGTGGCGATACTGTGGGACCTGCGACGCGGGACGAAGCGTGCCTGGCCCTGCTCCCCGCACTATTCTGCCAACTCCGGCTGTCCGGACTCTACATCATCACACGCATGGCCCTGGGCCCACCTCCTGCTTGGGAGGAGGTCCGGTGCCGCCACGGGCTCCTCGAAGGGGGATGCCCATCACTCGAAGCCGGAGTCCCAGACCTCCCCCCTCGAGGGGTTCGGGACCTCCACGTGTCTCCCGGACCTCCTAGTGTGCACGACAAGTACTCCGTCCAGGGGGTCCGGGACTGCCGCGTGCCCCGCCACCGTTGGAGTACGCAAGATCCTGACCCGCAGGGCCCACGGAATGCTACATCTGGAGAACTGTACACCCAACAGTGACGACCACTCCGCCTATAGGGGTTGGCAGGACGCCGGCGCGATCTCCGTGAGACCAAGGACGATCGCCACGCCCAACGCCATGCCCCATAGTGTACTTTCTACAGTATTCGGCCACTGTACCCCGCGATTCATGGGAAAACAACGACTTCTGCGTCCCCACTCATGTACACCGCCCTTCCTTGTGACTATAAAAGGAGGAGGCGGGCTTCCTTTAGACGTGATGCTTCTGGACATCAGTGACTACGGTCACCCACATTCACGATCATCGCCACACTCAACTCTTCTTCTAGTGGAGACCCGGGAGCTTCCCTCCCTCTCTCACCTCGCTTGTACACCCTACTACAAGCACTCTGGGTGCAAGATAATATAGTACCCTCGCACACCCCCTTTGCTGGATGTATGGCCCCGCGGCCGGAACTAGGGTAAACCGTGCGTTACTGTGTTGCCTCTTGCATCATCATCTGGGACGAGGAAACACGCAGCATTTACTAGTTGGGATCCGGACCCCCGGGTCACGACACCGACAATTAAGGTCCCTACCGCCCGGCAGGCGGGCGGTAGCGGTATAAATCTGTAAATTATGAAACCAAAAATATATTTCTGTAAAAAACGATTTTGAAAAATATTAAAATAAAAAAAATGCGGCAGTCGCCAGTCGCGCGTCGCTCCAGTCTCTCAAGTCCGCGCAGCGATCTTCCTGCCGCAAATCGTCCACACCGCTTGTGGTTTTGAACCGAAGAACGGGCCAGCTTACGGCTGTTCAAAGGAACGGGCCACGGCCCAAGGTCTAACCCTCCCCCCTCTTTCACTCCCTCCCTCTCACTGACAGCTAGGTCCCGCTTGTCAGGTTTTTCCTGCCCTCACTGAAAAGCGGGGCTCGCCTATCAGCGAGAGGGCGGATCCGGCGTGGCTATGCCCGGATCCGGTGCGGCTGTACTGGTGTGTGCGTGGGTGTGCCCATCGCCCCTAGGGTGTTCGATGGTATGCCCGCGTGGGCTGCCCTCCCAACGGCGTGCGCGGCCATCGTGGGCGGCAAGGCGTCGGCGAGGACGAAACGGGCAATGGCAAGGCGGTGTGCGTGTGGTCTAGGCCAAAAGGCAGGGTGATAGTGATCGGGTGCTCTAGCCTAAGAGGGGGAGGGGGTGAATTAGGCACTAATAAAAACTTAGACCTATGGCTCCAACTAGTTTGCACAAAGCTTAAACTAAAACAAGCTATCTAGATGTGCAACTAGGTTGTTCTAGTGTAAAACCCCTATCCCAAAAGAGTTTAGCAACCTATAGCCTTTCCTAGCAAGAAACTATTCTATGAAAGTAAAGGCATACAAATTACTAGAATGAAATGCGGAAGCTTAAAGAGCGGGATAGGAGATAGCAAACTCTTGACGCGGGTGTTTATCCCGTGGTTCGGTTAGCCACAAAGGCACACCTACATCCACGTTGTTGTAGCACTCACTAAGAGTATTGCTACTCGGCCACCAAGTCTCTTCCGTGAACACAATCACGGTCACCTTGCCCCCGGGTTCCACTAAGGAGCTTCTCCACAAAGGATGGGGGTCTCCACGTCCCCCGCACAAAGGTGTCGTCGCCGCTCCACACCAAGTCGGAGGGTCGATGACGTTGCCGGCGAGCTCCACGCTCCAAGGTGCCGGCGCACCAAGCTCTTGTTTTGATTCACTAATGAACCACAGCACAAAGGCTCTAAGCCTTGCAAACTCACTCACTAAGAGCTAATCCTTTACACAACACTCTCAAAGTGTGCTAAGGGCTAAGGATATGATCTTGATGCTTTTGTATGGCTTGGAGATGTTCTTGGGTGTGTGTGGGATGTCCAGCAACTCCAGCAATCTTCAAATGGCCGGGGTGAGGCGTATATATAGGCCACCAAGTCTTGTAGCCGTTGCTCCAACGGTTAGCTGAAAATCTGCGTACCACCGGAAGAACCGATGCCTCTTGGCAGGGTAGCGTCGGTTCATCCGGTCACTCATAACACGAAGTAGCCGTTGGACTCCTGATGGCTGACGCAGAGACCACCGGTTGAACCGATGCTTTGTACCGATGCCTCACCGGTTCAACCGGTGCTGAAGGAATCTTCTCCTGGACGCTGACGTCATTACACCGGTGGTATGCACCGATGCACCGTCGGTTGAACCGGTGCTGAAGAAACTTCTTCTGGGCACTTGACATCGTCTCTGGTACAAAGGACGGCCATTGCACCGATGCCCTATTTTAGACCGTCGGTTCAACCGGTGCCTATAGGCTGACTTGGCTTCGATTCCCTTCTGCACCAAAGTATCAAGGCGTCGGTTCTTCCGACTACCATCGGATGCTCCGATGCCCTGGCGTCGGTTCTTCCGTAGGGGCTGCCCTTCGGGCCTTGCTACGCCTATTTTCTCTTTCTCTTTGTCATCACTTGAACCTAAAAGCCTGAGAATGATCATCTTAACAATCATATTAGTCCAAGTGTTGTGTTGTCATTCGATCACCAAAATCACTCGAAATGGCATCAATGGTGCCATGTTCGTTACAATCTCCCCCTTTTTGGTGATTGATGACAACACAATCAAAGCAAGCATAATTTGCATAAAATTGACAAATTTAACAACTTGATACCAATTGAAATTAATTGAAAACCGCTTACGCTTGCTTGGATGTTTACCACCATCCAATGATGACTTGGCCTCCCCCTAAAACCATGATTCCCCCTTTTAACCTCCCCTTATGTTGATACTTCTCCATCATGACTTGATTCACTTAGGTATTTCTCCCCCTTTGGGATATACTTATTTTCCTTGAGAAAAATACCTTGCTTTGATCCACATTTCTCCCCCTTTGGAATCAAATCACCTAAAAGGTCTTGTTCCTAAAAACAAGGTCTTGCAAAACAATATAGCTCAAGAGAAGATTAGTAGCCTAGGGAGTTAGTTCATGATTCATGATCCAATTGTATGATATCAATAAAGATACCAATTGAAAACTATACTATGGTGGATCACAAAATCACGAAACTACCATGACATGAGCTAAGCTTTCCATAAGTATGTGCACAAAAATGATAATGTGAAAATCAAGTGCACAACTAGAAGTAATAATTAGAAAGCTTAGATCATATCATGCACGGAGGTAGCTCTAAAGTAAATAGGATATGACAAAGATACCAATTTAATTAGTTTAGAACCTTACATACCTCCGGGGGTAACTTTGTTTACCTTGTATGTACTAAAAGAAAGTGACTTGCAACCAATTGAAAGTCTTTAAACAAGAAGCACTTGGTACACCAAGGTTAAGCAAATGTATGAGTACATAGCCTATGAACTTTGATATGAGCATTTAAGTTCAATAGAGCATGACTCAATATGCATGAAGCACAATTTATCTAATCACTCTTGTAGAGTTGTTTATTCACATTGATCGTGAGAAACATTCTCTTAGAGTGTTAACTCCACGTGAGACTACAAAAGATAAGCTAGAAAACATGTTAGTCTCAAAAATCACAACCTATAGGATGAACTCCCCCTAAAAGTGTGCATTTAGTGTTTGAATCACCAAGCAAATGTATGCACATTAATTTTGACACAATTAGGAAGTTTACCCTATAACTTGTGTTCATGGTACACATATGAAATACATACCTTATGAGATGCATGTACCATGAAGGGTAACCTTGTGTAGCTTTCTACACACTTATCAAACCATGTAGGTTGCTCATGGGTTAGAGTCGTGACACAAGCAACCCACCATATATAACACTAGGTGATGCAATGCAAACAACCTAGCAAGAGCAATGGAGCTACATGATGCTTGAATTGAAACTTTTAGCTACCATTACCTTATGGGGGACTTGGGCAATCAAATGTCCAAGTTGTGAGCTTAGCTTCTTTGGTTTGAACCTTCACTTCAACTTGTGAGCTAAGCCTCCAAATCCCCCGAAGCTATTCCATGGGCTTCAAATCTCCTTTGGAACCCACACCATTTGAGGCCCCTTCATATTGATGATGACATCCTTGGGCACCCAAATGGGGCGGTTCCAACTCCTTTCTTGCTTCCCAACCTTGTGGGCAACCACCTTGCCATTTGTTTTCTTCTTGATCACATAGGAGGTGCTATTGCTTTTGTTCCTCCGGTTGGGCTTGGTGTAGATGAGAGAACTCTTGATTGTTAGCTTCTTCTTGTTCTTCTCATCCGAAAGCTTCTTTCTTGGTTGAGGACACTTGTTGGACTTGTGGCCTTCTTTGTGGCACTTAGAGCAAGTCACGGTGGACCCCTTCTCAAGCTTCTTCACCATGTTCTCACGGTTATCTTGAGAAGGTTGGACATTGCTCTTCATGCTTTTGCCCTTCAATCTATACAAGTCCTTCATGAGCCTTTCCACTTCTTGCTTGAGCTCATCATTCTCCTTGGCAATGAGATCATCACATGATTCTACAAAAACATTCTCATTGCATTTCTCATTGCAAGGGTCAGAGCAAGAATTATCAATTAAATCAATGCAAGAAGTTGAAGCATCTACCCTAGAGATAGGAATTGCACAAGGGATAGTTTGCTTCATTTCCAAAGAGTCATTAGTATCATTAATGCTCTCAAATTTTAGTTTGAGCTCTTCATGCTCCTTGCTAAGCAAATTGAATTTGCACCTCAAATTTTCAAAGTTTGTAGCAAGAGAAGCATTTAGATCTTTGAGAGCACTAAGGTTTTTAATTTCTTTTGATTGTTTCTTAATGACTTTTTGATGCTCATGAACAAGGTCAAGAAGTTCATCAATTGAAGGAGAATCGGAGTCATCATCACTTACATCGCTATCCATACCTTTGGCCATAAGGCAAGTGTTTGATGATGATCCGAAGTTGGTGCGGGTGGTGAATCTCTTGCTTGATTCATCGCTTGAGCTAGCACTTGATTCTTCACCACCACTAACCCATTCACCAAATATGGCAAATGATTCATGCTTGAGCTTCTTCTCCTTCATTTGCTTGTTCTTCTTGAACTTCTTCTCAACCTTCATAAGTTGATGGTGAGGCCCATCTTTGAGGAAGACCAAATACCCCATTGAGTTGATTTCCTTTAAGCATTTGTTCATCTTCTTTACATGCTCGTAGAGGTTGGGGTGCATTGGCTCTTGATCATCACTTGAGGAGCTTTTTGCTTCCTCTTCTTCCTCATCACTTGAGCTATCTTTGATGGCCATCTTCTTTAACTTTTGGACTTGCTTGCATGCAAGTGCACTTTGTGTTGGTGAATAAGGTGGCGCTCTTGGCTTGATATCATGACGTAGCTCATGGGCTATCACCTTGTTTAGGACTTTATTTGGTGTCATTGTGGTGAGATCTTTCTCATAAAGAATTGTTGTCACCAAATCATAGTCCGGCCTTCTAAGTGAGTGAAGGATCTTGCGAATGAGTTCCAAATCTTCAATTTTCTTCACATCTAAAGAATTAATCTCATTCACAAGAATATTCAACCGTGAGTACATAGTTTCGGCATTTTCATGATCAAGTTGCTTGAAACTATTAAGTTTATCAATGAGAACATGATATTTTTCATTTGCAACATCTTTTGTGCCTTCATGGTTCTCACTAATAGTTTTCCATAAATCATTTGCATTTTCACAAGCAAATACACGATTGAACACATTTTCACCAAGAGAGGTTAAAATAGCACACTTGGCTATAGCATCGTATTGCCTCTCTTGTTGATTAGTGCTTTTAGTTCCTTCACTCGTAACTCTCCAAACATTTAGGCCCTTTGCTTGGAGGTGTGATTGCATTAGAATCTTCCATCGTTGGAAGCCCGTGCCATCGAAACGTGGAGGAGGTCCTAGAGAATCCATCCCTTCCCTTAAAAGAGCTAACTCACTATGCGGTGAAGCCTACCGATCTAATGAGCCGGTAAACACAAATTTGCCAATAGAATTGGCTTTGTTTGTGAGACAAGTGAGAACCTGGCTCTGATACCAATTGATAGTGATCGGGTGCTCTAGCCTAAGAGGGGGAGGGGGTGAATTAGGCACTAATAAAAACTTAGACCTATGGCTCCAACTAGTTTGCACAAAGCTTAAACTAAAACAAGCTATCTAGATGTGCAACTAGGTTGTTCTAGTGTAAAACCCCTATCCCAAAAGAGTTTAGCAACCTATAGCCTTTCCTAGCAAGAAACTATTCTATGAAAGTAAAGGCATACAAATTACTAGAATGAAATGCGGAAGCTTAAAGAGCGGGATAGGAGATAGCAAACTCTTGACGCGGGTGTTTATCCCGTGGTTCGGTTAGCCACAAAGGCACACCTACATCCACGTTGTTGTAGCACTCACTAAGAGTATTGCTACTCGGCCACCAAGTCTCTTCCGTGAACACAATCACGGTCACCTTGCCCCCGGGTTCCACTAAGGAGCTTCTCCACAAAGGATGGGGGTCTCCACGTCCCCCGCACAAAGGTGTCGTCGCCGCTCCACACCAAGTCGGAGGGTCGATGACGTTGCCGGCGAGCTCCACGCTCCAAGGTGCCGGCGCACCAAGCTCTTGTTTTGATTCACTAATGAACCACAGCACAAAGGCTCTAAGCCTTGCAAACTCACTCACTAAGAGCTAATCCTTTACACAACACTCTCAAAGTGTGCTAAGGGCTAAGGATATGATCTTGATGCTTTTGTATGGCTTGGAGATGTTCTTGGGTGTGTGTGGGATGTCCAGCAACTCCAGCAATCTTCAAATGGCCGGGGTGAGGCGTATATATAGGCCACCAAGTCTTGTAGCCGTTGCTCCAACGGTTAGCTGAAAATCTGCGTACCACCGGAAGAACCGATGCCTCTTGGCAGGGTAGCGTCGGTTCATCCGGTCACTCATAACACGAAGTAGCCGTTGGACTCCTGATGGCTGACGCAGAGACCACCGGTTGAACCGATGCTTTGTACCGATGCCTCACCGGTTCAACCGGTGCTGAAGGAATCTTCTCCTGGACGCTGACGTCATTACACCGGTGGTATGCACCGATGCACCGTCGGTTGAACCGGTGCTGAAGAAACTTCTTCTGGGCACTTGACATCGTCTCTGGTACAAAGGACGGCCATTGCACCGATGCCCTATTTTAGACCGTCGGTTCAACCGGTGCCTATAGGCTGACTTGGCTTCGATTCCCTTCTGCACCAAAGTATCAAGGCGTCGGTTCTTCCGACTACCATCGGATGCTCCGATGCCCTGGCGTCGGTTCTTCCGTAGGGGCTGCCCTTCGGGCCTTGCTACGCCTATTTTCTCTTTCTCTTTGTCATCACTTGAACCTAAAAGCCTGAGAATGATCATCTTAACAATCATATTAGTCCAAGTGTTGTGTTGTCATTCGATCACCAAAATCACTCGAAATGGCATCAATGGTGCCATGTTCGTTACAATCTCCCCCTTTTTGGTGATTGATGACAACACAATCAAAGCAAGCATAATTTGCATAAAATTGACAAATTTAACAACTTGATACCAATTGAAATTAATTGAAAACCGCTTACGCTTGCTTGGATGTTTACCACCATCCAATGATGACTTGGCCTCCCCCTAAAACCATGATTCCCCCTTTTAACCTCCCCTTATGTTGATACTTCTCCATCATGACTTGATTCACTTAGGTATTTCTCCCCCTTTGGGATATACTTATTTTCCTTGAGAAAAATACCTTGCTTTGATCCACATTTCTCCCCCTTTGGAATCAAATCACCTAAAAGGTCTTGTTCCTAAAAACAAGGTCTTGCAAAACAATATAGCTCAAGAGAAGATTAGTAGCCTAGGGAGTTAGTTCATGATTCATGATCCAATTGTATGATATCAATAAAGATACCAATTGAAAACTATACTATGGTGGATCACAAAATCACGAAACTACCATGACATGAGCTAAGCTTTCCATAAGTATGTGCACAAAAATGATAATGTGAAAATCAAGTGCACAACTAGAAGTAATAATTAGAAAGCTTAGATCATATCATGCACGGAGGTAGCTCTAAAGTAAATAGGATATGACAAAGATACCAATTTAATTAGTTTAGAACCTTACATACCTCCGGGGGTAACTTTGTTTACCTTGTATGTACTAAAAGAAAGTGACTTGCAACCAATTGAAAGTCTTTAAACAAGAAGCACTTGGTACACCAAGGTTAAGCAAATGTATGAGTACATAGCCTATGAACTTTGATATGAGCATTTAAGTTCAATAGAGCATGACTCAATATGCATGAAGCACAATTTATCTAATCACTCTTGTAGAGTTGTTTATTCACATTGATCGTGAGAAACATTCTCTTAGAGTGTTAACTCCACGTGAGACTACAAAAGATAAGCTAGAAAACATGTTAGTCTCAAAAATCACAACCTATAGGATGAACTCCCCCTAAAAGTGTGCATTTAGTGTTTGAATCACCAAGCAAATGTATGCACATTAATTTTGACACAATTAGGAAGTTTACCCTATAGCTTGTGTTCATGGTACACATATGAAATACATACCTTATGAGATGCATGTACCATGAAGGGTAACCTTGTGTAGCTTTCTACACACTTATCAAACCATGTAGGTTGCTCATGGGTTAGAGTCGTGACACAAGCAACCCACCATATATAACACTAGGTGATGCAATGCAAACAACCTAGCAAGAGCAATGGAGCTACATGATGCTTGAATTGAAACTTTTAGCTACCATTACCTTATGGGGGACTTGGGCAATCAAATGTCCAAGTTGTGAGCTTAGCTTCTTTGGTTTGAACCTTCACTTCAACTTGTGAGCTAAGCCTCCAAATCCCCCGAAGCTATTCCATGGGCTTCAAATCTCCTTTGGAACCCACACCATTTGAGGCCCCTTCATATTGATGATGACATCCTTGGGCACCCAAATGGGGCGGTTCCAACTCCTTTCTTGCTTCCCAACCTTGTGGGCAACCACCTTGCCATTTGTTTTCTTCTTGATCACATAGGAGGTGCTATTGCTTTTGTTCCTCCGGTTGGGCTTGGTGTAGATGAGAGAACTCTTGATTGTTAGCTTCTTCTTGTTCTTCTCATCCGAAAGCTTCTTTCTTGGTTGAGGACACTTGTTGGACTTGTGGCCTTCTTTGTGGCACTTAGAGCAAGTCACGGTGGACCCCTTCTCAAGCTTCTTCACCATGTTCTCACGGTTATCTTGAGAAGGTTGGACATTGCTCTTCATGCTTTTGCCCTTCAATCTATACAAGTCCTTCATGAGCCTTTCCACTTCTTGCTTGAGCTCATCATTCTCCTTGGCAATGAGATCATCACATGATTCTACAAAAACATTCTCATTGCATTTCTCATTGCAAGGGTCAGAGCAAGAATTATCAATTAAATCAATGCAAGAAGTTGAAGCATCTACCCTAGAGATAGGAATTGCACAAGGGATAGTTTGCTTCATTTCCAAAGAGTCATTAGTATCATTAATGCTCTCAAATTTTAGTTTGAGCTCTTCATGCTCCTTGCTAAGCAAATTGAATTTGCACCTCAAATTTTCAAAGTTTGTAGCAAGAGAAGCATTTAGATCTTTGAGAGCACTAAGGTTTTTAATTTCTTTTGATTGTTTCTTAATGACTTTTTGATGCTCATGAACAAGGTCAAGAAGTTCATCAATTGAAGGAGAATCGGAGTCATCATCACTTACATCGCTATCCATACCTTTGGCCATAAGGCAAGTGTTTGATGATGATCCGAAGTTGGTGCGGGTGGTGAATCTCTTGCTTGATTCATCGCTTGAGCTAGCACTTGATTCTTCACCACCACTAACCCATTCACCAAATATGGCAAATGATTCATGCTTGAGCTTCTTCTCCTTCATTTGCTTGTTCTTCTTGAACTTCTTCTCAACCTTCATAAGTTGATGGTGAGGCCCATCTTTGAGGAAGACCAAATACCCCATTGAGTTGATTTCCTTTAAGCATTTGTTCATCTTCTTTACATGCTCGTAGAGGTTGGGGTGCATTGGCTCTTGATCATCACTTGAGGAGCTTTTTGCTTCCTCTTCTTCCTCATCACTTGAGCTATCTTTGATGGCCATCTTCTTTAACTTTTGGACTTGCTTGCATGCAAGTGCACTTTGTGTTGGTGAATAAGGTGGCGCTCTTGGCTTGATATCATGACGTAGCTCATGGGCTATCACCTTGTTTAGGACTTTATTTGGTGTCATTGTGGTGAGATCTTTCTCATAAAGAATTGTTGTCACCAAATCATAGTCCGGCCTTCTAAGTGAGTGAAGGATCTTGCGAATGAGTTCCAAATCTTCAATTTTCTTCACATCTAAAGAATTAATCTCATTCACAAGAATATTCAACCGTGAGTACATAGTTTCGGCATTTTCATGATCAAGTTGCTTGAAACTATTAAGTTTATCAATGAGAACATGATATTTTTCATTTGCAATATCTTTTGTGCCTTCATGGTTCTCACTAATAGTTTTCCATAAATCATTTGCATTTTCACAAGCAAATACACGATTGAACACATTTTCACCAAGAGAGGTTAAAATAGCACACTTGGCTATAGCATCGTATTGCCTCTCTTGTTGATTAGTGCTTTTAGTTCCTTCACTCGTAACTCTCCAAACATTTAGGCCCTTTGCTTGGAGGTGTGATTGCATTAGAATCTTCCATCGTTGGAAGCCCGTGCCATCGAAACGTGGAGGAGGTCCTAGAGAATCCATCCCTTCCCTTAAAAGAGCTAACTCACTATGCGGTGAAGCCTACCGATCTAATGAGCCGGTAAACACAAATTTGCCAATAGAATTGGCTTTGTTTGTGAGACAAGTGAGAACCTGGCTCTGATACCAATTGATAGTGATCGGGTGCTCTAGCCTAAGAGGGGGAGGGGGTGAATTAGGCACTAATAAAAACTTAGACCTATGGCTCCAACTAGTTTGCACAAAGCTTAAACTAAAACAAGCTATCTAGATGTGCAACTAGGTTGTTCTAGTGTAAAACCCCTATCCCAAAAGAGTTTAGCAACCTATAGCCTTTCCTAGCAAGAAACTATTCTATGAAAGTAAAGGCATACAAATTACTAGAATGAAATGCGGAAGCTTAAAGAGCGGGATAGGAGATAGCAAACTCTTGACGCGGGTGTTTATCCCGTGGTTCGGTTAGCCACAAAGGCACACCTACATCCACGTTGTTGTAGCACTCACTAAGAGTATTGCTACTCGGCCACCAAGTCTCTTCCGTGAACACAATCACGGTCACCTTGCCCCCGGGTTCCACTAAGGAGCTTCTCCACAAAGGATGGGGGTCTCCACGTCCCCCGCACAAAGGTGTCGTCGCCGCTCCACACCAAGTCGGAGGGTCGATGACGTTGCCGGCGAGCTCCACGCTCCAAGGTGCCGGCGCACCAAGCTCTTGTTTTGATTCACTAATGAACCACAGCACAAAGGCTCTAAGCCTTGCAAACTCACTCACTAAGAGCTAATCCTTTACACAACACTCTCAAAGTGTGCTAAGGGCTAAGGATATGATCTTGATGCTTTTGTATGGCTTGGAGATGTTCTTGGGTGTGTGTGGGATGTCCAGCAACTCCAGCAATCTTCAAATGGCCGGGGTGAGGCGTATATATAGGCCACCAAGTCTTGTAGCCGTTGCTCCAACGGTTAGCTGAAAATCTGCGTACCACCGGAAGAACCGATGCCTCTTGGCAGGGTAGCGTCGGTTCATCCGGTCACTCATAACACGAAGTAGCCGTTGGACTCCTGATGGCTGACGCAGAGACCACCGGTTGAACCGATGCTTTGTACCGATGCCTCACTGGTTCAACCGGTGCTGAAGGAATCTTCTCCTGGACGCTGACGTCATTACACCGGTGGTATGCACCGATGCACCGTCGGTTGAACCGGTGCTGAAGAAACTTCTTCTGGGCACTTGACATCGTCTCTGGTACAAAGGACGGCCATTGCACCGATGCCCTATTTTAGACCGTCGGTTCAACCGGTGCCTATAGGCTGACTTGGCTTCGATTCCCTTCTGCACCAAAGTATCAAGGCGTCGGTTCTTCCGACTACCATCGGATGCTCCGATGCCCTGGCGTCGGTTCTTCCGTAGGGGCTGCCCTTCGGGCCTTGCTACGCCTATTTTCTCTTTCTCTTTGTCATCACTTGAACCTAAAAGCCTGAGAATGATCATCTTAACAATCATATTAGTCCAAGTGTTGTGTTGTCATTCGATCACCAAAATCACTCGAAATGGCATCAATGGTGCCATGTTCGTTACACAGGGCCTGTCGGCCGGCGTGATGGCGTGCGCATGCCCAGCACGGCCACGGCGAGGCAGGTCAGGCGGAGGCGAGGCGGTGTATGCATGGGCGGCGAACGGTGGGCTTGACGGCGACGAGGTCGTGGCGACGGGGCGGGGCTGATTAGGCGGATCTTGGCCAAGGTTCACCCTTTGGCTCACCTGGCAGCGACACAGCACGCACGCGGGGGCGCTGGTCTCCCAGTCCCGTGGCGGCGAGGCTACAGGGGTGAGGCCGGACGAGGCTCAGGCGGTGCTCGCGCGCGCGATGTCTGGGTGCTCCAGACCCGCGGCGCAGTCGAGGCGTGCGCGCACGGGGCTCCGGCATTCCGGGCCCGCGGCGGCGATGGCGAGATAGCAAGCGGACGGCCGGCGAGGCGGTGTGCGTGTGCACGAGCCAAAGGCTGGCCGACGTGGGCGCGAGCACGTGTGGGCGTGTCGGAGCACGGCCTCGGCATGGCTATGGCGGTGCAGAACGGCGGCGCCATGGTGCACAGGGTTAGAGCGGCGGCACGGGGTTACGGCGGCAACTCACCGGTCGGCCTGGGGAAGATGGGCTTGATGCCGTGGCGGGTCGGTGTAGGCGTGTTCGATTCCGTGCCGTGCCGTGCGGGGTCCTTGGTGTAGCCGTTCGGGCGCCGGCGCGGTGAAGATCCACGGTGGCGGCGTGGCGGCGGCTCCGGCATCGGGGTCCTCCTCCCATTGGGCTCCTTCTCTTGGCGTGGCGACGGCGCCAAGTTCCTCCTCTGTTTCTCGATTTGTGGCAGCTGCGGTGCCAATTGGCGAGAAGAGGGAGGCCTCTAGGGTTCGCAGCAGTTGAGGAGGGTTTTATAGGTGCGGCGCAAGGCTAGCCCAGGGCACGGACGCCGAGAATTAACGCCGGGGTCGGTGTGCATGCGGGACCACGTGGGCGGCATCCAGTGGCTCCACGCGGTGTTCTAGGGTTCCAGGGGCACGCGAGCGGGTGGTCGAGGGCGTAGGGGAAAAGGTGGCAAGCGGGCCTCGCCTTCTTGTCGCAAAGCGGTGGCGGTCGCGCGCGGGACAGGCAGCGGCGGCGAAAAGCAAAGGGGCGCGAGGCGCGGTGGAGGAGAAAGGCGCACAGTACGCCTGACCCGTTGGGTCCGCTTGGTAGCGGCTCATGGCGATAGGGGAGCGGGCGGCGTTGGCTGCTGCTGAAGCTGGGCCAGCGGTGGTGAAGCTAGGCCGAGCGGGTGAGGGAGCGGCGGTTTGGGCCGAGGCGGCCGAAATGGGTCGGACCGGCCAGTTTGGCTGGTGCAAAAGCGGGCTGGGTCGGGTTAGGTTTAGGAACTGGGCTAGGTTTTTTTAGGGGTTTTGGCCCAAGACAGAGGGGTTAGTTAGCTTTTGAACTTAATTTGATTGGTTCAAATCAAATTAAGTTCCACACAATTCAAACAAAAATTAAAAAAATCAAATACAAACAAGGTATTTTTTTTGAAACTAAATACAAACAATGTAGATTGAAAAGGATTCAATTAACTCCAAATATTGCACACTATCAAATATATCAACCTATATTTAATTTGTTTTTAATTTACTAGGATTTGAGATGGAAGAGAATTAAATCCTTACATTATTTCCACCTATTATCACATGCACGCAAAATGTTTTGGAAAATTCACATTTTTACACTATATAACATTATGTAAAAATACGGGATGTTACAGAAAGTGACTCGGAAAGAGGTGACGCTGGACACTCCTGAACTGTGACATGTATAGTTCTGTTGCACATGCCAATTAGCTTGACCGATATTGATTCGTCCCAGAATAGAGCAATCCACACTGCCCACAGCAAGTGTTGACGACTACCAACGTCACCGACCGCCATGACTAGGTAACCCCAAACGATGACGCCTGCAGACGCCAAGGGGTGGCAGGTATTTCATGAACCACGAATAAATCCACAAGTGCACGAAATACCGCTGCAACATTTTACCCGGGAGTATACCGGGGTGTCATTTATATTTTCGCAGGGAAGGAGGTGAATGGAAGTACATAGACTAGTTAATGAACTAATCTAGATTGGATATTCAAATGCATAAATAGGGGTAAGATAAATAACTGAATAGGAGGTAGTGTGACACACACAAATTACAGTCAACTCTAAATATATCATATAGGCAGGGAGAAAGAAAGAAGTTAGCAGCTGGAGTCAAAGGTACTAGGCTAGCTATATCTATGCTATCTTATGGTTAGATCAACTGAAAATTAAACAGGTACAATAGGGAGACCGCTCCTATAGCTTGATGGGAGGAGTCTGACCAAACTATGCGGCTTTATGCACCTCCTACCCCCCCAATCCGAATGTGGAGGATTACTGGGCACGAACAGGGCTGTCACCACCTGCCGGCTTTCTCTACAAATCGTGGGAAAGGGCGACATCCAGCAACACTTAACAAGTCTAGACACCACGTCTACATTAGTAAGTGATACTAGCATCCCGCGCAGAGCCCCCACCCTCCGAATCAAACATATGAATACTGGAGCAGTTGCTAGAGTTCTAAAGCTAATATATTAACCATCACAAGAACAGGGCGATAACATAATGCAAGCATTGAATGATAACGCAACCAGATCATGAAATATATGTATGATGACTCAGAATATAAATCAAGCAGATATCGGTAACCATAATTCAAATCTATGAGAAACAATCAAGAATTACACAAGAGAACTAGAGAAGAACCCATATCAGAACTCCTGAGCAACTCCGGGGACTCGATGACTACTAGACTTCACCTAAACTCCACTAACCTAAAGAGCTAATGCAAGAGTGTATTGAAACTTGAGAGGTGTGTGTCTCTTCTAATCTCACCCCCTCCCCTCATATTTATAGGAGGGAGCCACGACCGAGTAGCAGCTGATCCTCAGTGAACCGACATTTGGAGCCAATGCCATGCCTCCACATGACCAGTTGCAGGCAGTGGGGCCCACTAGGCCATCGGCCGACCACCATGGTCGGCCAGCCAGCCCACGGTGCCAACCGCCCCCAACTGCTGGGGTTTGGGCTTGTCTGGGCCTCCTCTTGTCCAAACACCGAGTCATGGCCTGTCTTAATCAGTTTTGCTTTGGTCTTTGGGCTACACTTGGTCCAATTGAGCCTGAATCTGCGCTCTGATTTTGTCTGTGATTTTATCTCGGACCAAAGTGTGCTTGCAACCTACAAATTAGCTTGAAAACACAACTTGCAATTCTCTAGGGATAAAGTGTGTTTTGGGATTTATTTGATAGATAATGCGTGTAAGAAATGCAAACTCTTATGATTTTCTGATCAAGTTGACGCCTAGAATTGGTCGTTACTGAGTGTCAATAGCAAGACAACCCTTTAAACCAATTGTCCACCGCAAATTCTTCATTCTTTGCTCACTACTTTGCCTAGTCTCCAAGAGGAAAACAAGCTTGGGGTGATTGGATTGCATAAGAGCAGTCAAGTCATGAACTATCTAGGAGTTCCCCACCCCCGGCAGTGAGTGGCACAGCTAGGATCAAACTTTACCTATAGAGACATTGCAGTATATACATGTAGCATAAACCACACACACATGCATGCTATCAAATTTATCAAGATGCTCGGGGGGATGACGCTGGCGCAGGAGCTTGGCCAGACTGCTGGCTCCGCCACTGCTGGTAGTTTGAGGCTATAGCATTCATTGCTCCTGGTAGGGCTCGCCATGAGCTCCCACCAGGTTACCAGATATTGCTGTGTTTAAGCTTTTTATCTTGCTACATTTTGATGGTGAAACTTCACTAGCACATCCTGATAGATCCGGCCCAGGTGAGGTTGGCCGAGGCCCAACAAATTAAGGTTGCCTGAACCCCAACAGTTCTTAGGCACACGCACTCGGGGAAACACCCAATATCCCTAAAAGACTAGTCCGATTGGGGAAGGATGGCTCTCCCTTTTAAGGTGGCTTCCTCCTCCCAAGCTAAGCAAGATGGGATTATTCATAGGCTCACATGGTCGCCGCCCGACTATAACTGGGCCACATAGCCCCTGTTGCATCTTTGCTAGCGGTTAATAGTGGAGGATGTCCTTATCACATCACCCATAAATTTGTCATCCTCTGCCTCCTCATTAAGATCAGGAAGTTCACTATCTAGCTTCAAGGAGGCAGTAATAATCTTATCCACTACCATACCCTTCTTTACTAACATTTTGATTGAATCTTTAAACCCATTCTTTCCACTTCTCTTTGGTTTTTTTACCATCTTGAACTCCAGGTATCATTACACCTGAATTCCGTTGGCTAGGCACCTTGGCCAAAGCTACTGAAGCAGCACTTGGTTCAAGGGGAAAACCATTACATGAGAAAGATAGGGAGATAAATTCCTTGCTCAACGACCCCTTCTGATTGAGCACCATGAAAGGAACACATGTCTGTTTTTGCCAAAAAAAAAAACCCCACCGGTATGTCCTTCGCGTGGCCTCCTAGGTTAGGAACTAGGTTCGGCTTTGGTCGAGATGGCGTGCGATCCCCCTACCCCTCGTGAGAGGGTCGGGGATTCACCATGGGTCCCCTCACGGCATCAAGTCAGGAGTGCTACGACCCCGACTGTTGTTGTAGCCCACTATTGGGCCCTGCTTGTTGGGGCGCTTGGCCCGTTTAGCACTGCTCGGCAAGATACTTGTTGCGGGTACCTATGGTACGTACACCTGTTTGTGGTACCTTATGCATTCGGTTTTCATTAAAATCGGGTGTGACATAATATGAAGCTTAGACATCTTTAATTTTAGATTTGAACCCCTCCTATGTTGTGAACTTGTGATCCCAAATGTCTAAGCTTGTAATACTAAAATTTGCTCTTTATGATTCTTATGGTGATGTGTGTATACGGTATGTGTGCTTATTTATTTCTTGGGCATGTGGCAAACACACCTACTAGGGCTATGCTCATTTTAAGTGAATTGTGTGTCGGTTCATGAAACCTTAGCATGTGACGACACGCCCTTGGGCGAGCTTGTAGCTCTCATCTGAATGGAAATGACAGGCAGTTTGCTTGAATTGCACGATTCTTACAGTATATATATCTCGGTGCTAGCTGCCCACCGTGGATCCGAGTTGAATACATGTCGATACACAAAAAAAAGGAGCATAAAGAGAGATATATAACTACTTTGTTCTTCACATACGGGTCAAGTACTTTTGAAGAAGCCACCAGATACGTTTATAAGTTGCAATGTGACTAGCAGGTCCTTATTCAAAAAAAAAATGTGACTAGCAGGTAATTAAATTGTGTTCTCAAAAAAACAGCAGTAGTATATGTATCTACTCTATGCATGCACGCATGCATCAAGTACAATCAACACTGCCAAAGAAAGGGGCATTCGTCCCTGTGGTAGGATAAATATGGATGCTGGATATGAATACGAATACGCAGATGGCTACGAATACAAAATAATTGAAACTAAAAAAAGGAAAAGAATAGAAACCTAGGCAAAAAAAAGTACCGGTTGGTGTTACCATCTGGTACTAAACTGCCGCACCAAGCTCCCCTACGTGGCAAGCAGTTGAGTACCACTTGGTATTACCAACCGGTTCTTAGTACCGGGCGGCCTGACCAGTACTAAGTGCAGGCGCACTTATTACCGACCAGACAGTATTGGGCAAAGAGCCGGTACTAACCGGGGGTTCCCGCGATAGTAATGCTAGTTTCTCTAGCAGTGCAAGAACCAAATCCTTTGAGATTATCATGGTGTATTTAAAAAACTAAGCCCTCCAAGTTGCAGTAGCTAGTTATAACCGCTCGCACGAAGTACAATGAATCAACCCATTCTGACAGTTTGTTTAAGCAGGTATAGTGGGCCTGATACTCCGTAGGTCGCTGACCAAACAAAACGAAGACGGCAGGTTAGAGGAATGCTTCCAAACTCTGTAATCTGGCATAGCTATAAACCAAGAACTCAGTCCTTCATCACCTACCCCACCACATGATTTCTCCAAGATTCTCCAGGATTATTTAACCATGCATCTTGTTTGCGCATGTTGTACGAACTATTATTAGTAATACTGCCGCCTGTAATGCGGCGCAAGCTTCTGTGGTTTTGCGGAAACCAGATACAACAATGGGGCTGGGATATGCTACTTCTATTTAGGCCGTACTCGTCAAAACTATGTTGACGGTAAATTGCAAAAACATATGGGCAGCCACATTAGAAAGTCTAAACATGTATAGCGTCTTTGGTTTTGAAGAAGATGGATTCGTATGTTGATATATATAATATGCAACAGATCTTGTTTTCTCAGTCGAACAGTTCAGACCATTCTATTACTCGCTAGTTATTAATTACTCCCTCCGGACCCTTCTCTATATATGTTAGTAGGCTGTAGCCAAATTAGATACAGTTTGTTGATGGGAAACAACATATATGTTTGCTTGCCATATCACTGCTTCTGTAACCACACATCTAGAAGATACTGCCTAATTTATTTAACCCACGTACTGTGGCAATCAAGCAATATAATCATAGGACGAAACAAACGTATCTAATACAAACACAAAATAGAAGGAAAATAGATAGGGACAATGCGCTTTTCTCCTCTTTGAAAAGGTCAGTTGCTTGGTGGGTATTGTGTATTTGGTTTTGCTGGCTTTCCTTTACTTTGTTATGAGACAGAGGCTAATCTAACGAGATACTATAATGATATCATGGAAAAATGAACGTATCATGTTGATTGATGCGTACCCCATTGGTTTATCCGGTGCCTCCTACGTCACGTGTCAGAAGATCCAACGGCTACCTCAGGGAGCAGAGTGACCGGATGATCCGGTGCCCTGCCATTGGTCTATCCGACACCACGCAGAAAAGTTGGGTAACGGCTCCCAACGGCTCTCTCCACTTGGTGGCCTATATATATGGGTTCCCCCGGTCATTTAAAGATTGCTGGAGTTCAAGAACATCACACCCACACCCAAGAACATCTCCAAGCCATTCAAGAGCTTAGTGATCATATCTTTAGTTCTTAGCACATATTTGAGAGTGTTAGTGCTAGGTGAGCTCTTTAGAGAGTGAGAGAGCAAGGCCTTGAGCCTTTGTTCTGTGGTTCTTTGTTGAACCAACAAGATATCTTGGTGCGCCGGCACCTTGGAGATTTGAAGCTCACCGGCAACGTCAACGACCCTCCGACTTGGTGTGGAGCGGCGTGGACGACCTTGTGCAGGGGACGTGGAGACCCCCCATCCTTTGTGGAGAAGCTCCTTAGTGGAAATCGGGATCAAGGTGACCATGGTTGAGTCCGCGGAAGAGACTTGATTACCGAGAAGCAATACTCTTAGTGAGTGCTTCAACAACGTGGATGTAGGTGTGCCTTTGTGGCTAACCGAACCACGGGATAAACACCCGCGTCGAGAGTTTGCTTCCTCCTATCCCGCTCTTTATGTTTCCGCATTTCATACTAGCAATTCTTGTATGCCTTTACTTTCATAGAGTAGTATCTTGATAGGAAAGGCTATAGGTTGCTAAACTCTTTTGGGATAGGGGTTTCACACTAGAAGAACCTTAGTTGCACATATAGATTGCATGTTTTAGTTTAATATTGTGAAATTTAGTTGGAGCCATAGGTTAAGGTTTTAAGTTGCCTAATTCACCCCCTCCCCCTCTTAGGCTAGAGCACGATCCGATCACTTTCAAGTTGGAGGTGCTGGTATTCAACTTAGGCAGAGAATGGATAGGGTGTATATCCCTTACAAGTTGTCAAATAAGGTCATTGATTGGAAGCCAAAATGGTTATACATAGAAAACCATGGCGAGACTCTTCTAGTAATTACTCCGGGGCCACCAATTCAGAGGCCTGAGTGGAATAAGAAGCTAGTAGATGACAGCCAGATTCCCGATCTACTCGAGCGAATTGCCAATCTGAAGCAAAGACATATAACCGGGGAGGCTGTTATTTTCGACTGGATGAAAAGAAGGATCCAACCTTTACAAGCTCAGGAAATGCTTGGTTTCCAATATCAAGGAGTAAGTGATCTGTCTCGGTTCTCGAAAAAACAAATCTCCAATGGAGAAGTTCTTAGTCGAGTACAGCGACTACTTAGGAATGTGGAGCATGTGTCCATTATTCCTGATACCTTCTCAGCGACGAATCCTCCGAGACAGGTATGAACAAAGTAGTCGATTCCTGTTCTCGAGTACTTTATTTTAGCAAGATTCTAATAGAATCTGCTTTTGTTCTGGAGGACGTGGATGTTTATAGAAGCAGCCCTCCTTTGCCAGGCAATTTTCGTCCTTTTCACCTTCTTCCAAGCACTCATGCACCACCAAAACCAAATCTAGAAGAGCATATATCTATGGAAAGTTATATAGATAGTTCTGATAATGAATTTGATCATGCAGAGGTTGGAGAAGCTGCTGGTGATGATTAAAGTGGGGGACATAGCCCCAGCCCGAGTGAAGATACTCGGGTTGATCACCCCAAGGGCACTCGACAACAGTGCGGAAGCGTCGGGGTGCTTTGCAGTCCGACGTCGATAGGTAAGTTTTAGCTTGAGTTGTAATCGAGTACTTTTTCAAGTTGTTTTGAGTTGCTTTTCTCAAACTATTTGGCTTTTTAAGTTTGGCGGGCAAGATGCCACAGACTATAGCATTTGGGGATGATGCTGGGGTGGGATCAACCGTCCCTTCCACCCTAGCAGACTCATCAAAGGGGACAGAAGCTATCCCACTGCAGAAGACTGCGCCGACAGGTGGTTCTAAGGGAGGTGGCGCCGGTACTGGTGACAATAGGGCACTAGTCGTCGGGTCCCTTCCCAAGTTCACCACAGCGAAAAAACTCTCCATGAAGAGAGCGCTTGCGTAAGTATCTTGATACTTGTTTTCAGGTCTTTCTTTTTATGTTGAGTACTTTTAACCCTGACATTTTTGTAGCAATGTGATTCTAGGATCCGGAGGGTCTGGAGGGAGTACTTGTACGACCCTCAAGCCTTCAACGGAGGATCCTATGAGTGTCGCTGATGCAGATGCTCGTGCTGCAGAGGAAATGGCGGATTCCCTGCTACGGGATTCGCCTACTCCTGAGATGGAGAAGGAGGAAAGGCCACATGAGGAGATCCTCATAGATAAGCCTATGATGCCTTTTCCTCTGAATCTGGATTTTCCATTGACTCGTCTTTTTTGCTCGAAATTTCTCCTTAGGTCCTCAAAATCAAGAAGATCCTGAGGGCAAGATTCGAGAAATGTATCGTGCAGATGAAATTGGAAAGCTTTAGAAGATCAAGGCGGATTCCAACAAGGAGGTACTTGCAGCATTACAACAAGTGAAAAACTTGTCGGATTCCAATACGGCACTGCAACAAGAACTCGAAGAGTTGAAGGTTGCAGCCCAGGCTGTGGTGGACATAGTAGAGATACCAGATGACGATGCAGAGGCACCGCTCTCCTTAGCAGGAAAGCTTCGGAAGGTTCCTCAATGCTTCCTGTAGTATGTCTCGACAACTACCCATCAATACGTGTCCCACGTACTCGGGTTGGTGAAGTCCTACTGGCCACAGACACCACTGGATCCGCTAAGCGAGGGCGTGAGGTCAGACTGCAGCGAAGAGCAGTTTGACCAATACCTTTCTGAAGTTTCGCCTATTGCGGATAGGATAGTGGACAGCCTGGATAATTCCTGATCTTTTGAATCTTTTTGAAAGATTGTGTAATAGCACTGGTGGTCTCAAAATACTCCTGTGCTTTGTACAAATATTTAAATTTGCTTTGCACTGACCATTTATTGATGTCAAAAGGAGTAACGGGTTGAGTAGTCTCAGGATAAGTAATTTTTGAGTTTGGCGGCAACGCGCCTACTCGACGTAATGACAGAGATAGAATATTTGTCCAGTAGGATACCCTGGTTTATTCCTTAGGCAAGGATAAAGCCAAACAGTTTTGATTTTTCTCGAAAATCAATTGAGTAGATTGTTCTATATTAGAACTTTGGAAAGCTTCCTAGCGCTGACCGGTTAGGATTGAATCTGATGAGATTAACCAAGTGGGAAAAGCACTAGGAAAAGAGTCAAGCCATAGCCTGTGGAGCGTTTCCTTTTAAAGAAATGTGATATATAGCATCCTAGTTGATTTTGCAATCCGAAAGATAGCTCAAGGGTATGGCTGTTGCGAGCACAATACAACTCGATGCACTAAGCACAGGGGCAGAGTACCTCGAATTCGAGGCACCCAAGGACAAGTGCAGGATCCTATGAACTTGATGGTCCAAGCAAGCGTGAGACTCTCGTTAACTACTCGGGGTACCAAGAACTTAGTGTAACACCTTACGAACTCAGTGGTCCAAGCAAGCGGGCAACGCCCTTCAAATACTCGGGGTACCAAGAACGAGTGTAACACCCTGGGAACTCGGTGGTCCAAGCAAGCGGGAGACTCTCGTCAACTACTCGGGGTACCAAGAACGAAGGTATTGTCCTGCCCTTTAATAAGTTCCATGACTTAAGATCTTCTTGTCCTAATTAAGAACAGGAGTAATTTCCAAAGTTGTCTATTTAGGATTAACCTCATCAGGTTACCCAAGTGGGAATAACTTTGAAAAAATCCAAAAACCTACTCATTCCAGCAAGTAGGGTGTCTTCTTCGAAGACTAGAGTAACCTCTAAAGTTGACCGTTTAGGATTAACCTCGTCAGGTTACCCAAGTGGGACTTACTTTAAAGATATCCAAAAACTACTCATGCTAGCGAGTAGGGTGTCCTCCTTGAGGATTGAAGTAACCTTTAAAGTTGACCGTTTAGGATTAACCTCGTCAGGTTACCCAAGTGGGACTAACTTTTAAAGATACTCCCTGGCTAGGCCGTAGCCTAGAAACTACTCGATTTTTGTCCCAAACCTTGCTGGAGGTAACACGGGTGACTCGAAGTAGTTTAAGGGGAGGGTGTAGGTCGTGGCTGAGAGAGACGCAAGTAGTCGATTTAGACAGAAATCAACTTTTACTGAAAAAGAATTGTCGCGGTTACAAGACTTTGTAAGATGACAGACTCTAACTCATAAGAGCTACCCCTTGCCCATAGTGATATGCACTTGTGCAATGGTTTACATAACTAAATATGAAATATATAGAAATAGCTTTACTCGACTAGGTAGTCGACTTAGACTCTTGGTGGAGTTATGTCCAGCAGTGGTGCTCTGAGGGCTTTACGGAGTGAGTTGCACTCAAAGATTGTGTGGGAGCTTTTTGGGTGCAGGAAGTACTTGTGTTGTAGTGTCTTGTTGATTTTGTCACCTCCAATAGATGCATCAGCGTGATGTTGATTACGGGACCCGCCCTGAAAACCAACATGATGCTGATCACAGGACTTGCCCTGAAATCAGCATGAACGGGACCTGCCCTGAAAATCAACCCGATGCTGGTCACGGGACCCGCCCCGAAAACCAATATGATGCTGATCACGGGACTCGCCCTGAAAACCAGCATCATGTTGATCACGGGACCTGCCCTGAAAACCAGCATTGGCCTGCTTGCGCTTCTTGGAGGGTCCTGGACTGTTGACGGGTATGCGATAGTTGGAAGAGGGGCTATAAGTCTCAATTTCCTCATGCTCCTTTTTCCTTGAGATGATTATATTGTGTGTGCGTCGCGCCCAATATTAATCAGGTTGCGGAGATCGCTGTTGGAGTAGTCGTAGTTGTCGCCTTGTTGTTTTTCGTGACGGTCACCGACACGTTGGCGTCTGATCACCCACTTTTGATTGCAAATGCGGCGCTGTTCGTAGAGATCTTCCGCCATAGGCTCATCTTCCAACTGAACGGTGACCGTAACAGCCGGTGGAGCTGAAGGCGGGTCTTCCGCCACATGCTCATCTTCCAATTGAACGGTGACTGTCACAGGTGGTGATGCTAAGGGCGGGTTTTGCTTGGTGGTTGCTTTACTTCAGTAGTTGGAGAGGGAGTAGTATCCATGTTGTCGGAGAGGTACTCGTTGTAGTCATCAGAATTGTAGTCGTTGAGGTTGAGGCGTTCCATCGAGTCTTCATCTGAGTCGTGGACCTCTGAGATGCGAACCATGAGGATCTCACGGCCAAGATCTTCAACTTCTTGATCTCCTTTGAGCTCGGGGAGGTCTAGCGGGGTGCCTTTCTGGAAGGGGAGCTCATCGATCTGAGGGCGAGAGGTCTCAACTGATCGACTCTTTGGCCCTGATTCTTCCAGGCGTACCGTCCGTCCTCTGGGCATCAGATATATAACCAAGTTGGGTAAGGAGTCCTGATGGGACTTGGGGTTCTTAGTTGAGTTGGATTCAGCTTCCTTACTGTACTAAATAAGGTTATCCAGTTCATCCTCCGAATCATAGGAGTACTCGGAGTCAGAATCGATTAGACCACCAATTTTTGAGCATGTGTGTTTTTGATGAGCGCAGAGTGGGATGCCCATTTCTAGTCAGAGGGCATTTTCATTCATCCAATGCAGCCAGGATTGAGCTGGGGTTAGCCCTTCTGGCTCTTTAAGCCATGGCTTGTCGAAAATCGACTCGCTAGGTTTTTCTGGGGTTTTGGAAGTTTCTCCTTGATTCTTGAAATTGGCTTCCTCCCAGAGGATGTTGGCCATGTGTGGTGAGTGGACACGGCATCCATAAACAAGTCGATATCGTCTGACCAGTCCTCGAGGTCATCATATTGCTCGAGGTTGTTGAGACTTTCCATGAACTAGTCAAAGTCCTAATCGAGTAAAGGATCAGAAACATCGGTTAGTTCAGGAGTCCACTTGTGGACAGGTTTTGATGAGGAGTCCTGGGGTTTCCCTGAGGGAGGCGGAAGACGAGGGTTTGCCTTCTCGGGTTTCCCATAGGTTTTCCTTATCTCGACCTGTTTCTTGTGTCGCAGAGTCTCCTCAGCCATGTTAATGCAGTCGACGAGTGTTGAATCTACTCGATCGATCCCTAAGAACATGTCGCCCAAGCAAACCTATCGCGGGTTTGATGTTTCTGGGCTATGCTGTGTCTTAGATGAGTCGAGGGCAGATTCTGCAAGCTTGATGCACATCCTTCGATTGATCGAGAAACTGGATCTAGTCCATTGAGTAGTTCTGAGTTGACGATCTTAGGACGTTTTATTGATTTGAGATAAGCCACGTATTTTCCTAGAGTTTGAGAAAATTGAAATTTTTTGGAATTTGGGTTTGTGTCGGACTCGGCTGACCCATGAAGACGAGTTGGAGTTGACACGTTTTCATCGGTTTCCGGATCGAGCTTAGGTGGAGCTTGGTTCCCGACGAGTCCGTCAGCACTGTCGATTTCGGCGGATTGGTTGCTAGTTTTCGATTTTGGTGCCTTAGAAGTGACGAGGTGGCTAGAGAAGCCTCCCGATCCGTTAGCCGTACAGGCCCAAGAACTGAAAACAAGAGTTGTGCCCTTGGGAACGGAGTTGGCGTCGCTTGATCCGGCCATCGAATTCGCTGATGAACTCGCCGATTCCCCTACCTGGCGTGCTAGCTGTCGGTGTTTAGCCGCCAAGCCTGCTAAGGGAAACCCTTAGCTATAGGATTGTAGGGAAGGGATCGACTAGCTCTCGAATTCGATGGTGCAAAGAACACAAAGATTTAGACAGGTTCGGGCCGCGAGGTGCGTAATACCCTACGTCCTGTGTAGTTGCTTGTATTGCTTTAGGTGTTGATTGTCTTGGGAGGGGGTCCCTGCCCGCCCTTATATACTCTGGGGGGACAGGGTTACATGGAAAGTCCTAGCCGAGTACTGTTGGAGTCCTATTACAACCTGGTCGGGTAGTTTCCTTGTACTACAACTAGTTCTACTCCTATTCGGGTAGTTACAAAAGAGGTAAGATACATCCATGTGCTAGCCCTTACTCTAGAATATTTTGTGCCTATGAGCAGTCCCGCTGCCCCTGGTCTGACATCATCACCATCTGTTCATAAATCGCTAGTGATGAGTGTGCCAATGAGTACTCATCAACGCCAGTTCTTGTCTGGATCCGTTGGTGATGGGTACATCAACACCGCCGGTTAATGACACAAACTGGCGGTGATGAGCTCACATCACCAACAGTTTAACGCGCGGTGAAGACCTTTTTCCCATAAAAAATATTATTCATATGATAATATTGCACTATTTGTACAACACATCTTATACATAATTATAGCAGCAGAATTTAACCATACGATCTCATACATCAAGATTAAATGAAAGAGTACATACATCAAGATTAAAAAAAAGAGTCCATACATCAAGATTAAAACAAAGCATGCATGTAGATTAAAACAAAGAGTCCATACATCGAAATTAAAACAAAGAGTCCATACACCAAATATATTACAATGTTTGATAAGAACGATACGATCTATGCATCACACCCTATTATGTTATACTCAGCTCCTGGCTTCACAACTTAGTCCTCAAGCCATCTGGCTAGTTGCTCTTGAAGTGCTACTAGATCACCATAGATCAATTCAGAAGTACTCAACTCAGCATTCTGTAAAATTACGAGACACAAGAACATGATATTAGACAAGTTAGGTAATTCAAGACACAAGAACATACATACCTTAATATGAAACCATTTCATACGAACCAGATCGGCACCTCTATAATCACCATTGTAGCAGTGCATGTAATGCATTACATAGAATCTGCAGTGATCGTTGCCTGAAGACTGCTTGAGGATGTATTTAACCTCATCTATAGTGAAGTCTCCCCAAAAAGGTTAGTAGATTTTGCTTTTCTTACAGAACTTACCGAAGGCTCTATGTGCAAAATTATGAACGAGAAATTTCATGAATAAGATACATGACATTCAAATGTTGTATTAAATCACTTGCTTTACTTACTTGTTGGGGAGTCAAGAACAAGAATTTTGCTTTCTCCGAGGCAGATATCAAGTAAGATATGATGGTAGCTGCATATAAAGGGAAAACAAAGCAAATCAATAATAAGCGTGGTAAGCATAACTTTGATATGGAAGTAGAAAACAAATTTACTAGTAGGTGTATGAAAGAAGTATGCATCTTTTATCCTGCATTGTGAGGAAAGCATTGTACAAGTAGTCAATAGTGGCTGGTAAGTTGATTGTCTTCTCATTTAGAGTGCTAGGGTCCAAGAAGCCTACACTGTTAATCCCCTCTTGTCTGCATTTGTGTGACTCCATTCTAGAAAGAATGATGAAAAGTTAAACATGCAAATGAGTTATAATTGATGTCATCAACAGACCACTAGTGAGGACACTTACATAGTCCACAAGCTCATGATCGAGAGGTCGAGGGCAGCCTTTTGGTAGAAGTGATACAAGTACTTGAATTCAACCAACACTATGATTTCCCCCTTATGAAGACACTTCATCAAGATATCTTACCCCAAACATCACACCTTTTTTGTGTCTTGTACCAAGAATGCAACTGCCGCATTCTCGTGGGTAGCATCAGGATTTGTTCTGGCTCCACCAGATCTTTCCCAATTTCACATTGCAGTGAAGAAGTGCTACTAGTAAAGGTTGTTTCCACCAATCTTCTCCATACTCTATTACGAGAAGTTCTTCCTCTGTCTTGTTGTGTTGGGCACAAAATGCAGCCCGTTCATCTAAACTACACTTGTGTACAACTCGGGTTCCATCCCGCCAGCTCTGCTTATTCATAGTTTGCTCAAAGTTTGACGGTGGAGGTCACAGATTTCAAGTTTGCTTCACACTCATTAGCTAGGTGGAGTTTGCTCCCTTTGAGGCGGCGGACTTGGTGGGCTTTTCTCCCTTTGAGGCGGCGGGCTTGATTTTGTTGACGCAAAAATCCGCCGATCGGATCCTCGCGCTCCACATACGCTAGGGCCGGAGAGATTTTCTTCGCTCCGTTGTAACTAACCCAATGGCTCGCTTGTGGTGCGCTGGTGTGACAGTCAATTTGACCTGCAATTGATAAGGAGGATGAAACGTTAAATTTTGAGGGCTATCAGCTAGCCAGCCGATATCGATGACGTTAGCAATTGGCTATCGAACAGCCGATTTAGGGTAGCAAGTTGCGTTTATAGCAACATAGCTTGACAGCAACACCTAGATCCAGATCCAATCGGCTATGACTGTGGGATCACAAAGGAAGCCGATAGCGAGCAGATCTAAGCTGGATAACTTGTGGTAAAAACTTAAAGCAGACTAGATTAAACGAATTAAACTAGCAAGATCTAAGCGGATATCGATAACTTCTGCTAAAAGCTAAAACAAGCTAGTCTAAGCGGATTGATCTAACGAGACAACTTTTATTGATAACTTGTGAACAAATCACATGTGATGTGAAAAAGCTATGTGCGAGGCAAGAAATTCGGGTTTGAGTCCAGGGTGCGGACTATTTTTTCCTTGCACAGACCCTTTAGTCCTAGGTGTGGGAACTGAGACTAATGATCTGGGTCTTTAGTCCTAGATTTGTATTCCCCATTCGACACCCGGGACTAAAGGAGGGTTTGGAAGTAGCAGTGCCCTGAACACATTGCATATGAAGGCCTGGAAAAAAAAGGAAAGAAACAGCTTTCATCTTCTTAAAACTAAACTTCAGTTTGATCATAGACAAGAACAAAGTCCACCATGTGAGACCTATGCAAGAAAAGCACCACTAATGCACTTCTCAGCCTGTGCATCAGATTGTGATGTGTTCTGAAAAGAATGGTACAATCAGCCCACGCTAGATTTCAGGCGTGTCAGAAGCAGCAAAAAATTTAGAGAGGAGAGAATCATGTTGGAATTATTTTGTCAATCTCATGCACCTGGAGATCCAACAATATCGTCAGCAGCCCAATCCGGGGTTCTGCCCCTAGTTTCACTCTCATTCCCGTCGTCGGTTTCAGATGTCCACTTGGACGTGTGTCCCAGTCAAGTGGCAATGCGCATGTGCACTTCATTCCGCAGTGCTGAGGCCTAATAACTTTTCTTCAAAATACTTTATTATCGGTTGCTATTAGCTTTTTATCCCTGTTGTAGCAGCACATAGGCATCTGCACTTATTCCGATCCTCAACTACAGGCGCAGACACGTCGGCACGGTGTGTGTGGTCGGCGAACCGCGTGCTGTCAGATGAGAGAATACATGGGCTGAGATGTGTAATTCCTGTCTCCAGTCTCCTGTTGCTTTGTTATGAGAAAACAGTGTCTTGTTCTGTGTTGATCTACATGTTTTTTATTTTCATAATGCAAATCTATCCTTGAATCGTTTGCTATTTTACTATTAACAAGACGCCTACAATATAACTCTGGTTGCTACTCACTTTCATCGGCGGTTCAACTGTATCAAAAGGTAAAAAATAACAGCAGCACATCTTGAAATTTATATGCATATGTGTATGTCTGGATATATGTCTAGAACTGTAATGAAGAGCATAAGAATGCAAACTTTTCAGATAGTGGCTATATATGATCGTGAATTCAATTTTTTTTTCTGCAATTCACGTTCGAGTTATTGTGCTTCCCTGGACATTGCTTGGATATATAGCCCTCAAAATGCAACTTATACTGCCAGTCTCTCCTGATGTATTTGTTCATAATTAATACAAATTTCTTATAGAGCGCGCGCGTGCCGCTGCCGCTACCGGTAGCGGCAACCAGCCCGACTGTAGGTGGGCGGGCGGTCGGCGGCGAGGTCGCCGCCGGCCGTGGGCGGTGGTGGGAGGCGGCGGCCTTCTTGTTTTGGGGTTGCTGGGGTCGCCGGAGTTCCCCGGCTATAGAGGGAGGCCGGGGCGGCCGGCCGGCCAGGCGGAGGTCGCGGGCGCCGCCAGCCGAGCGGTGGGGGATGGCGAGCTGCGGCGACGAGGCTCCGGCGGTGATGGGGGAGGTCGAGACGGCGGCGGCAGATACGGCGGCGTGAGCCGCCGGAGATGAGTAGGGCGACGGCGGCGGCAGGGGCGAGCTCCGGCGACGAGTTAGGGTGGTGGAGGTCGAGACGGCGGCGGCGGATCCGGCAACGTGAGCCGCCGGGGACGGGCAGGGCGGCGCCGGCGGCGGGGGCGAGCTCTGGCGAGGTGGTGGAAGAAGAAGCTAGAAAGAAGAAGCAGCTAGGATGAAGAAGAATAATATAGGGGAGTTCGTTCGCTGGCGGCGAACGCGCACCCTGCAGTGTCTTCCTAAGTAATATGTAAGAATGCCCATTCTACTAAGAAACTAAGAAAGAAAAACATGAACCTGCAATCATATTTATTGTTTAATTTGTTCTCAGTAGATTGCATGCATTACCCCTTTGTCCAAAGAACTCTAGTATGGTTACCGTTCAAGTTTCAGATAATTTACAGCCCTTCCAGACATTGGAACAGTTCAATTGTTCCCTGGCATGGCATACCCTTCTACAGAGAAATCGTGACACTAATGTGATGGAGTATCTGGATAACAAGAAACGATTCATTTTCGACCAGAAAAGATCCAAACAGCAAAGCATGGGTACGTTCTCTGCTTATCCATGGAGCAAAGAAAGCTGTCGTCCTCTCTCCATGTGGCTAGTTTCTTTCAGCTAATTTATCAGTTGTTGTTTCTCTCTTTTCTCTTCTTTTTATATTTATAATTGGCACTTGTACATTTTTTATAATTAAGTTATATGTAATAATTAGGGTCTTGCCCCTCCTGTTTGTTTATGAAAAAGTACACATACCCGTTTACAGCCAGCTTCATGCGTAAAAGGATTTCTTCTTCTAGTAATGTACTTGGTTATGCATGAGAAAGAAAAAAAAATGGTGATTCATGTTTGCCTAGAGTGGAAGTCGAAGTTTTTTTTTTCCCCGAAGAGGCTAGGTGCATGCATCTTTCGCTGTCCTCCACTTGTTTGCTGAGACGTATGTTTTCATTGTTGCTGACTGATAGAAATATACAATAAACTAAGACAACAAGTAACATTATAATCAATATATAGTAACATCAAGCAAGATCTTGCTGATTAGTCTCAGTAAAATCAAATCAACTTTTTCATGGATGTTGTGGTTTTTTAATTAATTTTGCACCAAGCCTACTTGCATCATATCTTTGCTGGATTCGGAGAAGGTAACATCACCTACATATCTATAAATATACATGGACATGAATGGAAATATTCACATACATGACTCGCTGCTACGTTTGAAAAAGAAACATGACTTGCTGTCATTATTATTTACGGTCAACTTGTTTCTACTACATGTAACAACAATATATATACTATCTCCGTTTGTACGGTGTTTTCATTAAAAAATTATTTCACATCGTCTTTTAGCGAATCACACTATTATTTTATCCTAAAGTTTAAGTTGGTCCATTATGTTTTGTTAACTTTAAAATAAAAAAGTTATTTCACATAGTCCGTAAAATGTGCAGCTTAGTAAATCGGTTGCTGCTAGTTAATGGTACGGCACCCAAATAAATAAATAACTTATGGTAACCATATCTCCAGTTTCACTAGAAGCATGGAGCTACCTTCGCCGGAGCTCATGTGGGTTCACTACAAATTAATGTAGGTCTTTCACAGGCTTACTGTTCGATGATATGACATCCCTTGTTTTCGACGTGATGGGTTGTGTTTATTTTCCCAGTTTTACCTCATTGCCCTTCTTGAGATGCAAAATTCAAAATTTCAAAATTATCTTACGGCACATGCATGGAGTATTAAATCTAGATAAAATAAAAAATAAATTGCATAGTTTGTTTGTAAATTATGAGACGAATCTAACGAGCCTAATTAGGCTATGATTAGATAATAATTCTACAGTAATGCTACAGTAAACATGTTCTAATGATGGATTAATTAGTCTTACTAAATTCGTCTCGTAATTTTTAGACAAGTTCTATAATTAGTTTTGTGATTAATCTATGTTTAATACTTCAAATGTATAAAAATTTCATTTTAAAAAATTTACACCGTGCATCTAAACAAGAACTTAATAGTCTGCTCTCCAACCAGGTCTAGCAGTATATAGAAAGTATGCCTATACATTCAATCATTGCATATAGGCGAATTACATTATTAATTCTGAAATAGAATATTGATTCCGAAAATTCAAATGGGATCATGTATTTCATCTCTAGCCTGCCCCAACTCGCTTGGGACAAAAGACTATGTTGCTGTCGTTGTTTGCAGGTTTAATTGGAAATGTGATCGAGTTCAATCTTCAAGTATTGAAGCCATATTGAATATGTATCCTTTTTTACAATTTTGGACAATTTTATTCATTTTTGTTCACTTGGCTTCCATTCGTTTTCACTTCACTTGCATGTCAAGTATCGTTGATATTTTCCATGAAGAAGCATGTTCTCATTATCCTTTATTTTTTTAGCGAAATACCAGGCCACCAGGTAGTTATTATAGTAAGAAGCGGTGCAGCTCCCGATGCAACAAGATGATGCGGCTTTCTGTAGCTTTGGGCTTGTTTAGATGCAAAATTTAAAGTTCTAAAATTCACTTGCGGTACATACATAAAGTATTAAATCTAGATAAAATAAAAAAACTAATTATATAATTTGCTTATAAATTATGAGACGAATTTAATGAGCATAATTAGGTCATGATTAGAAAATAAATTGTTATAATGAATATGTGCTAATGATAGATTAATTAGTCTTAATAAATTCATCTAGTAGTTTACATACGAGTTTTGTAATTAGTTTTGTGATTAGTCTATGTTTAATACTTCAAATGTGGAAAAATTCATTATCAAAAACTTTACACGTTGCATCTAAACAAAGGCCTATAGTCTAGTGGTTACAAGAGCCTCGGTAGCACCTGAAATTCTGGGTTTAATTCCTCATGGGAGTGAATATTCTAGGATGTAACAGTGTTGTGCATTCAGTGGTAGGCGACGTTCCCGCCGACAGCGAGGCGCCTGTGGTGACTTCGTTAATCTCGATGATTTGCCGGCTCAGTCTTCGAAGATGCTCATAGTGGTAGGATTTGCGTACGTGTGTTCATAGGGGATGAGTGTGTGCGCGTTATGAGTGTCCGAGTTATACTGTGCAATCTAAAAAAAATCACAAACAGCACAATCACACAATAAATGGCTATATCCGAGTTCACCCAAACATACAGGTTGGAAGTGGTATAGTCATCCCGAGCATGTAATTCAAACTGATTTGCAAAAAAATGTAAATAAAACTGAAATATGTGTTGTAACTGCGAACAGTTTTGCTAAAATATAACCAAATTTGAAAAAAAAACCCCTTCGACTTCCGCCGCTCGTCACCCGCATCGCCCCTAAGGGCGACTCAGGTGGAACCCCGCCGCCACTTGACAGCACGCCATCTCCACTTCCTACCCCGCGCCACAGCCGGAGAGCTCGGCCGCAAGCCCGCACAGACTTGAGGAAAGCGGCTGTCAGAGCAGCGGGAACGGGTCTCCCCTAGCACTGGACAAATCAGGGTGAAGGGGGGGGGGAGTAGGGGAGCCACCGCGGCCCAGCAACAGAAGATGGGCTGGGGCAAATGCCTTGGCTGCGGGGCTCTCCCCGGAAGGGCCTGGTACTAAGAGAACAGGTGACCACCAAGGCAAAGAAGATCCCTTCACGGCAAAGGAATTGGCTGGCAAGACATTTATTGCGCTGACCTAACGCTGCCAAACGGAGCCCGAGGATGGCTTTGTTCCCCCATAAAGACACCATGATTACATGGGAAGTGTGTCTTCAGACGGGGCGACGACCGGCCTGAGGGGACGCGCCTCCCGGGTCACGTCAAATGACCCGACGAAGGATGACGGGATAGGCCGCACCACTATCACAGGCTATCCCGAGCGGCGTGGGGAAGGAGACCTCGAGATACACAAAGGTCCCAGGACAACCGCAGGAGATGCCCCGGGACCCCATGGAAGACGCCATTGGGCAAGTGTAGGCCTGCTCTATAGGCCTGCATTCTGCTCAGGGGGTGGGGCCCTCTCACTGGCCTGCGCCCTCTTTGGGCACTGTGTTCACACCTAAGGCGGTAGTGAGCCTTCCTCCAAAAGCCCTCGGAAGAGGCCATAAACAGAGAAGGGAAACATGTAAAGGGATCGACTCCTTTTGAGACCTATATCACTCAGAGGAGAAGACTATCTCTGCATCCAATAACTAGACAACACATAGGACGTAGGCTGTTATGCTACTGCGTGTTACATCTAAACCGCCATGTCCACGGAACCACGCCGCCATAGACTGAATACTAGTGCATGTTACACCCCTAACTAAATCTCTAAACGGGGGTTCCCACGAATCCCTGCTCACGGTACTCATACACCTTTAGCGGCGGCCGAGCAAGTTTTTCCCCTTTCCTCCTCCTTCCCTCTCCCCTCTAGCCATCCCATCTTCTTCTTGAGCCATGGTAGCACGGTGGTCCATATGCATCTCGATCGGTTCCCCTTGCCCAGTTTCGGTGACCCTGCTAGCTGGGATAGCAGATCCATGTGTAGGATCGGGCTTCACCTTGGTGGACCGGTTAGATTCTTGCGGGCTCCTCCCCACCCATCTCGATTTGCACCCTGCTAGGGGCGCATCACCTTCGGGGTGCAGGTACTCCAGTCTAGGCGGCTCCTACAGCGGTGGTGGGAACCCTTCCTCCTCCTCTCCTCATGCACTTGGTGGCAGCAGCGGGCCTACTCTCTATGATGCTGGTGGTAGTGAGACATTTGGTGCTGGTGAGGCCGCCGATGGCTGGCTGTGTGTTTCAACCGTGCATGCTATGAGGTGGTAGGTAGATACATTTCTTGCAATGGTGATGATGTCATGTAGGAGCAACGAGCGAAAGCTTTGCCTGACTGTTTATGTTAGTGTCAACAACGATTGCACCGTTGGGCGTCATTTCCCTCCCTTGATGCGTTTGTTGTGATACTTTCTACAAGATCAATGGTCTTCTAGGTGAAAACTTTGCTCAAGCCCAACGGATGGCCGACGACGGCGTCTTCGACATCATATCCTTCTTGAAGGCATCGTCTTGGAAGCCCTTTGGTTCGACATTCATTACCTAATAAGGTGGAGTCTTTTGTGTGAGATAGGAGACAAGTATTCTAAATCCGACGTCAAGTTTTTAAGCAGACGAAAGACGACATGGACTCAAGAAGAATGAAGCTTAGTCATCTAATTGTCTTAGAGTTTTCCATCTTGTATTGTTGAGCTCCTCATTGTTGAGGATCAAAATCTAAGAACTGAAAGGAATCAGTGTTTGTGAATTAGGTAAACTTAAAATCTTAACCTACGGCTCAAACTAGTTTATAGAAAATATAAACTAAAACATGCTATCTAGATGTGCAACTACAGTTACGCATTGTGTATATATCCACTATGTGGATATGTGAACCGAAACAAACTATAGCCTAATGGGGATTTCTTACCGGAACTCTTTAATTTGTAACCTTTTGGTTGTATATATCCACTGTGTGGATATGAATGGCTGGATTTTATCCTTAAAAAATGTAACCAAATTTTTACACATTTTTCAACACAGAGATAAATGGTTTAACATTATTACTACATGTATGAACTTTCACATATTTTGGGGGGCAAGAATAATAATGGATGTACCTACACACTCATGTGTATGGTAAACTGGTAGTGAGGTTAGCTGGTTCGCAGTTTCTGGTTGGAAACTTTTATATTTCCACTAACACAAATAATAACATTTCTTAGTTATAATTTAAATGAAATTATATTTCTTAAGAAATATCAGAACTACGCAACCTACCTGAAAAGAGTTTGAGATCTTGCCGTCCCTTCTTCAAATTAACTAAGCAAACTTATTAACAACCTTGTGGGCTGAACAATTACTTATTGTTGACGGCCAAAATTGGCAAACCGGTCTGACCAATGCCCGCAGGCGGTCTGACCGGTCAAGGTTCTTGTAACCGGTCTGCAGGAGCGAAGCTACATGTACTCGCCGGGGTCAGCCAACCCCGAGGAATTTCTGAAAATTTAATGAGAATTACTGTTCATCACTGTTCTCTGAAGGCAAAGACCCCGGTGTGCAATAGCAAAGACCCCGTCTCCATTTTCAGCTAGCTTCGCCCCTGCTGGTCTGGCACGACCGACCAGTCTGACCGGTCCATACAGAGTCCGAGTACAATTAAGAATTTTCATAGATTTATATCTGTAAAAGGATTTTTGCGAGGCAAGACCACCCACCCTGTAAATATAAAGAGCCACGGCCGATTGAGGGGATCCAATCGATCAAACACAAGCTAATCTACTACTTTTTATCGTATTTACCTTTTCTCTTTACCCTAACTTTTCCAACCTCGACATGTTGTTCTTCCTTCGTCTCCATGATGTTTGAGGATGCCCTAGCTGGCCTGTCGAGCCTAGAGCAACCCAAGGTGTGCCTGTCCCGACAGGTGAAAGGAATTGGGTGCTCATAGCCTAAGAGGGGGAGGGGGTGAATTAGGCAAACTAAAACCTTAACCTCAAGACATAAATTGAACTAGGACATGCTATTTAGATGTACAACTAAGGTTCAACTAGTGTGAAACCCTCATCCCAAAATATGTTTTGCAACCTATAGCCAATCCTATCAAGATACTACTCTATGAATGTAAAGACACACAAAAATTGCAATAAGTAAATGCGGAAGTTTAAAGGAGGGATGAGAGAAAGCAAACTCTTTGACACGAGGATTTATCCCGTGGTTCGGTTAGCCACAAAGGCACACCTACATCCATGCTGTTGAAGCACTCACAAAGAGTATTGCTTCTCAGCAATCAAGTCTCTTCCGGGGACACTGAAAGGCCCTAGTTTGGTTTTGGTAATTGAGTGACAACTTAGGTGGACTAATAAGTGTTTATGTTGAGATACATAGGAGATTAGTCCACACAAAGACACTAGTATGAGCAACGTGTGCCATGGAGGAGAAATGGCTAAAGGTTGATGCTATGCTCATATAGTGTGATCGAGGAGCTCATTGCATATGAGACATGACATGGAGTTATGTGACCAAAGTGGAGAAGATCAAGACAAGGCTTGGCTTGATGGACCGGTTGCAATGGAGAAGGGCAAGTCAAGGCTTTGAAGCGAGGGACCGCGAGGCGGTGAAGTTTGGGCAAGATTTGGCGCCGATGGACCAAGGCAACGGTGAAGAGCGAGCAAGGTCAAGATCGATGGACCAAAGAGGTCATGTAATGATATGGAATGGATCATATCATTCAAGGAAGATCAAGCCAAGTGTTGACTCATGAAGATGATCAAAAGGCTTGATGGAGTTTGGTGCTTGTGTGGCATCAACATTTGGGAAGATGAAATGGAATGCGCAAGGCAAAGGTATGACTTGTAGGGCATTTCATTTCACCGGTCAAAGGTTGTGTAGAGAAGTGCATGACCGGATTTAGGATAGATGGCCGTACTATCAAGAGGGGCAAACTTGTTTGCATATCGGTCATCTAGTGCCACTTGAGCGATCTAACATTGCGATGTTGCTAGGATCGAGTGGCGTGGTGAGATCAAGTGAAAATCCTTTGAAAATGATTGTGAAATGCTAACACACATGCACATGGTGTTGTTCACATGGTGGTGTTGGCACATTTGCAAAGGAGAAAGAGTTGGAGTTGATGTTGATCAACTTTGGGAAGTAAGAAAGGTCTTTTGGTTTTCTCCGGAAATTAGGTTGTCTCTTGGAGTGGAATACTGCTTTGATTCATTGTGTTTTGGATCAAGAATTCAGTTGGGTTGTGTAGCCCTCTGAATTAGCTTTCCATAGAGTCCAAGATCACCTAATTTGGACATCGGAGCTAAGAGTTATGGCCGTTTTACCGAGGTACATTTCTGCTGGAAATAGACCTGCGGACGGTCCGCCCTAGACCTGCGGACGGTCCGCCCTTGAGGGGCGGACGGTCCGCCGTTATCTCGGTTGAGCTCAAACAGAACCGTTTTTGGCTCTGTGGGTGGTCCAAAATGACCTGCGGACCGTCCGGTCCATGGGGGCGGACGGTCCGCCTTTAAAAGCTGAAACGGGCGCAGAAACTTGGTTGTTCTGTCTTGGGTGCCCAAAATGACCTGCGGACCGTCCGGTCCTTGGGGGCGGACGGTCCGCCTCCTACTGAAATTTCTGGGACAGAAACACTGCGGTTTCTGTGTGTGCTCACGTTTTGAACTGCGGACAGTCCACCCCTGGGGAGCGGACAGTCCGCCGGTAACTTCCAGATTTAGTCAGAGACGTTTGCAAATCGGTTGGTTCGAAGTTTTGAACCGCGGACAGTCCGCCCCAGGGGCGCGGACAGTCCGCCCGGGGCTCTAACGGTCGACTCTGACACATAATCATTACAGTTCCAGCCGTTGGTTTTAAATGGCGGACGGTCCGGTTTTTGTGAGGCGGACAGTCCGCGAAAACTCAGTTTTCACAGGATTTGAGTGTAACGGCTAGTTTAGGGCCTCCCTCTATAAATAGAGGGTGTGGCCGGCCATTTGAGAGTAGAGAGCACCTTGGGGACTTGGTGTCCATGTGTGAGAGTGCTTGAGAGCCCTCTACTCACTCTAACTTGATAGTAATCATCCGATCGAGTGAGAGAGCGATTCTAGTGCGATTGCTTTGAGAGATTGCATCGAGTGGCACTAGGTGATCGTGTTGCAAGCCGGTGTGCTTGTTACTCTTGGAGGTTGCCACCTCCTAGACGGCTTGGTGGCAAGAGACTCCGTTGAAGCCCGCAAGAAGTTTGTGCGGTGCTCCGGAGAAGAGTTTGTGAGGGGTATTGTGCTCACCCCGCGGGAGCCGCGAAGAGCAACTCTAGTTGAGCGAGACATGAAGAGCAACAAGTGGTCCGGCCGGATCATGTGCTAGAGCTCGGTGTGAGCACTCCACGTGGGAGAGTGTGACTTGAGAGTCAACACTAGCAAGAGGATCGGCGGCAACCTTGGAGCTTGTCTCAACGGGGATTAGCTTGGTGGCAACCAAGTGAACCTCGGGATAAAAATCACCGTGTCAACTTTGTCTACTCTTCTCGGTGGTTTGCATTCTCCAAATCACAAGCATTGTATTTACATTCTTCTATATCTTGTGCTTGTGTAGTTGCTCTCTAGTGATTAGTTAGCTTGTGTAGCTTGCTAATCAACTTCTTGCTTGTGTAGCTAGAAGTAGAGATCCTAGTGTATCTAGTTAGCTTGTGTAGCTTAATTAGTTGCTCTTGCTTAGATTGTGTAACTAAGCAAGTTGAGCTCTTGGATTTGGATTGTGTATCCTTGTCCTTGAGCATCGAGTGAGCTTAGGTTGGCTTTGTGCTTTTGCTCATTAGAATTGTGTAGGAGCTCCCCCGGTTTGTGTAGTACTAGTGCTTAGGCTTGTGTGACTTGGCTTTAGAATTTTTAAGAGAGCTCTTACTAGCTTGGCACTCCATTTGCTTTGTGTAGGATCTTTTTAGAGGTGCCTTAAAGTTATAGTTAGAGGGGTGTAGTCTTGGCTAAGCGAATAGTTTCAATTCCGCATAAGTTTCGGTTAGCCGACGCAATTAGTTTTAGAAAGGACTATTCACCCCCCCTCTAGTCCGCCATCTCGACCCTACAAGTGGTACCAGAGCCGAGGTCTCTCATTTGTGGTCCTTACCGACCCGAGAGGATGGCGACTTATGGGCTAGATGTTGAGTGTCCACATATTTTTGATGGCACACACTTTGCACGGTGGAAAAATTGGATAATATGCAATTTTAAATTTATTTGCCCACAAATGTGGTGGATGGTGGATGTAGGTTTTTCTCATGTGTTAGATGAAGAAAATCTAACTCCAACACAAGAGAAATGCCTAGATCTAGACATCCAAGCTACTAACATCTTATTTAGATCTTTGCATAATTGCATTCTTGGTGAGATCATGGACAAGAAGACCGCCCATGAGATTTGGAGTTATCTAAATGAGAAATATGGGGTGGCCTCCGATGACCATGATGATTATAAGACCAAGGAGGAAGTGCATGAGGATGATGAGCACATCCATGACATGGTGGTTGTGGAAGATTGCTCCACTTCATGGTCAAGTGATGACGATGATAATCAATCTACAACAAGTTCACTTGACATGATTGATGATGATTCAAGTGTTGCAAATTATGATTCTACTCCAAGCACACTTGATGATCAAGTTGGCTCATGCACGGATGATATTGCTACGTCAAGCTTATCTCCATCATCACATTGCTTCATGTCACAAGGTGACACAAAGGTATCAAATTGCAATGTGATTGATCCTAATTCATATGATGAGCTCTTGAATAGATATGCTAGCATGACCAAATTATTTGAGGAAGTGTTAGCCAAAACAATCAAATTTGAAAAAGAAAACTCTTTTCTCAAAGACACATGTGAACAACAAAAGCATCTACTTTATGTCATGAGTTGTTCACATGAGGAGTTAAAATTGACTCATGAGGAGCTTAGTGTTGCTCATGAGAACTTGGTACTAGACCATGCTTTACTCACTAGCAAGCTTTGTAATAAAGGAATTAAAACTAGTGAGAGCTCATCACATGGGTCAAATGATCAATTGCAAAATATTGCTAACCCTTGTGATGTAGGCAAGAAACATGTATCCACCTCTTGTGATGATTTATTGTCTATGCCATGTACTTCACATATAGATGCTTGTTCTTCTTCTACTATGCAATATGAGACTAACCTTGTAGAAGAAAACAAAGAGCTCCAAAGTCAAGTGAAGTATTTAAGCAACAAGATAGAGAGATGGACAAAATCAAAAGTCACCCTTGAAAGCATAATCAAAAATCAAAGAAGTTTCGGTGACATGAGTGGCATTGGTTCCAACAAGAGCAAAGCCAAAGGCAAGAAATGGGGCAAGAATAAATATAATAGGAAGATGAAGAAGCAAGAAGAAATGAAGCTATCTCATTTCATGTGCTTTCAATGCCATGAGATGGGACACTTTGCAAATGGTTGCCCCAACAAAGAAAAGCTCAAGTTGAAGAAGGAAGAAGAGAAGCTTAAACATGTCAAATGCTTCAAGTGCCGCACTTGGGGTCACCTCACCTCAATGTGCCCAACCAAGCAATTGGTGAAGCAACAAGAGCCTCAACTAAAGCCACAAGTTGAGCAAGAGAAGGTACCCCAACCTCAAGTCAAGATCAACCATGATGATCAAGTTGATGACTTGAAGATGATGAAAAAGAGAACAAGAAGGGGTGGCAAGGCAAGAGCAAGGCATCCAACTCATATTCAAGATGCCAAGATGTTGAGCAAGAACAAGATTCAAGATAAGAATCCACATGCTCACATCAAGTGCCATAGTTGTGCAATATTGGGTCACCTAGCTTCGGGTTGCCCAAACAAGCTTGAGAAGAAGGCTCAAGCAAACAATGAGAAGCAAGGCAATGAGAAGCATCAAATGAGTAAGGAAGAAAAGGCTCAAAAAAAGAGAAGATGCTACTTATGCCGGGAAAGGGGACACATGGCTTATTCATGTCCCTTAGGTAATAATTCTAAGCCTATTTCAATTGATGCAAATATTATGCTTAGAAAGGATGGTAATGGTACCTCATTTGTTGCTATTACAAAAACTCCCGCTATTCATACTAAGGCTTTGCCAAAGTATGTTGCTCCTAACTTGAGAGGACCCAACCTAGTTTGGGTACCATCAAAACGTGGATAAATGTGTGTAGGTACCAATGACATTGGAAGTTTGACTCAATTGGTTTTATCTTGTTCATCATGTGATTGAGTCAAGTAATTGAAGCCTAGTGCTATTCTCATCCCAATGTCAAGTCAAAATAATGAAGTCCAAGTACTACAACATACAAATATCTTTTTCTAGTTGCGATGATTTATTGGAAATATTTGATGGCTTGCAAATTTATTTGAGTTGAATCTTGTTTTGGATGAAAAATCATTTTGCATATTGGAAAATGAGTTACATGTCATTGACTTCTCAAAAATGATTTGAAAACTAGTACATATGACACTTGGTTCTTATGTATACTCTTTGTTTCTTTTTTCTGATTTTTTGAAGCAATTTTGAGCCATTTATGAGTTTTCATGATTTTACTCGTTTTATTTTTTGAATTCTTATTGTAACTTGTTCATATGAGTCTTTGGAAGGTCTTCATACAAGATTTGAGATTTTTAGATTTTTATATGAGCAATGATACAAATTCAAAATTGAAATTGTGAAAGTTGGCAAAATTCTGGGCTGTCTGAATTTTGATAGTGCGGACAGTCCGCGGGTAAGAGGCGGACAGTCCGCCGTTCATGGGACTTGTTCACTAGAGAAGTTCTCAATCGCAAAAATACACTGCGGACGGTCCGCCAAAGGACCGCGAACGGTCCGCCTGTGTTGGGCAGTATTTGCCAGAGGCAGTTTCAGTCGAGCGGCAGTGTGTAAATTCAAAGGCGGACGGTCCGCTAGGATATCGCGGACAGTCCGCGAATGGACAAAAAGGAGGATCCTGACAGCTGAACTTATCATGAACTACAAAGGTATATCCCTAGTTGATCACATTCATTTGGGTGCATATGAGATGTTTGAATTGGATATATATGCTCGTGTTGCTTGCTATAAGATGTTTGAATGGATTAATTGCTTAGTATTCAAAATTGAGTTAATTTGAATGGATATGATCATGAGATGACATTTAGTATGCGATATAATTGAATATATGTCTTGTGAGAGTATTCAAACAAGTTGACATCAAGTTTGATTCAATTTGATGAAGTATAGCTCAATTGCTCAAAATCTATCCTTTATTGAAAATCTGAGTAAGCTGAGAAGATAGCCATAGTTGGATGATCAAATCTATTTGGATTGGCTTGAAATTTGGTATGCATGCCCTACACTTATGGTACTAGTTGCTGTACAAATTTCATGAGAATATGATGAGAAATACTTTAGTTTTGGAGTGGATCTTGTCAATGCATGTGCAGCAGTTTTCAGCATGCACCCATGAGTGAAGATGTGAAATCTGGTAGCAATCTAGAAAAGCATTGAAGCTCAATTTTTTATGGCTACTAGATGACTTAGTGCCACACATCTCCACAAATTTTTGTGGCAATTCAACATGTACTTTGAGAGATTTGATGTATTCTTTGAGAAGCACAAAATCTGTCAGAAAAGTGACAAATGTTGGATTGATCTTGAGTCACTTAAATTGAAAGGTCCTCAAGTTGGAATCATCATTACAAGTGGTTGAGGAACTTAGGTTTGGTTTTGAGAAGAGCTAGAAGCATGACAAGAAGCATGACAAGTATTAGGTACAAGGCCATTTGATTGTAGAGTGTGCTTATCACATTTTTGGTACTAAAATTGGAAGATCAAGAAAAGCAAGCAATACCCAATATAGAGAGATTCATGATAATTCAAGTATATTCAAATGGTATTCTCTCATGCAAGCAAGGATCAAAAAGATGAAGCAAGCCAACCACAACAAGATAATGCATTTGATGATAAGTGATATTCATTTCATATGGGTGAAGGATGGTATTCATTGTCTTCACCAAGCTATTATAATTGGACTTCATGATGCTAGTTGGAGAACTAAATCGGAATCTAATGACTATCCTCTACTCCAACATAGCAAGGTGAAATTGGTTGACATATGCATTCATTATATGCTAAGGACATGATTAGTGCATATAGTCATATATAGTGATCATTCATGAAAAATAAAATATTTTTAAATGTTTTATGATGCCACTATTGCTTCTATGGTTGATATGATCTAGTGGTAACATATGACATGTTCATGAGCTAGTAAACCCAAGTAGTTGATCTAGAAAATGAGTTTTCGAGTGTTTAACTCAACATTGTCAAGATAACCCTTTGAATGAGGAGTGAAGAAGCTTGTCATTGGTTCAAACCGAGTTGAATTATTTTGGCAAGTAGTCTAGATCAAGTCAAAGAGAAAGAAGCTCATGGAAACAATCTAGTTCAAGAATTGATTATCAATGTCAAATTCAACAAAGTGATCCATCATGATTTTACAAGTGATACTAGATTCAACAAAAGGTATATCATTATATCTCTACAAGTGATATACATGGTCATACAAGTGGTATTCATTCAAGTAGATCTAGTGCAACAATGGTGGTTCCACAAGTGATCATCAACTTTAAGTGATCAACTCAAATTAAGAAAGCTATCCTCATCAAGAAGAGCTCAAGATTCAAGTAAATTGACAAACACTTTGACATAGGGGGAGTAGCCCCACTACAACGTATCAAGGTCAAGGATCCTACTAGTATCCTGCATGTGGCATTTCAATGTGGTCTTCATGCTTTCACATGTTGTTGTTACAAGTGGTGTCAATTTTAATCAAATTAAAAGTGTCCATCAAAAATGAAGATTCAAGACTCAACCATCTACCCAAGTCCAACTCTTTGTATCAAACCACATGCGCTTCATATGATTGCCTACAAGGGGTATCCAAGTGGTAACCCTACAAGTACAAGAGGTACAACTTCAAGTGGTGGCCATTGATCTTCACATGGCAAATTTCATGTGGCTTCGGCCCTTTTTTATGGTCATTGATGACAAAGGGGGAGAGAAATGAACAAAGATATGAATTATCCTTTGATGACAAAGGGGGAGATGAGATGAGAGTGCGATCATGGACATGGATCAAGAGGATCAATATTCTTGGACAAGAGGAGCACACAAGTAGGGGGAGCAAGCTCATGAACTTAGTTGCTTGCATTTGATATGTGCATATTCATGTGCTTGCTTGCATTTGCATAAGTCTTAAAATTTATATATGCATTGCTTGTGTGTGATGTATGCTAGTCATAGAACTTGATTGTTGATTTGATAACTAGCATGCATAGATTGTAGCTAGACATTTTTTTTTACAAGTGAATCAAGAGCCTTGCTAATATTGTTGATCTCATGAGGTATCTTGAGTTTTTGATGAATGTCTAGTTACTCATTGATGCTAAGGAATGAACTTCAAGGAAGCAACTCAAATTGGTATCACGCTTCAAAGGTTTATCCTATATACCTTAGCATCACTTAGTAGTGATAACAATCCCACAAATTTCTTATTTATGCATGTGTGTGAGTTTAAAACCAAATCTCTTGAGCACACATGTAGGGGGAGTTATCACTACCAAGTCGGATTTTTATGGTGCTTATCCAATCTTTCACAAGTGGTCTTATTGGTGGATAAGAAACATAAAATCCAAACCAAGTTAGCTATTTACACATGTGTGAAGTGCTAGCTTGGAATATCCTTAATTTCCATATCTTTGTAGAGTTGTCATCAATTACCAAAAAGGGGGAGATTGAAAGGCCCTAGTTTGGTATTGGTAATTGAGTGACAACTTAGGTGGACTAATAAGTGTTTATGTTGAGATACACAGGAGATTAGTCCACACAAAGACACTAGTATGAGCAACGTGTGCCATGGAGGAGAAATGGCTAAAGGTTGATGCTATGCTCATATAGTGTGATCGAGGAGCTCATTGCATATGAGACATGACATGGAGTTATGTGACCAAAGTGGAGAAGATCAAGACAAGGCTTGGCTTGATGGACCGGTTGCAATGGAGAAGGGCAAGTCAAGGCTTTGAAGCGAGGGACCGCGAGGCGGTGAAGTTTGGGCAAGATTTGGCGCCGATGGACCAAGGCAACGGTGAAGAGCGAGCAAGGTCAAGATCGATGGACCAAAGAGGTCATGTAATGATATGGAATGGATCATATCATTCAAGGAAGATCAAGCCAAGTGTTGACTCATGAAGATGATCAAAAGGCTTGATGGAGTTTGGTGCTTGTGTGGCATCAACATTTGGGAAGATGAAATGGAATGCGCAAGGCAAAGGTATGACTTGTAGGGCATTTCATTTCACCGGTCAAAGGTTGTGTAGAGAAGTGCATGACCGGATTTAGGATAGATGGCCGTACTATCAAGAGGGGCAAACTTGTTTGCATATCGGTCATCTAGTGCCACTTGAGCGATCTAACATTGCGATGTTGCTAGGATCGAGTGGCGTGGTGAGATCAAGTGAAAATCCTTTGAAAATGATTGTGAAATGCTAACACACATGCACATGGTGTTGTTCACATGGTGGTGTTGGCACATTTGCAAAGGAGAAAGAGTTGGAGTTGATGTTGATCAACTTTGGGAAGTAAGAAAGGTCTTTTGGTTTTCTCCGGAAATTAGGTTGTCTCTTGGAGTGGAATACTGCTTTGATTCATTGTGTTTTGGATCAAGAATTCAGTTGGGTTGTGTAGCCTTCTGAATTAGCTTTCCATAGAGTCCAAGATCACCTAATTTGGACATCGGAGCTAAGAGTTATGGCCGTTTTACCGAGGTACATTTCTGCTGGAAATAGACCTGCGGACGGTCCGCCCTAGACCTGCGGACGGTCCGCCCTTGAGGGGCGGACGGTCCGCCGTTATCTCGGTTGAGCTCAAACAGAACCGTTTTTGGCTCTGTGGGTGGTCCAAAATGACCTGCGGACCGTCCGGTCCATGGGGGCGGACGGTCCGCCTTTAAAAGCTGAAACGGGCGCAGAAACTTGGTTGTTCTGTCTTGGGTGCCCAAAATGACCTGCGGACCGTCCGGTCCTTGGGGGCGGACGGTCCGCCTCCTACTGAAATTTCTGGGACAGAAACACTGCGGTTTCTGTGTGTGCTCACGTTTTGAACTGCGGACAGTCCACCCCTGGGGAGCGGACAGTCCGCCGGTAACTTCCAGATTTAGTCAGAGACGTTTGCAAATCGGTTGGTTCGAAGTTTTGAACCGCGGACAGTCCGCCCCAGGGGCGCAGACAGTCCGCCCGGGGCTCTAACGGTCGACTCTGACACATAATCATTACAGTTCCAGCCGTTGGTTTTAAATGGCGGACGGTCCGGTTTTTGTGAGGCGGACAGTCCGCGAAAACTCAGTTTTCACGGGATTTGAGTGTAACGGCTAGTTTAGGGCCTCCCTCTATAAATAGAGGGTGTGGCCGGCCATTTGAGAGTAGAGAGCACCTTGGGGACTTGGTGTCCATGTGTGAGAGTGCTTGAGAGCCCTCTACTCACTCTAACTTGATAGTAATCATCCGATCGAGTGAGAGAGCGATTCTAGTGCGATTGCTTTGAGAGATTGCATCGAGTGGCACTAGGTGATCGTGTTGCAAGCCGGTGTGCTTGTTACTCTTGGAGGTTGCCACCTCCTAGACGGCTTGGTGGCAAGAGACTCCGTTGAAGCCCGCAAGAAGTTTGTGCGGTGCTCCGGAGAAGAGTTTGTGAGGGGTATTGTGCTCACCCCGCGGGAGCCGCGAAGAGCAACTCTAGTTGAGCGAGACGTGAAGAGCAACAAGTGGTCCGGCCGGATCATGTGCTAGAGCTCGGTGTGAGCACTCCACGTGGGAGAGTGTGACTTGAGAGTCAACACTAGCAAGAGGATCGGCGGCAACCTTGGAGCTTGTCTCAACGGGGATTAGCTTGGTGGCAACCAAGTGAACCTCGGGATAAAAATCACCGTGTCAACTTTGTCTACTCTTCTCGGTGGTTTGCATTCTCCAAATCACAAGCATTGTATTTACATTCTTCTATATCTTGTGCTTGTGTAGTTGCTCTCTAGTGATTAGTTAGCTTGTGTAGCTTGCTAATCAACTTCTTGCTTGTGTAGCTAGAAGTAGAGATCCTAGTGTATCTAGTTAGCTTGTGTAGCTTAATTAGTTGCTCTTGCTTAGATTGTGTAACTAAGCAAGTTGAGCTCTTGGATTTGGATTGTGTATCCTTGTCCTTGAGCATCTAGTGAGCTTAGGTTGGCTTTGTGCTTTTGCTCATTAGAATTGTGTAGGAGCTCCCCCGGTTTGTGTAGTACTAGTGCTTAGGCTTGTGTGACTTGGCTTTAGAATTTTTAAGAGAGCTCTTACTAGCTTGGCACTCCATTTGCTTTGTGTAGGATCTTTTTGGAGGTGCCTTAAAGTTATAGTTAGAGGGGTGTAGTCTTGGCTAAGCGAATAGTTTCAATTCCGCATAAGTTTCGGTTAGCCGACGCAATTAGTTTTAGAAAGGACTATTCACCCCCCCTCTAGTCCGCCATCTCGACCCTACAGACACCGAGTCACCATGGTCACCTTGATCTCGGGGTTCCACTAAGTAGCTTCTCCACAAAAGATGGGGTCTTCACGTCCCCCGCACAAAGATGTCGATGCCGCTCCACACCAAGCCAGAGGGTCGTTGACGTACCGGCGAGCCACCAAGACTCCAAGGATGACTGGCGCATCGAGATATACTTTGGTTCACACAAGAACCACAGCACAAGGCTCTACACCTTGCCTCTCACTCACTTAAGAGCTAACCTAGCACTGACTCTCTCAATTATGTGCTAAGGACTAAGGATTTGATCTCTTGAGCTCTTGGATGGCTTGGAGGTTTTTTTGGGTGTGGGTGTGATGTTTTGTAACTCCAGCAACTCCAGCAATCTTCAAATGACCAGAAAAACCCTTATATATAGCCCTCCAAGTTGAACTAGCCGTTTAGAGCCGTTACTCCTTTTTCTGCGTAGGGCGTCGGATCATCCGACCAGGCAGCGTCGGATCATCCGGTCACTCACAAACAAAGTGATAGCCGTTAACCTCTGGAAAGTCACTGCTGACGAAATTGGTCCGACGCAATAGTCCGACCAGTGGCGTCGGATCATCCGGTCCTGAAGGAATCTCTTCTTCTGAGGCTACAATGCTGACGTCATTGCTCCGACGGATTAGTCTGACGGGCGTCGGATCATCCGGTCCTGAAGAGAACGCCTCGACCCCCAAAACATGCTCTCTGATCATTATCATTGCTCCGACGATTAGTCCGACGGCTCTTGAATGCATGCGTCGGATCATCCGGTCGCACTGGGTATTCTTCAACTGAGACCTGAATCCTGTAAGAATTGATCTGGTCTTTTATGTCGGATAGTCCGACGGCACGTCGGATAATCCGGTCTCACTGAGTTTTGCAGAACTCGTCCAATTCAGCGTTTCTTTGAGTTCTTTCTTCGTGTTTAGCTTTGCTTGGGCTTTTTACTTTATTCTTGGGACCTGTTATGATGCACTTGACAAACTCGTTAGTCCCATTGATTGCATTGTCACTTGATCACTAAAATCACTCGAAATAGCCTAAATAGGGCCAAATTCGTTACAACAGGGTCTCTCCCGGGCGGGCGTTCGTTGGATACTCGTAGGGCTGCTCCGACGAGACCGGTCTAACTGGTCCACCATACCGGTCTGACCGGTTGATACCACAACGCTGCAAGGTGTGCCAATGCTCGTCGCACGTTCGAGTGCGATCATGTGTTGGCCCTAAATCGCCGCCAACACTTATACTTACAGCTATAAACAAAAGTTGAAATTTTGAATAAGCATCATACAGTGATGCAAACGAGCAAGACAGCCTGCAGCCCATAGTCTACAATGCTTTACAGCCCCAGAGAGCGGAAAGGTAACACCACGAGTAGAATTTATTTATTGTCGCCAAAACCGAGGGTTTTGTCCATTCTCCTCGGGGCTGTGGTATGCACAGCCAACGCAGCTAGGCGTGCATTCAGCTACAATGGAGATGCCTGATATATCTGATCTAGCAGACGCACAATCTTTCTGAACATGCCAGCCTTTTTACCTCCCCTGAAAAGACATGCACAAAGAAGGTGCACTAATGACCTTTCAAATTTTCGTCTTGTACACATGGAAAATGAAATGATGAAGCTTCTGGTATTTTCCTGCAGAAGTTCGAAAGAAGTGCCCACTCGGACTCGAAGTACATCTTATCTTGTCTATAATAAGTTAATAACAATACTTTGTATATACTATAGAAGAGTAGAGACATACTATATTTTGTCCCCTAGATTTTGTATGCAGCTTTTTTTTTGCACTGCTACAATAACTATTAATCGAGGCGTTTTTCGCAACCGCCTAGGATCCAAAGTCATGGTAAATGACCTATTTTTCATGGCGGTTTGCTACCTGCCTCGGTTAATCAAATAAAAAAATAAAAAAAGAAAACCCATCGTCGAGCCTGCATTAAATGCGGTTATATCACATATGGGCCAAATAAATGACCTAACTGTTGTTGTTTGCGGTTATATCACATATGGATAATTGTTTACCGAGGCGGACATCGTTATAATGACCGCTTCGGTTAATAGGCATTAACCGAGGTGGTTATATTACATTGCCCGCCTCGGTTAATATATTTTAAGAGGCAATTTATTGTAACCGCCTCGGTTAATTAAAAATGATCGCCTCGGTTAATCCGAGACATTAACCGAGGTGGTTCAAAATTGTGTCTGCCTCTAAATCTATTCTGTACTTCCTCTAGAAATGCTTAACGGTTGGTTGGTGGATGGGTTTCATTGGCATGGCATCGCCTGCTGTATCTTCCTCTTGGCGACCATTGGACATATACCTACATCATATGCACAAATACATACTCACTAAGAGCTCTTTTATAATGATTGTAAAGTACCAATGAATACTTGTACTTTACCTTGAATTTTTTTCTAGCCGTTGATCTATGGAAAGTATTTATAAAAAATAAATTAAATTAGTATTCAGTCTCACTTTTTGGTACTTGATCCCACATTTTGGAAGTACCAGATACTTTATTCTAGATACTTTGGGGTACTTCCTACCTTCACCATCGTAAGATTTTATGAGATGGACGGCTCCTATTATTTTCAATCATCGTAAAATTTCTCACTAATTAAACTCCACTGGGCGAAGTTGAAGTTTTGCTGGCCTAGAAAGAAACAATATTGCTAGCCAAAATAATAAAACCTCTTTTTCTTGCGAAATATTAATGCAGGTATATATATGGTAGCAATATGATTTTCACCTCAGCTGCATATATAGCCCCATCACAACAAGCACATATAACTTCTTTTCCTTATCAGTGCAAGCAATTGCATGAAGTAATGACCACTCATCGCTACCATCTCGCTACAGCAACAGAATGGCGAAAGCACCTAGAAGAAGCCAGGGGGAGGAAGTGGACGAATCCTCCCTCTTGCCCAGCTCAGTTGAGTATTCAGTATTCGTTCCTACTAGTTGTTACTTAAATCATTGAGTCTCACTCCCCCGAGCACAAAAAAACAGGGATCCCATCTGCCTCACCTGGCCCCTCGTGTCTCCCCCACCACCTCGCCCCCCTGCCTTATAAAAACCAGGCCTCCTCCCTCCCTTGATCGTCATAGGCCACACTCATTCTCGGCCCTCTCTGCCTCGTACGTGTGCTGACCCGTGCCAATCTTCTCCCCCTTCTGTTTCTTGCTATTGTTGCCTATAGGTGTGGGGGTGTGTGTCATCTCGTGCCCGAGTTTGTGGTTGCCTTCGACGAAATGGCATTACTGGATGCCGTGGTGTATCCCCATCCCCAAGGCCATTTCGGCTACGGGCTCTCTTGGTCATCAGACGCGACCAGCTTCGGCGAATGGGACCCCTTCCTGCTCGCCTCCCTCGTGCAGAATACCGAGTGGGGGGAGGAGGTGGGCTCCAAGAAGGCCTCGCCGGAGCACTACGCGGCGCCGTCGGCTGTCGAGCCGCCATCGCCGGTCACGATGACGAAGAGGAAGAGAAGGCGGCCCATGGTCGTCAAGAATGAGGAGGAGATCGAGAGCCAGCGGATGACCCACATTGCCGTTGAGCGGAACCGCCGCCGGCAGATGAACGAGTACCTCGCCGTGCTCCGATCTCTCATGCCACCTTCCTATGCGCAAAGGGTATTTATTTTTTTTCCTCTTAACATTGTACTAAATTATTTATGTTTCTTCATCCATCACATTTAATTTGCTTCTTCATAATTGAATTATTTTTTCTCCTAAATATTTTCTAGGGCGATCAAGCATCTATTGTTGGGGGAGCAATCAACTACGTGAGGGAGCTTGAGCAGCTGCTCCAATCCCTCGAGCTGCAAAGGAAGGAGCACAACCCCAACTTGTCCAATCCCTTTGCTGGTTTCTTCAGGTTTCCACAATACTCCGCTACCTCCGCCTCTCACTGTCACGGAGGCGCACGGAGGCGCCGGTAACCGCACGAACAAGGAGGAGAGGCCCGATAGGAGCCCCCAGTCACCGTCGGTCGCCGCCGACATCGAAGCGAGCATGGTGGAGGGCCACGCCAGCGTCAAGGTTCAGGCGCCGCGGCGGCCTAGGCAGTTGCTGCGGCTGGCAGACGGTCTCCAGCAGCTCGGGCTCACGACCTTGCATCTCAACGTCAGCACGGCTGGCACCACGGTCATGTACTCCTTCAGCCTCAAGGTCAGTGACGTACGGTTCCTATTATTCTACTAGCTGTCAATATCTTTATTATGCGCTTGAAGAGGGATCAATTAGTGGCTTATTGGATTTGAGATTTGACTAACTTGTGGTTTGGATTTTGCTTGCAGGTGGAGGATGAATGCAGGCTCAGCTCTGTGGAGGAGATTGCTGCTGCAGTGCATGAGATTCTAGGGACGGTACAGGAGCGAGGAGGCAGGCTTTAGTTGATACGGAAACTGTCTTGTGACTTGTGAGTTTGTACTGCTGGGCTCATTGTCTGCTCATTAGAGTCACATGTGTGATTGTGTCTTGGATTCTTGCATGCGCAAGAGTTGTGTTCCAAGGCCAAGGAAATATAAATATTTGAGCAGCTATTTTTTTCTTTTTTTTTGACCTGAGGTTAGCATCTATATAATGTCCAAAAATATTTAGTATACTTCAAATGTGACAGATATATTCTAGAACACTGTAATAGTCACCAAAGCGTGCATCCAATGAGTACCGCTATTGGCGTGGAGTAGCCTTTCACTCGACTAGCAAGGCTATCTGTGGCAGAACCACCTGAATTATCCCGGCTCAAGTGCGCTGGCCATCACCATAAAGGCAACACCGACTCAAACACACTTCAAACGGAACAATTCTTAGTCTGTCGGGTAACGTCCCGATACAATCACCGGATCTCAGATCGAACAAGCATACCCCGCACGAAGCCGAGTCCAGAGATATTACAACCATATATTTTACAACATATGCATAATAGTTATTACAACAAATTTCGAGTATTATTACAGGTCCAAACTTAGTAGAACATAAAACAAGACATAAGTTTAATGTTTAGAGTTAAACAGCGGAAAGAAAACACGACGGCTACAACACGTCGCAAAAGTATACCAAGCTAGCCCAAGCAAGATATCACTCGTCGGGGTCATTGCCGGCCGGAGACGGATCCCACTCAACGGACCAGTCAGGGGGCAAAGAGCAGGACCAAGTCAGACTAGCGATCTGGTCCTCAAAACCCATACCTGAAACAGGATTCAACAGCAAGGCTGAGTATACTAATACTCAGCAAGACTTAACCGTCAACGGATATACTTAGTCCACTTAGCTAGACTATGCAGGGTTCTGTAAGGCTCTGGTTTTCCTTTTGCTGAAAAGCAATAAAGAGTAGGTCCTTAATTTCACATTTTAGCTTTCAACATTCTAGTTGATTAACCATTCTATGTAAGCCACTAATTCTAATCAACCATGGTAGAACTTTAGTCAAACATCAAAATTGATCATCATAACATTGCTCTTATTACTCTGTGTGGCAAAGGGATCAACATTCTAGTTGATTAACCATTCTATGTAAGCCACTAATTCTAATCAACCATGGTAGAACTTTAGTCAAACATCAAAATTGATCATCATAACATTGCTCTTATTACTCTGTGTGGCAAAGGGATCAAGTAGTCTCAATATCCGCGAGAGACGGACGATTCGAATCGGATTTCCAACCTTGTAAGGTAAACCTAACACACACGTTTGGAACACCATCGGGTCGTTCCCAAACAACCGTTGACCTTTCATTCCGGCCTGTGGATAGGGTCACTCTCCCCGACTACAGGGCACCAACTTCCTCCCTGCACCCGTGGTGTTGCGCAACATAAACATAAATAAAAATCTATCTCTAAGAGAGAGTGAAAGGTATATCCACTCACCAGTTCGATCAGCTACTAGGCTTACCGCGTACCATATTTACGACATGTGGCTAGTACGTTCAAACACTTAACCACCGCTACCACACACCGCGACCTTAGCACAATTCTTCAATACAGACGGGGTCTCACCCAAGGTCATGATATCGAACATGACCCCGTCCGACGTCCTTATAGTGATTACAGAAAGTAAACAAGCAACTCCTATAGAGCTCGCGAGTGACAGGCAATCACTCGACTTTTACCGGTCCTATAAGCATAGCAATTACTCGAACTCAAATCTAGTGTTCAATACATAGGTTCCTAGGATCATGCATCTAGGGTTTCAATTCAAATCCTAAGAACAGTAAATGCACAAGTAAGTAGTATAAATATGGTGCATAATTTGAAATACTGGATTTATGTCCGGGGCTTGCCTGGGATTAACACTAGGTCAGTGTTGGTTAGAGAACAATTGCTCAGCGAGCATCTTCCTTCGGTCGTGCACATCGGGATCCATCCGTCCATCTTCTAGACGTGTTCACCATTTACCGTCTTCTGACTCGGTTCCAACATCATATCCTTCATGTGGTACATCTATCGTACCTAAATGAAATGCAACAATGCATATGTATGGATGCAAAGTTCCGAGTTGCTCAACAATGTAGATGTTATTATTTTTCCTTCACGATAAAGTTGTAGTCTAACATAAAGTGAGTTGGATGTGAAACTTCTTAACTAACATTTCCTGGGCAGTCATTTATAGAGTATTAATTTAATACCATTTAGTTCATGAAGGAACTAGGGGTGAGTTTCAAAACGTTACCAAACCAGGCAACTCCAAAAACATGATTTTCACTTAACAAACATGCATAAATCAAAATCCATAGTTTCCTACACCCTCTGTTCATGAATTTTTTACACAGAAGGAAATTCATGACAAACAATCTACCATAAATATTTCAGTCCAATTCATGCTGTAGAAACACCATGAAAAATCTTTTACTTAGCCTCTGCTGAAAATAAGATGAATTTGTACAGGTCAAAAGATGCAATTTCTGGTAATGAAAATTTAACTGGAGATTAGAATCCTCAAGATAAGCTTGTGGTAAAAGTTTCAGAATTAAATGAGCTACACAGCAAGCATGAGAATTAAGATTCCTTTTCTAGGCATATATCAAATTAATATTCCACAGAGCAACCTACTCAGTTTCACTTTCTCAAAATTTAAATAATTGGTCAAATACTCAAAACAAAGCTTTAGTAAGAATATCAAATATTTCTATGCATTGGAACTGAGGTTCTTGATTTAGCATTTTATTAAAGCTATTAATTGGTTAGACTAGTTGGAATTAACAAAAATTTCTCAAACTTTTTATACACTAACTAGGTAACGAATGACATGCACACAAAAATTTTAGTCTCAGGAACTAAGTACAGCAATATGGAGAAAAGGATTTATTTATCCTAATCATAAAACAAAATAAAAAGTAAAATAGTAGCTACACATGTCAACAGGACTCCAAATTTTTACAGAAGCCTACACTTGCATCCTACATCTTACTATCCAAAAATCAACTACAACTCATGGATAGAGCTTGAGATCTAAATAAATGGCATTTAAACTTGCAATTAATCTAGAGCAAAAAATAGTGACCAAATAAAAAATTTATAATAATGAAAAGTTTAGATCTAGTTACAAGAAACTCAAAACATTTGGGTTTGCATTTTTACGATTTTTCTACGATTTTTAAACGAATTTACAAGTTTGCTGTTTGAAACTAAAAACTGGAAAGACAGATTTGCGAAAGGGCCCTTGCATCATGCGTAGAACCCCCTGGGAACTAAAAACAAATTGCAACGAGGCCCTTGGCCGGAGGTAGGAGAAGGGGCGGGTGTGGCCGGCCGGTTTCCGGCGGTTTCTCTCGCCGGCGGCGAGGGATAGGGTGGGGAAAAGAGAGAGGGCGTCGAGGTGCACCGGTGGGTGGTGGTTTGGGTGCTCGGGATGGCCGGTGGCAGGCTCGTCGCGGGCGCCGGCGGCGGTGCTCTGCCGCTGCGGCGGCGGTCCGGCGAGGCGTGGAGGTGCCGGCCGGGCCGGTGAGCTTCACGGAGAAGCTAGGAAGGTATTGGGGTACTCGATTTGGGCCATGAGAGAGCGGACGGGCGGCTCCACGGCGAGCAGGGGCTCGCCGGCATTCATGGAGGTGGGTGGCGACGCTTCAGTGGCTTGGGGCGGTAGTGGAGGGGTTGTAGAGGACTAGTGAGCCGAGGGGAACCCGTTCCCGGGGGTGGCTTGGGTCGAGGGAGGGCGGAGGAGGGGGCTCCACGTGGAGGCCGTGGGCGGCGGCGGCGGCGCTCGGGCGTGCAGAGGCGAGCCCGATTCGGCTCGGGGATGGGAAAGGAGTGGAGAGGGAGGTCGGGAACGTTTGTTGTGCGGGCCAAAGGGGGAGGAGAGGGGTGAGGGTGCAAGCAAGCTGAAGAAGTGGCGCATGGCACGGCTCGGCACGTCGTCACCGTGGCGCGTCGAGCGGCCATCCTCCGCGTGCGCACAGGGAGGTGGCGCCACGTGGAGAGGCCGAGAGATTTCGGGAGAAACCGGGGATGGGGGAGGGCCGGGGACTCGGCACGTGGCCGACGGCGCCGGCGTGCGGCGGCGAACACCGTCGTCACGGCGAGAAACAAAGAGGGAGAGATGGAGTGAGGGCAATTTGGTAATTAAACTAAAGTTCAAAAATTCCAATTTGTAAACTCAAATTTTCTCCTTCTTTTTGGCCTCAAACGAAAAACTTTTGAATACCAAACTTGCTTAAAATTTTGAGATCTACAACTTTCGTTTTAGGAACTTTTTCATTTGAACAATGGTTTGAAAAATAAAATTTGAAACTTGTGTGCATTTGAAAATATCCTATACTTTTCGGCAATCCACTTTTTCTCCCATTTTTGTGTGGTAACTAAAAAAAACTTTGAACACGAAAGTTGTTCCTCTTTTAAAAACCTATAACTTTGGTTTTGAACAAAAGTTCGTTTGAGCTATATTTTAGAAATAATTTTCAAAGCATATTTGTTTTAAAATTTGAAAGATTGTTTAAAACCTCGAATACTTTGGTTCATTGGACCTGTCATTTTATGTGCAAAATTTCATATACACATAAACACACATTCATACACATGCATACTCATACATACACATATTTTATTATCCAAGAGAAATGCATAATTTGAATTTTTCTTGTTTATTAAGTATGAAATTATATTTAATATTTCTTACTTAGCATTTTTAAACTCTGGGATGTCACACTATCTGATCTTGGTTGTTTTATCTTGCAATTGTTTGGTTGAGATTGCGTATACGAAGCTCAAATAAAAACAAATTGCAATAGCAGATTACAATAATCTAGCTGATGTGAGTATTGACAAACATATAAAGATATGACCATTCAAGTTCCTAGGCACCTTTTGTAATTTTTAGAATAGATTGCTACCTAAAAAAATTGTAATAATTAATACCAACAAGAGCATTGCTATGGTACTCCTATTACCTTCTAAGAGATAAGAGGTTGAATAAATCTGGATCTTTAAAGTTTAGAGGAAAGAAAACAATTAATTAAATGCAAAAATGATTTTACATGCTGGGACCCTTTTTACTCAGAGGTGGTTCAATTTCAATCTACTACCCGCATGTTACATTTAGTTGTTGTCACGTTAGAATAAAAAAAGTGCACAAACATGTCATATTTTAATTAGATCTATTTTTTCTGATGGCTCGGAGAAAAATCAGATAGACTGATTCCATCGTATATGTACCCTTTCAAAAAGAAACAAATCATGCATATCTTTCAAAACAATTGTCATGTATATAACAAAAAGATGACATCCATGTTACATGCTTATAACCTATCTATTATTTTCATTGGAAATAAAAAATGCACCTTTTGTTAATTACAAGATATTTTGCCTATAATAGATCTTAACTGTAAGATTATCATGCTGCGACAGGCAAAATCAGCAAGTTACATGTCATGGGTGTATGACGTGATTTGAGCTAGGGATATGACTGGCCAGGTGAATTCTTTTCTACGTAATCCATGTCATGAGATAGGATTTGCAAATGTCGCATGATGAGAGGGGAAAAGAGCAAACGTGCGATGTGATTTGAGTTAGGAGATGACTGGCCAGGTGATGGGGAAAAATAGAAATATTAGATCTCAACTAATCATGCATGGAAGTTGGATCTAATTCTCTACTTTTGATTTAAAATAAAATTATAACTATTACCTCCTAAGAGGTAATATAACATTACCTCCTAAGAGGTAATATAACATTAGATCAACGGTCAACAGTTATTTCGGTGTACCGTAGCAAACCCCTACCAACAAAGAAGTCCAAGAAGTGTTTGGAGTGAGGTATGGAGGAGAACACCAGCCCAGGCATTCGAGTCCAACTCAAAGTCCTGTACCAAGCCACCTTAAAAATGTCACCCAGGTCGCATACGGAATACAAATTCGATGTTCTATGTATGTACGGAAAGCTAAGGAGATAAGCCTTTCATTACCACTAGCCCCACATTATTTTATAATCGAACTAATAGGAATCGGCGAAATAAGTGGATACAGAACCTGTCAGAGTATTGCATCAGTCTTTTGGACCATTGGCCCATGTATCGTTTTGGAGTCCATTAGGGATATGTCTAGGGTTTCTTGGATGGCCTTATATTCAGTTAGCCGTCGCTCAAGTTAGGGTTGAATTTTTCTTAGATTAATCTATTAAGAATAGTTTGCCCTTATTAGTTTGTAAGACCCCAATTCGAGTGCTTAATAATCTATTTTTAGCAATCTTGTTGCATACAATACAAAAAAAATCTATTCATCTATGACGGTCAAATTTCATCATAGATAACAGAAAAACCATCATAAAATGGTATCTATGATTATCTTAAATTTTGTCATGTATTCGGTGTCACAAATTACATTGTGTGACGTTTTTAGCGAAATTGTCATAGATTAGCTTAATCCATGATGTTTTGAAACTATCATAATATAGCCACAGGCCTGCGCAGCCAAGCCTGAGCCTATTATTTATGATGAAAATAAACATCACGGATTCAATTACCACATCACACATAGATGACATGGAGGATGATGTGGATGACAATGTTGACATGTTTGATGTTGTCGCCGATGACAAGACCGCTGACATGGTGATGATGTGGATGGAAATCATGATGTGTACATTGACATGGCCAATGACGTGTCTGTTAACATGGAAATGATGTGAACAAAGTGGTGTCGGAGGTGCATCCCAATGAGTTCAAGAGCTCGAGGATAGCATTAACTTCTCGTGCACCTGCCGGAGCGGGGGTCACGGAGATGCTTCCAGGGGGGACACCATCTCAAGGAGAGTGATGTTGCCCGAGTACATGCCCTAGGGGAGTAGTCGGAGGTGCTTCCCAACGAGTTCAAGGGCTCGAGAATAGAATTAACTTCCCGTGCACCTGCCGGAGTGGGGGGTCACAGAGATGCTTCAAGGGGGGACACCGTTCCAAGGGGAGTGACGCTGCCTGAGTACTCACCCTAGGGGAGTAGTCGGAGGTGCTTCCCAATGAGTTCAAGGGCTCGAGGATAGCATTAACTTCCTGTGCACTTGCCGGAGCGGGGGTCACGGAGATGCTTCCAGGGGGGACGCCGTCCCAAGGGGAGTGACGCTACCCGAGTACTCGCCCTAGGGAAGTAGTCGGAGGTGCTTCCCAATGAGTTCAAGGGCTTGAGGATAGCATTAACTTCTCGTGCACCTGCTAGAGCGGGGGTCATGGAGATGCTTCTAGAGGGGGGGGACACCGTCCAAAGGGGAGTGATGCTGCCCGAGTACTCGCCCTAGGGGAGTAGTCGGAGGTGCTTCCCAATGAGTTCAAGGGCTCGAGGATAGCATTAACTTCTCATGCACCTGCCAGAGCGGGGGTCACGGAGATGATTCTAGAGGGGGGAGGGACACCGTCCAAAGGGGAGTGATGCTGCCCGAGTACTCGCCCTAGGGGAGTAGTCGGAGGTGCTTCCCAATGAGTTCAAGGGCTCGAGGATAGCATTAACTTCTCGTGCACCTGCCGGAGTGGGGGTCACGGAGATGCTTCCAGGGAGAGGGTGATGCTCTATGGAGTAAGTATGAGTTCGGGAAGTCGGTGTATATGATGATAATTGTATTTATTGAAATCGATGGCTTAAACAAGACTTTAATACCAAAACTCTTTACCTGAAATCGTTTTGTACATGGGTGCCTACCGAAAGCTATGTAGAAGTAGATATGATACTTGTTGCTGCGGGCGGCCCTACTTCTTCAGCCTTGGAAGGTGTCGTCTGGGTTGCGTGGTGGATTGGGTGGCAATTGTGGTGCCCCAATGCGTAGCATAGAGCGCGGTACTCATAAGCCGAGTGCTTGCCACTTGGGTGCCAAGGGCAGCATTTGTGAAGGGATCACTCAAAGCGTTACTAGGTGAGGGCTGCTTTCTTGCCCTGCTGAGGGAGAGGGGTTGGTCTTGAGGGGCTGGCTTCCGAGTCATGCGCCCTGATGTTTTCCCTCTTGCGTGCCTGTCTTTGATAGTCATTGAAGACACGATAGTTGGAGGAGGGAGAGTAGGCCTCAGCCTCCTCGCATTCTTTGTACTTGGAGATGATGACGGTGCGGGCATCTTGCCCGATGTTGATGACGTTGCGGAGGTCGTTGTTGGAGTAGTTGCGGGGATCTCCAACATCATGTTGTAATCGATCGGATAGCACGGACATCATTCGGCTCACTTTTGATTGCGGGCTCTGCGATGTGTCATCTCGTCCTCCCTATCCTCATCCTGCAATTTCACGGTGACCGTGACTGATGGAAGGGGAGGGGGATGGTTTCTATACTCTGGGGTCTTTGCTCGAGCGGCTTCTAGGTCGTCGAGCATGTCTTCATCGGAGAGGTACTGCTTGTAGTCATCAGAGTTGTAGTCGTCGAGATTGACTAGCTCCATCGAGTCATCTTCGTCTTCAATCTCCAGGAAATGCGCCATATTGATCTCTCTAGATGGATCTTCCGTGCTTCTTTCTTCTTGGGGAGAGGGGAGCGCTAGGCCTTCTTGGTACAGTAGCTCTTCTTGGCTATCGTGCCAATCTTGGCTTGGTTTTATAATGGGGGAAAGGCTATTGGGGTTGCCTCCTTTGTTAGGTTTCCCCTGATCGGTTACCAGGATTTCGAGATTATTGGAGATCTGGTCGTGCCTGATCGGAGAACCTAAACTCTCTCCCGGTTTTGCCGGGGTTTTTGGTGTTGTGGCCTCCCTATAGATGGAAGCCGAGTTTTGTAGCCCAAAGGGGATCTTTTTGGAACAAGAGGTAGGTTCAGGTGGGGAAAGTTCCATCCGTGCCTGTGGTGCCACATGGGCTAACGCGTTTTCCATTTGTACAATTGCGTGATGGTTTGGTTGAGCAGAGGATTGCGGATGACGCTGCTGCTCACGTTGTTGGCGGTTCTGGAATTCTTCCCACATTCTCTTCGCTTTTGAGATGTGCCATAGTTCCTCGATCTTGTCGGGGTGAATTAAGCTTTCCATGAAAAGGTCGATGTCGAATGACCAGTCTTCCAGATCGTCGAACTCATCAAGTGTTTCCATATTGTTTATGTGATTAATGAATTCCTGATTGTCATTAGGATTGAGAAGCTCGGGGTTTAGCTGTATGGGACCTGAGCCGAGTGGCTCGATTCTGTTGATGAAGTCATCAAAATCCTTGTTGAACTTGGCCTCTTGGGCATTTTGTTGTTCGGCACTTAGGGTGCTTTCTTCTAGGTTAATGCATTTTAGCAGAGCTTCATCTACTCGATCAACTTGACCAAAGAGATCATTGGGCGATGGATAATGTATCCTTGTTATTCCTGGTTCTGTTGCACTTGAAACGCAATCTGTTTCTAGAGTGCTTTGGGCGATGTTGATGCATTCTAGGAGTGAGTTATCCACTCATTCCAGGTAGCTTGTAGCATGCTCTGGTTGGCGGAATTCTTCTGGGGCCATGACATAGGGTGCAGCTCTATGATCTGGTGTTTCATGGACTAAATTGACGCATTTGACAATCTTGTCGCAGAGCTGATCACCCGCTGATGCTGGATTTAGATTGTAGTCATAGGAGGCGAGCGGCACATCGTGGTCGGTGCAGTATCTGTTGATAAGGTCAAAATTTTTTTCTTCCTGGGAGTCCTCAGGAGGGTTTTCCGCTGCGGCTGCTAGTGCTGCCGAGTTGTTGGGATGTTGCTAGTTAGTGGAATCGAGTTCCTCAGCTTGTAGATCATCTAGGTGGCTGATGAAATCACCTGATCCATCGGCAATGCAGGTCCACGAGCCAAAAGTGAGGGTCGTACCATTTTCAAGGGTGTCGTCTTGGCTTGGAGATGCCATCGAATCCATCAAAGAATCATCGGAGATGGGCCCCATGGTGGGCGCCAGCTGTCAGTGTTTTACCATCGGGTCTACCTGGGGATACCCTTAGGTAGATGGATGATCGTTGGGGATCGCCGAGATTAAGAACATGATGGTACAAGCAACACAAGAGTTAGACTGGTTCGGGCCGCAGATGTTGCATAATACACTACATCCTGTGTGGTTTGTATTGCCTGGGGCGCATAGAGAGGAAGTCTCTACGCGTTGGAGGTTTTAGCTATTGCCTAGTTCTCTAGATCCATGAGAGGGGGTCCCTGCCCTCCCTTATATAGGCCCGGGGAGGGCAGGGTAACATGGAAATCTTCAGCCGGTTTATCACCTAAAACTTATCCCGAGTAGTTTCCATCTAGTCCGACTGGTACAAGATATGGGTGGTTACATGCTATACACAATATCTCCTACCCTACATCTCACACAGGACCATGCCACATGAGATATCCTGTGGCCCCGGGTCTGACAAGTGGTGATGGAACAGCTGTTTTGCCGCCATGCGCTCACTACAGTGAATGAACAAACAAAACACCAAGACTTTTGTCCAAATTACGCAATCCAAACTCTACGGATTCAAACGAGATTTGAACAACAGCCTCACGAGATCATGAGTAAATAGAACCAGTTGAGAACACCCAAACAGATCAAGCCTTTAACTCCAATTTTGCAAAATTCCAAGAACCAAGGAAAAGAGTAAATTTACAGGAAATTAAAAATTCAAGGTGCTCGGTGATGGATTTGTTGGGGGCTCACACTAGACTTGCTGACATATGTCTTAGCAACAAAACCTTTCAGGAAATCTGACCCAAATCATAGTCAAATGCGATGAATGAAAAATCATCTAAAAATCAGAAAAAAATGTAGAAAAATAAAAAAATGCTCAGGATGACAAGAGGAACATGAGATTGATCTTTGGGTTGCTTCATGAGGTCCAATTACAAGCCACTCCTAGTATCAATCAAAGCTTGGAGCCCAAATTAGAACCACATGTGCCATGGAAAAGGCTATGTGGCTTCCTAAAAGCTTTGGCAAGCACACGGCGCTCATGTTTGACACGGCGAAAACAAAACTCTACGTATGACCATCTTTCTTTCAAGTGGTGCATTGAAAATTTGGTTTAGAATTACGAGTTTCAAAAATGTGAGAAGCACCCTTGCCACATGAATCACTTTGGGCAGCACTGGAGGAAGCAAAAAACTTAGAACTAGCTAGAGAAGAGCTATCCGAAGCACTAGCACAACTGCCAACATCCAAAGAATCACGCTGAACATGAGAGTTTGACTCTGCTTGAGAAGAAACAATTTTAGAAGCATTAAGATCGGAGTGGAAGCAAACACAAGAATTAGAAGATTTAGCACTAAGATTCTTGCATCTTTTCGCCAAAATCCCTTTTCCAAATTTGAGGTGATCACAAGTACCAAGGGAGCATTTATCAAATTATGCATATCCTTCTCAATGCACATAGCAAATGTGGTATGCAAGAGATCATTTTATTTTTCAAGGTTGGCACTGATCTCATTATGCTCAACCAACTTAACGCATATATGATCACGCATTTGCTTCAAAGCTAAAACTTCATTTTCCAATTCAATGCATGATGCGCAAATAAAACCATAACAACTATTATCACCATTCGCATCAAACTAGGTATCATGATTATCATATGAAATTTGGCAAATATTATTATCTAGAATGAAACGGCACATGCTACAAGACATATACTTCATTTCACAAATTTCAGCCCTAGCATGCTCAAGTTCATTTACACATGTGGTATGAGTCAATTTCAGTTCATTAATTTCAGCAAGCAAAGACTCAGATGAAACACATGGTAAAGAAGCATTTACTTCATCATTAGGGCAATTTCATCTCTAGTCTTATCAAGATCATCATTCAAAACAATATAAGAATTACATGGCATAGAGGTATTCGATTTCAACATTTCACTTCCAGATTTTAAAGGATCATAATTTATAGAGAACTCATAAAGTAATCTTCTACGACACTCAAGTTGCATATCACCAAGAAAGACATCTAGTTTTAGCTTCTTATTTTCAATAAGTGTTGACGGCCATAATTTCACATTCTAAGCCGTCAACTTCTCAGAAATAACATGAGCTTTACACTATGTTCCATTCATATTTTGTTTAATTCTAATGAGTTCTACGAGTTTTGGATGAGTTTTGATTCCAGCAACAGGTGTACCAAAAATGGGCAAAAATGGGCAAAAACCCAGGCCAACTGGCCTCTCCTAGGCCGGCCGGCATGGCACCTCCAAAGACACAGTCCCGGCTTCGAACCAGTAGCAGTGTGACACATTCAAGGGGCTCAGAGTCGAGGGTTGGACCTTGGTTCAACTGGATACACCGAAAGGCTTCAACATCCATCCAAAGATCCACAAAGCAGCCCAAGAGCACAAGTATTTCAAGAACCCACTTCCCTGGAGAATGTCCAAGAGCATAGCAAAGCCTCGGCTAAGTCAGAGGCCGAGATGGGCCAGAGGGAGGCTGGCCGGCCTCCCCTAGGCCAGCCGGCCCCACATGGAGGCCTCTTAGGCTGAGGTCTGGCGTGTAAGTTAAGCGCAACAAGATTACCTGCTTCCAACCGACGCTACCTGCCGTAACCGCCAGAACCGACCCTGGGAAGGCTATAAAAGGAGGCACCATCCATCACTTCAAGACACACCATTGGAGCTCTTCTCTTTCACTTGTACTTTCTAGAGTAGGTTAGTAGCTTGGGAGTTAGAGTCGAGTCGAGCTTGCTCGGGATTCCGGAGTCGTCAGAAGTCTGGTATAGCTCTTGTATCTTTCTTTTGACTTTATTAATATAAGTTATCTTCTTTACTTTTCTAAGTCAGCTTTACTTTCCGTAGTCTTTCATTTACTCAAGTCTGAAGTTCAGCTTGAGCACGGAAGTTTTCCTTTAGCTTAGGCTAAGTTATCTCTCTTAGTGATCGGGAACTTATCTTACGGGTTTTCTCGCCCGGACTAGAATATCTCAAGTTAGTGCTCTAGGTTGAGGGGGATTTCTCTCGAAGGCCTCGAGGAAAATCCTAACACCGAGTGCAGACGTGGTGTCTAACCTTAGTGTTAGCTAGAAAGTGTGTTCCACCGCACGGAACCGTTGTGGTAGTCGGTAGGTGGTGACAGCCCTATCCATCCTTTGTAGTCCACCATGTTCGGATGTTTTCATAGCAGTAGTGCAGGTTGCCGTTGGACTCCCCTCTCATCCCTTTCTGAAGTCCTTCCTCTTCCAGCCGCCGAAGTAAGCTCTGCTTTCCCGAGAACTAGTTAGGTGTTTAGTCTGATCTAGAGAGGCTAACTTGATAGTTCAGAAGTGTATCAAGTGTCTTATCTCGCTTGTTGTCCTCCCAGCTCTACCTCTCTAAGGTTTAGAGTCTCCATGTGTCACTCGGTCATTGCCTGGCCATTTATCTCATTACCTATCTGGCTTACCCCCGTCCAGTCAGTCGGTCGATTAAGCTAGTACGGTTGTCAATCAATTTACGATACTCTTTACCATAGTACTTCCCTGAGGAAAAATACAATACCCTGGAATACTCCAAGGTGAAGTGCTACAGCGGTGATTCTGTGCGCTTGCAGAATATCTATTCTAATCGGGCATAAGAAACGCGAACAAGCATTTCTGGCACCGCTGCCGGGGAAGCAATTAGCTAAAGATATCGTAGATAGTTTGATAAACTCTACTTGTTTGTCGCCGCTAACCCTAGCGGGCTTACCACTGCTCTCTCCATCTTTTGATCGATGCAGAGCAGTGCATGACCGGTTTTGACCTACCGAGTAACTTCCACCCAAATCCAGAAATAATTGGGAGAATTGTGAGACTCCGCGTCGTCCCACCTCAGAAGAGACTCACTTGGCCTATCAGTTCACCCTCCACCTCAGTATCCTCATCCATAGCTCAGAAGACTCTCCGTCAGTTTTCTGCCCCGTCCAACAGTCACATTCCTACTGGACTGAATGTCAACCAAGCCGGCAATGACGGCTTTGAGTTGAAGACTGGACTCGTGAACATGGTCCAAGCAAGTCCGTTCTGCGGAAAGGCATTTGAGGATGCCAATGCCCATCTCCAGAACTTCCTAGAGGTGGGTAACACCATCAACCCTAGAGGAACTACTCTGGATGACATCCTTCTTCGCCTGTTCCCGTTCTCGCTGCTCGGGAAGGCCAAGACGTGGTTCTACTCCAACAAGGAAGCTTTCACGACATGGGAAGCTTGTTCAAAAGCATTCCTAGCCAAGTACTTTCCAGTAGGCAAGACCAATGCCCTCCAAAACAGGATCACCGAAATTCAGCAATTGCCGGATGAGACCATCCCGGAAGTCTGGGAGCATCTCCAGGAGTACATACAAGCATGCCCACACCACGGCATAGAAGAGTGGCTGATCATTCAGAACTTCTTCCATGGCCTGAATCAGCAAGCCCAGGACCACGTTGATGCAGCAGCAGGTGGTTCCTTCCTTTCTCTCGACGTTGCGGGAGCAAAGGTGCTGATTGACAAGATAGCTTCCAACCAAAGTTGGAAAGGAGAAAGGCAGCCAGTCCATCCCAAGTGCGTGCATCAGATCGACACGGTCGATATGTTAGCTGCCAAGTTGGAACTTCTGATGAAGAAGCTGGAATCTTCGTACCAGGAGGTTAATCATGTTTTGGAGTCTCGTATGACATGTGAAACATGTGGCAAGACTGGGCACTCGGGCACTTTGTGCCCCTTAACTCAAGAGGCCACAAACTTTGTTGGGAGCAACAACAATCCCAACTCAGAATTTCGTCCTCAGCAGAGTTGGAACTCCAAGCCCAACCTCCCATTCGGTCAACAACAAGGTACGAATTTCAATAACAATTTTCATCCCACATTAAAAGACCTAGTGTACGACCAAAAGCAAATAAATGATAACATTAGTAGGAAATTTCTTGCTAATGACAAAATCCTAGAATCTATGGCTGCACAACTAGAGGGATTCAATTCTGTTATTAAAAATCAGCAGAGCTTTAACAAAATGATAGAAACCCAAGTAGCTCAGCTTGCATCTTCATGTCCTAATGTTATTGTGGGGAAACTACCCGGGAAACCGGAAGTACCCTTGAAAGAAAATGTTAGTGCGGTGACCACGTGTGGTGGTAAGACCACACAAGAGCCACCTTTCCCAAAAAATGCAGGAAAGTAGCGGAAGACCGTAATCGCTAGTCGTACCGAAGTTGAAGACGAAGAGCAGGAGGAGGCTGACGACTCCAACATACCTGTTACCCAGGAAGACAACGTGGAACCCCCAAGAACTTCACGGGACTATCACGACACAACTGCCTTACCATTTTTGGAGCGGATAAGGAAGCCAGTGGCAGACGTACAATTCGGCAAATTCGTCGAGGTAATCAAGAAGTTATATGTGAATATACCACTTCTTGATGCTATGCAGGTACCCACGTATGCCAAGTATATCAAGGATATTCTTGGAAACAAGCAAACGCTGCCTACCACTGAGGTCGTGCAGTTAACGGAAGGGTGTAGCGCAGCTATACTCGATCCTCTCCTGGTCAAGAAGAAAGACCCAGGCTGCCCCACCATCACTTGCTCGATCGGGGCTCAACATTTCTCCAACGCCCTCTGCGACTTGGGAGCAAGCGTTAGTGTCATGCCAAAGTAGTTTATGACAAACTTAATCATCATGCACTTGCCCCTACTGCCATGTGTTTGCAGCTAGCGGATCAAATGGTCCGCTACCCCGTGGGAATAACAGAGAATATCCCAATGAAAATCCGGAATTTCTTTATTTCCGTCGACTTCGTTGTCATCGACATGGAAGTCGACGCCAAGGCACCGCTCATCCTGGGCAGGCCATTCTTGAGTACAGCAAATGCCCACATTGATGTCAGGCCGGAGAAATCCAGCTCAACATCAATGGCCAGCAAGAGAAGTTCGCCTTCAAACCGAAGGTCGAACAATGCAATCAAGTCAAAGAGGTCTGAAGGAAGAAGAAACCGGAGAAAGAGACAAAGAAACCATCGCTTCCAAACATTGAAGCCCTCATCGCATTCGTAGAGAATCTGCGGATTCAGGAGGAGCTACGACTTCAAGAGGAAGCGAAGCAGATCAAGCTTCACAATCAGAAGAATGCCAAATGTCGAATCCAGCGTAAGAAATTTCTAGCATCACAAGAAGTGAAGGTCGAAGCGCAACCCGCATCCAAGAAGGTGTGGCGGAAGAAGGTGTCATCGCCCAACACTCCATCTGGCAACGACAATCAAACTGAAGGAATGGAGAGTCCGGCTCCAGACTCAAAACCCGAGCCCTTACCATGAGGTATGTGACACATATCCATCACTTGCATTGCATATAGAATAGTTTAAATTTTTCCTTGCATAATTCTCTTTCCAACTTGCATAATCATGTTTTGAATTTTAACCAACCCATGATTAAAATTTGAAAGTTTTGCATCAGTAGGACTTCACAAAAAAAATTCAAAATTTTTTGGCCGAGCTCTAGGCCGGTCGGCCCCACCTCCTTTGTGTTTGCCAGAAACCAGCAGGGAGTGGAGACTTTGATTAAGGGCGAAGCAAGGGACAAAGGGGCAGTCACTCAATGTGCCGAGCACAGGCCGAGCGGCCCCATGCAGGCCGGCCGGCCCCTGCCATCCAAACATGTCCCATCATCACTGACGAGAATTCATCCACCAGCAAGTCTATGGAGTAGAGCCTCGACGTGGAGCAACGGGCGCCACTCAGGGGGCCGACCGGCCTGCCCCAGGCCGGCCAGCCTGGCCTCTGCACGCGGCTATAAAAGCCAGCCAGGGCGACATTCATCGATGCATCAGAAGATCAGGTACTCATGTCCCAGCCCGAGCTCCTTAATCTCTTCTCCCTTCCTTGAGTCTCTTGCCTAATTAAGCTCTTTTGAGTTGATTAGGAGAAGAAATCAAGTGCTAGCTCACCTAAAAACAAAACTTGAGTAGTAATTAGTGAAGTTCATAAACCAGAAAACACAAAAATATTTCCCTTCTTAATAATTTTGTGGCTCGCTGAACGTTGAACGTTTGTGGTGGTTTAACACCCCGCAAGAATGATTAACGACTAACGACTAACGCTAACCCTCTTCTTAACTTCTTGTTTCCTTCGGGTATTGCTCGTGCTAACATTTTGCAGGCATCATGATAACCCGAGCAAAAGAGAAGGTCAAGAAGGCGTTCTCGAGAAGGTCGAGAAGCTCGCGGAGTTCCTCTTCTTCTCGGGATAACATGTCGGTCGACTCCGGTCACCGCTCACATGCATCCCAGGAAGAAGAAGAAATTCCCGCAGTCCCAAGAAGCCACTTCTGCATCAGGATCCTGACGATGGTCGAGTAGATCGTCTACAAGAACGACTACGAGCAGCAAGCACTCGAGCTGCTGAAGAGGCAGACCTATGCCCATGCCAAGAGGTTCGAAACCCGCTCCCTCATCATGACAGGACTCTTGCAAGACATGAACCAAGCTTTCACCGCTGTCGGATGGGAGAACTTCGCCGACATCGTCGAGCCAGGTTCGCATCTCTCGACCATGGAATTTCTTATGTCTCTTACCATTGAAGAAACCAGCACTGAAACTAAAGTTTACTTTCGGTTCTTTAACAAGCAATTTGAAATGACTCTCCAACAATTTAGTGTTGCACTTTGCTTTAATAAAAGATGCATCCTAGACCCCAACACACTTGTTGAGCGCTATCTATATGATTGTAGCTCTTGGTGGAGTGAAATTTCTAATAAACCCGTGAGTAGTAAGAACAACATAGTTTCAATTCATAATCATACTCTGAGGTTTCTCACCAAGTGGCTCGCCATGGTTTTGCATTCTCGCACAGACCTTCGCTTCTGCAGCTTGCCTGAGCTGCAGTGTCTGTACACTATGGTGAACAAGATTCACTTCTCACCCGTTTGGAGCATGCTTGCTCATTGGCAGAAGATGATTACGGCCAAAGGCCCCATCGACATAACCCCACTGGCCACTCGTGTGGCGATGTATGTCAAAGCGATGGAGGGCGCCAAAGTCACTTTCTTACCCGAGACAGAGGCGTACAGATACGAGGTCGGTCTTCAGCATTTTGTGCAAGGTCACATGATGCGGGAAGGGCCATGAAATTCTATCTTTATGTGCTATCCCGGGTATGATAGGGAGATCGAGCTTGCATGCCCGAGACTCTCTCTCTACTCGGTGAAAAGTCTAACATTGCAGATGGAGAAAAGAGAACTCGCACGACGGAGTATTGTAGGTCCACAGACAAGGAGCAGGACACGGCGCGAACAAGCCGAAGCAGGACCTTCACGACACGCCTCGGCACAGCCGGGGCCGTCAACGGAGATCATGAGCTTCGAGGAGGCATACGGGCACTACAACTACGACCCGTACCAAGCCGGCAGCAGCGGATTCGCCGGTGGACAAGGACCATACTACCTCGCAGGTATGCATTCATCTTATGGTCCACAGGTGGGTCCCTCATCGTCTGCACGCTTCAACTATGAGGACCCGATTCTTCGGAGCATCGCGGACCTTTCGAACCGCATCAGCACACTTGGGACGCAGCAGCAGGAGATGCAAGACACGATGGCACACAACACCCAACTCACCCAAGAAAGCTGGGGGTTGACCTCTGCCTTGCAGTACGACATCTCGAACATCTTCATCCACCTTGGGCTGGACTATCAGCAGTCCCAGCTGTACCAGCACCAGTAGTACCAGCCGCCTGAACAGAACAATGATGACGACGAGGAGGAGAACAACAACAACGATGAGGAGGACTGAGCTTCATCGAAGCTTGGGGGGAGTCACACCGCCAGGTAAGTCATCACACTTGTTCTTTCCATTCAGTAGCCATGCCAAAAAAACAATAAAAATAAAAATAATAATAGTAGTAATAAATACATAATCTCTTAACAAAAATCCCAAAAATATTTCCATGTTTTGAATAAAATATATGAGTGGAAATCCGTGTGAGCTCTTACTTTGGAAATGATGAATAGTTGCTCTATTTAGACTCTGTATGTGCCTTGTTTACAGCTTTTTACTCTCCTAGTACCTGAACTAGTTGGCACATAATAGTTCCACTGAAAATTTGGTTGTGTGGAGGCATAAGTTTAATTTCTGAAGTCTAAGTTGTTGCGGGATTCGAGATAGTCCAAACCGGAATTTAAACTACTGCTCTAGTAGGGAACCCCTCGGAATTCTTTTAAAACTAAAATTTTGGTGAAGGTTTCCCATGGTTAAAATGATCCATTCAGAGCCTTATATTGCATAAACCATTTTGAGCTATCTGAAGTTACTTTGAGGTTTGTCTTATGGTGCATCCACTTCGGTAATGGTACTTGCCACCTATAGGCCTTTATCCCACAAAATCCACCATTTGATAGCACAAACATAGCTGGCCTGTCAGTCATCCATTCCGGGTATTGACATCCACTCTTGCCAGCTATGCTCCCCCGCAATTACCATCTCAAAAATCACAGTTCATTCCACAAAAGCCTCCCATTCAAAACACCAAAAAATTCAAGATATATCAGAAAAGGAGAGTGAAGTTATCTTCTTAAAAAAATAGAGAAAAGAAAAAGAGAAGCCCGCTCTCCATTTTAAGTTGCAAATTATGGAGTTCAAATAAATTCAAATGGGAAGCCATCCATTTCATCCAATCCATACACTCCAAAACCCCATGTTCCATGAGACCTGGATTTGGCTAAGTAACGACCCCGGCTTGGATCACCCTTCGACTAAGCAATACAGGTAACCAAGGTATGCATAGATCTTCCTACCCATAAACTCCACATATCAGCTTTAGAGATAGGAAGAAGATGGTCTGATTTCTCGACCACATGTGAGGATCAAACACTTTGAGAGATTCGAGAGTACCATTGGAAAACCTGAACCTCTTTTGAAAAATTCTTGCAAAAATCCGAGTTGGGAACCGGAACAGGTAGCAGGGAACATTCCAGTGAAGGTTGTTCAGTCCAACAACCGCTCAAGACCGAGGGATGAAAAACAAATACGCTCCATCTTCCAAAACCTTAGGTATGTGCCAACTTTTCATAAGTACATATGGAAAGAGTAATATGCTGTGCATAAGGTACCTGCAAGGGGGTAAACATTGATGCAACTCCTGATCCATCGAGCCTCAGTTTAAGCTTTGCTCGAGGACGAGCAAAAGTTTAAGCTTGGAGGGGTGTTGACGGCCATAATTTCACATTCTAAGCCATCAACATCTCGGAAATAACATGAGCTTTACACTATGTTCCATTCATATTTTGTTTAATTCTAATGAGTTCCATGAGTTTTGGATGAGTTTTGATTCTAGGAATAGGTGTACCAAAAATGGGCAAAAACCCAGGCCGACCGGCCTCTTCTAGGCCGGCCGGCCTAGCACCTCCAAAGACACAGTCCCGGCTTTGAACCAGTAGCAATGTGACACATTCAAGGGGCTCAGAGTCGAGTGTTGGACCTTGGTTCAACTGGATACACCGAAACACTTCAACATCCGTCCAAAGATCCACAAAGCAGCCCAAGAGCACAAGTATTTCAGGAACCCACTTCCCCGGAGAATGTACAAGAGCAGAGCAAAGCCTCGGCCAAGTCAGAGGCCGAGGTGGGCCAGAGGGAGGCCGGCCGGCCCCACATGGAGGCCTCTCAGGCTGAGGTTTGGCGTGGAAGTTAAGCGCAATGAGATTACCTGCTTCCAACCGACGCTACCTGCAGTAACCGCCAAAACCGACCCTGGGAAGGCTATAAAAGGAGGCACCATCTATCACTTCAAGACACACCATTGGAGCTCTTTTCTTTCACTTGTACTTTCTAGAGTAGGTTAGTAGCTTGGGAGTTAGAGTCTAGTCGAGCTTGCTCGGGATTCCGGAGTCCTCGGAAGTCTGGTATAGCTCTTGTATCTTTCTTTTAACTTTATTAATATAAGTTATCTTTTTTATTTTTCTGAGTCAGCTTTACTTTCCATAGTCTTTCATTTACTCAAGTCTGAAGTTCAGCTTGAGCACAGAAGTTTTCCTTTAGCTTAGGCTAAGTTATCTCTCTTAGTGATCGGAAACTTATCTTACAGGTTTTCTCGCCCAGACTAGAGTATCTCAGGTTAGTGCTCTAGGTTGAGCGGGATTTCTCTCGAAGGCCTCGAGAGAAATCCTAACATCGAGTGCAAACGTGGTGTCTGACCTTAGTGTTAGCTAGAAAAAGTGTTCCACCCCACGGAACTGTTGTGGTAGTCGGTAGGTGGTGACAGCCCTATCCGTCCTTTGTAGTCCACCATGTTCGGGTGTTTTCATAGCAGTAGTGCAGGTTGCCGTTGGACTCCCCTCTCATCCCTTTCTGAAGTCCTTCCTCTTCCAGCCGCCGAAGTAAGCTCTGCTTTCTCGAGAACTAGTTAGGTGTTTAGTCTGATCTAGAGAGGCTAACTCGATAGTTCAGAAGTGTATCAGGTGTCTTATCTCGCTCGTTGTCCTCCCAGCTCTACCTCTCCAAGGTTTAGAGTCTCTGTGTGTCACTCGGTCATTGCCTGGCCATTTATCTCAGTACCTATCTGGCTTACCCCCGTCTAGTCGGTCGGTCGATTAAGCTAGTACGGTTGTTAATTAATTTACGATACTCTTTACCATAGTGCTTCCCTGAGGAAAAATACGATATCCTAGAATACTCCAAGGTAAAGTGCTACAGCGGTGATTCTGTGCGCTTGCAGAATATCTATTCTAATCGGGCATAAGAAACGCCAAGAATAAGCAAGGCATCACAAGATTTGCATGGAAAAAGGAAGCTAGACTTGCATAAAGTTGAGATATTCACATTACCATGTTCAAACCTATCCAAATTCTCCTTGTGCTCAGCAATCATTTCACCATGAGCATAAAGGCGAGTGAACAAACCGATTGTACCTTGGGAGAGTTTACCTTTGCTCATCTTGTGAAGCTTGTGTCGAAGTTCATCTTCTTGATGCATTTCTTCCATCAAAAGGTGCATCAATGCCATCACTTCATCATCCTTGTTCAGCATATCACGCTTCTTTCTCCACTTGTGGTCATCCTTGGATGTGATCGCACCACCTAAGGACAAAGAACCAAAAGAACAAGAGCTTGGTGCTATAACTCAAAGCACTAGTTAGGATTAGTGAAAAACAAGCCCAAAACGCGAAAATCGAATCTGCAAGCAAAAGCGCCTTCTCCGTTTCCATCCCCTAGATTACAAAGCCAGTTAAGGTTGTGTAATCCTTAACCAAGCTTTGACACCAACTGATGGACTAGAATGAGCAACCAAGGAGGGGGGACTGAATGGGAGCCTTTAAAAATTCTCCTTGAAGAGAACAAGGCCTATATCCTGAATTCCACGCCTCTCTTCTAATTGCCAATGTGATACAGGCCAACTCGTAACGAGCTCACCCTAGGAACGGTTATGAAAAGCTTGACGCAAAGAGGTAACAAAGATGAACCAAAATGCAAAAAGCTCGACACTAAGAGGAGCGAGAAGTAAACGACTCGACCAAAAAGCCACAACAAAAGCTTCACTTGACCAAGCATGCGAGGATTCAACAATGATTAGCACATCTCAAATTCAAGCTAACATGGCTATTCCGGTTTCGATCCATTGTGCTGATAATTCTGAAATATCTACTAATGCAAGGAAGAAAGATTCCATCACTACTTCTCCTATTGTTGATTCAGAAAATATTTGCAAGGACTCTAAAGCTATAGATGGTAAATTACTAAAACCATCTACTATTCATTTTGGTTCCTTAGCTGATGAGGAAAATCAGAAGGATAAGAAAAATATTGCAGCCATCATGTCATGCAACAACAGAGATTAGATTGGATTTTATTTGTGTCTCTTGTCTAGGGTTTCTCCTACGAACAGCGAGACGCCGTCTGATCTCATCTACCTTGCCGATTCTTCTGGATTGTGATTGGGAGCGTGATCAGGATTGTTTCCTGGGTGCACTGCGCCGGATTCTTCAGTGGATCCCCATCTTCTGATCGTGGCTCATCGTGGCCGCGGGTGGAAAAATTATCTAGGGTTTGGATTGCACCTCTCATTGTAAGCCGATCCCTCTATATCAATATTATTGCTACAGTTGGAGTTTGATTAGTTGGAAGATCATCGGGAATTGATTCAATTATTATCTGTGCCATTTACTGCTTGTCTTGGCGGATTGATTGAACGTAATTATTTCATCGATCTGGATTATCTTATTTGTCCGAATCCATCATTATAATATATATCCTATTGTGAGATTTGGAACTGCTACGTTGAATACCTAGTGTGAGCAGACCGACATTGTTTTATGTGTCGATTGGTGCCTGTTGCTGACCATCCCTGCTGCTATCTTTTTGAGGCTGTTTCTATTGCTAATTAATCTTGACAATACAGAATTAGAGAACAACTACTTTGTGGCGATAAGAAAATAATCAGAGAAGCTAATTTTTGTGATCTTGTACCGTGAAAGATTTGGGCTAAATTCTTGGACAGCGTAGGCGTGTCCTTATCAGTTGGTATCCAGAGACAGGTTGCTCACGGTACTTTTGGAATTATTGCTGCTGATTTATAATGGATCAACCTTATTTGCTGGACAAAATAAAATCGATGCCGCAACTATCTCTGACAACAAGTATCAGTGAATACTTTGATTGGCAAGATGGTATGGAGGAATTTTTCAAGGGCCATGGATTTACATCTATCATAAAAATGTATTACGCAGAAGAAACATTTGATAATGATGTTTTGCAATGGTGGCTTAATGTCGATGACCATATTCGGACATGGGGAGATATGACATGTGTGTTACGACGACGATTTGTTTATGATGCAATGAACAAGGCTATTGCTCATCCTCTTGAGCCAAAGAAGAATATATTATCAAGCAGTGGGAGTTCTTATATGGTTGTTTCTGAATTTTCTTGTACTACACAATTTGAGAAAAATGCTTCCACTAACCACGCAGCTATAATGGGGTTGCCTAGTGATCTTCCTGCAGCCACATCCATTGTTGGAGCAGATGTCAAGGTAAAAGCTGGTGGTTCTGATTTTTCTTTGACACCAGGGCAGCAAGTTTGTGAGTCTTCTTATGATGACCCAGTGGAACCTTTAATTAGAATTCCAGCTGCATGTTGTGGACTCTTTCAATGTTTCTTCTATAGAGCCATCGCTTGCTATTGATATGACAAGTGCATCATCTTTGATGTCTCATGAAGTGCAACGTGATGGAACCATTGCTAATGTGAAGGGGCAGCGATCCAATATTTTTCAATCAGAGTGCAACATCCAAGACAAGGCATGCAAATTAATTATTGATGGTGGTAGCTTCACAAATGCTATTAGTTCTGATTTCGTGAATGCTTTATCCTTACCTACACGGAGGCTGCCAAAACCACATTATATGCGGTGGATGAATGAAAGTGGTACACTGAAAATTACTCACAAGACTAGAGTTAAATTTTCCATTGGAAATTATATGGATACAGTAGATTGTGATGTTGTGCCGATGAGTGCTTGTCATTTATTGTTGGGTCGACCATGGCAGTTTGATCTTGATGCTACTCATGGTGGTCGTTCCAATAATTATTTGTTTGTGCACAAGGGAGTTCATTATGTGCTCAAACCGATGCCGGTTAGTTCTATTAAGGCTGAGGTATTTGCTACTTCAAAAGTAAAGAAAAAGGTTGCTGCAATAACCCCAAAGCCGAGGACGGCTTTGTTTCTAGAGGGGGAGAATGACATGGCTATTCCGGTTTCGATCCATTGTGCTGGTAATTCGGAAATCTCTACTAATGCAAGGAAGAAAGATTCCATCACAACTTCTCCTATTGTTGATTCAGAAAATATTTGCAAGGACTCTAAAGCTATAGCTGGTAAATTACTAAAACCTTCTACTATTCATTTTGGTTCCTTAGCTGATGAGGTAAAGCAGAAGGATAAGAAAAATATTGCAGCCATCATGTCATGCAACAACAGAGATTAGATTGTATTTTATTTGTGTCTCTTGTCTAGGGTTTCTCCTACAAACAGCGAGACGCCGTCTGATCTCATCTACCTTGCCGATTCTTCTGGATCGTGATTGGGTGCGTGATCAGGATTGTTTCCTGGGTGCCCTGCGCTGGATTCTTCAGTGGATCCCCATCTCCTGATCGTGGCTCGTCGTGGCCGCAGGTGGAAGAATTATCTAGGGTTTGGATTGCACCTCTCATTGTAAGCCGATCCCTCTATATCAATATTATTGCTATAGTTGGAGTTTGATTAGTTGGAAGATCATCGGGAATTGATTCAATTATTATCTGTGCCATTTACTGCTTGTCTTGGAGGATTCATTGAACGGAATTATTTCATCGATCTGGATTATCGTATTTGGCCGAATCCATCATTATAATATATATCCTATTGTGAGATTTGGAACTGCTACGTTGAATACCTTGTGTGAGCAGACCGACATTGTTTTATGTGTCGATTGGTGCCTGTTGCGGACCATCCCTGCTACTATCTTTTTGAGGCTGTTTCTATTGCTAATTAATCTTGACATTACAGAATTAGAGAACAACTACTTTGTGGCGATTAGAAAATAATCAGAGAAGCTAATTTTTGTGATCTTGTACAGTGAAAGATTTGGGCTAAATTCTTGGACAGCGTAGGCGTGTCCTTATCTGTTGGTATCCAGAGACAGGTTGCTCACGGTACTTTTGGAATTATTGCTGCTGATTTATAATGGATCAACCTTATTTGCTGGACAAAATAAAATCGATGCCGCAACTATCTCTGACAACAAGTATCAGTGAATACTTTGATTGGCAAGATGGTATGGAGGAATTTTTCAAGGGCCATGGATTTACATCTATCATAAAAATGTATTATGCAGAAGAAACATTTGATAATGATGTTTTGCAATGGTGGCTTAATGTCGATGACCATATTCGGACATGGGGAGATATGACATGTGTGTTACGACGACGATTTGTTTATGATGCAATGAACAAGGCTATTGCTCATCCTCTTGAGCCAAAGAAGAATATATTATCAAGCAGTGGGATTTCTTATGTGGTTGTTTCTGAATTTTCTTGTACTACACAATTTGAGAAAAATGCTTCCACTAACCACGCAGCTATAATGGGGTTGCCTAGTGATCTTCCTGCAGCCACATCCATTGTTGGAGCAGATGTCAAGGTAAAAGCTGGTGGTTCTGATTTTTCTTTGACACCAGGGCAGCAAGTTTGTGAGTCTTCTTATGATGACCCAGTGGAACCTTTAATTAGAATTCCAGCTGCAGTTGTGGACTCTTTCAATGTTTCTTCTATAGAGCCATCGCTTGCTATTGATATGACAAGTGCATTATCTTTGATGTCTCATGAAGTGCAACGTGATGGAACCATTGCTAATGTGAAGGGGCAGCGATCCAATATTTTTCAATCAGAGTGCAACATCCAAGACAAGGCATGCAAATTAATTATTGATGGTGGTAGCTTCACAAATGCTATTAGTTCTGATTTGGTGAATGCTTTATCCTTACCTACACGGAGGCTGCCAAAACCACATTATATGCGGTGGATGAATGATAGTGGTACACTAAAAATTACTCACAAGACAAGAGTTAAATTTTCCATTGGAAATTATATGGATACAATAGATTGTGATGTTGTGCCGATGACTGCTTGTCATTTATTGTTGGGTCGACCATGGTAGTTTGATCTTGATGCTACTCATGGTGGTCGTTCCAATAATTATTTGTTTGTGCACAAGGGAGTTCATCATGTGCTCAAACCGATGCCGGTTAGTTCTATTAAGGCTGAGGTATTTGCTACTTCAAAAGTAAAGAAAAAGGTTGCTGCAATAACCCCAAAGCCGAGGACGGCTTTGTTTCTAGAGGGGGAGAATGACATGGCTATTCCGGTTTCGATCCATTGTGCTGGTAATTCTGAAATCTCTACTAATGCAAGGAAGAAAGATTCCATCACTACTTCTCCTATTGTTGATTCAGAAAATATTTGCAAGGACTCTAAAGCTATAGCTGGTAAATTACGAAAACCTTCTACTATTCATTTTGGTTCCTCAGCTGATGAGGAAAAGCAGAAGGATAAGAAAAAATATTGCAGCCATCATGTCATGCAACAACAGAGATTAGATTGTATTTTATTTGTGTCTCTTGTCTAGGGTTTCTCCTACGAACAGCGAGACGCCGTCTGATCTCATCTACCTTGCCGATTCTTCTGGATCGTGATTGGGTGCGTGATCAGGATTGTTTCCTGGGTGCGCTGCGCCGGATTCTTCAGTGGATCCCCATCTCCTGATCGTGGCTCGTCGTGGCCGCGGGTGGAAGAATTATCTAGGGTTTGGATTGCACCTCTCATTGTAAGCCGATCCCTCTATATCAATATTATTGCTACAGTTGGAGTTTGATTAGTTGGAAGATCATCGGGAATTTTACTGCTTGTCTTGGCGGATTGATTGAACGGAATTATTTCATCGATCTGGATTATCTTATTTGGCCGAATCCATCATTATAATATATATCCTATTGTGAGATTTGGAACTGCTACGTTGAATACCTAGTGTGAGCAGACCGACATTGTTTTATGTGTCGATTGGTGCCTGTTGCGGACCATCCCTACTGCTATCTTTTTGAGGCTGTTTCTATTGCTAATTAATCTTGACATTACAGAATTAGAGAACAACTACTTTGTGGCGATAAGAAAATAATCAGAGAAGCTAATTTTTGTGATCTTGTACCGTGAAAGATTTGGGCTAAATTCTTGGACAGCGTAGGCGTGTCCTTTTCACAAGCGGAAGCAAAGCTTATCAAAAAGCTAATCACAAGTCTCACCAAAAAAGGCTAGCACTAATTAACCTCGACCAATTAAGCACCCAAAGATCTAGAACAAGTACTTGACTAAGCATGCAATAACAAATAGAGCTAACTAACAAAAGTCAACTAAGCATTCAAATTAACACGGGGCATTATATTTGTGGCAACAAAAACTAGTTAAGGGTGTGTTTAGATCTTTTTGGCGTAAATTTATGGAAGAGAATCTTACTATTTCGAAGCACTAAATAATGTTTATTTAAAAATTTTTTTGCACGGATGGGTTGTAAATCACAAGACGAATCTAATGAGCCTAATTAATCCACGATTAATCCATAATTAGCAGATTGTTACTTTTACATCACTGTTGCAAATCATGAATTAAATAGACTCATTAGATTCATCTCGCGATTTACAACCCACCCGTGCAAAAAGTTTTGCAAATAGATTTTATTTAGTACGCCATGGTCTTATTAGATTCGTCTCGCGATTTACAACCCACCCGTGCAAAAAGTTTTACAAATAGATTTTATTTAGTACTCTATATATGTGTCCAAATATTCAATGTGATATTTTTTGTGTAAAATTTTAGGATCTAAACAAGGCCTAACTAGCTTGAACAAGATAGCAGTAAATAGACAAATGTGAGAGCAACCGAAAATAAAACAGAGCTCACTTTGCTATTACTCTGTTGGGCCGCCACGCGTACGTGGGCAAACTGCCCTCGGGCCGTGTGCGCAGCTCCGGCACTGCCCCTCCTGGGCTGATCGCGCCTGCCCTCCCCGCAGGGCCTGCTGGCTACTCTCCACTCTCGGCATGCAGACAGCCGCTTGGGCCAACTGCAGTACCGACATCGTGCTGGGCGGCCGCCCTGCCGCGCCGGCCTCCTCGCGCCGCCGCGCGTTGGGCCGTAGTCTGCTCGCACCGACGCCTGCGCTGGCTGCTCAGCTGGTAGCGTGCAAGCGAATTGTCATGTTGTCGGTAGGACGGTCCAGTGGGACGTTACCCACCAGGGTTTAAATCCTGGTGCTCGTATTTTTTTCTGAGATTTTCCTAGGATTTACCGGTGTTACACGTTAAGTGGTAAGCGACGTTCCCGTCGACGACGAGGTGCCAGTGGTGACTTCGGAAATCTTCAGATCTGCCGGTGCTCAGTCCTTCAGAGGTGCTCATAGGGGTAGGGTTTGCATACGTGTATTCATAGAGTGTGAGGGTGCGTGCGTGTTGTGGGCGTCTTCGTTGTACTGTGTGATTCTAAAAAAAAACTGCTAGCGTGCATGTTCCCATTGCGCTTTCCCCCATTTCGCTGCTCCCATGTGCACATACTAAAAACAAGAAAGCAGAAAGGATAAAAGATCTGAAATTTTGAATCAAAATTACTCCATCAGAACATAACGGATTCGAACAAAATTTCAGCCATAGATCTGTAAGATCCAACAAAAAGATTGCAACAAGATTATATATCACGAATCGAAAATCACCAAATAATGCATAAAAAGAGAAACGCCCGGGCGATCTTTGGATTACTTCACGAGGTGTGATTACAAGGTCTGATTACAAGTAATTCCTAGCATCACTAAAAGTTTATATGACAAAAAGCTCAAACAAAGAGCCACTCCTTCGCTCTCTCAAACCCTAAAAATCTCTCTCACAAAACAAATAAGACGACCTTCACCAAAAGAGATAGCTTCTCCAACCATCCCACTCACACAATCCAAATACCTTTTAGGGTAAAACCGTCCAATGTTTTCTACAAGCACCAGACGGACAGAATGCCTTAACGACTTTGCTTTGCCTTGACGTAAGCTTCGATGGTGCAACTGCTCTCGGTCACCCCCATCCGACCATACTGGATGCACCACGATTTTGAGACCCAAACCGGCAAACTTACCATCTCCGATGTCTACGCGTGTCTGGCCTCTGCCAAGTTTTGACACCTCCAAATCTTTCGCTCTCCCTGCATGGGCAGCCTACTCGAACTTGCCATCACCTTCCTCCTTAACTTGACCAACGTCGTATTCATCACCATCTCGCCCTCCATGTACTCTTGCTCTGATCGTGCATCATGTAGATTGCCCTTGACTCCATCCGGACTCCTCGGTTCCCTCAGCGCAAACGTCCATTTGTCCTTCACCACTGCATGATGCATCAGCGCCAAGACTCTTGCTTGCCTGTCATCACTACATGTCCATCGCATCCAAGCTGGAGCTCGGCCTTCACCACGTGACGTCGGTCATCACATCGCATCCTACACCTACACATCACGAGCTAAGGGATATATCAAATCTGCTTAACGTTGTCAGTCACTTACCATCCATGGGTGACCACCGATTGTCCTCAAGATCCAGTTCCCACATGTATATTTATATGGATGGAAGGTTCCAGAGACCTTTAGTGCTCTTTGGTGTTATGGGTACAAAAATATACATTAGTAGTAGTTCGTGTTACCACCAGTCTTAATGCCTATACCTACATTAGTACTTGTTGGTAACACCATCGCTACTAATTTGTAGCCTTTAGTACCGATTAGCTATCTCTCGGTACTAAAAGATCCTCCACAGGCTAATTCAAAAAGGAAAATGCTTTTCCTCTAGTCAGATCCTCTGTGTAGGTGAGATTGTACGAAGGCACATGCGACACAACCGGTACTAAAGATACTTCTTAGTCTGGTCATGCAACCCAGAGCCATGCCGGTATAAATATGGGGCATGTACAAAATTCTAGAGTGGAGTCTACTAGACTAGCAGAATAGAACAATAAAATATTGAATACAGTTTAATGTATTATTGGAGGACATATGTGATTATTTTATAATAAGTCTATCCATAGCTCCTTTCCAAGGTCAAGTTAAATCATCTATTCTATATTTTTTACGTTTTTGACTGATGAAATCATATTTTCTAGATTGACTAGAAAACCTGGGGCGCGGCGTTGCCGCGCCAGGTTTGGTTACACACTGAATATTATTTGTATGATTGGAATACTAATTATCCATCAAATTTAAGAGTTGTTGTGGACTATATGTTCCATTCTCGTACAAGTTGTAATAATGCATGATATATATTTTAGGCTCTCCATTGTTGTGATGCTACTATTTAAATAGAATATTATTTTTGATATGTAAATGGAAAACAGACAGTTAAATAGATAACTTCTCGAACCCATAGGCAATACTGTCTATCTGACTGTTTAATACTTTACATGCAATCCATGATCAATTATGAATACCATTTCTATATATCATTGTGTTGCTATATTGTTTTCTTATTTGGAGAGTATCGTTTACATGCAATCTATGATCAATTATGAATACCATTTCTATACACCATTGTGTTGCTATATTGTTTTCTTGTTTGGAGACTATATAATAAATAAATAGCTAGAGACTATATTGTAAAATATTAACAGTAAGACTTGTGCAAGTAGCATCCTTGGTAGGCTCAGAACTATCATCTATTGGTGACGTAATGCCTATATGAATAAGCTCACCATGGAATATAAAAGATTAAGGCTGTAGTTTGGGCATCAAACTACACGTTAGCTAAAGAAGCTTGAGATCTGTAGGTGCTTCTGAAGTGGCAAAGAAGACCATAGTACACATCAATCTGATTGTCGTGGGGATTTTGACAGCAATTGAATAAATATGCATTAATAATGATCCTAAGCATTGAGCTCTCTACCTGCAGCTTTGAAAGCTTGAGCTAGGCACAAAGGGAAAGATGACTATATATAAGTTCAGAAATCACAGAAATCTATAAATCTTAACAACACTACCTTGATATTTCTAAGAATTAACTGAAATCATAGAACCAAAGAAGTTAGGCAACCAACCATTCCTGAAATATTCAGGAAACAATATTGATCCACTTAATGTCTTAAAGTTCACACTATCAGTAAAATGTATTATATTGCTATGATAACTCATGCTCTATAATGGTGAGGAATACTAATGTGATATATTAGATTTCGTAGCTAGAAGAACATGACTAAGAGAAGCGTTTTCATGTAACATGAGGACTGCTGTAAAATAAATCCATATAGCAATGGACCAAAGAAAAAAAGGAAATCAAATTACCTAGCAGGGCTAGCCATCTCCAGCATGCTTCTTTTCTTGGTCAGATGGTTTCGCAGCAAAAGATCTGTCATTGATTATATTTATTGCAGCTTCAGTGCCTCGCCATTTACCATGATATACAATTTGGAAAGTTCCACAACCAGTTCAAGGTCGTTGTTCTTTATATTCTGGACCGGACATGGATTCAAAATATTATAACCACAGTACAATATTAAAGATGTACACACTTCATGTGGCACAGCATTAGGCTAACATAAATAAGATGTTAAGGAAATTTAGGAGCATCGAAATAATCAGTTCCTAACCTCGTTCGGGTGAACTTCACTGTATACTTTATTGGAAACAGCTCGAGCTCCTTCATTCGGCAGAGGAGGTTGGTGATCAGATGGCTGAGGTTTAGCTGTAGCTAACGCATCCTTCATACTGAGTAAATCTGGGTTAGAGATATCATAACCTGGATTGATGTTAGATGCAAATAAGAACTCAACTTATAAGTACATTGATAAGGCAATGTATATTTTTTTAATTAGCATGTACATTATCTGAATGTTCTAATTCTCAGAACGGTAGTATCAATATGAAAGATAATTGAAATGAACAGAATAAACACAGTTGTGACAATGATATTTGTAACGGACTGTGCAGCTGAGGCCCCTTGTGTAAACAATGAAACATAACTCTGCTTACACTAAAATTGCTTGAGACTGCCAACAGGTTAGGTGCACAAATCCTTACTACTGCTCCCCAAGTGGTGTAACGATTGTGATCACAGACTCTGGGGCAAGCGATGGGACTGATTTCATCCTGAGCCAGTACGCATTTGCTGGAATGGGGCAGAACAAGGATGCTGGTGCAACACTGCTGAACTTTGGCTATGTTGAAATTGAGTACAGGAGGTGCATGCATAGTAAACATAGTTAGAGCTCTATACTTGAACAATATACCTCATTGCTTTCTTTGCATGGCAAAGAAGGTGAAAACTACTACACAAATGATCTTGCATAATGAGTTAATGACATGACATATTGAAATTTGCTTGGTTTCTCTCAACTTCAGGGTTCCCTGTATTTACCCAGGCAAGAATATTATATACAAGATTACTGAGAGTAGCCATTTTCCCTACTATTTTGAATTCGAGATGCTTGAAATACCTAGTAAGTGTTTTGCAGTTGCCCTAAACTCATCGACTTATGTCAATCTCTCTACCAAACTTTGAACTTAATAAATATGCAAACTACAATTGTAAAGATGTGTAAGCAAAATTGAAAGGGGATAAAAGAAAACAATGTATACCTTTATGCCCATTTGATCGAACACAATGAGGGCCTCATCCATGGAAGATCGATGGCGCCAGTAATAGTGAGCAGGAAGGAGTAGAAGGGGGGCACGGAAGCTGCAGATGTCGGTGTTTACCGCCAAGCCTGCTCAGGGATACCCTTAGCAGTAGGGTTTGTAGGTAGGGATCGACTGCTCTGGAACTCGATGGTGCAAGGTGATGAGGACATCCCTCCCAACGATACACCCATGCCTACTACGACACAAGGACCAATGACAAGCTGTCCATAAACCATCATCCATGAATGGGGTACTACTAAATTCTTGTGATGCTTTTCTTATTCTTAGGAAATTGGGACATGAACCAGATTGGAGGGAGAGCAAACACGACAAGAAAGCAAGTGTGGATGATCAGATTGGACCATACCAGTTCGGACCTCCAGGAAGGGGCAACTTCGGAAGGCCATAACTCTTAGCTCCGAATATTGTTTGAAGCCCATGAGTACTTGTTGGAAAGCTCCTGAAGTCTACTTTCAGATGGATCCAACCTCAAGATGAAATTCCAAAGGAGTTAAGCAGAATCGCCAAAATGACGTTCAGTCTTTCAGTCTTGGGCTGAGGCCCTTGTATCTAGTTCAGCCCACTAGGGGCCCATTCTAAGTTAGGGTTTACACCCCCCCCACGCCTCTTGGCTGCCCCCCCGACCTATATAAACCACCACCAGCCACCATTTGAGACTTGGGTTTTGTTTGGTTGTAAGTTTAGTTGTTGCTACTTCCTTGTAAACGCGTGTGTCGATTAGACCACCCGGTTTGCTCGATTCAGAACCCCAAATTCGTGTGTATCAGATTTATCCTTTGGGCAAGGTCTGTGTGCTATTTGCTTATCCACTTGTTCTTGCTTGTTCTTCAATTTGCTTGCAGGTTCAAGGTTGTTCTTGGCACAGCAAGAACAACACAAATTGGAGGTGGTGTAATTGTCGCTAAGGCGCAGCGCAGCCTTGTGGTGTTGTAGTCGGGCAGCACAACGTCGATCCTCATCAAATCGAGTTAACGTCGATCCTCATCAAATCGAGTTATCCCCCACTCTCATCGAAAGATCGGGAGCAAACCCCAGTGGGTTCCATCACAAGGAACACAAAGATTTAGACAGGTTCGGGCCGCGAGTTGCGTAATACCCTACGTCCTGTTTGGTTGTTTGTATTGTCTTAGGTGTTGATGATGTTTCGAGGGGGGTCCCTGCCCGCCCTTATATATCCGGGGGGGACAGGGTTACATGGAAAGTCCTAGCCCAGTACAGTTGGAGTCCTACATCAACACAATTGGGTAGTTTCCTTTGTACTGCAGCTAGTTCTACACCTATTCGGGTAGTTACAAGAGAGGCAAGGTATATCCATGAGCTATCTCTTACTCTAGAACATTCTATGCTTCTAAGCAGTCCCGCTGCACCGGGTCTGACAAGCCCCCGAGCTCTTCGTAGCCGAGTCCTGTAGGCGTCGAGCACTTAGCTGGGCGTCTTCGAGTACTTTGGGTAGTCAGAACATCCTTCTGGTTGCTTCTGGGCCTTTCTTCAGATACGTCGAGTAGTCTTCCAAGTACTACCGGATGCTCCGAGGCTGTGAGGTGCTCAAGCCCCGAAATTTTGATCATATATGGTGCGCGAAGTACTCACGCTCCATATGGAGTAGCCCCCGAGCCTTAGGTTGAATCGCAGAATCAGGCTGAGTGTCACTTCATTCTTTTTTATTTTCCAAAAGAATTGAAAAATAAATCTCTGATGTACATATCCCGCTGCCCCCGAGCCTTAAATCAAAATTCCTTATTCTGCGGGTAGCTCCCGAGCAAAGATTTAGAATTAAGGATCCAAGACGTATCCGAAAAGACTCCTTTTTCGGGTAAAACATCCCAGAAAAATGATTTGAAATGATACGCCACACTGATTGTACTTGAAATATCCTCAGAAATAAAACCCGAGATGTATATATCTTTACTGTGTACTCACATGGGATTGTACTGTATGGAGAATCTGCATTATTGCATCCGTGAGTGCTGCTACTGTAGCTTCACGGGTTGTCCTCCAGTAGGGTCCCTTGTGGCTATAAAAGGTGGGTGTGAGGCCTCTAGCAGAAGCACCAACATTCAGAAGCTATGGCTTATATTTGGTGTTCTTGCCCTCGCCCTCCTGAAGTTTGTGTAGTCCTTTCCAACAAAAGATGCTAGAAGAGAACTTGCGAGTGACAAGAGAAGTCCCTGCTACCTCATCCTGCAACCCCAATGCTCTCATCGGATCCATTTTGGACATCATGTCGTTGCATATTCCAATGAAGCAGGTTCTCTGTTGATGGGTTGAGTCTTGTTGTGTCACATCCTTGGGGTTGCCTGTTTCTGGGTGCCCAAGAACTGACATCTTTGGTAAGGAGACTTAATCTTGTCACAACGTATTCAGGGAGAAGGAGAAATTTCTCCGCAAAATGCTACTAGAGATCTTGCGAGGCGATTACTATAATCTGCCTCAAAATTCTTGAAACTTTTCTCCCAGAATACGAATATCATTATTCCCTTAATGGGAATAACAAGTTTGTACTTTGTCATGGCCTCGGGCCGATCTAGCTGCAGTAGGCCTCGACTAGAAGCTCCAGGCGGTGTGCATGCAGGCCTGAGTCATTGTAAAGCTAGTTAGGAAGAAGTACTCGAGTTGTAGTATCAAGTAGTTGTACTGTGTCGAGTACTTTTCTTTTATTCTGGAATGTAATCCCAGTAGAAGGAAGATGAGTCGAGTAGTTGTCAAGGGATGTGAGTGTTTTCTTTTTCCAGAATGTAATCTCAGAAAGAAGAAATGTCTTAGAAAATCCTGTGTTTTCCTCAATTAACAACTGACTGTCGGCCTTTTGAGTGTTTTACCATGTTGCCACCACCATTATAAAATGAAACGGTAACTAGGTTTTTACCCCACCGGCCGCCATTCTCCTTTTACTGTTTAGATCTATTCTTGCCCTCAAGCTCCCAGATCTAGAACTCCTTGCTTTTCCCTTGCTCCCAAATCCCCCTAGGGCTTAGCCATTGTATGCGCGTGAAGCGTTCTGTTGACTTTCGGATGGCACCAAAGAAGTCGAGCAAGGGGAAGGGTGTGGCTACGGAGCCAACCCGGGAAAAAGGATGGGTCGCAAGTAAGTGCTCTGAATCTGACCTAGAAACCTTAGTTTCTGCTGGTCTTTTGCTAGAGAAATCTGTCATCCAGTGGTGTCCTTCCTTTGGTGAGGATTGTCCGTATGAAAATACGGGCAAAATCATCACTTTCGTACCTTATTTGGAACGGGGATTATGGCTTTCTTATTCTTTTTTTTTTCTGGGCTCCTGCACTACTACAGGATCTAGCTTCATCACTTGACCCCCAATTCCTTTGTTCACATTTCTATCTTCATGCATTTGTGCGAAGCTTTTCTGGGCATCGAGCCCCATTTTGAACTCTTTCGATTTCTATTCCATCTTAAATAGCAACCAGATTCCTATGTTTTAGATGTAGTAGGAGGTGCGGGTTTACAGCTTAGACAGAAGAAGGATAAGGTTTATATCCCCTATAAGCTTAGCAACAAGGTAATTGACTGGAAACCCAAATGGTTTTATATAGAGAACCAATGGGAGAGCGTACCAGCGATTAGCCAAGGCCCTCCAATTCAATGGCCAGAGTGGAATAAGAAACCAGTCAATGAAAGTCAAATCTCAGAGCTACTCACACGGATTGCCGATCTTAGGCAAAATAATGTGACTGGAGAGGCTGTCATGTTCGACTAGATGAAAAGAAGGATCCAGCCGCTGCAAGCCCGCGAAACATTTGGTTTCCGGTATCAGGGAACAACTGATTCATCAAGATACTCAGAGGAAGAGATCTCGGATGAAGAAGTATTCAGTCGAGTGCAACGACTGCTAAGGGATGTAAAGAAAATAACCGTTGTTCCTGATACTTTTTTCTGCTGCGAATCCTCCGAAGCAGGTATTAATAAGAGTAGTCGATTTGTAGTAATCAAGTACTTTATCTTAGTGTGATTCTGATAGAATTTTGCTTTCTGTAGGATGACGTGGAATGTTTTATGAGTAGTCCTCCACCGCCAGGCACTTATTCGTCCTTTCCATGCGCTCTTATACTGTCAACCAAGTCCTAGCCTGTTCATATGAAATCTTATATAAACAGTACTGATGTCTAACCTTGGTTGTGCAGATGAAGACGCGGCTGAGGAGAGGAATGACGGGAGGCAAAGCCCCACTCCAAGTGCAGATACCCAGGCCGGGCATCCGAAAGGTGCGCAGTCAGTCATGAGGAAGCGCTACGGCTCCTCACAAACTACTATCGATAGGTAAGTAGCTAGTTGATTGCAATTGAGTACTTTCGTCTTCGATTTGCTGGTTTTGATAAATTTTTTTGCCTTTTGCTATTCCGGCGGCCAAGATGCCACGGACTTCAGCATCTGGGGATGATGCTGTGGTGGGATAAACCGTCCCTGCCACCATAGCGGACCCATCAAAGGGGACTAGGACTACTTTACTAGCGAGTAGTTCCAATATAGATAATGCCAGAAATATGGGTAGCCAGGCTGTCATTGTGAAGCCTACCCGAAAGTTTGGCATCAAGAAGCTTGCCGTGAAGGGGGCATCTATGTAAGTTCTTGTTAAACTTGTCTGTAGATTTGGCTAAGTATCAAATATAATTCAACTACTTCGTGTTGACAGTGATGTACTTCTGGGGGTAAGAGGGGAAACTGAGGATGACTCAGCCCCCAAATCGGCAGTGGAGAAGCCCCCGAGTACTCCAGAGATGAGTGCTCGCGAGGCGGAGAACATGGCAGATGCCATGCTTCGAGATTCTCCACTTCCGGATGCCGAGAGGAGCAATGAAGGGCACCCGCAAGGTAGTGGAAGCGACAAGCTTCCAGAGGAGGAGGGTGGCGAGAAGCTTCCTGAGGGAGGCAACGAGAAACTGCCTGAAGACACCCCTACAGGTAAACTTATAATGTCTTATTCTGATAGAGTACTTCCTTCTCTTTTAGTTTTGTGAGCTAAGTTTTTCCTCTAAATTCCCGAAATATAGGAGATATTGTAGAGAAAGTTACAGATGTGCCAGAAAAGGCCATCTCTGAGGTGCGGGCAAGTGCTTCCCAGGTTCATCGGGAAGTGTCGTGCCACAAGAGAAGCTAAAGCTTGCATTCAAACTGCTGGGGGTAAGTAGTCGAGTATCTCGAGTACTTAAGTATAGATCGAGTAGTGTGTACTGATCCTTTTGTTTTTATTTTTTTGGCAGGAGGTGTTGGGGCAGGAGGGTAGCCAGGCCCAGGACATTATGGAGCTAAATGCTCTGAAAGAGCGGGTAAAAACGCTCACGTCCAAGAAGTCTGCCATTCACGAGAGGATCAAGAAGCTCTCCAAGGCCAAGAAAGGTTAGTCTTTAGTATATATGATGCAGTCGACTAGATTGTTCTGCCTGGTGTTTATAAGATTTTTCTTTTAATCGAGTACACAGCTTGCTCAAAATCATTAAGGATTAAGGAAAGCTTGGTACTGGATCTAAAGATTCTTATGTACCGAAATGCAGATGAAATCGAAAAGCTCAGATCCTCTGCTGGGTGCTGCTCTTCCAATTGCACAATGACTATCACTGCTGGAGGAAGTGCAGGTGGATCTTGCTTGATAGTAGCTTAGGCTTCTATGATCGTGGGGGGAGTAGTTTCCATGTTGTCGGAAAGATACTCGTCGAAATCATCAGAATTGTAGTCGTCGAGGTTGAGATGCTCTGCGGAGTCATCCTCGGGTTCATGGACTTCGGAGATGCGAACCATGAGGATTTCACAGCAAAGATCTTGAATTTCTTGGCCTTGTTTGCTTGAGGGCGGGTCTAGTGGAGTGCTCTGCTGGAAGGGAAGATCTGTTGGCTGAGAGCCAGAGGCGTTAAGATCTTGTGTCTCCTTTTGGTGCACTGTCCGTCCTTACAGCGTTGCATATACGACCAAGTTTGGGAGGGAGTCCTGATCGGACTTGGAATTCTTAGTCGAGCTGGACTCGACTTGTTTGTTGTATTGGATTAGGTCGTCCAGCTCATCTTCCGAGTTGGAAGAGTACCCGGAGTAGGAATCGATTAGTCCACCGATTTTAGTGTATGTGTGCTTTGGGTGAGCGAGAAGCGGAATGCCCATCTCTACGCGGAGGGCGTTCTCGTTCATCCAATGTAGCCATGATTGCGTGAGAGTCAGTCCTTCAGGCTCCTTAATCCAGGATTTGTCCAAAATTGACTTGCTGGATTGTTCTGGAGCTTTGGATTTTCCCTTTTTGAGTTTGGCGAGTTCCCAGTGGGCATTAGTATTCTTCGGTGGTTGTACCATAGCGTCCATGAACAGATCGACACTATTAGACCAGTCTTCGAGATCATCGAATGGTTCAAAGTTATCGAGGCTGTTCATGAATTGGTCAAAATCCTGGTTGAACGAGGAATCTGCTGGTTCAGGAATTCGAGTGTGGGCAGGTTTCGGTGAAGCATTCTGAGGTTTCCTGGAGAAAGACGGTGCCATCCGAGCAAGCCGGGGGTTTGTCATTCTAGATCTCCCGCGGATTCCTCCTCCCGGTTCCTGCTTTCCGCTTTGCAGAGTACCTTCAGCCATCTTAACGCGGTTGGCGAGCTTGGAATCTACTCGATCGATCCCAGAATGTACATCACCCGATCGTTCATGTGGTGGGTTCAGTGCTTCTGGGTTCTGCTGTGACTTAGATGAGCCAAGGGCGGATTCTGCAAGTTTGATGCATCCCTTTATTGATCGTGAAACTTGATCTACTCCATCGAGTAGTTTTGAGTTGTTGATCCTGGGGCATTTGATTGACTTGAGATAAGTCAAGTATTTTCCGAGGGTTTCGGAAAAGTGAGGTTTTTCGGAGTCAGCTTGTATCGAACTCGACTGACCCGAGAATTAGAGTTGGAGTTGGCACGTTTTCTGTAGTATCCGAACTGGGATCGTGTAGAGCTCTTTTCCTGTCGAGATCAGCGATCTCGCAGATGTCGGCGGGTTGGAGGACGGTTTTCGGTTTAGGCGAGTTGGGCGTGACAAGGTGGCTAGAGAAGCCGCCCGATCCATCAGCCATGCAGGCCCAAGAACCGAAAACAAGGGTTGTGCCCTCAGGCAGGTTGCTGGCGTCGCTTGATCCGGCCATCGAATTCGCGGATGAACTCACTGAATCACCTACTTGGCGCGCCAGCTGTCGGTGTTTACCGCCAAGCCTGCTCAGGGATACCCTTAGCAGTAGGGTTTGTAGGTAGGGATCGACTGCTCTGGAATTCGATGGTGCAAGGAACACAAAGATTTAGATAGGTTTGGGCCACGAGTTGCGTAATACCCTATGTCCTGTGTGGTTGTTTGTAATGCCTTAGGTGCTGATGATGTTTCGAGGGGGATCCCTGCCTGCCCTTATATATCCGGGGGGACAGGATTACATGGAAAGTCCTAGCCCAGTATAGTTGGAATCCTACTTCATCACAATCAGGTAGTTTCCTTTCTACTGCAGCTAGTTCTACGCTTATTCGGATAGTTACAAGAGAGGCAAGGTACATCCATGAGCTATACCATACTCCAGAACATTTTATGCTTCTAAGCAGTCACGCTGCCCTGGGTCTGATAGCAGATGCTCCAGACCATTGCAGATGTTGCCGAGCTGCTGTCCAGCACCTCGCCACCTCCTCCAACCTTGAGTCCCAGACCAACAGTGACGATTGAGACCATGGATATCATGGCAAATCGAGGAGCAATGAACTAAGATGGACACAAACAAGAGAAACAGAACAAAATCAAATCCAGAGTCGCCATGCTGAGCAGAGCAGGGCTCACAGTGGCAGGTGCGGCACCGTGACGGGAGCCGTCGTCCCACCGCGCGCCGCCGGAGAGGGAGGCCGAGCGCGCGCCGTGAGCACTACTCCTCCGAGCCGCCCGCACGCACGGAGCTCGGAGCGCCCGGATCCGGCCGCCGCCGCCACCATAGGAGGTCGCGGGAGGAGGGGGGACGAGGGGCAGAGCGCCGGCCACCGCAGATCTGCCATGCCCTGCGCGGATACAGCCTCCTCCGTTCTTGTCCTCCGCGGTGGCCCAGCTTAGCGCGGCGCGGCGGCACGGGTGGCCCGGCGTGACCCCGTGGCTCGCGCCGGGGAGGGAGGTCAGACTGGAGGACGGAGGCGGCGCCCAGCCCGGTACCCTGCACGGGATCTAGCCGTCGGTCGGATCCGCGGTGGCCGGTGCGAGGCACGGCGGCACTGCTGCTCGGGCAGGAGGACGGAGGCGGTGCCTGGAGCTCGCGAGCCTGCCCACTGCCATGGCCGTTCGATGGCCCGATCCAACGGTCATTGCTTTTCCGGGCGACGTGGCACGCTGTGCTTCCAGAGAATGGCGCGGGGCGGGACGCGGTTTCGTGCGCCTACACTGGATTGGGTCAGTGTAGAATTCGGTGTTTACCACTCAGCGGAAGTGCAACACATGGAAGGTTGCAGGATTGAGAGGTGAGAAAATATTAATGCACAAACATTGTAATTGCTAATATGCATAAACAGGAAATCACAATTAACAATATCTGTAATTTGTTTCAAACTTTTGTATCAAAATATTATTGATCCTACTGATCTTGTTCATAAACATGCGCATTTGTACCGTATTGCATATGGTAAGAAAATAATAAAAAATTTAGTGGACCGATTTAGATTATGTTAGGCATATAAGGGCAAGTACAATGGCCAGACGGCGCCGTCGACTTGCATCGTTTGAAGTAAAATACGATGATGCAAAGGGTATTAATCACGGAGAGAGACAGAAGCCATCGGCTCGTTCGTCGACTGCAGTCGCTCATGCTCCGAGGCAAATCGCCGACTCCCACCGCGCATTGTACGAGCTGAGATGACTTGTTGACAGCGACCGAGGATCTTTTGCTCCATATTCTGCATCTCTCATGTATGCAAAATAATGGCTACAAAATTAAATTATGTACTCGATCACCATGATTTATGTATCAAAAGATGAATTAAATATCTTGCAGACAGCTAAATAGACGACCTGTTGTACAAATTGTCTATTTAGCTATATGTGTATATCAAATAGACAGCAGCTGTCTAGGCTGTTGTACATGCCCTAAGATTGTGGCCTATGTATGAGTGACAAATGTAGTAGAAGATTGTATATGTTTTCAAATAAAGAGAATGACAACTGATTTACCTCAGTGTAACTTTTATATAGTTCGATAAAATTCAATGGTCTAGCAAAAAACACATCTATAGCTTATACGAAATACAAAGCAGGTATGAGCTGCACTTCATTACTTTAGATACCATTAATTTAGTAGAAAACAAAGATAAGAACCCAAAACGTTGAGTTCCAGTTTGGATCTATCCATGTACGAGGTGGTAATCATAAACACAACTGCTTAAAAGGACTGTCTTATGTGATCCTGCTGGAGAATAGAGGGTAGGCCACAATCTAAATTTATTTTGACTGAAGAAATAGTAGTAATACAAATTAATGAAAGAAAGTGAGACAACCATGTATATATTACAGCCCTAACGCAGATAGCCCAAGTAAAATAATTAGAGGGACTAAATAAACAAGGTATACTGGAATAAAGTGGTAAAAAAATAAATAAAAAAAAGAAATGACCACAAGCTGATTACAGAAGAGCTTCAGCCATCAACATTGTGGTGTCACCTTGGACAGAAAGTACAGCTGCTTGATTGCTACCATTATCTTAAATTGAACTTAATCATGTATCATCAATGGGAGATGGTGTGCAGAGGTGAACAGTCCTAAGCTTCAGTTGTGCTTCTTATTTCGGTCAAGAAACTTATGATTATATCAGGAGAAGTTGTTGACACCAGATTTTGGCACGTGTCAAGGAAGAGTGTTGCAAAGGAGAAAAGGTTCTGCGTCGTATGATCGGTAAATTTGGGGAGATGATCGTGTGCTACGGTCAAAGATCTTGCTGACCGAAAAGGAGGAGGTTGACCAGATATTTTGGCTTCGGTTTGGCAAGAGTTGTCTTATTTTTAAAATAGTTTTTATTTCTTAAGATAGAATCGTGCTTTGCCATGATAGGCTAGGATTACGTTAGCGTGGGGTATAAATATGAACCCCCCGGCTATTGTAAAGATTGATACATATCCAAATAAAAAAATTCTACTACTTGCAATTTACTTTCTCGTCGGCAACTTCGCCATCTTTTCTTTTCTACGAGTTCTTTCAAGTTGACCAAGGACGCCTCACATTCGAGCGACTTGGTTTGCTGGTAAGTTTTCGTTTGCCGAATAAATCTGAGCTTTAGCTTCCGGGCGCATCGTTGTGGCTTCGTTCAGACCTATTCAAAATTTACCGAATTTATCTAAGCTTTGATCTCGGGTGCATCGCTGTTTTCTCGTTTAGATTCATTCACAAACTACCTAGCTTAGTGATCTATTTAATCGGCTGTAAGCTCCTTATTTATCACGGTAAATCTTGTAAGGCCGATTATATTTGATCATAAGCTTAGCTTTCTCCAGATCCATACATTCGTGGGTTTGTACGATGTTACCTGGCACGTGTCGGCTTTAGATCTAGCCGTCTAGTTGCTTATCGGCATCGGTAACTCATTGCCGATCCCTTGTAGATCGCTTTTATTACACGCTTATTATACCCGATCTTTTGTCATCTTCTGTATCGGCAGAGTCTTACTGATACCCCACATAAGAGTGATTCGGAAATCCAGCCGATACACTCTTGAATCTGACGGTTTGCTATTTCCTTGTCAATTTACAGGTCAAATTGACTGGCACGCCTTGATTCAAATCTAGTGCAGTCCGGCCTTGGCGTACGAGGCTCCTGGGCTTGGTGTGTGATCATCTCGCATCAACACATCTTTTGGCACGCTCGGTGGGACAGAAATATCAAGATGTCAACTGATGGGAAAGCAGAGGTTTCTGAGCATAATCAGATCCCGATCGACAAGGATAAGCTGAAAGAAGAACAAAAGGCAGAACTCTAGGCGATCATGGAAGCTTTGGAGCGGCAGTGCCTCTTATCCTACAGTACCAACAGGAGTGGAGAGGTAATCAAAAAGTACAATTTTCTTACTCTTCCACCCTACAATGAGTCACAGAAGGAGGACAAGATGACACACCAGATGAATCAGGCGATCGGACATGCTTTCGTGAATCATGCTCTGATCATGGCTAACTATGTTCACAATGCTGTGCTCAAGACGCTACAAGATAGGGGGACACCTGGCTTTGTGGGACCGGCCTATCAACAGGCCAGTCATATGGTTTTTTCTCCTACTGGATAGGCTACTGGAACATCACAGATTCATCCTCAAGCTCAGGCAGATGAGGGTATCATAGATGCACAGCCGATTAGGACTGTGGCGTCAACTCAGTTTCCTCCTGTGTACACCAATTTCACGCCTATGGCTACTTATGCACAGGGAAGCTTTATGTCAGGATACCCAGCTGGATGGGATCCTACTACTGGGCTTGGTATGCCTCCAGAATACATGATTCCATCTCCAACAGAGCAACTAAGTACATCGGCTTCTCTGCCGATGAATCATCAAGCCAATGCGTCGGCTCCACAGCCGACCCAGCCTCAAGATACCGCACCAGCTTCACAACCAGCGGTTACACCTACATCAGTGCTTTCGCTAGCAAGGCCAAACAACATGTCGGCCCCATGGCCGACGCCTCAACAACAGAATCTGGCAATGATACTGCAGCCCAAATCTCCTACAGAAGTCCTGGCAAATAGGATTCCCCGTGCCAATGGAGTTACCTGGGTTTTCCATGATCTTGCGACTGGTTTTGTGTGTCACGTGAACGTGCCTCCTGTAGCACAGCAACAGCCTAGTCAAAGGACAGCGCAGAGCAGTCATGGTAATGAGATGGTGCTCTACCAATCACCATCTAATCAACCCCCTCAGCCAGTTACACAGACTGCATCGGCTGCTCAGCCGATGAATACACCAAATGTCCAGCCAACATCGGCAACCTTGCCGATGATTCCACCAATACCGCAGGCAACATCAGCTGGTGGTCAACAAATTGACTGGGCATCCAAGATTGCTGAGGTAATGAGAGATCAGTTTGGTTTGAAGCCAAAGTAGCAGAATCTGATGTACAGAACTCCATATCCGGCTACTTATGATTAGCTGCCATTGCCCCACAAATACAAGCTTCCAGATTTTATCAAGTTTTATGGACAAGGGGAAGTCTCCACAGTAGAACACATCAATAGATTCATCATACAGTGTGGAGAAGCGGCTCAGCAAGACACATTAAAAGTGTGTTTGTTTTCTCTGTCTTTGTCTGGATCATCCTTCACGTGGTTCACGATGTTGCCAGCCAACTCCATTATATACTGAGCCGATCTGGAGAAACAGTTCTACCAGTTCTTCTACTCTGGTATAGAAGAGATGAAACTGACCAATTTGACCAACCTGAGGCTAAGGAATGATGAATCGGTCGCTGCCTTTATTCAGAGATTCAGAGATGTCAAGAACCAGTGCTCTAGTCTGGTTCTATCTGATCAGCAGCTTGCAGAGGTTGCCTTCCAAGGACTCCTGCCACAAATCAAGGAGAAGTATGCTTCCCAGGAGTTCTACAGCATCAGTCAGATGGCCAACAGAATGACAGGGGAGGCAAGACCGTAAGAGCAGAAGAGAGGCAACTTTCAGAAGAAAGTCAATTTCGTTGACTGCTCAGATACTTCTGATTCAGATGATGATCTGATGGTGGGATCGGCTGAATGGGTTCAGAACAATAAGAAGCCGATCTCATGTCCTTTCGGTAAAAAAGAACCCGAGAAGTATGGGTTTGATATTCCCAAGGCTGACAAGATCTTCGACCTGTTGCTGTCAGAGGGGCAGATTAAGCTAAAGCCATATCACAAGATCCCGACAGATCAAGAGTTGAAGAATATCAAGTACTACAAGTGGCACAATGCAGCATCTCATGACACCAATGAGTGCAAAGTATTTCGTCAGCAGATACAATCGGCTATAAAATAGGGTAGACTCAAGTTTGAGACATCCAAAAAGCCGATGAAGATTGATGGGCATCCGTTTCCAGCAAACATGGTGGATGTTGGAAAGAAAGGGAATGAATTACAAACGAAGATGCTCACATCACAATCAGCCAAGGAATCTGAGGCTGTTGATCCCAAAGTGCAGATAACGGCCGATGAAGCCAAGGGTAAAGAGCCGCAACAGAAAGAAGAATCGGTGGCACCAAAGAAGAAGATCACGTCTCAGATGTTGCTGAACAAGTTCCAACGTGATCAAGAAAGGAGACAGTACAGAGAAGAGTCTACACGACGACATGAAGGGCACTGGAGATGTCCTTTCTTTGTGTACTGTTGTGAGGCAGGTTTGACTCTGTCGACAGTGGATAACTATCCAGAGTGCAACGGTTTCTATCGTGAAGACCGATCGCATAAGAAGCCACATTTCGACCAAAGACCTCGAGGGCCGATCATTATAGAAAGGGATGATGACAGACACATCTCTGTGCATGATCAGCTAGGGGGCAGGGTTTCAGTGCATGATCGGCTGGGGGCAGGACCATGCTACATGATCCTGTAGGAGGAAGGATTTCTGCCGATGAGCGAGTTGAGCGGGTTGCTGCTGCTCAAGTTCCAGATGAATATCCACACTGCAGAGATCTGGAGAGAGAGCCTGTTTATGATAATATTGATTGGCCTCGATGGTGCCCAAGAGGTTTGGCCATGTCACAGAAGAGATGAGTTCAGAGGCTGCGTTAGATAGAGGCACTAGAGGAAGAGGAAAGAAAAGAGGCTCCCAGGAAGGAGTCATGTCAGAAGTTTGGCGTGTTAAACCAAAGGCTGATGAAGGGTAGCAATCAGGATCATCGGCCACATCGGTTAACATAGCTTCCATGCTTCTACCGATCCAAGCAGTCGGTTCTCCCAACCGTTCCTAATGGATGAGTTCCTAGAAGATGAAGAGAAGTTGGGACATAGGTTCACGTCGGCCGATGCATTGGAAGAAGTAGACATTGGAGATGGAGATAGACCAAGGTCGATGTTTATTAATGCTAAATTAGATCCTGAGTATAAGCAAGAATTAGTGAAGCTGTTGAAAGAATACAAAGATTGTTTTGTTTGGGAATATTATGAGATGCCAGGTTTGGATCCGTCTATTGTTGAACATCTGTTGCCTATCAAACCTTGGTATCGGCCACATCAGCAAGGTTCATGGCGGTGTAATCCCAAGATCTTACCAGATATAAAGGCTGAGATCACAAAGTTAATAGAAGGAAAGTTCATCAGGCAGTGCAGATATGCTGAGTGGATTTCCAATGTGGTTCCTGTATACAAGAAGAATGGGAAACTGTGTGTGTGCATTGACTTCAGGAATCTCAACAAATCTACGCCGATGGATGGTTACCCAATGCCGGTTGCCGATATGTTGGTGGATGCTGCTGCAGGGCATAAAGTGATCAGTTTCATGGATGGGAATGCTGGATATAATCAGATATTCATGGCTGAGGAAGACATTCATAAAACTGCATTTAGATGTCCATGTCTTGTCATTTTGTTCGAATGGATTGTCATGACTTTTGGATTGAAGAACGTTGGAGCAACATACCAAAGGGCTATGAACTATATTTTCCATGAGATCATCGACAAGATTGTTGAGATTTATATTGATGATGTTGTGGTGAAATTCAAAGGATGTCAAGAACATTTGACCGACCTACGCAAAGCTTTGGAATGTACCAGAAAGCATGGATTGAAGATGAATCCTAACAAGTGTGCATTTGGTGTGTCGGCTGGTCAGTTCCTTGGGTTTATGGATCATGAAAGAGGGATTGAGGGACCAAAAAGGCGACCAGAGGGGGGGTGAATGGGAGCCGATTAAAATTTATCGCAATCAGAAAGATCGGCTTAGACCTGAAGTACACGCCCAACCCTAGAGTCCTAGGCACAGTGTGGAGTAGCTATGGTGGAGCTACACCAACACAAGAAAGCCCTAGGAACAAACAAGATCCAATGCGGAAGCAAACACCGAAACACAGCACAAGAACCAGCACGGTATAACTCATCGGTTGATCCGACGCACAGTTTTGAACAGCGTCGGTTCAACCGATGAGCAGAGCCGGCAGCAGAAAGAAACGAGCACAAGTTGATCTGGCGTGGAGATTGACACGGCGTCGGTTCAACCAGTGTTAGCGCACACCGGATAATCCGACAAAATCTAATCCAATCGCCGGTGCAGTTGTCCAGAGGGACTGCAAAATGACTTAGTGGTCACCGGTTTAACTGACGTTAAGAAAAGCCTATACGCCGGTGCAACGGGCCAAACAACAAAACCCTAGCATACAACTTCAAAGCGTCGGTTCATCCGATGATAGGAAACACAGAGTCCAGAAATGTTTTTCCAGCCCGCGACCTTTGGAAACTTCGATGATTGGAGGGTCGAATCAAGTCCAAAGGAGCTCAAATTTTGCAGGCATGATCACAAAGGACTTGTGAACATGTCCACTGAAGGAATCGATGAATCACTCCATGGTTTGGGAGGAATCGAGGAATTCCGAGCAAACACGGGGGTTTTCTTTAGAATGCCAAGAACTTCGATTCGAGTGAACTCGTGATTCCAGGGGGATTAGCACTAGGTTAGATGTATTAGAATCATTACAAAGAGTCACTCTATCATCAGAAAACCACTCATCATCTCGTGCTCAAGATTCGACGAGGAAAATCGAAATCATCCAAAACAAGGCACAAATCGTACGAGATTGAATTGAATTCAAAACCCCGGAGGGCACAAGGAGGATTGGGCCTCCTTTCCTGACAAATCTCAGTACAAAAGTCTCAACAATCCATACCTCTTGTTCTCATCCTTGAGAGGAAGGAGAAGAGCAGGGAGAAAGGGAGCCACGGGAGATCGCCGCAGTGGTAGCACTCGGGGTTCTTCTTCCTCTGCCTGTTGTGGTAGACACGCTGGAACTTGTTGATGAAGTGGTTCAGATCACCGCAGTGGTAGCACTCGGGGTTCTTCTTCCTCTGCCTGTTGTGGTAGACACGCTGGAACTTGTTGATGAGGAGGCACAAGTCGTCGTCGCCCAGTGTCTCTAGCTGCTCATCTGTAACAGAACGCAAAGAGGCAAGAGAAAAGCCAAGAGCAGAGTTAGCGTTAGAGCTCGATCCACGTGGGCCAGTCACAAGAGCGATGCTCTTGGAAGGAGGGGCACCATTGAGCTTGGCTCGTGTCTGGTTATCCACCTCCGTGGCCTTGAGCTTGCTGAAAAGCTCATTCACGGTCAGAGTCTCATAGCCTGCAGACTCGATGATCGTGCTCACCTTGAGATCCAACACATAGCGGTCAAGTGCGTAGAGCAACCTGAGGGCCTTCTCGTGCTCTGTGTAGTCAAGGGTATCAGTAGATCTGTTCACACTGAGTTTGTTCACGATCGATTGAAACTAACTGAACATGTCGCCAATGCTCTCACCCGGCCCCTGTGTGAAGTTCTCATATTCACACCGGTGAGTCTCGAACAGTCTAGCCTTAACCTGAGGTGTGCCCTCGTGGTAGTTCTCAAGGCGCGTCCAGACTTTGTGGGCTTCCTGAAAACCCTGGACGCGTGAGAACTCCGCATGAGAAACGCTAGCGAACAAGGCATTGACAGCCTTGGCATTAGCCTCGTGCTCGGAGACCTGAAGAGGAGATGTCCGAACGGTAAGCACCTCATACGCCTGGTTCTTGGTGATATCCCAGAACTCAGCTCCCATGCTTTGCAAAAAGGCACGCATGCGAACCTTCCAATAAGCATAGTCCTCGCCGGAAAACACTGGGATCTTACCAAGACTCGCCATGGTCGCCAAGTGGTTTTCAAACCGGTTAAGGTACTGAAAACCTCAACCAAGCTCTGATACTAATTGAGGGACCAAAAAGGCTACCAGAGGGGGGGTGAATGAGAGCCGATTAAAATTTATCACAATCGGAAAGATCGGCTTAGACCTGAAGTACACGCCCAACCCTAGAGTCTTAGGCACAGTGTGGAGTAGCTATGGTGGAGCTACACCAACACAAGAAAGCACTAGGAACAAACAAGATCCAACGTGGAAGCAAACACCGAAAAACAACACAAGAACCAGCACGGTATAACTCACCGGTTGATCCGACGCATTGTTTTGAACAGCGTTGGTTCAACCGATGAGTAGAGCCGGCAGCAGAAAGAAACGAGCACCGGTTGATCCGGCATGGAGATTGACATGACGTCGGTTCAACCGGTGATAGCGCACACCGGATAATCCGACAAAATCTAATCCAATCGCCGGTGCAGTTGTCCAGAGGGACTGCAAAATGACTTAGTGGTCACCGGTTTAACCGACGTTAAGAAAAGCCTATATGCCGGTGCAATGGGCCAAACAGCAAAACCCTAGTAGCTGAAAAACCTACTCATCAGTTGATCCAACGCATACAACTTCGAAGCGTCGGTTCATCCAATGATAGGAAACACAGAGTCCAGAAATGTTTTTCCAGCCCGTGACCTTTGGAAACTTCGATGATTGGAGGGTCAAATCAAGTCCAAAGGAGCTCAAATTTTGAAGGCATGATCACAAAGGACTTGTGAACATGTCCACGGAAGGAATCGACGAATCACTCCATGGTTTGGGAGGAATCGAGGAATTCCGAGCAAAAACGGGGGTTTTCTTTAGAATGCCAAGAACTTCGATTCGAGTGAACTCGTGATTCCAGGGGGATTAGCACTAGGTTAGATGTATTAGAATCATTACAAAGAGTTACTCTATCATCAGAAAACCACTCATCATCTCATGCTCAAGATTCGACAAGGAAAATTGAAATCATCCAAAACAAGGCACAAATCGTACGAGATTGAATTGAATTCAAAACCCCGGAGGGCACAAGGAGGATTGGGCCACCTTTCCCGACAAATCTCAGTACAAAAGTCTCAACAATCCATACCTCTTGTTCTCATCCTTGAGAGGAAGGAGAAGAGCAGGGAGAAAGGGAGCCACGGGAGAGAGGAGGCCGCCAGTCCAGGAGGGGTGGGTGTTCTATTGGTGCCAGGTGCGAGGGGAGAGAGGAGAGGGGTGAGGGGTATTTAAGGTGCCTACGCAGGGGGTCCAAAATACCCTCGACTCAAACTAGACACTAAAACGCCCGTAGGGGCAAAACCGGAAATATGTACACGATCTCATCCGACGGCGGAGTTTCTTTCTTTGACTCGAAGTCTTCTCCGCGATGCCGCCATGTTGTTGAAGATCCGGTTCGCGGTTTTTGGGGGTCCGCGAAACCCGGGTAATTGGCCGGTTTTGAGAAAAACCGCCAAAACTCCACGCGCGGGAAGATTCCCACCTCCACGCCGTGGCCCTAGACACTGTTCCCACCTCGGCCTTCTGACGGCCCTAGACGCCGCCCGACGCCCGTCACCTCCTCTCCTGCAGCGAGGCACTAGACACCATCGACACCCGTCACCTCCGTCAGTCCCGAGACCGACGCCCGCGCCTCCACGACTTGGCGTCTTCAACCGCCATCCGCCTCCTTGGTTTTGTGGCGCAAACCAAGAAACCCGCCTTCTATCGCTGCTTGCGCCCTCGATCCAGGAGTGGACGCCACAGCTGCCGCCTGGCACGAGCTCCGGTCCCGGCTGCCCTTCACCGCCATCCACCGCACGGTCCATCGGCCACAGCACCTCCACGACAGCTCTCCATCGACACTAGACGCCCGTGTACCTGCGATCCAAAGACAAAGCGCACGATCACACCGCACGGTTGACAATTCACTCATCACAAGCAGGATAGAGTACTCAACATTCCTCAAGGATTGAGATCAGTTAGAAAACTATTGCAGCCATTAACAAAGTAGTGGCTCCAGAAACAAAAGTTGAACTTCAATCGTTGATCGGCAAGATTAATTTTATTCGGAGATTTATTGCTAATCTTTTCGGTAAAATACATTGGTTCAGTCTTCTATTGAAGTTGAAGGCCGATCAGAAATTTGTATGGGGAGAAGCACAACAAAAGGCATGGGATGAAATCCAGTAGTATCTAACATTGCCTCCTGTGTTGATTCCACCACAAAAGCACAAGCCGTTTAAATTATATTTATTGGCTGATGAGCGTGCATCGGGTCGGCCCTTATTCAAAAGTTCGAGGGAAAAGAACATGTGATATATTTCGTTAGAAGAAGACTCTTGGATGCTGAAACCAGGTATTCTCCTGTTGAAAGATTATGTCTTTACTTATACTTTTCTTGTACCAAGCTTAGACACTATCTGTTATCGACTGAGTGTGTTGTGGTAAGCAAAGATGATGTTATTAAATACATGCTCTCATTGCCGATTTTGAGTGGGAGAATTGGAAAATGGATTCTGGCCTTGTCTGAGTTTGATCTGAGATACGAATCGGCTAAAGCAGTCAAGGGGCAAGTCATGGCCGATTTTGTTGCTCATCATTGTGGGCCAGAATTAGGAGTTGTTGATCTAGTTCCTTGGACATTATTTTTTGATGGTTCATCATGTGCAGTTGGATCTGGTATTGGCATTGTCTTGGTGTCGCTTCGGGGGGCAATGTTTGAGTTGTCTTTTCCTTTAGAAGCTACTACTACCAATAATCAGGCTGAGTACCAGGCTTTGCTTAAAGGAATTCGGTTGTTGCAAGAAATCGAAGCTGATGCAGTTGAAATATTTGGGGATTCCATGTTGGTGGTTAATCAGTTGATCGGCATATATGAATGTAAAAATGATATCTTGCAGGTCTATCATGAAGAGTGTTGCCGATTACTGAAAGAATTCAAAAAGGTGACCATAGAACATGTACCCAAACTTTATAATGGAGTTGCTAATCGGCTGGCACAGCATGCTTCTGGTTATCGGTCGATAGAAGGTGTGATGACTTTGGAATTGCCTGCCGATGATTGGAGGAGAGAAATTGTGGAGTATTTGAAAAATCCCTCCAAGAAAGTAAGCCGAAGGATCAGATTTCAGACGACTAAGTATGTGTTGCTTGAAGGAGAATTATATTATCGGGTGATTGATGGAGTTCTACTCAGATGCCTTGACAATGAGGAAGCTAAGGTCTTGATGGGAGAGATACATGAGGGTGTCTGTGGTTCACATCAATCAGCATACAAAATGAAGTGGGTAATCAGGAGAAATGGATACTTTTGGCCAACCATGTTAGAAGATTGCTTCACTTATTATAAGGGTTGTCAAGGGTGTCAGAAATTTGGAAATATGCAGAGAGCACCGGCATCGACTATGAATCCTATCATTAAGCCGTGGCCATTCAGAGGTTGGGGAATTGATTTAATTGGACAAATTTACCCATCATCCAGCAAGAATCACAAATTCATACTGGTAGCAACGGATTATTTCACCAAATGGGTTGAAGCGATTCCTCCGAAGACTGTGACATCCAAAGAGATGATTGAATTTGTGAAGGAACATATTATTTATCGGTTTGGTACTCCGCAGACTATTACGACCGATCAAGGCAGTATGTTTATTTCAGAGGAGTTTGGAGAGTTTGCTGCAAGTATGGGAATTAAATTGTTGAATTCTTCTCCGTATTACGCTCAAGCCAATGGTCAGGCAGAAGCTTCCAATAAAGGGATCATTAAGTTCATTAAGAGAAAAATTGAAGAACAGCCAAAGAAGTGGCATACGACTCTTAATGAAGCTTTGTGGGCCTACAGAATGTCTTGCCACGGGGCTACTAAAGTGTCTCCATATCAATTAGTTTATGGGCATGAAGTTGTACTTACATGGGAAATTCGGCTTGGTTCTAGACGGGTTACATTCTAGGATCAGTTAACAGCCGAAGATTATACTACATTGATGAAGGATGAGTTGAAAGATTTGGCTGGGCATCGGCTGAATGCTCTCATCAATATCGAGGCTAACAAAGCTAGAGTGGGCCGATGGTATGATAAGAAAATCAAAGCCAAATCTTTTGACCAAGGACACTTGGTGTGGAAACTGGTCTTGCCGATAGGGACAAAAGACCCCAAATTCGGCAAGTGGTCTCCAACATGAGAAGGGCCATACAAAATTAGCAGATGTGTTTCTGGGAATGCGTACATTCTAGAGACATTGGAAGGAGAAGAGTTTTTCAGCGCACTTAACGGCAAATATTTGAAAAAATATTACTCAAGTGTGTGGGTAGATGCATAGCCGATTATGTGAGGAGATCGGTTGGTTTTGAAATAGCCGATACAGAAAGTGTATCGCCTTTAGCGCAAAATAAGAAAAGACTTGATCGTATCATAATATGTTCGAGTGTTTTCATGGCCGATATGACACATATCGCCCTTAGGTCCAAAAATCAAATTTGGAACATATGGTTTGCATCTTCTGTTCGATTTTGGTCTCGAAGGTGTGTTAGTTTGTTCAGCGCAATGATTGCAAGATAGAAATTAACACAAAGCACAGTGAAGACAGAGAACAGAAGCAAAGGGGGAGGAAGCCAATCCATTAATTATATTTACAAAAGGGCCAGATAGGCTATTACATGCTACAACCTAATTTGACTCTGCTTCGAAGAGGTTGTTGACGACCCCCTCCAAGCTCACGTCGGTGACGATGGCATCGGCAGGAAAGCTGAGGTCGTCAACCAGCTCGTCGAAGGCTTCCCTCGCCGCTCCCTACTCGGGGAAGACCGGCTCCCACTGCCGGTAGTCCGCCCCGGACATGGTGGAGACGATAGAAATGGCCCTGGCGGCGCCCGCATGGACTCTGTGCTCGGCGACCTCCGTGACGCGGGCCGGGATGTTCCAGAGGCGTGCGGCGACAGTGCACCCCTCACGTTCACCGAGTCGATGGAAACTCGGGCGGCATCCAGAAGGGTCTGGACCTGCGACTCCAAGTCTGGAAAGAGGAGAGATTAGAGCAAAAACTTGGAGAGAATCACCAAAGGAGGCATGGCCGGAAAACTTACTTGCAGCTTTGGTGTCGGCATTGGTGAGCTGGCCACGGACGATGACGTGGTCGGTCTGCGCCCGGTCGAGGTCACGACGGGCTTCGGCGAGCTGGCGGAGGAGGCCGCGGATGTAGCCTTGGGTACCCTCGTCCAGGGTCTGAAAGTTGGCGAGGATCTCGATGGCGGCGTCTCTGCAGAGATGAAGTCAGATGGAGATCTAAGATGCTGCATTGATAGGAAAGATGAATGTCTTACCCCGAGGCAGGGACGGAGCAGCGGAGGAGCGTTGGAAGATCCCTCGCCGGCGCGCTTGTTGCTGGCCATTTGTTCGGAGGAAGAAGGCAAAGGAAGCTCTGGCCGATGGAGGAACTACAGTGCCGATGGGGTAATTTATAGCCCAAGATTGGGGAGATGGATCGGTTGCGTGCACCGGTGCAGCTTTTACTCCTGGGTCTAATCGAGGGACATATGGGTAAAAAGACGGAAGGTGAATCGGCAGATTCCCGTTGTGCGGACGAGAAGATGAAGGGTTGAGGGCAAAGAAGAGATTTTCAATCACCACCCGCACGGGAAGCGAGACGGCAGTAAGTGAAGAGACCGTTCGGCAGCGTAATCACGACAATGCTTAATTTCAAAGTAAAAAGACATTTTTACTCCGAAATTGGGGGGGCATGTGTTGACACCAGATTTGGCACGTGTCAAGGAAGATTGTTGCAAAGGAGAAAATGTTCTGCGTCGTACGATCGGTAAATTTGGGGAGATGATTGTGTGCTACGGTCAAAGATCTTACTGACCGAAGAGGAGGAGGTTGACTAGATATTTTGGCTTCGGTTTGCAAGAGTAATCTTATTTTTAGAATAGTTTTTATTTCATAAGATAGGATCGTGATTTGCAGTGATCGGCTAGGATTGTGTTAGCATGGGGTATAAATATGATCCCCCGGCTATTGTAAAGATTGATCCAAACAAAAAAAATTACTACTTGCAATTTACTTTCTCGTCGGCGACTTCGCCATCTTTTGTTTTCTGCGAGTTCTTTGAAGTTGACCAAGGACGCCTCACATTCGAGCGACTTGGTTTGCTGGTAAGTTTTCGTTTACCGAATAAATCTGAGCTTTAGCTTCCAGGCGCATCGCTGTGGCTTCATTCAGATCTATTCAAAATTTACCGAATTTATCTAAACTTTGATCTCGGGCGCATTGCTGTTTTCTCATTTTGATTCATTCACAAACTACTTGGCTTAATGATCTGTTTAATCGGCTGTAAGCTCCTTGTTTATCACGATAAATCTTGTAAGGCCGATTAGATTTGATCATAAGCTTAGCTTTGTCCAGATCCATACATTCGTGGGTTTGTACACTGTTACTTGGCACGTGTCGGCTTTAGATCTAGCCGTCTAGTTGTTTATCGGCATCGGCAACTCATTGCTGATCCCTTGTAGATCGCTTTTATTACACGCTTATTATGCCCGATCTTTTGTCATCTTCTGTATCGGCAGAGCCTTGCCGATACCCCACATAAGAGTGATTCGGAAATCCAGTCGATACACTCTTGAATTTGACGGTTTGCTATTTCCTTGTCAATTTACAGATAAAATTGACTGGCACACCCTGGTTCAAATCTAGTGCAGTCCGGGCTTGGCGTACGGGGCTTCTGGGCTTGGTGTGTGATCATCTCGCGTCAACAGAAGTCTGCATCAGGTTATAATATGTCACAAACACATATGGTTAGCTTAATCACAGAGTATAAAAAGAATATTGCCATATGTGTGATTAAGCTAACCATGAAAAATTCAAAACTTAAATTCATATCTAAGCACTGCTACCTTAGGCAATGATAGTAGTCTGAATTTCCCTGCTTCATATTTGTTTCTTTCATCACAAAGAACTCAGATGCATATACCGATATACGGTATATTCATTTATCAATTGAAAGAGCTGCAGAGGCAAATCATCGAGCACATGGTGTGCGTCGCCCATAAGTGAGGCCTTCATGAAAAGCAGAAGATTGAATTGCAGCGGGAGCAACCACAATTGTCTCCGCGGGACTGCACGCCAAGCCCAACCTTGAACAGCTCCAAATCGACATTTCTCTTGGCAGTGCGCCGCGGACTCCACTGACATGGTGGCAGTTTTAGATAGCAATGGTTTCAGCATGGCTATAGACACCAAATTGGGATCCCATGGCAGAGCATGATGTGGGCACCGTCGTTGTGGAGGTAGTGATGGGCTGATGGAGGGGGAACCAGGCCTGGCAACTCTGGGTGGGGAAAAGCTCAAGCTATATGAATGGGGAATTTCATTTGGGCTTGGGAAAAGCTGTGGCGAGGCTGAGACCGACAAATCTGTTTCTGGTGGGAGGGGAGAGCGACGGGGAGGGAAGGGAAGGGTAGAGGTAGTGACGGCGATCCGTCGGGCTAGCAGGGATTGGTGGTGGTGACGTATTCGAAGAGCAGATCGATACGAGTGTCGAGCCAGCGCACCGAACGACACAAGTGATGCAAGAGCTCTGCTCGAACTCTAGCGGCCAAAGGGAGCGGATTCGAGCAAATATGGCTTCTCCAGCGGGAAGCCTGGGATGGGCAACTGGTTCGTCGGCGAGAGCGGGTAACATCAAAGTAGATGGAGATGAACTGGGGTAGAGAGGGGGGGGGGGGCTGGAGGTGGCGATTAACGATGGCCATGGCGGCAGCAGCCGGCGAATCGGAGACTGTGTGAGGCGAGGTGCGGAACCGAGTAGACGAAATCGGTGGCCGGCGCGGTAGGTGGAGGGACGAACGGGTGATGCGACGCCTGGGCGGTGAGACGGATGCACAAGCGGGTTCACAAAGATTCGCTAGCGGCCCGGTTTTGTGTCTTAATAGCGAGAGACCCGCACCAACCCGTATTGGACGGACCAGATTGCATGAGCACTGGATCCAACGGCATGTGGGTTAACGGGCGACGTGGCCCTACGAGCGCCCGCGGTTTGGTCCAGGATTCGTATATAGAGATTTGTAGAAGATATGGCTTTAATCAATCTTCATACCACAAAAGATGGAAAGAACAAAAAATAAAGTACACTATAAAAAATTACCTATTTTACCTTGACTCCTTGAGCCGCTGTCTTTTTAGCCTAATTCACAATTGCTTGTAGATATGCAGTTGCTGAATGCCTTAATGCAAACGTCGCCTGCCCCGGTGCCGCCGCCCAGCCACTCCGCCACGATTGTCGCTTTCTTTTTTATGAAAGCCACGATCGTCGCTTGCCGCCCGCCTCCTATTGTATGCACCAGTGTCATTGTGTTGGCATCATGATCGTTCGTAGCCTTACCGTCTGTTTGGTTCGATGGTTTGAGCCAACCCGGACGGAGCCGACCCATCCTTCGCAGTGTTTGGATGGAAGACAAGAGGGTTGGGTTGGCTCCACGGTAGAATATTCCCTCAAAATGCGGGTTTGTTTCCTTCCACGAAATCTGAGGGACGGAGCGACCCGCTCGGGTTCCGTCCGCTCTCCGTGTTTTTCCGTCGCCTCCCCAACTCCGCTCTCCATCGTCACCACCCACCACCATCTCCGCCGCCTTCCCTTCGCGCCTCCCCCCTCACACTTTCGCGGCCGACCAGCGCCATACCTCCATGGCGCCGCCCTCCTCAAGCCCGCCGGCCGCCTCCCTCCTCCCTCCTCGGCCGGCGCGGCGCATCCCCAGGTCGGCCGCGCGCGGCGCGTCCCCTGCTCGGCCGGCGAGGCGCATCCTCGGCTCCTGCGCGAGCCCCTCGCGGCCATAGCGGTGGTGGTGGAGGAGCTCCGCGCGTGGCCACGGCGGTGCCGGAGGAGCTCGCCTGAGGCGGTGGAGGAGCTCGCCCGCGCGCGTGGATCCAGCCGCCCCGAGCTCGGCCGTGAGCGGATCCAGCGGCGGCGGCGAGCTCGGGCGCGGATCCAGCGGCGGTGGCGAGGTCCGGCGACAGGATGAGGAGGCGCTGCCAGGGGGGCGAGGTGGCCGGCGGCGGGACGAGGTGGCCGGCGGCGGCGGGACGAGGCGAGTGGAGAGAGAGGAGATGGAGAGAGAGAGAGGAGATTGACATGTGGGGCCCACTAACGGAGTTAGTGTTGCCATCCAACCCGGATTCCTAATTTCTTCAACCAAACATGTGATGGGTTGAATCCGTCCCCAAAATCAGACAAACAACCAAATAATAGATGGGTTGGCTCTGTTCTCAAAATGAGAGTTGGAGCCAACACAACCCACTGGTCCCGCAACCAAACACACGGTTAGAGATGGCGTGGTTGAACCGTTGAGCAAACCGGATGTGATCGATCGAACCATACAACATTTACAGGGGCACCGTTCTAACCATTTAGAACTAGCTGCTTATCCCTGGTGCACCAGTGGACATGGTGGGTCGATCCATTCATTGCTGCTTGTGTGTTGCTACCTTTTAGGCCTGCTAGCTGCTAGCTGCATCGTTTGGAGGCAAAATCAGTGCAATAAATTAAGGGATTGATTCTGAGGCACGCACGGGTGGTCGAATCGAGAGATATTCTGAGGCAAGGTCGATAGAGCAACGCCAATCGCGAGAGAGGTCGGAGGTGCAGTAGCAGGGCCGGCTCAACATATTTTAGGGTCCTAGGCCAAAAGGATACTATGGGCCCTTTATTAGACTAAAAAGTTGTTTACATTTGCAAAATCATAAAGCATATAATACTAGTAACATATGCTCAATTCTTGAAAAACAGTGTCCATATTAGAAACTAAAGGAGCACAAAATGTGACTAGTGTGATTACCTCAAACAAGAATAAATTGTAACAATTCCATCAAAAATAATGTTTCTGTGGTTCAAAAAAAACTCCTTTGGAAATTATCAGTGCAAAGTCATTAAGGATAATATTGAGGTGAGAGCTCTAAATATTCACTAATGTTATATTCCCTCTATTCTAAATTATTACTTTTTTGCATTTTTAGATACACAGTCTTTGCTATGCATTTAATTTATACAAAGTTATATCTAGATGTGTAGTAAAAGTTATAGATATAGAAAAGTCAAAACTAATTTTTAGGTCTCTAGGGGGATGGGAGTGAAATTAATTATCACTATCACTTATGGACTGATTGAAAAATAAAGGGAAGAAGTGAGAAGATTGCGGACTGTATGAGCCACCTGATGACCTGATCCAGGACAGGATCCAGGACTAGGGCGTTCATGAGGAACGGAACAGCAGCACACGGTCACCTTGCTGGTGAATCGGAGCACCAACGACCACAACAAGTGCAGCAAGCGGCAATCGTCAAGACTAATTGTTTCTCTGATCCGATTTGATCTTGTGAAGAACGCCAACATGCAGCAGGCAACAATCGCCAAGACGCCACTAAACATTATTTCAATTTCAGCGTCTGATCACGCTTGCTAGGTCGCACAGTTGACGTTTCGCTATTTTGCCCTTGCGCTGCTAGGCCTCGGTGCTGCTCTGCATGTACATGAGATTGGGCCCCTTTCCAGCCGGGGCCCTAGGCGGTCGCCCCTCCCGCCTAGGCCCAGAGCCGGGCCTGTGCAGTAGCTGACAAGCTGGACAACGTACGATATGTTGCAGGGTATAGGTTGCACCTTTTCTTTGCAGCAGCAGAAGCAGATCTTGGAGCTCTTGCTTCTCCTATCGGAGGATCGGAGGAAGGTGGATGAATGGATCCTACAGCTTTGAATGGGCACTGCCACGGGCTACTAGGTGGATCGATCCACTTGATCCTAGGGAAAACTTTGGATCGAACCACCGACCCTCGGTTGCTTTTTTATATGAAACAATTAACCATTAGACTCGTTTTAATGGAGCGGTTCAATGAACCATCGGATGGACCCGCACCACACTCATTTATACGTAGCCTACCGCCGCTTCGAGCGCATAATGGCATGAAGATGAATTAGCAATGGGCAAGACGCTAGGGCAAGTCAGCAGCTGGTCGGCCTTTTGTTCAGTGGACAGGCATAATTGTAGGGATAAATAATAGGCTTGATCCTGATGTGCTGCGGAAAAAATTGGAGGTCCGCATGCTCATATGCCTGGCCCTGATGCAGCTGGTACCGATGATTGAGACTTTTAATCTCGTTTGCTCAGTGCCAGTTGCAGAATCAGTAATGATGGCAGTTTGATCCCAGTACTAATGAGTTGTTTTCCAGTTGTGATGGTTGGATTATTGACTGAATCCACTAAATGGCAGTTCACTGTTTACAAATTTCAGAAAGAAGTTGGAACAAGAAACACAGACGAGTTTGGGGTTGTTTGGTTTGTGGCCACAGTCTGCCTCGCTTATACTTATGTGGTTTTTGGTAGGTGTTTGGTTCAGCATCTAGCTTCGGTATGCCACCGCCACGAAATCACTCCGCCACAGATTTCGTTCGCAACAAGTGTGGCGGACATAGGGGTTGCGCTCGCCGCGCCCAAGGGCTGCCGAGGCCGCCGCCCCTACTAGTCCCGCAGCACCGTGCTCGCCGCACCCAAGAGCCGTTGAGGATGCCACCCCTGCTCTCCCCGCTGCGCCACGCTCGCTTGCCGAGGCTGCTGCCACTGCTCCCCCACCGAGGCCGCTGGGGGGTCTATTCAACGCAGCTGCGATGGGATGGGATCCCATCGCAGAAGCGCCGCCACGCCCGCCTCCTAGGCTCCGGCGCCGCCGCCGGCGCCTTCGCCGCCGCCCTTCCTAATCGAGCTCGCCGCCGTGCGCCGCCGCCTTCTCCTCGCCCCCGCCGCCGGCACCGGCCATCCAGCCCTGCCCGGCCGGCAGCGCCACCGCGCCCTCCGCCGGCCGAACCGTCGCCACCGCCGGGCCGCCGCCGCCGCCGAGACCTCCTCTATGGCCGGCGACCTTGGAGCCGCCCCAACCCCAGCAACCCGGATTCATAAGGCCGCCGCCGCCCTCCACCACCCCGGCCGCCGGCGACCTCACCGGCGGCTGCTCCGCCCACCATCCACCCATTCCCGACCCCCCTCCCCCCTCCCCCTCCCCTAGCTGGCTAGCTCACCGGCTGTCGCGCCCCCTCCCCTGCCGGAGGTGGAAGATGAACATGGGCAAGCGCTGCTGCGATTGGGCGGAGAAAAATCATGCGCGCGATAAAATAGAAATTCCGGGCCGCTGCCCCTGCAGCCCCTCCAACGCCGACTGCAAGAGCAGGTGACCCTTTGTGCCCACCATCGTCGAGTGCTAATCCATCTCCGCCTCCATTTTCCTCCATGTTACTTCTATTGTTTTCTAGCTGCTATGTTTTTCTCCATTTGTGCAAATCTAAAACAAATCAGTCAGGTGAAGATTCATCCATGCGCAGCAATCAGTCCCTACAGATGAAGAAGGTTCAAGTGCGGAAAGGCCTTGCACAGAAAGAAGGTAATTCCATTATCCCCTTTGCTGATTTTGTAATGGAGAACTATATCAATGATGAGATGTCTTGCTAGTTTATAACTGATTTCATCTTTTTTTTTCTGAACATATGTTTTAGATGGGTCAAAGAAAATTATACTTGCAGTATTACTTGGACTTTTGCCATTATATATGGAGGAGAAGATTAATTGGTGGTATTCTTGTTTGTCTGGCCATGTATCTGAATAGGATTAAATCAAGAAAAAGAAGGGCTATAACTTATGCTCCCATGAAAGATAGAGATGTTGATAGATTGACACGTCTAAATCGTTTGTATCATGGTACTGATGCCCATTGCATAAGTGAATTACGTATGAGGAAAGCTATCTTTCATAAACTATGTGACGGACTTATATCTTTCATAAACTATGTGACGGACTTAGATCACGTGCGTTGCTAGAGGACACTTTTCATGTGACAATAGAGGAACAAGTTGCCATGTTTATCCATTGTGTTGGGCACCATTGGTCAAATAGATCAATTGGTTTCAAGTTCATGAGGTCAAGAGAAAATGTTAGTAGGTATTTTCATCATGCTTTACATGCCCCTTTGTACCCTTGCTTGTGACCTCATATGCATCAGATCTATTGAGACACATTCAAAGATAACAAGTTCTCCCAACAAATTTCACCCTTATTTTGAGGAAAATCAAAATTTCAATGTTTTGAAAAAAACAAATATTTTTGTAGGGTTGAATAGGAGCCTTGGATGGTACACATATACCAGCCTCTGTACCTTTCCATATGCAAGATCAGTTTAGGGGTAGAAAATCAATTACCAGCCAAAATGTGCTAGCAGCAGTTGATTTTGACCTAAGATTCATATATGTTCTTGCCGGAGGGAGGCTCAGCCCATGATTCTTTTGTGCTTCAAGATGCTCTATCAAGTGGACCGTCACTATAGGTACCACAAAAAAATTGCAAGTACATTGCAACAACTTTGAGGAACAGTGGCAACATATTTGATTAAACCAGATGCATTGTACTATTTTAGAATCTGAAAAAGTAGAATTAACTGGAAGTTCATTGTGAATATTTTTTTTAATTATTCTATTTTAGAATCTGAAATCAAATCACTAGTTCGCATTATATGAAATCAATTTCATTGTTCACATGACTGTAGGACAGAGCAAGACACCTGCTTGCTAAGCCCATCAAGTTCTTGTATGAGATGAGAGAACTATTCATAGGATCCAATGTAGATGGACCTTTGGTTATGGACCAGAACACATGCATGGATGCTAATGATGGCTCAGATAGTGACGATTCAATAGAACTAATTAACCTCAATTGCTACACACAGCCTGAAGAGCTAGAAGTGAGGATTTAGACACTTAGCCAACTCCAACGAGAAATGCTGTATATTCAGATTTCACTGATCACTTCTAGAGGAACCGTCCAAGAGCCAATAACTCACTTCGAGAGGAAGCATCCAAGAAGGCAAGAAAAAAGAGTCGTTTTGGAGATTCCACTGATGAAACAACTGCTACAATGAAGTCACTTCGGGAAACACTTGCTGCCACTGCCCCTCCCCAAATGCCACAGGTTACTAATCCTCATGCAGTATTATGGAAAAAACTGGAGGCAATCCCAATGACTCCAGATCAGAGGGTTCTTATTGGTGAACATTTGTGATCCACAAAGGAGAATAAAGGTAAGCGTGGCTGGTTGTGTAATGCAAGTGCTGATACTCTGCATGCTTGGGTACGGTGTTCAATTATGTGACAACTGACAAGGATGGAATTAACCTGTGAAGCTTAGCTTGCGAGAGTGGTTGTTCGTATTTTGTGATCTGCCCAAGAACTTGGCTGTGTGCTTATTTTGGTTGTTCTGGGCTTAGGATGTATAATATAGTTGGATGTTTGGTCATTTGCTTTGTCATACTGATCCATGCATGGCTGGCTTCTTATTTTGTAACTAATACTTTAATCTGAATCTCCTTGGCCTAACCTCCTAGAATATATTTATTTATGAAACTTGTCTTTCATGCTTGTAATATTGTTCAAGCATGTCAGGTTGTCATTGAGGTGTTCCTGTGTATCTTAGGATGGCACAAATTTTTGTCTAGGTTTTGTGGCAGCAATCCAAACAGCAACCATAATTATTTTGCCAAATCTTAGTCACTAACCAAACAACTTGTTTTTTGCCACATATTATGGCAAGCCACACATATGTGGCTGGTATCTAACATTAGGCGTGGCAGACCGTGGCCACAAACCAAACAACCCCTTAATCCCAGACCCAGGTAGATGCTCAATCGTGGAAGCCCTGTGATGTGATGGAGATGATTTGCTCAAAAGGCCTAAGGTCCATCCTAGCTTATTCTGAAGTTTCCCAAAACTGCAGGTAATGTTGTTTCCATTTCCACAAAGCCACCCAAGTCAAGATCAGAGGGTATAACATGAGGAGCAATAAGATGAACAAGAATTCTGAATGCTAATGCTAATATCCATGTTCCCCATGTCTATTCTACATTCAAATATATTAATTTGCACTGCTGTATATATAATACCTGCTTACGCATGATGTACTCGAAGTGACGTGATGTGAAAGGATCATGATTCAATGTTGCCATTCTAGCTAGTTGCACAAGAGACCGAAAGCAGAACCGAACGTTGTTGCTTGCAAGCTTGAGGTTTAGGCACCGGCATCGTACCTTCACGTCTGGGTCGCGCCGCATCAGCGAGCAGTAGCCACATGGCGCCACACGCTTCGGCCTCCGCAAGCTAGCAGGACAGGAGTAGTTATATCCGATCCGGAAATCGACAGCCTTTGCGCTGCCGTGCACTGATCATTCACCACCCCAGCTAGGGCTGGAAAAAAGCTCGCGGCTCGGAGCGGCTCGCGAGCCTGGAACGAGCCGAGCCGAGCCTCTTTTCTCGGCTCGCCAAAATACCGAGCCGAGCCGAGCCAGCTCGCTCTAGCTCGCGAGCTGAGCCACCTATGGACCACTTGTCAATTGTCATGTAATTTAAAATGTTTTCTCTTCATTTTATTTTGTTGTGGCTATGGTACTGTTAAAATTTTGATATGGTACTATTAAAATCTTTATATGGTACTGTTAAAATTTTGATGTGGTTGCACTCTTGTATGCGATCTGTGAATCTGTGAATCTGTGAACTGTGATGCAAATATGCAATAACTAACTGTGGCTCGCGAGCCGGCTCACGACCCGATAACGAGCCGAGCCGAGCCTCTTTCAACGGCTCGTGAAATTACCGAGCCGAGCCAGGCTCGACTCGCTGGATGACCGAGCCGCGGCGAGGCTCGTTTCCAGCCCTAACCCCAGCTCGCCCAAATCCAGTGCCTTGCAAGCTAGCCAGCAAATTGAATGAATCGTCACGCCGTAGCAACGGCCGGCCGCCGGGTATATATAGTATGCACGCGCTCTCCCTGCAGGTTGATCGATCCATCTCCAGCAGCAACCGTGGTCCTGGTCCAAGACCATTCAGCGATCGTCGCCGTCACCGGAGATCAGCACACTACCCATCAGCATCCCGGGGGCCACAAGACCGTCGGCCATGTCGTCTCTCATCAGGTCGTTCGCGTCGCTCTACTGCCAGATGCTCCGCTCCACCACCGTACTCGGACCGGCGGCGGCGCCACGTTTCCAGGCGGTCGACCGGCAGCCGTCCAGCGGCGTGGCTGGCACGAGACCTCCGCCGGCTCTGCCGCGTCGGTACCGAGAGCAACAGCGGACGCCTTTCTTCACCTGGTGGTTGACTGATTCACATTCCTATTTTTCTACAGGTGTGATCAGTTTCTGAAAGAATTATCTCTCGATGCAGATGCTGATATGATCGTGCACTCTTTCTCTCCTGCTGTGTTGTATTGTATCAGGGCTAGATTGGCAATTGGCTCGGTCCTTGCGGCGGCTGCGCCACTCCTGCACTCGCGATGGGCGTCGATCCTGCGGATTCAGAGTATGCAGCCATCAGCGACTCTGATCAAACTTGAGCTCTGCAGCAGTAGCATCACTATCTTGTTTAACACCTTTTGATCAACGAAACCAATTAAAGGTGAGGTGGAGATGGTGAAAGACGCGGCAGAGACGGTGGTGGAGGTCGTCGAGGAGGCAGCCACCTTTGCGGAGGTGGCCGAGCAGCTGCCCAAGGGCGCGAGGCTGAGGACTGCGGCCGTGCTCGTGGAGCACGCGTCCAAGGAAGTCGCCCATGAGGCTCACCTCGCGCAGGACATCATCCACATGGTGCTAAACACGGCAGTGTCTTTTATCATTCCTTGCTGGTACGGTGCTCCCCATGTTTGCTTGTTGCCTCGGCCATTACAGATAGAGCTCGGACATTACTTACTTTTATGGTTTTACCTTGAAGCAACTTCCGGACTTTGTCTTTATGTTGTTGCTTGTTGCCTCGGCACAAGCTTGCTCAAGTCACTATCAACAAAAATTTCATGTATGTCATAAATAACAATTGCTGATGGAAGCTAACCGGAGTTAAACGCTGACAGTTGTGCAAATACTGCAGAAACATCCCTGACAGGAAAAAACTCTTGTTCATGCAGGTGGATGAAATTGAGGAGGACGTGAAGGCCATCATTGAACCGATTGTGGATCACAGCAAGCATGTTCAAGCCAAGGCACGCCACTAGTAAAAGCTGAGACAAGTAACAGGGGCAAACAATTGAAGATCTATATCATTCTCAAAGATGGGAAGTCAAAAGATTTTAAAAGGCAGTGTAGTCGCCATTGGTTTTGATTTGAGTTTTCCATTTTCACTTTTTTTTCGTAACTCTTGTGCAAAATAGGAACAGATAATGAACGAAAATAATCTCACCATATAATAATATAATCAACTGCCGTCTGAAAATTGGATTACATATCCTCATCTCTGTCTCAGGCTTGGAAATGACAACAAAATAAATAATAAATAAAGAATCGCCAAAAACGAAGAAACAGAGTACATGTATCAACAGCCGAACAGAGCAGAGCAGCGAAAGCGCAGGAACAGCGAAAGGATCGCGTCAGCACCCACTGCCAGATCAGGCCGCGGCACCTAGAACACGAGGGCTGCGACCACAGTACCGGCAACGGCGACGAAGCTGGTGGCGGCGGTGGCAGATGCGGCGGGGCTCTTCTCGGTGGCGGCGGGCGCAGCGGCCGGGGTCAGGACGGAGGCACCAGCCGGGGGCAGCGCGTCGCCGGCGCCGGCGCCCAACGGGCTCATGGCCGGGACGGCGGCCGAGGGCGCGGAGACCGGGGTCGCCATGGGCGGCGCAGGCGGGGAGGCCGCCGGGGACTTGGTCGGCGGCGGCGGTAGCGGGGCCATTTTGGGCGGTGCAGGGGCCGGCGCTCTCTTGGGCGACGCGGCCGGGGCCTGCGCCGTTGCGGCTGCGGCGAAGAGGGCGATGACTGCGACGAGGGCGGCGAAGCGGGCGGCCATTCTCGCTTATGGGACCTGACGGATGGATGGTGGATGCTGGAGTGCGGCGACAGTGAGGACGGCGGCGGATGGATGGTTGGTGCACCGGTGCGAGGTGGGGGTTGCTGATATGTTGATGGTGGGGGTCGAGCGATCGGCGATGGAGGAACTGCAGGGGGGGGGGGGGGGGGGGGTGCGCAATTTATAGGCAAGGCGGCGCTGGGTTTGAATTCCTCAGGGGGCTCTTAGCCGTTGGGATCCGGCTCATCCTGCCTAGAGCGACGGGGGCACGCGTTGCTGCTACGTGGGGCCGCGGGAACCAGCCCGGGTCGGGGGGTGTCGGAGAGCGTGCGCAACGGCTAGTCGAGCACGCTGGAGCGCGCCACGGATCTGGGACGGACGGCGGAGATGGCCTCCTGTTTTAGTTTTGTTTTTCTCTCGCCGCCGATGCGTCCAGCTAGCCGTTACGTGTGTCCCGTTGACCCCTTTGATTAACTTCCTTTATCTTTTGGTGGCTCGTGCGTAAAGCCATAGGCCCATAGCACCGTTGGCTCCTTGCTTTGGGCTGCTTCGACGTGAAGAAAATGAATCTAGAACTTTTTTCTTTTTTATATTTTTAAAAAATCAAAATTTCAAAAATATATGTCCGTTTTGAAAAATTTCAAAAATACCCCCGGTCGCCCCCCAATAAGGCGACAGGCCCTAAATGTAATTTTTTCTTTAAATTTGCAACGAGGTCCCTGGAAAAAAGGGGCCTGTCGCCCCCCCCCCAACAGGCGACAGGGGGCCTGTCGCCCCCCACTCGGGCGACCACTGGGCCCGCCCACGGGCGCGGCAGGGGGGCCTGTCGCCCCCCCTCGGGCGACGGGGTACCCCCCTTATATAAGCATCCAACCTCATCCCTCCTCATTTGAGCCCGAAAATTCCACCAAAAATCCAGAAAAAAAGAGAGGGGTGAGGAGAAGGGAAGCGGCGAAGCCCTGCCGGATTCAGCACTTGTGATCTGCAGGTTAGTACATTTAGTTTATATATTTTTCCATTTAAGTAGTACGTATTTAAGTAGGAGTAATTTAAGTAGGGGTGAGTAATTTAATTTAATTAGTGCTGTAGTAGAACTATTTAAGTAGGAGTTTAATGATACTTTAGTTTGTAGTTACGTAGTAGTAAATTAGTTTAGAAAATTAGTACTACGCATTTATTATTACAATTGTAGTACTATAAGAGACGTGTTTATAAATTAATTATGATTTAGTATAGAATTTGGCATATGCAGTATAGAATTTGAGTGTCATCACTTAGTTATAAATACTTATACGTTGTAGTTGAATTTCATACTTAGTTTTTACGGATTATTGAATAAGGTAGTGAAGTAAAGAGTATAACTCGATAAGTATTATGTGATATACAGATATGTCGAGCAAGATGCAGTTTTAAGTATTTTATGGTGACTACAATGTTTTGTATGGGTCAAATGGAGTAGATCTTTCTGCCTTTAAGTGCACATCTAGCGCCATAGATAAATCTTTGGAAAGGAGTTTTGGTTCCATATGTAAGTGGCTGCAGTGTGGGTTCCGTGTTGATCTATTGACACATGTGATCACCGTCCAGTCTCTTGTTAATTGGTAGGTAGAAAGTGATTTATTAGAATTGATGATGATACACAGCATTGATGATTGGCAAAAGTACATGCAAGCAGCTCTAGAGCGTGGGTGGCCTCTGGCCATTCTTGTTCAAATCCGGGAGAAGACACAAAATGAAATCCAACATTGTGCAGAGCAAGGAACTCCGAGTATTCGAAGAGAGACCAATTATGTTGAGCAAGATGAGTCAGAAGAGACAGAGAACCAAAACATGGGACCACAGGGCCTTGCTGATGAGGGAGAGAGGATACATAGCATTGTGGACGAGATGGAGGCAGAAGACCAAACCGCAATAGAGATGGAAGAATATGAGGGCTCATCTGATGACGAGCAGTACTCATTGCCAAAAGAGTGGAAGGAGCATGGTTTTGGCAGTCATGTAGTAGAAGACGCACGAAATCAGGAGTGGGAGTACAGAGGCAATGAGGTAGTGCAAGGTGCAACATATCCAAACATGGAAGCCGTAAAAGATGCTGTGAGACTATGAGCAATATCATTGAAACGAGAATTCAGAGTCGTAAAGTCTGGCAGTAAAGAATATGAGGTGAAGTGTGTAAATGATGGATGTCCATGACGAGTACATGCATTCAAGGGAAAATAGAAGTCGAACTGGAAATGTTCCATTGTGACAGAGCACACTTGTTTGCTGTCAGAAGTTCTTCCCTCGCATCGCAATATATCATGCGACTTTGTTGCAAAGCAAATGTATGGGTTTATTATGGACAACCTAAATTATGAGCCAAAAATGATTGTTCGACACATTGAGCAGACTTACCAGTACACCATTATTTATTTGAAGGCATGGCGGGCTAAACAAAGGGTGTTCGAGATGCGGTTCGGCACATACGAGGCATCATATGATAACCTACCTCGTATGTTATCCCAGGTTGCTGCTAGAAATCCTGGAAGCTTTTATGACACATACCTCGTACCAGCCGTAACTAGGGGGCAAAGAATTATGCAACAAGCCTTCTTTTGCATAGGTGCTTGTGTTAGAGCATTTCAGTGTTGTCTTCCGGTGATCTGCATTGATGGCACATTTCTGACTGGAAGGTATAAAGGTCAGATACTCACCGCAATCGGGGTAGATTGGAACAACCAAATAGTTCCGCTCGCATTTGCATTTGTTGAGAATGAGAACTTAGACAGTTGGTATTGGTTCCTTGAACGAGTGAAGGTTCATGTTGTTGCTGCACGTCCAGATGTGTGCCTTATTAGTGATAGGCATGCAGGTCTGCTGCAATCAATACTGAAATTACAACGGGGAACTGTGTTGACGCTTCTTAAAGCGTCAATTTACGTACCGCAAGCGCACGGATCGTGTAGCTTTTCCCTTAGAGTATTCCCCCAAGGTTTATCAATCCACGGAACAAGTGTATTACTATGCTTAACTAAGCACTAATGATGTTGGTAAAAGATCTATATTGAGTATTTGAGTGTGAAATAGATATAATCTAACCAATCTAATCTAATCTAGACTAGTGAGCAATGATAGACGTGTGCACAAGATATGAAGAGCATTTGTCCATAGGGTCTAGGATCACTAGAGATGTAATCGCCAAGCAACGAAGAACAGATCTAATCTATCAAAGGTGTGTTCCAAGATTAAAACCTTTCCCTCCCGCATACTGTCACTACACGAGGATAATCGGTAACGAATCAACAAGAACACGATAGTTGATGTAATCTAAGTAAACCATGCAAGAGCAAAGCAAACCCAAAGTCAAGTCGCGAACTATTAGGCATCAAAGCATCATCAACAAGAATCGTGATAGATCAATCTCATAAAGGATTCGGCAATTACAACTCAAGATCTCCTTATAACCCCATGAACAAACGAGGACTTTACCCCATGAAGCTAAGCGAAGCGTAGTCGATCATGGTGACAAAATCTCCGGCAAAGGATGGATCCCTTGCTGTCCTCCAACTTGCAGCAGCGCCGAGGGACGATGAGGCCTCCGGTGTCGCCTTTCTCTTGTGTCTAACTCGAATGTATCTCTGGATGCTTGTCGGTACCCTGAAGCAGGGATACCCACTCTTACTGCAGCAAGGCAGGACCCGCGTAGTTATCCGAAAACTACGCGTAAGGACGGAGAAGCCAGGCCCCACCGGTCAGGCTCTTTCCTCATCAAGCCAACGGCCCCGGACCCGTTCCCCGCCTGGGGATGGGTCCGGAGACGCCACGTGACTCTAAGGAAGGGAAGCTCCGAGCCGACAGCTGAGGCCTTGGACCCCCCATAGGGGTCCGGGACCTCCTACGCCATCCGGACCCCCCTTACCGTGTGGGGGTCCGGAGCCGCCACGTGTCCCGGAGGCACGGGCGCGGGCTCGTGCGCGAGTCCTCCTCAAGGGGGACTCGCCCACCCACCGCATTTAATGCGGATGGTTGACGCGTGCTCTGCCGCCGCAGCATGCGGGACAGCCTTTGTCAGGCCCCGCTGTGCACCGCGTATTACCAAGGTGCACAGTGCGGCCGCCTGTGCCGCACCCGCGCAGAACCCGTCTCAGGCATTAAATGGATACGACGGCACGGCGCTTTTCCATCATGCCGCCTACGCCGCTCCCTACACAGCCGTTCAGCTACGTGGCAGGCGACGCCGCTGGCTACGACGGGCGCCGTTCCGACAAGACAGTGCCTAGACATGCTGAACGGGAGACTCCAAGAGCAGGCAAAGATATCCAGAGAAAGATCCCCTTTGCCTGCAACGCCATAATGATGAATAGTATGATATTTTATACCGCATCACTGGGCCCACTTGTCGGGGTCCCAGCAGTCATGTACGCGCCTCCCCTGATATATAAAAGGGAGGTGCTCGCTGTGCACAGGACATCTCCAAGACAGACACAAGCTCTCGCAACTCTCACACTCTCGTGGGGAGGCAATACAACACACAGTGGACGTAGGGTATTACGCTCCGGCGGCCCGAACCACTCTAAATCTTGCTGTGTTCATCGTGTTCTTGAGTGAAATCTAACTGGGACTAGCTAACCCCCGAGTACACACCCTCTGGGCTAGGGCAGGTGCCTTCCGCCACCCGGCCGTGGTTGCAGGACCACGACATTTGGCGCGCCAGGTAGGGGAGCTTTAGCTGGTCGCAGTTCATCTCTTCTTCGTCCCCATGGTTCACGTGGACGACGTGGAGATGACGGAGGGTGTGGCGTCCTCCACGCTACATGCCCCTCGCGTTCCTGCTCCAGGGGCAACTGTGCCTGCGGAGCAGCCACCGTCGGCGGCAGCGCGCGCTGCTCGCCGGCAAGAGTCAGGGCGCCCATCAAGGGCCCCCTCACAAGCTGCGAGCGGCGGAGCGCTGGCAGCGGCTAGGGAGTTGCTTCGCAACCCCCCGGCTGAGGCAGCCTCGCCAGACGCCCTGAAGCAGTGGCGGGACGACGTTGACCGTCTCCTCTACCTGGCTCAGGCCTCCCCCAGTTCTGCAAGGACTGGGCAACGACCTCCGCCCGGCAACGTGGTGGTACCTTACCACCAGCGTCAGGGCGGTGCGTCGGCGTCCGTGCGCTCCCCTACCGTGAGGGGTGCACGAACAGAAGACCTGCGGGCGGAGCTCAACTGCCGGCGCGCGGGAGAGGATGCCCGCGTCTCCGTTGAGAGGGCGCGAGAGCGCCGTCTTAACATTGAGGGCCGTAACCTCAACGCCGACTTGGACGTGGTGGCACCCAAGCCCCCGGTGAACGCCCGGATACAGCCAGGCGCACCAGTTGCTGGGGTGGGCTGCGCTGCGCTGGCGGACCACCTCCGAGCAGTGGCATGGCCATCCAAGTTCCGCCCCCACCTGCCGAAAAAGTACGACGGTACAACTAACCCGTCGGAGTTCCTGCAGGTGTACGTTACTGCCATCACAGCGGCTGGTGGTAACGGCGCCGTCATGGCAAGCTACTTTCATGTAGCCTTGTCTGGGCCGGCCCGGACCTGGCTCATGAACCTCACTCCTGGGACGATCCAGTCCTGGGAAGAGCTCTGTGTGAGGTTCACAGCGAACTTCGCCAGTGCGTACCAGCAGCATGGTGTGGAGGCACACCTCCACGCCGTGAGGCAAAAACCCGGAGAAACGCTCCGGGCCTTCATCTCACGCTTCACCAAGGTACGGGGTACCATTCCTCGTATCTCAGATGCATCTATTATCACTGCTTTCCGCCAGGGGGTACGTGACGAGAAGATGCTCGAGAAGCTGGCAACGCACGAGGTGGAAAGCGTCACCACGCTTTTCTCCCTGGCAGACAAGTGTGCCAGGGCCGCTGAGGGTCGTGCATGGCACTCAGCCCCCCAAAGCGGAGACGCCAAGGCTGGCGGCTCCAGTGCTACTGCTCAGGGCGGTGGCAAGAAGAAGAAGAATAAGAACCGGAATCGCGGGGAACTGCAATCTGGTGGACCAGTCGTTGCAGCGGCGGCGCCAGCGGCGGCGCCGGCTGCGGCAGCAGCGGCTGGGGGCCAAAATGCACATGGCAAACGCCCTCGCCCGCAAGGTGGGAGCGGAGGTTCATGCCCAGTGCATCCCACCGCACGCCACAACACCGCTGACTGCCGCGAGATCCAGAAGCTCGCGAAGCGGGTCAGTGGGCGGCGTGAGCAGTCCTCCAAAGACGGCTCACCTCCTCCTCGCCAGCGGGCCGGCAAGGAGAAGGCCTCCGACAGCGGGGCCGCCGCTGGGGAGAAGGAGCTGGGGTACCAATCCCCCGCTCGAGAGCTGAAGGGCGTCTACCACGACGACGACTCCGATTCCGACAACGGCGACCGCCGCAAGAAGCTGTACGTAATGTACGGCGGAAGCTGGGAGCTTGTCTCCCGACGGGACGTGAAGACCCTTCGCCGGGAGGTCCTCTCGGTGAAGCCGGGGGTCCCGAAGGCGGCGCCGCACCAGAGGTGGATGAACACCACCAACTCTTTCGGGCCATCCGACTGCCCGGAGAATATGGCCGGAGCTGGTGTACTACCTCTAGTCACCGCTCCTGTCATATCCAACGTGAGGCTCTATCACGTGCTGATTGACGGTGGGGCAGGCCTCAATGTCATCAGCTATGCAGCGTTCAAGCAGCTGCAGATCCCAGAGTGCAAGCTGACTCCCTCTCGCCCATTCTCTGGAGTGGGCCCACACCCGGTGTTCCCTCTGGGGAGCATCACACTGCCGGTCACGTTCGGGACCGAGGAGAACTTCCGCACAGAGAGCGTTCTGTTCGATGTTGCGGAAGTAAACCTCCTATTCAACGCCATCATTGGCCGGCCGGCACTCTACCGCTTCATGGCCATTGCTCATTATGGGTATTTGGTCTTGAAGATGCCTTCCCCTGCCGGAGTCCTCACCGTGCAGGGCGACCGCACCGCTGCCGTCGCTGCAGTTGAGAAGCTGCATGCTCTGGCAGCAGAGGCTGCGCGTTCCGAGGAGGATCCGTCCACCTCGCAGCCCAAGGCACCTGCAAAGGCTCCCAAGGTCCAACCGTCCGATCCGGACCATGTTCCCGTGAAGACGGTGCAGATTGGAGCGGACTCCACCAGGACCACACGTATTGCGGGGAACCTGGAGGAGAAATAGGAAGACGCGCTCATCGCTTTCCTCCGGGCAAATGTCGATGTGTTCGCCTGGGAACCGTCACAGATGCCCGGGATCCCCAGGGAAGTGATCGAGCACAATCTGAGGATCTACCCCGACGCCACGCCGGTGCGCCAGAAGCCTCGGAAGCAATCCGTGGAGCGACAAAACTTCATCCGCGAAGAAGTCCACAAGCTCCTACATGCCGGCTTCATCGAGGAGGTCCACCACCCCGAGTGGTTGGCCAATCCGGTCGTCGTCCCAAAGGCCAACGGGAAGCTTCGGATGTGCATCGACTACACCAGCCAAAACAAGGCATGTCCAAGAGACCCCTATCCTCTTCCACGTATCGATCAGATTGTGGACTCCACCTCCGGGTGTGACCTTTTGTCTTTCCTAGATGCATACTCTGGTTTCCACCAGATTCAGATGTCTAGAGAGGATAGGAAGCATACTGCCTTTGTAACAGTAGACGGGCTTTATTGCTACATTGTCATGCCGTATGGTCTAAGGAATGCCTTACCCACGTTTGTACGAGCTATGAACAAAACCTTCTGTAATCTAATTAGAGATGTTGTTGAGGTTTATGTCGATGACATTGTGGTCAAGACTAAGGTAGGGTCAACACTAGTGGAGGACCTGTCCCTCGTCTTCGACCGGCTCCGCGCCACGCGCACGAAGCTGAATCCCGAGAAGTGCATCTTCGGCGTCTCAGCAGGGAAGTTGCTGGGTTTCCTGGTCTCACATCGGGGCATCGAGGCAAACCCAGCCAAGATCAAGGCGATCGAAGCAATGAGGCCTCCTAGCCGCATCAAGGATGTCCAGAAGCTCACTGGATCTCTCGCTGCTCTTAGCCGCTTCATATCGAGGCTAGCTGAGAGGGCCCTCCCCTTCTTCAAACTATTGAGGAGGTCCGGTCCATTTTCTTGGACCGAAGAGGCTGAGCAGGCCTTCCAGGAGCTGAAGCAGCACCTCACCTCGCTGCCAGTATTGGTGGCTCCAGAGCCCGGTGAGCCGTTGTTTCTGTATCTTGCTGCATCTGTGGAGGCAGTCAGCATGGTGCTGGTCGCCGAGAGGACGGAGCAAGCTCACCAGGGGGACGCCAGGGTCTCCCCGGCCAAAGATGGTGAGCCGGACCACGGACACGGGGACCCGTCAGCCTCACCTCTGCCTGAAGCCCCGGACCCTGCACAAGGGGGTCCGGACGAGCCTTGTGCCAGTGGGAACCCAGAGCAGCTGGGGGCCCAAGGACCTGATGTGGTGGATAAGGGCGAGCCGGACCCGGTAACCAGGGTCCGGACCGTCCAAAAGCCAGTATACTACGTCAGTGAAGTCCTCCACGAGGCAAAGGCCAGGTATCTTGAGACGCATAAGCTTATCTATGCAATACTTATTGCGTCCAGGAAACTGCGCCACTACTTTCAGACACACCGAGTTGTCGTAGTGACCTCTTACCCATTAAGAGCAATCCTACACAACTCCAACGCCACAGGCAATATCGCCAAGTGGGCGGCAGAGCTGGCCGAGTTCCAACTGGACTTCCAGCCACGCCATGCAGTCAAGAGCCAGATCCTGGCCGATTTCATAGCGGAGTGGACTCCTTCCCCAAGCAATCCTGGGGGTCCGGTCGTCAACGCTGGACCCCCGGAGCCGGAAATCAGGGCACCAGTCTTCACCGAGCCCCACTGGACACTCTTCTTCGACGGGTCCGCCCGCGAAAAGTGGGCCGGAGCTGGTGTGGTCCTCATCGACCCCAACGGAGATCAGCTGAAGTACATGGTGCACCTTGAGTTCAAGGCCACCAACAACATGGCGGAATACAAGGCGCTGATCTTTGGCCTGACACAAGCCCTCTCATTGGGGGTCCGGCAGCTCCTGGTGAAGGGGGACTCCCAGCTAATCATCAAGCAGGTCCGAGGGGATTGCAACTGCAACAATCCCCAGCTCACGGCATACCTCATACACGTGAGGAAGCTCGAGAAGGACTTCGACGCCTTGGAACTACAACACGTTCCCCGCGAGCACAACTCAGCAGCAGATGATCTCTCTACGAGAGCATCTACCTAGGCACCCGTGCCCGAAGGTGTCTTCGAAAGACGGCTGCAGAGACCTACCGCCCAGCCTGTCGAGCTGGGTGAAGGGGATCAAGCTAGCACCTCAAAGCCAGCGGTCTCGGCAGCACTCCACCTGTGGTGCCCAACCTGGGCCGTGTGCCCTGTTGAGGATCCTGGTGACCTCGCAGAGCCACACCCACCTACTCAGGGAGCTCCCGATGCATGGATCTCCGAGATCCGGGACTACCTGAAAGATAACATCCTCCCTGATGACGATGTGTCCGCTGAGCGCATAGTCCGGTTGGCTAAACGCTACGCGGTGGTAGAAGGGGATCTCTACCGCCGTGGCGCCAACGGTGTCCTCATGCGGTGCATTTCCCAGGGAGAGGGCCGCGAGTTGCTCGCGGAGATCCATGGAGGTGAGTGCGGAAGTCATTCCTCCTCTCGCACGCTTGTTGGCAAGGCTTTTTGGCATGGCTTCTACTGGCCAACAGCACTCCAGGATGCGGCTGAGCTGGTAAGGTCCTGCAAAGCATGCCAATTCCATGCAAAGCAAATACACACCCCGGCTCAAGCTCTGCAGATGATTCCGCCCTCATGGCCATTCACTGTGTGGGGTGTGGATATCCTGGTGCCATTCCCCCGGGCTGTCGGCGGGTACCGGTTCCTCTATGTCGCCATCGACAAGTTCACCAAGTGGCCGGAAGTTACCCCTGTGGTGAATATCACTAAGAAATCAGCAGTCGCCTTCCTCAAGTCCATTGTATGCAGATTTGGCGTCCCAAGCCGCATCATCGCGGATAACGGGACCCAATTCAAAAGCAGACTCTTCCAAGAGTACTGTGAGGACATTGGCATCCAGCTATGCTTCGCGTCCGTAGCACATCCTCGCAGCAATGGACAAGTTGAGAGAGCGAATGCAGAGATCCTCAGGGGACTCAAGACCCGCACCAACAACTGCTTGAAGAAGCATGGTGCCAAATGGGTTGACGAGCTTCCCTGCGTACTATGGGGCAATCGGACCACACCTAGCCGAGCCACTGGGGAGACTCCGTTCTTCCTGGTCTACGGGGCTGAAGCATGCCTTCCCCCAGAAATTCACCTGGGCTCACCACGGGTCCAGGCCTTTGACGAATCCATGCAGGAACAACTGCGGCGCGACGACGTGGACTTCGTTGATGAGCGAAGGTGGCGAGCAGCAATCCGAAACGCACGCTACAACCAGGCGCTCCGGCGCTATCATCAACGGTTCGTGCACAGCAGGGAGCTCTGGGCTGGCGACCTCGTCCTCAGACGGATCCTGAGCCGAGCAGGGCTCCACAAACTTTCCCCCAGCTGGGAGGGGCCCTTCAAGGTTACAGAGGTATGCCGGTCCGGATGCGTTCGCCTCGCCACAGAAGATGGAGTGCCGCTGCCCAACCCATGGAACATAGAGCATCTGCATAAGTTCTACACCTAGGCAGAGCCGGGAAATAATCCTTTCCTTTGTAATAAGATAGAGTTACCGTGCGGCCCAGAGCGGTTGGGGGCCGCCCTCGTAAACCCGACCTCTGGCATCCATCGCACCGTCGGCTAACGCGCGGCCCAGAACGGTAGAGGTCCGACCTCGTAAACCCGGTCTCTGGCATCCATCGCGCAAGCCATGTACAACAAGATTGCAAAGGAAATAATTTATCCCAGTTCTATCTTTGTGTCAAAATTTAAATTCGCATGCCGTTTCTCAAGTTTTTACATCTCTAACCCCCGCGGGGACCTCTAACTTTGTTGCTACAACTAAGATCTGAGCTGAGTTGCTGGAATGCCATACAGATCTGGACCCTCTTGCTGCTGGAGAAGAGTCCAAACCCTTAGGGACCTACTCTGGAGAGTGGGTGCTTGTTTCCTGGGGTGGTCTGGAGTCCTGTGTAGCCGCTTAGCTGGTTCCGTACCCAAAAGCCTACACACTCCACCACCCTGTAACAAGTACTCTAGTACCTGGAGTCGGGTAATTAAGGGCCCGGACCCCGTTCCAGCTCAAGAGTTGGTTTCCTAAGTCCAGCACGGCATGTCCAGTCCTATATCTCAAAAGATCGAGTACAACAAAGTGACCTTGCCACTGCTGCGAGAGGCCTGGGATGATGAAGCCAGGTCCGGAAAGATCGTGCTGTTTCCTGGAATGGTCCGGAGCCTTGCGTAGCGCCTTAGCCTGGTCCCGTACCCTAAGCCTACACACTCCACTCTGTAACAAGCGCTGAGCAACCTGGACCTGCGCATCTAGAGCCCCGGACCTTGTACCAGCCTGGCGCTGGTCACGGATGAGCCCCGCGGGCCTGTTACTAAGCTCTAAATTTGAAGTGGTACACAGGTTAAGCCCTGACTGGTGGTAGCCAGCCTCAAACCATTGAACCTACCTACCAGGGGGTCCTAGCATCTGCTTCAAAGCCTTCATGTAGATCAAGGTCCAGTCTCAATGGTAGACAGACTCAAAACAACTGAGTCTATTTCCCAGGGGGCCCGGAGCATCCGCTTTGTTCCACACATCACGAACGGATTCTGCATGCGTCAAGCAGCTAAGTTGCAGTATCATTGCTACTGTATAAGTGAGCTTGATTCTTTTCTCTGTAGTCCTGTATACTACACAGGGAACAAGGCGCTTGCTCGTCTTACAGACTATGCAGCCCTATGCCAAGGAGGTCCGGAGCATCTCCTTTGGCTCACGTGGCAGACAGGTCCAATCAATTGAACCTATCCACCAGGGGGCCAGGGCGCCGGGGTGCTGCATACCGCAAATCAACAGACAAACAGCTAAGTTGAAGTTTCTTCTACTTCAAAAATTTCAGCTAATACAAAGTTTGTTACATAATGCAAAAGGAAAAAGGTACAATGCCCCGCTCAAGGGTCCGCAGGTTCCCGCTTGAAGTAGGCGGCAACGAAGTCAATGACCTCTCGCACGCTGTCCCGAGCGGCGGCCTCCGTCTCCGCTACAGGGCCATCGACCACGGGCGCCAACGAGATGGTCGGGTCGTGGCTCCGGAGGCAGGTTAGGATGTGCTCCGCCACCATCCGGATCAGCTCGCGGCCCTCGGTTTCGAGCTGTCCAGCAAGGACCGGCCCCAGGCGCTGGAGCCTATCCGAAGCAGAGCTCAGCACTGGGAGGGTGTCAGCTATCGAAGCTGGCGGCTCCACCACCTGGATTGGGCTCATTCCAAATGGCACCAGCGCGAGGCTCGCTTCGGCCGCCCAGTCAGCGATCCGCTGGGCTCCCGCGCGCTGGTCCTCCTGGTGCTTCCGGACCGCCTCCTGGACCGCATCTCGCACCCGGGTGTCCAGAGCCGCTTTGGCCACCTCCACCTCACGGGACCTTTCCTCGAGCTCGGCCTCCCTCTCCTCCGCCCGGTCCTTCAACTTCTTGAGCGACTCACGCTGGCGCCCGAGTTCCTTTTCTATGCCGGTGGCGTGGGCCTCCCGCTTGGCGAGGGATTTCCGGCCCTCCTCCAAAACCGCCTCGTCGGCAGTCAGCTGGCGGGCTCTCTCCTGCAGTTGTTCACGCCATCCCTGCAGAGTCGCAGAGAAGACGTCGAGCTCCTGCCTCCGGACCTCGAGGTCCTCGCTGCGAGTCTCCAGCTCGGACTGTTGAGCTGCGAGGTGAGCCTCGAGGTCGGACCGCTGAGCAGCGAAGCCAACAACCTCCAGGGAGAAGTCCTGCTCCCGCTGCGCCAAGGATTTCTCTCGGTTTGACACTGCGAACTCTTGGTCAAACACCTTCCTGAGGTAGGCTCGGTAGGCCTCTTGGTCCGCCTTGAGCTTTGACCGAGTTTCCGCAGCGTGGGAGGCTTCAGCCTTCGTGTGCGCTTCCAGGCGGGTGTGCCAGTCGGCGAGGCGCTGGCGCTCGCTCTCCAGGGCAGACCACTCCCGCCGGAAGGCCACCTCGGCGGAGGAGGTTGCCTCCTCGATCAACCGCCGAAGCTGCAACAGCACCTGAGGAAGGGGAGTCGCATCCTCCTCCGGGAGTTGGAGCTGCAGGAGCCGCCTGCCAAAGACCACCTCCAACTCCTCCTCTGCAACCGGACCGGAGCTGGAGGTGGGGGCTTCCGCTGCGGCACTTGTCTTTGGCGTCTCCGCTGCCACCGTGTCGGGTGCGGCTATGCCCAGCTCCGGCGCCCCCGCTGCCGCCGTGTCGGGCGCGGCCGAGCCCAGCTCCGGTGCTTCCGCTGCCGCCGCGTCGGGTGCGGCTGCGCCCAGCACCGGCATCTCCACCACCGTGTCGGGTGCGGCTGCGCCCAGCACCGGTGCCTCCGCCGCCGCAGCGCCGGGGGCCGCGGCGTCCAGAGCTGGCATTTCAGCCGCCGCGGCATCGGGTGCGGCAGCACCCAGCACCGGCGTTTCCGCCGCCATTGTGTCGGGTGCTGCTGCGTTCAGTATCGGCGCCTCCACCGTCGCCGCGTCGGGCGCGGCTGCACCCAGCACCGGCGCCCCCGTCGCCGCCGCCGCGTTGTGCGCTGCAGAGTCTAAAAATGACACGCCAGTCAGCATCACGTCATGCGCCACGGAGCTAGCAGCAGGTCGCCGTACCTGAGGGTCCCGCATCTGCTGTCGCCGTCGCTGTCGACGCCGAGGCCGCCGACGCTTGGGCACCTGCTGATGTGCCGGCGAGGGTAGAAGAACCGCTGGGGCGAGGAGCCCTGGTAACAAGGCAGAAAAGCCTTCAAAAAAAAAAACAAAACAGAGCACCGGCGCAAGGGAAGAGAGCAGGATGACACTAACCCAGAAGTACCGGGTACCCAGCGTCCCCGGAGCCCGGGCCTCTTCTCTTGCGGCTGCTGCTGTTGCTGCTGCTGCCCTTGCAGCTGCGATGCAGGCGCAACCCGGGCTTGCTCCCGCTGCTGTTGTCCCTGTGGCTACGGCATGGGTGCAACCCGGGGTCGCACCTGTTGCTGCTGTTGCCGCCCGCGTGCCTGCTGCCGCTGCTCTTGCGGCTGCTGCTGCTGCTGCTGCCGCTCTTGCTGCCGGCGGGAGGAATTCCTCGGCGGCGATGGTGGTGGTCCAGTCGCCCCAGAGGGCCCGTGGGGGCCGGCAGCCCGGGAGCTACCCTGGCCTGCGCCCTCAGAAGACCTCTGGCACTTCGCGGCGGGCCCCGAGACTAGGGTCCCGTCGCCCCGGAGTAGCCTGTGCCGGCCTGCGTCGCCCGACGATGCACCGGAGCTGCCCTGTGCCCGGCTGGAGCCGGCTGCGGCCGCGCTGCTAGCCGCGGCCTGCTTCCCCTTCATGGTGGAGCCGGGTCCCGCAGCGCTCAGCGTAGCCTGATCCCCGGATGCACCAGGGATCCGGAGCCCGCGGTTCACGTCGCCTCCGGTCTGGCGTGGGGTCAGTCCCCCGTCGTCCAGAGTCGGCAGGGTTGCCAGCACCGCCACCCTCGCGGAGTCCTCGCAGAGGGGGACTATGCTCTGCGGGAGGATCAGGTTCTCCGGGATGAAGGCGTCCCCCGTCACGTTCCGCACCAGAACCTCCGAGGCCTCCTGGGTCAGGTTGCTCCCCTCTTCGCGTTGGGTCCTGCTGCAGTCATTGAGGCCGGTGAAGTTCCACGCAGCACGTGCCACGAGGTGAGGTCGCTGTCCGCCAGCGACCTGATCTTGTCCAGCACAGAGTCGAACTCCGGCTGTAGCGACGGCTTGGCCCTCCAGGATGCCTTGTCGGAGGCGGGCCCCTCGGTCGGCAGGGTGAGGCGCTCGTTGGCCTCGGTGGTGGCAATCACCCAATCCCTGTGCCACTCCTCCCACTTCCCGCCAGCAAGGACGGGAATGTAAGGAGTCGCCAGGTCACTCCTCACCTGGAAGTAGTACCCCCCCACCTCGTCCTTGCTCCTTCCGGACCTCACCAGAATGAAGAAGTAGCGGAAGAGGATGACGCAGGGCCGAACTCCCACGAACATCTCGCATAAATGCACGAAGATGAACGTCAGGAGGAGGGAGTGCGGCGTCAGATGCTGAAGTTGGAGGCCGAAGTCTTCCAGCAGCAGCAGCAGGAACGAAGAAATCGGCAGTCCCACGCCGGTGGAGATGTGCGAGATAAATAGCACAAACTCCCCGGCGCGGAAGTTGCCAAGGGGAACCGAGCCTGCTCGCACCCCCCAGCCGGTCTCCTGAGCACTCCATCCCAGCAGACGGTGCACTGTGTTCAATTCTCCCTCGGTCTGGTAGTGGCGGGGATGAACAAGGGACGCCATCTCTCGGTGGAGTGAGAAGCAGCCTGTGCGGGGGAGAAAGGGGCGAGGAAAGCTCGAAGGCAAAGGGGCGCAAAGGTTGGAAGGAAGAAGGCGAATGCGGGAAAGTAACCGCAGAATGCGGTTCATCCCATTATAAAGCCCGACTCAACCGGCGCACCCCGGAACCATCGCCGGAACCCAAGCGACGCCCGCGCCTAGTGTTAACCGCCCAGTCCATGACATGGGGGCCCAGGCCCACCTGTCGGGGTGAGCGGGTGACAAACAAGGGTGTGAGAAGACGGGATCTGAACCGACGTCCGTGCGTGCGGAGCGAGGCAGAAGCTGAGCTGACGTGCGCATATTAAGCGCTGGCGTGGCCGAGCTTTTCGGGAACTGCGCCGGTGGTAAATGATCCGTTTACTCCGTCCGCAAGAATGCCGAGCGTCGCGCGCATGACTAGGTGTACCACTGTGCGTGGGGGCCACGAGTCAATAAGCCGTTGCGATGTGATGAGGCAGCAAACAATCCGATGGATGGTCAAAGCCGGTCAAGACCTCTGCGGCAAGAAGCTTCAAGCTATGCAGAGCCAAATCGCAGTAGTGGCCCCACCTGCGGGATCGTACCTCCCCCAAGGTGGGCCCGGGGGCCATTGTCGGTACCCTGAAGCAGGGATACCCACTCTTACTGCAGCAAGGCAGGACCCGCGTAGTTATCCGAAAACTACGCGTAAGGACGGAGAAGCCAGGCCCCACCGGTCAGGCTCTTTCCTCATCAGGCCAACGGCCCTGGACCCGTTCCCTGCCTGGGGATGGGTCCGGAGACGCCACGTGACTCTAAGGAAGGGAAGCTCCGAGCCGACAGCCGAGGCCTCGGACCCCCCATAGGGGTCCGGGACCTCCTGCGCCATCCGGACCCCCCTTACCGTGTGGGGGTCCGGAGCAGCCACATGTCCCGGAGGCACGGGCGCGGGCTCGTGCGCGAGTCCTCCGCAAGGGGGACTCGCCCACCCACCGCATTTAATGCGGATGGTTGACGCGTGCTCTGCCGCCGCAGCACGCGGGACAGCCTTTGTCAGGCCCCGCTGTGCACCACGTATTACCAAGGTGCATAGTGCGGCCGCCTATGCCGCGCCCGCGCAGAACCCGTCTCAGGCATTAAATGGATACGACGGCACGGCGCGTTTCCATCATGCCGCCTACGCCGCTCCCTACACAGCCGTTCAGCTACGTGGCAGGCGACGCCGCTGGCTACGACGGGCGCCGTTCCGACAAGACAGCGCCTAGACATGCTGAACGGGAGACTCCAAGAGCAGGCAAAGATATCCAGAGAAAGATCCCCTTTGCCTGCAACGCCATAATGATGAATAGTACGATATTTTATACCGCATCGCTGGGCCCACTTGTCGGGGTCCCAGCAGCCATGTACGCGCCTCCCTTGAGATATAAAAGGGAGGCGCTCGCTGTGCACAGGACATCTCCAAGATAGACACAAGCTCTCGCAACTCTCACACTCTCGTGGGGAGGCAATACAACACACAGTGGACGTAGGGTATTACGCTCCGGCGGCCCGAACCACTCTAAATCTTGCTGTGTTCATCGTGTTCTTGAGTGAAATCTAACTGGGACTAGCTAACCCCCGAGTACACACCCTCTGGGCAAGGGCGGGTGCCTTCCGCCACCCGGCCATGGTTGCAGCACCACGACATAATGGTCTGTGGAGGCCATTATGTAGGCGTCATAATGGTTGAAGCCGAGCCGTCGTATCCATCTATTATGGCAGATTTGGCAGGCGCGGCGTGGGCAGCGCCAGCGGCTCCACTATCTTGGTAATACGCGATCAATAGTGCCCCCTGGTCAAAGAATCACCTCGGCTTCCACTGCATCAATGCGGGCGTCCACCTACCACAATAAATGCAGTGGTGGGTGAGGCTTAGTATGGAGACCAAGCGGCCTTGTACACGTGTCGGCTTCGGACCACCCCGAGGCAGGGCGTCGACTTCTACCCTTAGCGAGGGGTCCGGTTACCATACAAGGGGTCCGGGATCCATGAGGGGTCCGGGACTTCCGCGGGGGTCCGGTCCCCTCGGGTGGTCTGGAGCCCCGGCTGTTCGGGCTGCCCGCCTCTTCCGGGACACGCGTCGTTCCCGGATCTTTCCCAGTCGTGAGGCAGGTCCGGAACCGTCGCCGAGAGATCAGGACTCCGGACCACAGGGGTCCGGCTGTTTGGACGTAGTCAAGGACAACTTCAAGGCCCTTGCCTAGACACAGCAAGAAGGGGTACCCCAGTCCTGGGGTACCGACAGTGGCCCCCGGGCCCACTTCGGGAGAGGTACGAACCCGCGGGTGGGACCACTACCGTGATGTGTTTCTACGCAACTTGATTACGTTGGTGCGCTCACGGAGAGAGAGAGCGAGCGTCCCGGACCCCTGAGGCCGGTACACCTGTTGCCAGGCTCAGGTACTAGAGTGCTCTCCACAGGGCGATGAAGGTGTTGGCTTTGGGTATGGAACCAAGCTAAGCGGCTACACAGACTTCGGATCGCTCAGGGAACAAGCACTACTTCCCGGACCTGGCTCTTGCCGACCGTGGCGAGCGGTCTCCGCCGGAGCGGGCCACCGGAGTGGACTTGGAGCGACCGTGGCGAGCGGTCTCTGCCGGAGCGGGCCACCGGAGTGGACTTGGAGCGACCGTGGCGAGCGGTCTCCGCCGGAGCGGGCCACCGGAGTGGACTTGGAGCGACCGTGGCGAGCGGTCTCCGCCGGAGCGGGCCACCGGAGTGGACTTGGAGCGACCGTGGCGAGCGGTCTCCGCCGGAGCGGGCCACCGGAGTGGACTTGGATTATTGCTGACGAACCAAAGGAAAATGTCACCGGACCTCACAGTAAGGTGCAAGAAACCTAGCCTTATACTAGAAGGGAGCCCGGGACCTCTAAAGACAGCAGTCTTGGATACTAGAGTACTTGTAACAAGGTAGTGAAGTATGTAAGCTTAGGGTACATTACCAGGCCAAGCTACGCGGAGCTCCTCTACCCCAGGATACGAGTATCACTTCTCCAGAGCAGGTCCTTAGGGGTCCGGACTGCCTTCCAGCTAGAAGGGGCGTCCTCACCTGACTTCAAGCCGGCAACTTAACTTGGATCGCTAACAAAAGAAAAGACTCTGTTTGGGGGGAAGAGACGGTTAACCAAGGAATAGCCAACCAGAACAAATGAATGTAATTAGAGTGCAGTCGAGCCAAGACTAAGAAAATAACTCTCCTTTATTATTGTGGTTATCACGGTATACATCAGAGGTCGGGATTACGAGGTCGGACCTCCACCGCTCCGGACCGCTTTTTGCCTATTTGTGTGATAGGGCCAGAGGTCGGGTTTACAAGGTCAGACCTTGACCGCTCTGGACACACACATAGGTGCCACGTTATTACAAAGGAGGACTCTCTTAATCTTTTCTTAGGAGTAACCTACGGCTGCATGCTATACAGCGTGTTCTTCTCCGGTTGGAAGTGGTACGGCCACTCCTGAATTCTTCATAGTCGTCGGAGGCGAAGGCGCCCTAGATGTGCCTGAACTGCATCATCCAGCATCACCTCAGGAGCTCGGGGGGCCACTCCTTGCCTAAGAGCTATCATATGCTTAGGTAGCATGAGACAAATTCTTTGGCTTTGAGTGGGAGAGGCCCCCCTACCGCCGTCGTCGTCTGCCGATGGGAACCAGACGCCCTTGCGCAGCAGAAGGACCGGTGCGAAGCGCGGAGAGGTGCGGTCGTTCGCCGGCTTGTCCTTGGTGCTAGCGCCAGGGGCCCCCGCACCTGGCGGCGGGGCCTTGTCTGCAGCAGCACCGAGCTACGATGAGGCGGATCTCCGGTGCTGGCGACGGCAGGACGACACGGCCAACTTCCTCCGGGATGGCCATCGGCTCCGGGCTTCATGTTGAGAGAAAGCCTTGAGCCGACGTCATGCCGCCGGAGAGGAAGCATGGTCGTTGCTTGAGAGAAAACCTTGAGCCGATACTGGAATGGTGCGTGGCGGCACGCGACAGGCGTCGCCCCCGCGCACCACCGTGCCGGCTCTGAGGCGTCGCAGTGGCGACGCACAGCAGGCGTAGCTGCCGTGCACCGTCGCACCGGGGGCGCTGGCGCCCCAGTGCCACAGCATGCGGCGTGGGTGACGCCCTGCCTTCCTTCATCTTCTCGTTCGTCGTTGCAGAGGATGAACACGGCCCCAGAAGCCTGAAGATCCAGCCAGCGCCTGATTCCTCCCCACGGACGGCGCCAAATGTCGTGGGATTTCTAGGGTACCCACAGCCGGGTGGCGGAACGCACCCGCCTATTCCCGGTGAGGGAGTGCTCGGGGAGGTACTAGGCGACTGGGCTGATCTTGCTCTGAGATAGGCACACAAGAACACACGATCTAGAGTGGTTCGGGCCGCCGGAGCGTAATACCCTACGTCCACTGGGAGAAGTTTTGATCTCTGTTGTGTATATGTCTATCCTCTGCCGGGTCTTGGCTCTCACCCAGCCTGAGTTTTCCTTCTAGCGGGCGCCCCCTTTTATAGACCAAGGGGGCGGATACATAGGACGTTGGGGCCCCGACAAGTGGGCCCAACGTGACTGCGCAGCATACTGCGCGGAGTATTTAGATGGCTACAATGGTTAGGAATCTTTCCTCCGATACGCCCTGCTAGCGCTACAGTGGTCTTCTCTTGTCCCGTCACCAAGGTGTCCGTTGGGGGAGCGTAGCTTGCGGCGTAGCCTGTGGAGGCCATTATGTAGGCGTCATAATGGGTGAAGCCGAGCCGTCGTATCCATCTGTTATGGCAGACTTGGCAGGCGCGGCGTGGGCGGCGCCAGCGGCTCCACTATCTTGGTAATACGCGATCAATAGTGCCCCCTGGTCAAAGAATCGCCTCGGCTTCCACTGCATCAATGCGGGCGTCCACCTACCACAATAAATGCAGTGGTGGGTGGGGCTTAGTATGGAGACCAAGCGGCCTTGTACACGTGTCGGCTTCGGACCACCCCGAGGCAGGGCGTCGACTTCTACCCTTAGCGAGGGGTCCGGTTACCATACAAGGGGTCCGGGATCCATGAGGGGTCTGGGACTTCCGCGGGGGTCCGGTCCCCTCGGGAGGTCCAGAGCCCCGGCTGTTCGGGCTGCCCGCCTCTTCCGGGACACGCGTCGTTCCCGGATCTTTCCCAGTCGTGAGGCAGGTCCGGAACCGTCGCCGAGAGATCAGGACTCCGGACCACAGGGGTCCGGGTGTTTGGACGTAGTCAAGGACAACTTCAAGGCCCTTGCCTAGACACAGCAAGAAGGGGTACCCCAGTCCTGGGGTACCGACAATGCTCTTCTCTGCGATCTCCCTGGATCTCTCCGCGGTTGCTCTTCTTTGACGGCGGCTTCGGGGTATTTATAGGCAGATATGGTCGGTGGTTTTGGTAAAACATAGATTAGGGTTGACGCATACTTCGTGCTGAAGAAAACCGAGACCGATTGGGCTCCGAAAAGGGCTAGGCCGGCCGGCCCAAGGACTCCAGGCCGGCCGGCCTGGGCCTTTTCTGGCCCCTTTCGGTCCCATCTTTTGTGTGTTGAATCTTCCTCTTATTCCTCATCTTAGCCCAGTTGTAACCATGCGTCAAAACATCTCCGAAAATGTCCAATTTCCTGTCAAAATGCAACATGCTCCAAAATCCAGGACAAAATCGAAAACGGTCAAGTTCGGGTGCCATGTGGCGGGTTAGTACATGAATCATCCCGAAGAATTTACCAAAACAACTCCTAATTGTATAATAAAATGGGTACTTAAGGAGCGCCAACATTCCCCCCATGCTTAGCGTTTGCTCATCCTCGAGCAAATCAAATCATCAAATCCTTCCATGGGTTGCTCAAGAGTTCTCGAACTGCAAAATTTACTTATGCAAACAAGTCTAATAATATTTCTTCAAACAAAGGTCAGAGGAGCAGCGAGGATAATCATATCATGGGCGTTTAAAAACTCATCCAATATTACTCCACGACTCTTACCTTTAGCCGGCAACTCGAATATCGACAACACTTGCTTTTCTTGCCATCCTTGGAGGTTTTTCTCTCTCTTTTTTTATTAAGAAACAAAATACCCTGCAACAAAGGTTAGACCAAAAATTCTTGCACAAGTCCTTTCATGTCTCTCAATATAAGTGTCTATCCTATTCTTATTTGCAAGCTCTCATCTCCCAAAGTCTCTCAAGTATAAAGTGGGGCTATAGGTGAGGCTTAGCAAAGTATATACATATTTTGTCAAATTAATAAAACCTTCTAATGATTGCTTACCTTCCGAGCCAATGATCATGAGAGTTTCTCCATAGTGTAAAGGGTTCAAGGGTAAGAAGATTTAGAATGGTGGACATGTGCAAAGGCATACAAAAATATTGACTTCAAGGCACAAGCATCGTCCTCGTTGTCGGATTGCACATGGTTGGAATTGAGGATATTGTTCTCAAACAACAAGGTGATATCTCTTTGCACTTCTCTAACCATAGAATCCCTTCATTTATTTTTTTTTCTCTTCTCATACATTTTTTTTCTCCCAAATTTTCTCTCTTTGTTCCGACCCTTTTCATAGGACACTTTCTATAAAACATAGATAGGCAAATCTCCAAAGTGTCTCCCTAAATTTTTAGAGCCCGAACCGAGACCAGAGAGGCCTAGGACGGCCGGCTCAAGAGGTGTAGGCCGGCCGGCCTGGGGCTTTTCCAGGTCAGATTCGGTCCATCTTTTGAATACTCCTTCCTTTATTCATCCCAAAGTTATGTTTTATACAAATCATGCGCAGAAACAGAACGTATCCTCACAATTGGGTTGTGGTCAAGGAAGACGATAATAAACAAGATAATCTCGGGTTCGGGTTTTAGAATCCGGTAGATTTCATGAGTTGTTCCAATGAGGAATTCTCATTACCGAATATTGACGGGGCTAGCAATTCAGAGATGAAAAATACAGACATGATCATTGCTTGAAATTAAAACTCCCAAGAGAAAGAAATCCTAACTCAACTCAATGTACATCCAATACTTATGGTGGAATGAATAAAGCTTTTGGATGATAGGATTTTTACTCTCGACTTGTCAAGAACTTGATCAACCTTATGTTTGTAGGGGTTTTATTATTTTTATGAAATTAAAGTCCTCCAAATCATGCCTTATTCGCAAGCGTAATCAAAACCAAGTGCTAGATCAAAGCTCAAGTGTGGGTATTAACATGAATGAATAATTTACTAAGCTCCACAAATAAGAAATAAATTTCATGACAACGCTCGTGAACAATTGCTTTAAAGAAAATAAAGTAAAACTGAATGCATAAATAAAATTGCACGATCCAACAAAAACAAAAACTCTTTTTATTTTGTTTTCATGACTCAACGCTAATTTAAGACTCACTCTCACACATGCGAAAAATAAAGCACACAACGCTAAACTATGACTCTCACACATGCGGAATTAAAGCACACTCACACGACGAACTTTCGAGTAAACAAAGACTAACAAAATTGAATCTACGAGTCGCCACACCTCCCCCCCCATGCTTAGATTATGCGGCGTCCTCGTCGCAATGATATAAAAGACGGGTGTGACGCTCGTCGGTGTTCTCAATGGCACCTCGGGCAATTGCATCTTGGACGCCCTCCTCCTTGCTTTTGTAGATCTCCGACCATCCCGAATAACTTCCTTATGTTGCGGACAAGGAAGTTGTAGTCTCTCTCAACCAAGCTCTCGATGTCGTCCATCCTTCAATCCATTGCCACGATTCGATCGTGGAACCTATCAATGGTGGCACTGTGCATCCTTCGATTTCATTGCGGCACTTGAAACAGCACCCGAAGTGATGCCCGCCGCGGTTGGGGCTGTCATCTTCGGGCTCGCCATCGTCCTTCTTCTTCTTGCCGCTATCACCTCCGGAGGGGTCGTCTTCCTCCCTTCTCTCCTCTTCGGCCCACCCCGGCCAATCATCATCGTAGTCACGACCGGTGGCACCCCATGAACCAGGGCTCATGATGCTCTCCCAATCGTTGTCTCCAGCATAGTCCTTCGACTCCGGGGTGTGCTCGACGTAGTTTTTCCTTTTAACTCCGAGAAGGCGCAAGGAACGCCTAGGTGCGGGTGGCTTTTTGTCTTGTCGCTTCTTGCCTTCGTCTTCGTCGCTGCTGATGACGACCATCCTTTGGGCTTGAGCTAGCCTCTCGTTGTACTATTGAAGGCCCTTCCCTCCGACGCTCATCCGTGCTTGGGTATTGAATTTCTTCGGAGGGGCCTGCGCTTCACATCACTTTGCTTCAACAAGGAGGGGCTGCGCACCGGTTGCCAAGATGGGGCTAGGTGTCTTTGGCGTGGGGGTGTCAGGCGTCCAACCCCTCTCCTCGATATCCATTGCTGCAATCATGGCTCTTGCGCTCGCTGGACCGGCCATTGTCGAAGTCTCTCACGAGGTGGTGGTGTAGATTGAAAAGTATGAGAGAATAGATCTACCCCGCGCCTCTATTTATATCCCGAAAAGACTTGGACGAGAAGTCCAAAATCTCTTTGGTTTTGGCATGCGAAATCTATAAGGCACATGTTTGAAATTTCCTTATCTCGTACCTACCAAAAATTGAGACCGATTCGCACATGAAGAGGCTTAGGCCGGCTGGCCTAGGGGTGTTGGGCCGGCCGGCCCAGGCGGTTTTTCAGCCCCCTGGACTCCAACTTTTTCCGAGGTGCTCTACAATAAATTAGAAGCCTATGTTTTACTCAAATTCGTCTAAAATAAAAATAAAACTATGAAAATAAAATCTACAAGAGAATATTTACAAACTTACCTTGCTTAACGTCGTTAGGCTTGACGTTCCGGTTCCTCCTACATGGTGTATATGTCCATGTAATGAAGGGGCACGATGTCGGGCTCCAAGAATACCTTTAGTCGCTGTCCGTTCACCACATATTGGTCGCCTTTCGCATCCATGATTGTCACCGCTCCCGTGGGTGAAACTGAGTGTACGACGTATGGTCCATCCCATTTGCTTTGTAATTTTCCTTTGCCAAAGAGTTTGAATCTTGAATTGTAGAGTAGGACCTTGTCTCCTTCTTTGAATTCCTTATTTTGTAATCGCTTGTCGTACCATCTCTTCATCCTTTCTTTGTAAATTGATGCACTATTGTATGCTTTCAATCTTAACTCCTCCAATTTGCTTATTTGGATTCTCCTTTTAATTCCAGCGGCTTCCGCATCAAAATTTATCTCCTTCATCGCCCAATATGCCTTATGTTCTAGCTCAACCGGCAAGTGGCATGTTTTTCCATAAACAAATTGATAAGGAGTCATACCAATCGGGGTTTTGTGTGCCGTACGATATGCCCATAGTGCATCATCTAGTCTCTTCGACCAATCTTTTCCTCCTTTTACCACGGTCTTCTTTAAAATGTCCTTCAATTGCTTGTTCGAAGTTTCCGCTTGTCCGTTTGTTTGGGGGTGATAAGCCGTGGACACTCTATGTTCAATTCCCAATTTCTTCAAGCATTTACCAAAGTCTTTGCCCGTGAAGTGTGTTCCTCCGTCGCTTATCAAGATTCTCGGGACGCCATATCGAGGGAAGATTACCGATTTAATCATGTGTGTGGACTCCTCCGTTGATGCCTTCCGACATGGCATAGCTTCAACCCACTTAGAAACATAGTCCACCATCACTAATATATGCTCAAATCCATGTGAGTTCACAAATGGTCCCATGAAATCGATTCCCCAGACATCAAATAGATCTATTTGCAAGTTGTAGTTCAATGGCATGGCATTCCTTTGCGAGATATTCCCTGTTCTTTGGCATTCCGGACAAGTCGAAACAAATCTTTTCGCATCTTCATGCATCTCGGGCCAATTGAATCCACTAGCTCATACCTTAGCTTGAGTTCTAAAGTGCCCAAAATGTCCTCTATATCCCGAAGAGTAACACTTTCTTAGAACTTCTTCACGTTCCTCTCTCGGTACGCATCTTCTTAGGACTCCATCTTCTCCATATCTATATAAGTATGGTGGATCCCAATAGTATTTTCTTCTTTCCGCGATCACTCTTTTCTTTGCATTCTTGTCCAAGTGATCCAAGGACATCCCTTTTATTTCCCTTATTATTTCATTCATCCAACTATCTTTGTCCAGAATTCTATATAGGTGATCATCTCTCATTTGATCCTCGATAGGTTCTTTTCCATCATCTCCATGGTTCATCCTTGATAAGTGATCAGCCACAACATTTTCTGCCCCTTTCTTGTCCCTTATCTCCACATCGAATTCTTGTAGCAATAGGATCCATCGAATCAAGCGTGGTTTAGCATCTTTCTTGGACAAGAGATACTTGATTGCCGCATGGTCGGTATAAACTATCACCTTTGAATTTACTATGTATGATCTGAATTTTTCGAAGGCGAATACCACGGCAAGCAATTCTTTCTCCGTTGTTGCATAATTAAATTGGGCTTCATTGAGAGTCTTGCTTGCGTAGTTTATAGCATTTACCTTTCCCTCTTTCCTTTGTCCAAGAACGGCTCCTACGGCGTAGTCGCTTGCATCACACATGATTTCAAAAGGTAGATTCCAATCCAGAGGTTGCATGATAGGAGCACTTATGAGGGATTGCTTGAGTGTTCGAAATGCGTGAAGACAATTACTATCGAAGATGTATTCCACATCTTTTTGGAGAAGTTGTGTCAATGGCTTGGTGATTTTTGAAAAATCATTTATGAACCTTCTATAGAATCCGGCATGACCGAGGAAGCTCCTCAAAGATTTGATATCCGTAGGTGGTGGCAACTTCTTCACGGTTTCTATTTTTGCTCTGTCCACCTCTATCCCTCTCTCGGAGATAACATGACCGAGAACAATTCCTTCTTTCACCATGAAATGACACTTCTCCCAATTAAGCACAAGGTCAACCTCTCCACATCTTTTAAGAACTTTCTCCAAATTTGCCAAGCAATTTTCAAAACTAGTACCATGCACCGAGAAATCATCCATGAATACCTCCATAATCTCTTCTATGAAATTTGAAAATATAGCCATCATGCACCTTTGAAAAGAAGCGGGCGCATTGCATAATCCAAAAGGCATCCTCCGATATGCAAAAGTTCCATACGGGCAGGTAAATATGGTCTTATGTTGATCATCCGGATGAATAGGTATTTGGAAGAATTCCGAGTATCCATCAAGGTAACAAAAGTGTGAATGCTTTGCCAACCTTTCTAGCATCTCATCAATGAATGGTAGTGGAAAATGATCCTTCTTCGTTGCCTTATTCAATTTTCTATAATCGATGCACGTCCTCCATCCCGTGATGGTTCTTTGTGGTATCAATTGCTCCTTCTCATTTTTCACAACCGTGAGTCCTCCTTTCTTCGGAACGCAATGAACGGGGCTTACCCATTCACTAAGTGGTACGGGGTATATTATTCCAGCATTCAACAATTTGATAACCTCCTTCTTCACCACATCACGCATAGCATGGCTCAACCTTCTTTGATGCTCTACCACCGGCTTGTATTGCTCCTCGAGTTGTATACGATGTGTGCAAAAAGCGGGGCTAATACCTTTCAAGTCATTAATCGAGTAGCCGATCACCTTTTTGTGCTTCTTCAATAAATTCAGCAACTTCTCCGTCTCTTCCGGGCTCAATTCGTCGCTAATAATCACCGGAAAAGTCTCGCCATCTCTCAAAAATTCATATTTCAATCCCTTGGGGAGTGGCTTCATCTCAACATCGGGCGCACCATCCTCTTCTTGATCTAACTCTCCAATGTCTTCAAATTTTTCTTCCTCCAAATTCCCGTGTTGCGGCTTCAACTCTTCCATTGTTTCCACTAGTTCTCCGTCTTGATCATCTTGAGCGTCTCCATTCTCCAAAGTGCGTTGGAGAGGATCCCTGAAAGAATCAATGGAACGAATGCTCTCTACCTCTTCGTTATCAAGAGGTAGAGGTGAAGCAAAAGACGGTTTTGAATGAAATTCGAATGAGCGCTTCTCTCCATCTAGATCACAAGTGACAATCCCTTTTCCAACATCTAGAACAACATTTACTAATTTGAGAAAGGGTTTTCCAAGGATTATGCCTTCATGCTCATCATCACTAGTGTTAATCACAAAAAAGTCGGTAGGAATTTTTTTACCCGCTATGGCAACATTTAGATTTCTAAGCACTCCTAGCGGTTTGATTAATCTACCATCTCCCATGATCAATTTAATGATTGTGGCATCTAGGTTTGATGTTTCGTTAAAAAGCTCAACGTAAACTTTGAAACTCATCACACTAACATGGGCGCCAACGTCACATAAAACATTACAACATTTTGTTCTGTCTATCATGCAATCAACACGAGGTGTGGGTGATGGGTTACCTTCGCCTTGATCGCTTCCAATAGCATATACTTGGGCTATGTGCGCGTAGGGTGACGATTCCGAGTTCACTCCCAGGGTCCTTTTGATCTCCAGCACTTCGTCCAAGTCAATCTCTTCCTCTTTTTCTTCAAAAAGTTTCCGAATAATATCACCGGCCGATTCCTTGCCAAATGTATATCCCGTGTGATTATCCGGCGGGAAGTCTTCCGCTATCACCTTCGCCATTCCTCGCTGATTTGGATGCGGTCTTGCTTTGTCGAACATTCTTCCAAAGTCAATTGGTATCCAATCCATTTTGTAAGGAACATGGCACCTTTTATGCCATTTCAAGTGATTTTGGTGATCGAATGACAACACAACACTTGGACTAATATAATTGTTAAGATGATCATTCTCAGGCTTTTAGGTTCAAGTGACGACAAAGAGAAAGAGAAGATAGGCGTAGCAAGGCCCGAAGGGCCGCCCCTACGGGGGTTCCTACGGGTCTCAGGGCAGCGCCCTGAAAGCTCTTCGGATCAGGAGCACCGGAAGAACCGACGCCAAGGGCATCGGTGCATCCGATGCTTGTCGGAAGAACCGGCGCTATGAAGTTTGGTGCAGAAGGGAATCGAAGCCAAGTCAGCCTATAGGCACCGGTTGAACCGTCGGGTCAAAAAGGGGCATCGGTGCATTGGGCGTCCTATGTTCCAGAGACTATGTCAAGAGCCCAGGAGAAGATTCTTCAGCACCGGTTCAACCGACGGAGTATCGGAGTATACCATCAGTGCAATGACGTCAGCGCCCAGGAAAAGATCCTTAAGCACCGGATGAACCGGTGATGCATCGGAACAAAGCATCGGTTCAACCGGTGGTCACTGCGTCAGCTGTCAGGACTTCAACGGCTACTTCGGTTTATGAGTGACCGGAAGAACCAACGCTACCCCTGCCAGAGACATCGGTTCTTCCGGTGATACGCAGATTTTTAGCTGACCGTTGGAGCAACGGCTACAAGACTTGGTGGCCTATATATACGCCTCACCCCGGCCATTTGAAGTTTGCTGGAGTCCCAAGACACCTCATACACATCCAAGAACATCTCCAAGCCATACAAGAGCTCATAGATCATATCCTTAGCTTATAGCACTAGCTTTGTAAAGTGTGAGTGCTAGATTAGCTCTTAGTGAGTGTGATTGCAAGGCCTTGAGCCTTTGTGCTGTGGTTCTCTAGTGAACCAAAACAAGAGCTTGGTGCGCCGGCACCTTGGAGCGTGAAGCTCACCGGCAACATCATCGACCCTCCGACTTGGTGTGCAGCGGCGATGACACTTTGTGCAGGGGACGTGGAGACCCCCATCCTTTGTGGAGAAGCTCCTTAGTGGAACCCGGGGCCAAGGTGACTGTGATTGTGTTCACGGAAGAGACTTGGTGGCCGAGTAGCAATACTCTTAGTGAGTGCTACAACAACGTGGATGTAGGTGTGCCTTTGTGGCTAACCGAACCACGGGATAAACACCCGCGTCAAGAGTTTGCTATCTCCTATCCCGCTCTTTAAGCTTCCGTATTTCATTCTAGAAATTTGTGTGCCTTTACTTTCATAGAATAGTTTCTTGATAGGAAAGGCTATAGGTTGCTAAACTCTTTTGGGATAGGGTTTTCACACTAGAACAACGTAGTTGCACATCTAGATAGTATGTTTTAGTTTAAGTTTTGTGCAAACGAGTTGGAGCCATAGGTCTAAGTTTTTAGAGTGCCTAATTCACCCCCTCCCCCTCTTAGGCTAGAGCACCCGATCACTTTCACATTTGCTCGAATTCCCTTAGCGATTTGGCGGTGCCCATGGTTCTTCCTTTCTTTTCCGGGTCGTCTTTCGTTGCGCTCCGGATCGATGTTTCTTCATCGTGGTTTGTCTCTATGACTTTCCCATGCTTCAGTTGTTCTTTCCTTACTTTCGATGTCTCTTTTCTGAAAATTCCAGCAAGCACCCGCACTTGAGATTCTTCCTCGGAGCTTGCCGAAGATCGTTTTTCCCAATCTCTTCGCATGGCCGCACCCTTGCTGATTTTCTGTAGGAGTTGGGCGGCTTCCGTGAGTGTTTTCTCCATGAGATCTACTCCTGCACACATTTGAACAAATTGCATGCACTCGGGGGTTAGGGAAGAGTAAAAGGTATGCAAGAGTACTTCACCGGGAAATCCGAGCTTCGGTCCTTGTTCAATCAATCCATTGAATCTATCCCATGCTTGATCTATTCCTTCTTCTTCTCCTTGCGCGAAGTTGATCACTTGCTTCCGAATATGTTGAACCTTGCTTAACGGAAAGAACCGCTCGCAAAATTTCTTCATCAAGTCATCCCAATTTCCTTTTACCTCGAAGGATGCAAGTGCAAACCATCTTCTCGCTTCTTCCGCAAGTGAGTATGGGAAAAGATTCCATCTAAACCAAGCTAGCGGAACTCCGTCTTGTTGTACTGTGTTGCATAGCATTGTGAACCACTTGATATGTCTATATGGGTTGTCCGTCTCTTCTCCTCTAAAGGGGTTTGCCTCCGCCATCTTGATGATTTGAGGCTTGATTTCGTACTCGGTGGCTCGCAACACCGAATCTGATTTTTGCATGTCGAAGTCCTCCGATCGCGGGCATGCATAATACCTTAGTGATTTTTCTCCTTCCTCCATGTGTTGAATGAGATGGCCCATCTAGACAATCAAAACAAAAACAAAAACAAAAATTTTCTAGGGAAAAGGTTAGGTGTTAGTAACCAACAAAATTAATACAAAGTTAAACATAGCAAAATCGCTTGTTCCCCGGCAACGGCGCCAGAAAAGCTTGTTGACGCTTCTTAAAGCGCCAATTTACGTACCGCAAGCGCACGGATCGTGTAGCTTTTCCCTTAGAATATTCCCCCAAGGTTTATCAATCCACGGAACAAGTGTATTACTATGCTTAACTAAGCACTAATGATGTTGGTAAAAGATCTATATTGAGTATTTGAGTGTGAAATAGATCTAATCTAACCAATCTAATCTAATCTAGACTAGTGAGCAATGATAGACGTGTGCACAAGATATGAAGAGCATTTGTCCATAGGGTCTAGGATCACTAGAGATGTAATCGCCAAGCAACGAAGAACAGATCTAATCTATCAAAGGTGTGTTCCAAGATCAAAACATTTCCCTCCCGCATACTATCACTACACGAGGATAATCGGTAACGAATCAACAAGAACACGATAGTTGATGTATCTAAGTAAACCATGCAAGAGCAAAGCAAACCCAAAGCCAAGTCGCGAACTATTAGGCATCAAAGCATCATCAACAAGAATCGTGATAGATCAATCTCATAAAGGATTCGGCAATTACAACTCAAGATCTCCTTACAACCCCATGAACAAACGAGGACTTTACCCCATGAAGCTAAGCGAAGCGTAGTCGATCATGGTGACAAAATCTCCGGCAAGGGATGGATCCCTTGCTGTCCTCCAACTTGCAGCGGCACCGAGGGACGATGAGGCCTCCGGTGTCGCCTTTCTCTTGTGTCTAACTCGAATGTATCTCTGGATGCTCTTCTCTGCGATCTCCCTGGATCTCTCCGCGGTTGCTCTTCTTTGACGGTGGCTTCGGGGTATTTATAGGCAGATATGGTCGGTGGTTTTGGTAAAACATAGATTAGGGTTGACGCATACTTCGTGCTGAAGAAAACCGAGACCGATTGGGCTCCGAAAAGGGCTAGGCCGGCCGGCCCAAGGACTCCAGGCCGGCCAGCCTGGGCCTTTTCTGGCCCCTTTCGGTCCCATCTTTTGCGTGTTGAATCTTCCTCTTATTCCTCATCTTAGCCCAGTTGTAACCATGCATCAAAACATCTCCGAAAATGTCCAATTTCCTATCAAAATGCAACATGCTCCAAAATCCAGGACAAAATCGAAAACGGTCAAGTTCGGGTGCCAAGTGGCGGGTTAGTACATGAATCATCCCGAAGAATTTACCAAAACAACTCCTAATTGTATAATAAAATGGGTACTTAAGGAGCGCCAACATTCCCCCCATGCTTAGCTTTTGCTCGTCCTCGAGCAAATCAAATCATCAAATCCTTCCATGGGTTGCTCAAGAGTTCTCGAACTGCAAAATTTACTTATGCAAACAAGTCTAACAATATTTCTTCAAACAAAGGTCAGAGGAGCAGCGAGGATAATCATATCATGGGCATTTAAAAACTCATCCAATATTACTCCACGACTCTTACCTTTAGCCGGCAACTCGAATATCGACAACACTTGCTTTTCTTGCCATCCTTGGAGGTTTTTCTCTCTCTTTTTTTATTAAGAAACAAAATACCCTGCAACAAAGGTTAGACCAAAAATTCTTGCACAAGTCCTTTCATGTCTCTCAATATAAGTGGCTATCCTATTCTTATTTGCAAGCTCTCATCTCCCGAAGTCTCTCAAGTATAAAGTGGGGCTATAGGTGAGACTTAGCAAAGTATATACATATTTTGTCAAATTAAGAAAACCTTCTAATGATTGCTTACCTTCCGAGCCAATGATCATGAGAGTTTCTCCATAGTGTAAAGGGTTCAAGGGTAAGAAGATTTAGAATGGTGGACATGTGCAAAGGCATACAAAAATATTGACTTCAAGGCACAAGCATCGTCCTCGTTGTCGGATTGCACATGGTTGGAATTGAGGATATTGTTCTCAAACAACAAGGTGATATCTCTTTGCACTTCTCTAACCATAGAATCCCTTCATTTATTTTTTTTCTCTTCTCATACATTTTTTTTCTCCCGAATTTTCTCTCTCTGTTCCGACCCTTTTCATAGGACACTTTCTATAAAACATAGATAGGCAAATCTCCAAAGTGTCTCCCTAAATTTTTAGAGCCCGAACCGAGACCAGAGAGGCCTAGGCCGGCCGGCTCAAGAGGTGTAGGCCGGCCGGCCTGGGGCTTTTCCAGGTCGGATTCGGTCCATCTTTTGAATACTCCTTCCTTTATTCATCCCAAAGTTATGTTTTATACAAATCATGCGCAGAAACAGAACGTATCCTCACAATTGGGTTGTGGTCAAGGAAGACGATAATAAACAAGATAATCTCGGGTTCGGGTTTTAGAATCCGGTAGATTTCATGAGTTGTTCCAATGAGGAATTCTCATTACCGAATATTGACGGGGCTAGCAATTCAGAGATGAAAAATACAGACATGATCATTGCTCGAAATTAAAACTCCCAAGAGAAAGAAATCCTAACTCAACTCAATGTACATCCAATACTTATGGTGGAACGAATAAAGCTTTTGGATGATAGGATTTTTACTCTCGACTTGTCAAGAACTTGATCAACCTTATGTTTGTAGGGGTTTTATTATTTTTATGAAATTAAAGTCCTCCAAATCATGCCTTATTCGCAAGCGTAATCAAAACCAAGTGCTAGATCAAAGCTCAAGTGTGGGTATTAACATGAATGAATAATTTACTAAGCTCCACAAATACGAAATAAATTTCATGACAACGCTCGTGGACAATTGTTTATTCCTGATCCAGCCACTAAGAAAGGCAAAGGCCGCCGTCAGACACGTCGTATTCGGAATGGTATAGACGAGTCCGAAGCAAGCAAGGCACAAAAGCATTGCAGCCAATGTGGAGCATTGGGTCACAACTACAAGAAGTGTCCTCAGAATGCAGTTCACGATGCTGCTGACGTCGGTCCTTCCGGAAATCCCAGAGATGGAGCACCTCCTACGTTCAGACGACCATCGGCGAGAATTGCTCGTGGAAGGCATTCGGTGTCATGATCCACAATTGTATTTCATTATTTGTAATATGTAGTTATGAAATATTGCAGGTATGTAATGAAATATTATTGTACCTATGTGTCCAGTTTGTATGAAACATATATGTACCTATGTGTTCTCATATATTTTTGAATGCAGGTATGGAGATGGACTCCTTGCTAGACCCAGTTATCGACTCGAGCCACATGTCTTACTTTGCAGTAGTTGAGCACCGAGCCCTAGAGGTGCTACGCCCTCGTCCACCTGGGGAGGCGATCTCTATACACCACGATTGGTGTGACAGGTATGTAATGAAATATTATTGTTTATCACATATGTATTCGTCGGTATTCCTTTGTTTCGACAATTTTGTTTATTGCAGGTTACATGAGGCCGGTCTACTGACTCTGAGCCATCTTGTCGAGGTTGGGCCTATTCAGCTCGACCGATCCCTCCTGACGGCGCTCGTTGACAGATGGAGGCTGGAGACACACACGTTCCACCTCCCGTGTGGGGAGATGACTCCTACGCTGCAGGACGTGGCCTACCTCCTCGGCCTCCCTATCGTCGGGGAGGCTGTAGGTCCGCGTGTGGTGGCGGCCTCATGGAAGGATGACCTGGAGGCCCGTTTTGCCCTGGTTGACCGCGTCGAAGAAGCAGGTCCGATCAACCCGCACCCGCGAGCAGCAGGTCCTTCGAAGACCTGCTTCCTACAGTTTACAGTACGTATTCATTCCATATTTAAATTTAATTGTTACAATTCACATGTTCCGTTGTCAGTTGAATTAATTAATCTTAATTGTTTATGCAGCCTACCCTGTTGGCTGCGGATGCCGACGAGTACAGTGTGACCAGATCGCTGGAGGCGTACCTACTTTGGTTGTTTGGTTACATCATGTTCAACAACACTCATGGCAACTCGGTCGATAGGATTCTCCTTCCGTATGCACGGGAGATTGCGGATGGGGACGAGGACGTACCACCCTACAGCTGGGGTGAGGCGGTACTTGCAGCCACTTAACGTGGACTCTGCGACGGCTGCATGAAGACACATGGGAACGCTATCCTGGCAGGGTGCCCACTACTGCTACAGCTTTGGTCGTACGAGAGGCTAGCCGTTGGTCGGCCCATGGTCAGCCACGAGCCTTACCACGGGGGCATGTACCGTGACGAGGAGGACCAGAGGCCCACTATGGGAACTATCTGGATCTGGCGTCAGGTACGTTCGCAACAAATCTAATTTTGTTATTCATTGTTACATGATGCATTAGCGCACTTTTAATTTTACTTATTCGGAATGCAGAGGTCCTGGGCGCATGCGCAGGTTAGACGCGCATATCCTGAGTTTGTTTCGGAGCTCGACATGCTGACGCCCGAGGACATTGTCTGGGAGCCTTACAGCCCAGAGGCTGTGGCTACCCGTGCACCATCAGGCCTGTCTTCGCACTGCTCCGCGAATGCGAGCCTGTGGCTTACTACCGCCGTCCTGGTTTATGACATCGCGGTTGAGGCATATTGCCCATGGAGAGTCAGGAGACAGTTTGGGCAGTGCCAGGAGTTTCCGGTGCCCACCGCGTTGGAGCATGTCAGTCGCTAGGACCACAGGTAATTATGAATGAACTTGGCTCATACATTCGTGTCGAATCTAATGATTCTTCGTGGTCCACTTTTGTAGGTTGTCAAGGAGTGGCTTGCCATGCTCTGATGATTGGCTCACCAAGATGCAGCCGTGGGTGGACCAATGGGAAAAGACAAACGAGCACTTGGTCCATCCAACAGGACCACACACAGACAGCTCCTTTAGGGCTTACCTCACCTGGTACTTACCCCGGACTCGGGCTCGTCTGGTTTATGTTGACACTCACCCGCAGCCACACCAGGCGAGGCCTCAGGATGGCTATGCCCGGCACCACGTGGAGGCACTAGCTGGCGCGGTGAGTCTTTTGATCATATTTGTATATATATATTAATATTCATAAGATAATTCATGTGTTTCTAACTGTTCCTTTACTGAATGGATGCAGTTTCGCCTTTGCAACATGATGGAGATGGACTGCTCGACTTACCTGAGGAGGGTACGTGCCGGATCCCCAATGACCCAGTTTGAACAGACACAGGCATGGTCGAGGTAGCGTGACCAATTGCGTCAGGTAGTGCACAACTTGGGAAGCCGTGTGCAGTACGAAGACAGCCACGGGTCGTCCCAGGCTTCGTCCTTGTTCCCATGTCCGTCGACCGTGCATGGGCCGACGTCGCAGTTCTTCCCAAGTGCAGGTAACGTACATATCTCTTTAAAATTAGATCAAGTGTTCCTATATATTTACTAATATCACAAACAGGATACGATCCAGCTACTGCGTTCGGCCATACTGGAATGTTTAGAGGGACAGCACCAGTTGGCGGACCGTATCCAGGGATGGTACCGGGGCCACAGATACCGGACTACATAGGTTAGTTTATGTTTCGTATTTCGGTTTCTATATGTCATGACGAAACACACGAGGGAACGCTAACATCCGCATTTTATGCGTAGGATTCTACCCCGATGCAGGCGCCGGACCTTCTTCTTCCTCCTTTCGACCAGATAATGAGGGTTTCACCTTAGACGACCTCGACAGCTTGACTCCAGAAGAGCCTGCCGCGCAAGGTGACCCCGATGTCTTGGGGTATTCACAGCTTGGAGGAGCACCACTTGGGATCTCTCAGCAGCAGACACCGCAGCCCCATGCGCGTCCTGAGCGACAGGTGAGGTCTCCGGATGTTCTCACCTACTCCGAGGGCCATGTCCGTGCCCAGCAGAGGGCTAAGAGGGTCAGACGCCCTAGGGGTGGTTAGATATATGTGATGTTTGTATCTCTGATGTTTATTTGTAATGAGATAGCTGTGGACCGCTTATTTGTATCCGATGTTTATGATTGTACTAGTTTACTTGTCATTTGTTTCTATAGATACTATTGATGTGAACTTGTTATGTTTGTGGGTTCCATAATGCTCGTGAAATAAGGGAAGTTCTTGCGAATTTTTTCCGTGATTTAATGAAGGACAAGTTAGGTGTGGTAGGAGTTAGCGGCCGAGATCCTACCGACGATGATGATGACTACACGCTCGAATAGCTCAAAATAGGAACTATAGTGTATCTAGCTGCGAGTACGAGATCACAGGTTGCCACTGCTCAGCACGGCGATCACGGGTTTCCCAAATGTCGCATTCTTTGCCCAGACATACGTGACAAAAGACGGCAACCCAATAGCAGTGCCCTTCCACCATTTCAAAAAGATGTGACAACACGGCAACCACACCAGCTCACCTTCAAAGCAGTCTCTCTGGCGAGGACGACGGACCTGTCATTCTACAGCGAAGGTCTGTGGCGTGTAGTTGGGAAGGCGGCATCTAGGCGCAATCGACCGAGCGGCAGCAATGCAGTGCTGTGAGTCAGCATGCATAGAGATGCATCGAGTAGTCATTTCAAGAATCGAATCTAGCCTTTTCAGTGTTAGGTCATCTAGCCTCTTCACTGTGTTGTCATGTAGGCTTTTTAGGTGCATTTACACTCTACACTCCGGGTATCAGACCATTGTGCGCCTATAAATAATCCGAAGTTTGTGAACTCCCAGCAGCACTCAAACAACAAAGCTCATTGTATACCCAATGTCTGGAGGTGGGTCTAGCGGGAAGAATTACTACGGTTTTGGGAAAGGAAAAGGGGGAAGAAAGGGAGACCCCATAATATGGGAGGGGCCTCTTGGACCTGATTCCTTTCCGGAACCAGTGTTTGAGTTTCCGCCACAGCAAAAGAGTGAATTTACCAATGAAACTCCTCTTCGACAATACGATAACCGTAGAGAACCGTGGCCAAAATGCAGACATGGTGAGGACTGCTTAGTGCAGATGTGCACTGACGGGATGGATGACGGTCGGCGTTTCTTTAAATGTCCACACGCATGGGTAATACTCGGTTGTTTTGCAGTCTTCCGATGCTCCAGAAAACTGTGGTTTTACTAGGTGGGTCGATCCTGCACCAATGGGTATTATGATGTAAAATTTGATGGTTCACATTATGTAATGCATTTCTTAGTTCTTATTTCTTATTGTTATATTAATTAAATGTGTGCTTTTTAGTATTCTAGTGACATGAAAAGCTCCCAGGGCCATGTCCGTGCCCAGCAGAGGGCTAAGAGGGTCCGACGCCCTAGGGGTGGTTAGTTATATCTGATGTTTATATCTCTGATGTTTATTTGTAATGAAATAGCTGTTGACCGCTTATTTATACACTTCAACGTTCGTCTCTGATCACTCTCATATTTTCCATTACATACAATAGATGGTATGTTTATACTTCGATGCTCCATTACGACTAAGTACGATTCAAACTCGACATTATGTACATGTCCAGTGAATGCAAAGTTAGGTACGAGACATACATACAAGCATAATACAACATTAACAATACTAAATGCGAATACATCTTAAACCGATGAACATCATATGTTATAGATCATGACATGAAATCATCTAGGTCGTCATCCCAGTTGACAGATGGTGGTGCTGCAGGTGGTGTAGTATGGCTCGACGAACCTCTTGCCTTTCCCTTTCTCTCTTTTCTAGATCTACGTTCATGTACAGGGGGAGGAACATCATGTGTTGGAGGCCATGGTTTGGGGGGCATGAAGTCATCTATGTCGTCATCCCAGTTAACACAAGTTTGTGCTGCAGGTGGTACAACATGACTTGACGAACCTCTTGCCTTTCCCTTTGTCTCTTTTCTGATTCTAGGTTCATGTAAAGGGGGAGGAACATCATGTGTTGGAGGCCATGGTTTGGGGGGCATGAAGTCATCCATGTCGTCATCCTAGTTAACACAAGTTGGTGGTTGAGGTGCTGAAGCATGACTCGACGAACCTCCGGGCATCTGTTCTTGCGTAGGCCAAGTACTATCACCCGAAGATATTATCCACCTCCTTCGTCTAGTTTGCGGCATAAGGTCACCGAAGATACATACCAATTTACGGAAATTTGGTATCGTTTTGTTAATCAACTCCGTGTCCTCGGGGTAATCCTAGCATATAATTAAAAAACAATGTTACTGTTTCATAAATATGGATTCGAAATGACGGACGGGATTACAACTGAATGAGAATTACCTTAATGTGCATCTCATGCACCTCTGGCCGCATCCATATCTTACAAGAACTTTGTAAGAATCCAATGATATTAGGATGATTCGCAAGTTCACATACTCTCATGTATATCTTCCGACGTTCTAGCAGGTGTCCCTTTACATCTTGCGTCGTAATACCTTGAAATAATGTGAACTCTTTAAACTCTACTACTTTGGACAACACCATCTCTATCGTACCATCTGCTAACGGATCCAACTTCTTACTGATAACAAGATGGGTCATGATATCAAGTATTATACTAGATTTTTCTTCGGTCCCTGAAAATCCTCCACAATTGGAGGCAGCCATTGCCTTATGCTGCAATATCAATAAGGTACTTTCATAATTCTATTCTAATTCATAATTAATTTAAAAACAAGTCTGTAATAGTACTGAAATTGTAATACTAAACGAGTGTTCTAAAGCACCAAATCTAATTCAGCTAATCCGCTAATTAAATTAAATTGTTATACAATATCAATGGATTCATACGGAAGTTACCGGTAGATCACAAGTACGCAATTCGGCAGAGCTTCTCCGCTTTTCTTCTCCTCACCCCTCTCTTTTTTCCTGAATTTTTAGCCTCAAATGACAACGGGAATGACGGCGAATGGCGGCCAGGGCTTATATAGGGGGGAGGGGACCCTGTCGCCCCCCAACAGGCGACAGGCCCCCTTTTTTCTAGGGATCTCGTTGCAAATTTAAAGAAAAAAAATTACACTTAGGGCCTGTCGCCCTATGGGGGGCGACCGGGGGGTATTTTTGAAATTTTTCAAAACGGACATATATTTTTGAAATTTTGATTTTATAAAAATGTAAAAAAGAAAAAACCGCGTGAATCTAGATGCCACGACGCCAGCGCTGCTGCCCAAAGCGCCCACCTACCTGGCCTTTAGGCTATGCCCACCGCTGAACGGTAAATGCACCTATACTCAAAATACACTGGTGAAATAGTTGCACCGCAGCTCTGCATCCGAACCGCTACACCTCCATTTGCTACCGTGGACCTTCAAATCCAGTGCAGCGCTGAACGAACGCTATCCTCCTCCCAGCTAGGGCCGGGCAAAATTAACCAAAAATCGAGAACCGAATCGAAAAACTGAGAACCAAAACCGAAATAACTAGAACCGAAGATTTTGGTTCTCCCATTTCATAGGAACCGAAATACTCGGTTCGGTTCTAGAGCTCGGTTAACCCAAAAACCAAACATACTAGACATTTAGCCCATTAGATATTTAGCCCACTAAAGCCCAACTAGCAAACCCTAGCTAAACACCCCCATCCTCACCCACCCAACCCCCGTCGCCTCTCCCCCGAGCCTCGACGGCCGACCCCGACCTGGCGACCTCAGCCCCCCATGCTGACGACCCCGACTCCCAAGTCGCCGCCCCAACAAGCGCCCGGCCTCGGCCAACCGATGAGCGCCGCAGTCATCCCCTACCCCCCGGCGAGCACCGGCCGCAGTCATCCCCTACCCCCCGCGAGCGCGTGCCACCCTCGGGCCCCACTCCCGGCACGCACCCGCCGTCGTCGCCCCCGCCCCCGGCGAGCCCCCGCAACCGGCGAGCGCCTGCCGCCCCCAGTCAGACGCCCAGAGCCCGCCATCGCCGACCTTGCCTACACCCAGTGCTCGCGACTGCCGGCTTACACCAGCACATGGCGCGGCGCCGCCACCTGCATCCGCCCGGCTCGGGCCCGCGGCGCTCCGGCTGCCCTGCCCCGGTGCCTCGGCCAGCTCCGGCTATCCGGTGTGCGCCTGCTGTGCCTGCCTATGAAAGTTCGGTTCTCTGGGTTGGAACCGTGAACCGAACCGAACTAACCCAAACCGAATTTGCTTGGTTCCTATAAAAAGAACCAATCGGTTCCCCTTCCTCCCGAATGCCCAGCCCGACTCCCAGCTGACCGAGGAGTGGGGCGGGTGGGGCTAGTATGCGAGGGGTGGTCACTCTTGCTAAGTTTATTCATTTAATCTTTTTCATTTGAAATTTTTGCCACAATTTATCCAGTTTAGATCTACTTTGATCGGCTCCCATCCATGATCTGATCACGCAGGTTAATTGGATCTAGATCTAGGTGTTATTCTCAAGCTACGTTGTTTTAAGCATAGCTTGCTAGCTCTCACCCGATCGGCTGGACGATAGCCGATTGCTGGCGTCATCAATATCGACTGGCTAGCTGATAGCCTTAGAATTTAACGTTTACCTCTCTTCTCAATTACATGTCAAATTGACTGGCATGCCGGCGCATACCACATGCGCACCTACTTGGGTTCGGTACGTCGGAGCGAAGCAGATATTGCTGGAAAATGCATCATTAGTACTGGGCGGGAACCCCTGATTAATACTGTTTCCCCAACCGGTATTGCCTGGTCGGTACTAAGTGCACCGACACATAGTACCGATACTAAAAAGCACATTTAGTACTGGTACTAAGTTGCCTACCACGCAGCGGCGTCTGGTGCGATCATTGAGTACCGGTGGCGGTGAGTGAAACCAACCGGTACTAAATTTTTTCTTCATTTTTTGTTTGATTAGATTTCTATTCTTTTCTTTTTCAGTTTCAATTAATTTGTATAATTATTCATATTTGTGGTTGTTTGCGTATTCATATTCATATGTAGCATCTGTATTCATATCTAGCATAGGAAAGGCTACATATATTATACTAGGATCATGCCCGTGCGTTGCTATGGACAATAAAATATTTAACAAAAAATAACAATATTAGAAAACTAGTTAATTGAAAAGCGTAGTTATTGAATTAACACTACTACGGTATTCTTTTTAGAGGCGGTAAACATACATTTTCAGAGGTGGTCAAGGGCAACCGCCTCTGAGAAATCGTCTCAGTAAATAAGGTATTTTCAAAGGCGGTTGCACTACAACCGCCTCTGTTAATCAAATAAAAAAATTAAAAAAGGATGGACCCACCGAGCCCATCAGGGGCCAGCCGAGCCCATCTGTGCCGGCGTCGCCGCCCGTCGCGGCCACTAGCGCGCCCAGCCCGGCGCCCCGCCGCAGTTGCGCGCGGCCGCCGCCGCATGTCGCCCGCGCGCACCGCTGCAGTTGCGCGCGGCCGACGCCATCACCGAGCCGCGCACGACTGCCGCCGCCCGAGCGCGCCGGATCCGCCCTGCCGGTCGGGTGCTCCTCCTCCTCCGCCGAATCTCGCCTCCCCACCCGCGTAGCCGCCAGATCCGGCCTTAGGCAGTGCGGATCCGGGGGATGGCAGTGCGGATCCGGCCTTGGTCGCGGGGGCTAGAGGGAGGGGGCTAGACGAGAGGGGGCCGCCGTCCGGGTCGGCGTCGGGGGCCGCGGGTGCCGGAGGGAGGGGCCGAACTGGGGGTGGGGGGAGTGGGAGGGGCGTCGTCCGGGTTGGCAGCGTTGTGGGCCGCCACCCTGGCCTCGGCCGCGTCGCACGCCGGCCTTGGCCTCGGCCGCGTCGCACGCCGGCCTTGGCCTCGGCCGCGGGTGCCGGAGTGAGGGGGCTGCGGGTGGTGGATGAGCGCCGCCATCGCCTAGGTCGGGGTCGGGGAGGGAGCACCGAGAGGGGGGAGAGTGAGTGAGTGAGTGAGAGAGAGAGAGATATGTTAGGGTTTGGCTGGGGTATGGGTCTTTAATGGGCTCGGCCCATTAACTGAGGCGGGCTATTGTAAATGGACCGCCTCTGAAAATACGATGATTAACAGAGGCGGCCACGTTAAAGTTGACCGCCTCTGTTAATCGATTTTTTGAGGCGGTTCTCGTAACTGCCTCAGTTAATAAGAAATGACTGCCTCTGTTAATGCTGGGTATTAACTGAGGCAGTTATTTTTTGTGCCCGCCTCAGAGCTCATAAAAAAGGTCGCTGTTAATCAGTTTTTGTAGTAGTGTAAGCAGCACATGTTTTGTGATGGACCAATTTCCCTTCATTTTTATACACATCACACACGTATAACATTTACAGTAGTAAAGCTACAGCAAAAAACCACAACCTTTGTTCAAAGTTTTATAGTGACCAGGTCAAAGGATTTAACTTAATAACTGCCAAATTGGTACTGACACCATTAATCAAATTACAAAGGCAAGTCATGTTTTATCAAGAAAAGAAAACTTCTGTAGGAAGAAATAATCAGGAACAATATATGTATTTTGTCCAATGTAGTGGAGTTGGCATCACCTGTCCTTGAAACATCTGCAAAAAGATAGATCACACTATTTCTTAGATTTTGAGTAATCATTCTTCCTCAAATCTCAAATGAAGCAGAAAGCGTGAGGGAGGGAGATTCAGTGACTTACCTTGTGCAAGTCACAACATGGCTTGTCTCTTCATCTCTCCTCTCCTTTCCAGGTCCAATATCTTCATTGATTCAAAGCAATTCCCACAATTAGCAGGTTCCCCACCAAAAGTGCCATACTGGCACACTTTTTCGGACTGCAGAAATAACATTTAATTAACAAAGTCACTGAATTAGCATGCAAAACCACTAATTTGGCATACCACAATCTCCAAAGGACACGTTTCAGAAATGAATTAACAAAACTTGGCAGCCACCCTATAACTTCACAAAACCTGGTAGCAAACCTAATAGTACTTCTAAAATAAGACTAATATGCACATGAAATAACAAAAAAGGAAAGCACTCCCAATAAATGACATCAAACATCATTCAACCTGATATATAGCGTTTGATTCAAGTAGAGTAGACTTGGCAATGACCTGGAATAGGATCATAAAGAAATTCAGCCCTTGTATCCTAAAATCGTCATTGTGTTTTCCCCATCGTTCGCCTTAGTCGTCAGCCATCAGCTTGTCTCCTGAAATATTTGCAGTCCTCTTCCTAATTATTGAGTTCTCACCATTTGTTCCCTAAAAATCCGAGAGGTACAAAGATATGATTAAACTCAGAGTGGAAATCACGTAGAACAAAACATGAACATTGTGATTGACAACATGGCAATCTTATAGTGAAATCAGATCAACAAAAGTCTAAAAAATTCAGCATCAGGTCTGAAAAAATGATTTGTATTTACTTTTCTATTCAATGGCGTTCAATTTTTTGAAAATCACAGAGATCAAACAGCCTGCACTCGTTGATCCAAACCAGAAAGATCAAATGTTGTTGAATTACCTTTCTTTTGCAGTTTGTGGTTTCAAATTGTAACCATTTAGCTTTGTTTTGAGTTTCAACCAAACACTGATCCCACATATCTGTAAGTGTCATCAGAAACCAAAACCAGTTACACCGAGAAGGAAGTAGTAAAAGCTTGCCAGCACCAATTCAGAACTTGTTGACTATCGCGATCCTTTCCAAACACTACATGAACATCCTTTATCATCGAGAAAACACGTTTTCCATCATGGAACATAGACTTAGCAAGAGTTTCCGGTTCCCCTTTGAAATATTTCCCTTTCCTTCTCAAGGGGTGCTTGAGGGGAATCAACGATGGCCCATAAACACGACCTTCCGACAATTTTTCAGATAAAATCTATCAGTTTCATCTAGACAATGGGTGTAGGCCTGATATTCTTTATTTGACTATCTAGACAGGTTGCTAAGTGCAGGCCAATCGTTGATGGTTACGAAAAACAATGTGCGGAGGTCAAAATTCTTCTGTTTGTACTCGTCCCACACACACATACACCTTCTTTCTTCCACAATAATAAAAGTTCATCAACCAGCAGTCTTAGATACACATCAAAGTCGTTGCCAGGTTGTCTCGGGCCTTGGAATAGCACGGGCATCAATACTGATGAGGACACCCCTTCCAACAATACAACCATGCCTACTACGCAGCAAGGACCAATGACAAGAGCCCGTGCACGAGAGCTAAATTATCAGGTAAACTCGTTCCTCGCTATCCATAAACCTTCATCTCAGAATTGGATGCTACTAAATCATTGTGATGATTTTATTGTTATTAGGAATGATGGAGAGGAAGCTAATGGGTCAACCAATCAGTTTGGACATCGAGATTACACAACAAGGAAGCACAAGATCGGACACCAAGTTCAGACATCAAGTTCGTACAGCCAGGCAAGATCAAATTGATTTGGCAATATTTCTCAACTCCGGATGTTGTTTGAGGCATATGAGTACCCATTGGAAAAATCTTGAAGTCTACTTTCAAATGGATCCAACCCCACTACAAAAATCCACCGGAGACGTTCTGTATCAACCAGAAGACGTTCAGACCTCTAGTCTTGGGCTGACAGCTTTGTAACTTGTTTGGCCCACTAGGGGCCCATATTGTGTTAGGGTTTCCACCTCCCCACACCTCTTGGCTGTCTCGTATCTATAAATAGAGGCTCCAGCCGCCAGGAGGAAGGTGGGTTTTGTTTAGATGTAAGTTCGCCATTTGTAACTTCCTGGAAGCGTGCGTGTAGCGATTACCGCCCGTCTTCTTGTATTCAGAACCCCAACTTATTGAATCCAGATTCAGTTTGTGATTCATATTTTTAGATTTCAGTGCTTGTTTACTTGTTCTTGCGAGTTCTTCGATTTGCTTGCAGGTTCAAGGTTGTTCTTGGTGTAGCAAGAACAACACAAATCGGAGGCGGTGTAACTGTCGCTAAGACGCAGCGCAACCCTTGTGGTGTTGTAGTCGGGCAGCACAACGTCAATCCTCCTCAAATCGAGTTATCCCCCACTCCGATCGAAAGATCGGGAACAAACCCCAGCGGGTTCTATCATGTGGTAATCAGAGCAAGGTTTTTCGGTGAGAGATTCTACCCATCCCTTTACCTACAGTCCAGAAAACTCCACAAAATAGGGTAGATCTGAAATCCCCAAAACAAGTTTGAGCCTTGCTGATCTTTTTAGTTCTTTGCTTGTTGAGTTTTCAATTGCATTGTTGGGGCTACTTGCTGGTTCTTAGTGGTTTAATCTTTAGAGTTTTGAGTTCTGGTCACGCTTTAGTCACCACGAAATCCTTTCATTTTTCTGCTGTCGTTTCTACCACCACGAATCCATCTTCCCAGATCTGAGCACTGGAAGAAAACAATCCTATATCTTGTGTTGCATGTCCGATTCAAATGTTTAAATACAATCTGGAAAGCTTATCTTGTGTTCTTTCCAACAGATCTAACCTTGCTCCTAAATTCCTTCTGAGTGATTCGCAGTAGAGCTTGAGATTCGCGACCTGCTGTCTGAAATTCGTTGATCTGATTTCGAAGGAGCTGTGTGAAGTAATACCTTTGTTTGGGTTGTAGTGACACTGAGGAAAAAATGAGTTTTAGCCCTTGAAAAAAGGAAAGAAAGAAAGAAAAACCAAAAAAAGAGAAAACAAAAGAGAAGGGGGTAAAAGCTATTGGTTCTTTGCATTTCATTGCTGCTTTGGTGTGTTACAACGCTTGTGTTCAGGCTCACGTCTCTAGCTTGATTTACCCCTAGGACCGGTGTTGGCGTTTCTTACGCTCAATAGAATATGGATTCCGCAAGCGCACAGAATCACAGCTGTAGCACTTCACCTTGAAGTATTCCAGAGTATCGTATATTTCCTCAGGGAAGCACTATGGTTAAAGAGTATCGAAGAATCGAATGACATACTTTACTAGAGATATCAACCGACTAACTTAGTGGGGTTAAGCTTGATATGATAGGATAAGATAATGGCCACGATGACATCTGACACAGGAGACTCTAATCCTTAGAGAGGTAAGCAGCTGGGAGGACAACGAGCTAGAAAGACTCTTAAACACTTCTAAACTATTGAGCTAGCCTCTCTAGACTAAATCTTGATTCTAACTAGTTATCGGGAACCTAGAGCACAGTTCGGCGGCTGGAAGAGGAAGGACTTCAGAAAGGGATGAGAGGGGAGTCCAATGGCAACCTGCACTACTGCTATGAAAACACCCGAACGTGGTGGACTACAAAGGACGGATAGGGCTGTCACCACCTACCGACTACCACAACGGTTCCATGGGGTGGAACACACTTTCTAGCTAACCCTAAGGTCAGACACCTCATCTGCACTCGGTGTTAGGATTTCTCTTGTCGCGAACAAAAGAAATCCCCTCAACCTAGGGAACTAACTTGAGCCTCCCTAGTCCAGGCGAGAAAACCCGTAAGGTAAGATCCCGATAAACAAGATAGGTACAAAAGCCTAAGCTAGAGAATTACTTCCACACACAAGTAAGATAACTTGGAAAGGTAAATAAATGCGGAAAGTAAAGCTGACTCGAAAAGATAAAGAAGATTACTTAAATTAATAAATATCAAAGGAAAAGATACAAGAGCTTATACCGACTTCCGATGACGATTCCGGAATCCCGAGACAAGCTCGACTCGACTCTAACTCCCAGACTACCTAACCTACTCTAGAAACTAAGAATGAGAGAAGAGAGCTCCTTTTGTGAGTGTTGAGAGTGAGGGTGTTGCTCTCTATTTATAGTGCTCCAAGGTCGGTACGAGGTGAGCGCGTGTGTTGTAAGCAACTAGGACGGTTGATGTAACTTCCACACGAAGTTGAGCACAAGCCGCTGCAAGGTGGGGCCAGCCGGCCTCCCCTAGGCTGGCCAGCCTGGGGATCCCGCCATCTGGCCACCGACTTTTTGTGGACGGCTTGGATTGTCTCCTGGAAATTAGTGGAAGAGGATTGGGTCCAAAGCACATGATTGTTAGGTCGGCCGGCCTCCCTTAGGCCGGCCGGCCTGGGTTTGGCTCCTCTCGGCCCTCCGTTCCACCAACTCATCAATCAATGGTAGCACATTCTTGCTCAATGCGTTTTAGGTCTTGAAACTGCGTTTGGACACTGAAAGTGGACCCAACCTTCCATTGCTCAAGCCTTTCGGTCTTTGTTTGTGAATTTTGGACGGAACCAAATTGGATTGGCTTGGATTTGTGCTCATGATCACTCTAGAAAAGTTTTGTGGCATGGTATGTTGAGGTGCCAGGCCGGCCGGCCTAGGGTAGGCCGGTCGGCCTGGTATTTTGTCCATTTTTTCTGATTTTTGGTACACTAGTTCCTGCGACCATAACTCATCCAAAACTTGTTGCACTTGTTAGAAATAAGCAAAATATGTATGGAACATGGTGTAAAGCTCATGTTATACCCGAGAAGTTGACGGTCAAAATAGGAAATAATGGCCGTCAACAACAAGCATAGGACCATCAATGAATGAATATTCAACTTGCTTTGACTAACGTGGTTCTAGTTGTACCTTGATTTGTTTTCTTTGCAGCCTCCTATAGCTCCACAGATTATCTACAACATCACAAGGTTGTGCTTGTGTAACCATTTGTGTTGTTCTTGCTGGCCGCCAACCCCTCCTATTCAGCAAGTTGAGAATTGGTAAGAACTTGTGTAATAGGTTGAGAGAGAGGGCCTCAAATTAGGCACCTCTAGCTATAGGGTATTTGTTCTACTTCACTTGTTCCTGTTTGCTCTTGTGCTTTTACCATGGCAGGTTCGGGGAATGAAGATGAGGATGACGGAGGACCGCTTACACCTCGTACCAAGGGCATCACGCAGCATTTTCGACAACAAGTGAATCAGTACACCGATGGGATTGATAATGATTTGCAGGTGATAAATGAGAAGATAGGGCAAATGGAGGCTGCGCAGATTGCCAACAACACCAAGCTTGCATGGTTGGAGGCATCGGTTGGTCAGGTGGACAAGAGTCTCGCTGCTCTTCTGAGGCGCTTTGATGAGCTCCATGCGAAGACGAATAATCAGCATAGAGGACGTGACCAAGAGGATGAGGACATTGCAGAAAATTCAGGTGCTGATTATGCTGCTAACACCGAAGTTGAGGATCGAGGTCAGCGACGTCTATGCCAGAACCGTCGAGGTATGGGTGGACATCGTCCATGTGAGGTACATAACAATGACAATACTTTCAGTAAGATTAAATTTAAGATACCCTCTTTTGATGGTAAATATGACCCTGATGCTTATCTTACTTGGGAGATGGCTGTTCAACAAAAGTTTACTTGTCATGATTTTCCTGAGAATGCATGTGTTAGGGCCGCAACTAGTGAGTTCATAGATTTTGCTTCCGTTTGGTGGATAGAATATGGCAAGAAAAATCCTAATAACATGCCACAAACTTGGGATGCTTTGAAACGGGTCATGAGGGCTAGATTTGTTCCATCTTACTATGCACGTGATCCATTAAACCAGCTGCAGCAATTAAAATAGGGTACTAAAAGTGTAGAAGAATACTATCAAGAGCTGCAAATGGGTATGCTACGCTGCAACTTAGAGGAGGATGTGGAACCTGCTATGGCTAGATTTTTGGGCGGGTTAAACTGGGAAATTCAGGATATCCTTGCTTATAAAGAGTACACTAACATAACCTGTTTGTTCCATCTTGCTTGTAAAGCTGAAAGGGAAGTGCAGGGACGACATGCAAGTACCAAGACTAACAATTCTGCAGGGAGGAATTTTTCCACGCAGCCTCGTTCGAGCATTCCATCCACTGAGCATGCTGCTGCACCATATTCATCATCAGCTCAGACAGCACCCCCACCTTCTAGCGACAAGCCTCGTGACAGCCCCACAAATTCAGCAGCAAAGACCGCGCAAAAACCTGCTGCAACCACTTCATCGGTGGCATCCACGGGCAGAACAAGAGACATTCAGTGCCACCGCTGCAAGGGATTTGGACATGTCATGCGTGACTGCCCAAGCAAACGTATTTTGATTGTAAAAAATGATGGTGAGTACTCCTCTGCTAGTGAACTTGATGAAGATACACTTGCACTTCTTGCGAATGACCATGCAGGTAGTGAGGAGTGCCCGGAAGAACATATTAATGCAGCTGAAGCCGACCGCTATGAGAGCCTCATTGTGGAGCGTGTGCTGAGCGTGCAAATGGAGAAGGTAGAGCAAAATCAGTGGCATACATTGTTTCAAACAAAGTGTGTCATCAAAGAGCGTTCGTGCTGTGTGATCATCAACGGAGGTAGCTGCAACAACTTGGCTAGCAGCGACATGGTGGAGAAGCTTGCGCTGACCACCCAACCGCATCTACATCCATATTGCATTCAATGGCTGAATAATAGTGGTAAGGCAAAGGTAACTAAACTTGTGCGAATCAATTTTACCATCGGATCCTATAAATATATTGTTGAATGTGATGTTGTACCAATGCAAAGCATGTAGTATTCTGCTAGGAAGGCCATGGCAATTTGATAAAGATTCTATGCATCATGGTATATCAAATTAGTATTCCTTCCTATACCATGATAAAAAGATTGTGTTGCTGTAACACCCGGTTTATAAAAGAACATAAACCGAGCAATCATATACGTGCCAGGATCAAGTCACACGTATATACAACAGAATGAACAGTATATCATAGCACATATCACGTAAAAAGACATAATAAAGCGAATACGAATGTTATTTATTACAATAATGACAAAATGTCTGATACAGCGGAAGCGAAGTACAAAATACGATAAAGCTCTCCGAAGCTGAAGCAGGGCGCCACAGGGACGTCGACTGGGAGACGAAGCACCTAGAAGTCCTCGTAGTCCTGGTAGCGCTGGACGAACTCCCTCGTGTCGGCAGGAACTGAGCAGCAGTAGCGTAGCCAAGGGGAAAAAGTAGAGAAGAGGCAAGAGTGAGTACACAACTTGTACTCAACAAGTATAACACAAACTATGAGGCTCTAGGCTGGCTGACTCAACTGCATTAGCTTTTAAGTGTTGGCAAATTTTTATTAAAGCTATTTACTACGAGTTGATGAATTACCATTAACCCAGTTACATAGTAATTAATCAAGTTTAATCATGTAACTACTGAGAAACCAAACCAAACCAAGCCACCAAGGTAACCCCGAGAAGCACCTCCCTCGTCGGAAGGAGATAACTTCACTAATCAAAAGGAGGATCTGGGCCGCTCATAACCGTGAGCACGGCTAGTATACCAGTTTTACACTCTGCAGAGGTTGCACATCTTTACCCACAAGTCGTGAGCTACGCCAGTTGTTCATCACACTTCCTTAGGTGAGATGGCCAGCGACTCACTACGAGGCCTTTAAAAAGAATCTCGTTGGTAAGGCGTAACCGCGAGAGTTAGGTCGGCGACGATGGGGCCCACCTCCGGGGGTACAAGCACAGGAGCGCAATCCAAGCACAGACCAAGCCGGAGGAGCAGGGACCATTGAAGCTTACTACTCTTGCCCCGCAGGTAAGTTACTCCAAACCAAAAAGATCTAGTTATTACGCCAAGTCTATCCCATTCTAGCCTTGTGGTAGCGCTGTTGTCCCAGGTTGTCGCTCTATGAACCGGTCCTTATGGAGAGTGGCCAACCAGGCAGTAAGCACCGTGCTGGCCCCCTAAACCATGTTTCTAAAAAAAACATCTTTTAACGAGAAGTGAGCCACTCAAGCCACACAGAGTGCCACTCTCAGAATTAAGTTCAAGTAAACCATTAATCAATTTAATTAAAAAGGACCAAAGTGTGTTATAGCGCAGCAACCTAGCACAACTACCCAAAAATGCAACCCAAAGGTATATTTAAAGGATATAAACTGGCTAGGAAATCCTTAAAGGCATACAGTATTAAAATGCAGTATGAAAATGTATTTAAAGATGATAGGTTGTTCATGTTATACTTGCCTTCCTCGTACTGCTCCTGCTGCTGCTCAAAGTGCTCCGGAGACGGCTGCTCCGGGTACTGGTACTGGGGCTCCTCAGATGGATCAACGTCTACTCACGAACACATGGCCAAAACAATGCACAAAAATAAGCATACAAGCAAACATTAACAAAAAACTAAGAAACAGTACAACAATACATAAAAACAGCACACTAAACTAGTCTAATACTGTTCTACGCGCTACAACGATCGCGTGGACATAAAGAACGCTAAAAATGGAGCTAAAACGCGTATTCTAGGCCAAAAACAAGGTTCAGGGGCTTATTTGTAATAAAACTGAAGTTCCAGGGGTTTTCTGGGCAAAAACCGGGGACTTATGCGCAATTAACCCATAGACTCAGGGGCTAACACGCAAAAGGTCAAGTGTTGGACGGCGGGTTCTATTTCTAGAAAAACCAGGGGGCTTCGTGTAAAATTCTGGGCCTTTTTGGGAATACTTTAACACTGAGCAGGACTGCGGGTTGAATCTAAGAAAACTGGGGGGGTCTTTAGGAAAAACGCCAGGCCGAACCGGTATGCTTGATTTTCGGCCATCGGATCTGGATCGAGTGGTTTGGATCTAACCGGGGGGGTGATCTAATCTTGAGCGCCCGTTCCTGATCGGACGGCGCAGGGCAGTTGGGCGCGCGGGCGGCGGCGGGGCACGCCGGAGTTCGGTTTTCCGCGGCGGCGGCTCGCCGGAGACACCCAATCCGGTGCTCCGGGGGTCAAAACTGAGCAGGCTTGGGTCGGGGAGGATCTACGCGTTATGCGTGATCCACCCGTGGCCTTTACTGGGCTCGGGGAGGTTTGTGGTGGAGGGCGCACCGGCGATGGCGGGTCGGCTCGGCGGAGGCTCGCCGGCGCGAGTGCGCTGGGCGACGCCAAGGGCTACAGGCTACGGCAAAAAGCGTAAAAGGGCAAGGGAGGGGCACTGGTTCTTACTGAGGGTTCAGCTTGGCCGGAGAAGGAGCGCAGCGTCGACGGCGATGCTGACCGGCGGCGAGGCGGGAGCAGAGCTCGGTGGCGGGGCCGGTACGGGGGTGCTCCAGGCGCTGGGTCCGCCGGAGGGGGTCCGTGCGGGTCCTGCGAGGGAGTTCCAACGCCTAATTAGTCGGGTGGTCACCGGAGGTGACGAATTGGAGCGGAACAGGGGCTCACCGGCGTGGAGGAGCACGGCGGAGCTGGATGGAGGCGGCGCTAGGGTTTATGGCGGCGATTGCGAGGCGAGGTGTGGGCGCAGAGGATTGGGGGCGGTTTAAAGGAGGCAGGCCGGGGATCCTGGGCGTGCGTGCCCAGCGTGATCCCGGCGGAGATTTCGGGCGGGGCGAGCTGCGCGAGCGGCGGTTGCGGGAGGAAGGGGAAGGACCGACAGGTGGGGTCCCGGCGCAGCGAGACGGGGCGAGCGCGAGCGGGGTGCCGCTGGCGGGTGGGACCGGCAGGTCGGGCTGAGGCGCGCGGCGCGGGCTGGGCTGAAGCGGAGTGACGCGGGGTGAAGGGCGACGCGGGGGAGGGGGTGGGATGCGGGGCTGGGCGCTGGCCATGGGCCGAGCTGGGCCGGGTGCTGCTGGGCCGCGCGGGGTTCGCCTGGGCCGAGCGAACCGGGCCGGGGGAGTGTGGGTTTGGGCCGGACTAGGGAGAGAGGCTGGGTCTTGGGCTTTGGTTTGCTATGGGTTTGGGTTTTGGGTTTTGTTTTCTATTTCTATTTTCTCTTTCTTTTCTATTGCTAAACCAATCAAAGTTTGAATTCAAAGTTGAATTTGAATTCAAACCACACTCAAACAATTAAAAACTATGCACCGGCATGAATGCAACACAAAATTTAAACCTATGATAAATTTTAATTAATTAGGAACAAAAATTAGATTAAATGCCAACTAAACACAATAAACCTTAGAAAATTTAACTAAAGCCAATTAAATTTATTGATAAATACTGAAATTTAAATTAGGGTGTTACATACCCTACCCCCTTAAAGAAATCTCGTCCCGAGATTTAGCTGGGCTGGCTAGCAAAGAGATCTGGATAGGTCTTCTTCAACTCATCTTCTCGCTCCCATGTAGCCTCAGCTTCACTGTGATGACTCCACTGAACTCTGCACATCTTGATGCGCTTGTTCCGAGTAACCCTCTCTGATGTCTCCAGAATCTTCACCGGATGCTCGGTATAAGTCAGATCCTCCTGGACATCGACTCCATCCAGGGGTGCCTGCTCCTCGGGTACTCGCAGACATCTCTTCAGCTGAGATATATGGAAGACATCATGAACTCCTGAGAGGCTGAGAGGTAACTCCAGGCGATAAGCAACTTCGCCTTTCCGTTCTAGCACCTTGAATGGCCCCACATACCGAGGTGCTAACTTCCCTTTGACATTAAATCTGCGGATTCCTCTCATCGGAGACACCTTCAGATACACATAATCACCGACACTGAAAGTCAGGTCTCTCCGTTTGCCATCTGCATAGCTCTTCTGCCTGCTCTGTGCAATCCTCAGATTTTCTCGCACAGCCTGAACCATCTGCTCTGCATCATCTATGATCTCAGGACCAAAGAGCTGCTTCTCACCGATCTGATCCCAATAGAGAGGAGTCCTGCACTTTCTGCCATACAATGCCTCAAATGGTGACTTCTTCAGACTGGCCTGATAGCTGTTGTTATATGAAAACTCAGCAAATGACAGGCACTTATCCCAACTAGTACCATACTGAATAGCACAAGCTCTCAGCATATCCTCCAACACTTGGTTGGTTCTCTCTGTCTGCCCATCTGTCTGAGGGTGATAAGCCGTACTGAAGCGCAGCTTCGTATCCAACGAATCATGGAGCTGCTCCCAGAAACGAGAAGTGAACTGAGACCCTCTGTCAGATATAATCTTCTTCGGCACACCATGCAAGCAGACAATCCGAGAGATGTACAACTCTGCAAGTCTAGCACCGGAGTAAGTAGTGTTCACTGGAATGAAGTGAGCAACCTTCGTCAATCGATCCACTACTACCCAAATGGAGTTGTACCCTTTCTGAGTACGAGGCAATCCAACAATGAAATCCATCGTGATCTCCTCCCATTTCCACTCTGGAATCTTCAAAGGTTGTAACAGACCTGCTGGCCTCTGATGCTCAGCCTTGACACGCTGGCAGGTGTCACAAATAGCCACGTACTCTGCCACTGAACGCTTCATCCCATACCACCAGAAACGTTCCTTCAGATCGTAATACATCTTCGTGCTGCCCGGATGAATAGAGTAAGCTGTATCATGGGCCTCACTCAGAATCAACTTCCGGAGATCCTTCACATCTGGAACACAGATCCGGTTCTTGTACCACAAGGTACCCTGTTCATCCTCTCTGAAATGAGGAGCCTTGCCCTTCTTGAGCAACTCACGAATCTCCTGTAGCTTCTCATCGTCTTTCTGATGATGCCTGATCTCTGACTCTAGAGTCGGTACTGCCTCAAATGCTGCACTGGAAGTATGATGCAAGAAACCCAGACTCAACTGCTCAAACTCCTCGCATAACTCTGGAGGCATCTGGAAAGCAACGGCCATGTTGACATAACTCCTTCTGCTCAAAGCATCTGCTACAACATTGGCCTTGCCCGGATGATAGTGAATCTCCAGATCATAGTCCTTGACCAACTCTAGCCATCTTCTCTGCCGCATATTCAGCTCATTCTGCGTGAAAATGTACTTGAGGCTCTTGTGATCAGTGTAGATATCACACCGCTGCCCATACAAGTAATGCCTCCAAATCTTCAGAGCATGCACAACTGCGGCTAACTCAAGATCATGAGTAGGATAATTCAGCTCATGCCGACGTAACTGCCGTGAAGCATAAGCTATCACTCTGCCCTCCTGCATCAGAACACACCCAAGACCATCCTTCGAAGCATCACAATATACCGTGAACCTCTTCGTCTGGTCTGGCAGAGTCAAGACTGGCGCCGTAGTCAACCTCTTCTTCAGCTCATCAAAGGCCATCTGACGCTCATCAGTCCATACGAAAGCCACATTCTTCTCCAGCAAAGAAGTCAAAGGCTTCGCGATCTTGGAGAAATTCTCAATGAACCTCCGATAATATCCAGCTAAGCCCAAGAATGACCTGACTTCCTTCACTGTCTGCGGTGTCTCCCACTCGAGCACATCCTTCACCTTGCTCGGATCGACAGCAATGCCTCCCTGAGAGATAACATGACCGAGGAATGGAACCTCGTCAATCCAGAACTCGCACTTGCTGAACTTGGCATACAACTGATGCTCTCTCAATCTCTGCAATACGAGTCTCAGATGCTCCTCATGCTCTTCTTCTGTCTTGGAGAAGATCAGAATATCATCAATGAAAATCACCACGAAGACATCCAGATAGTCCATGAAGACCATGTTCATCAGATGCATGAAGTAAGCCGGAGCATTAGTCAAGCCGAAGGACATGACTGTATACTCATATAGCCCGTACTTGCAGGTGAATGCCGTCTTCGGAATATCCCCAGGACGGATCCTCAGCTGAAAGTAACCCGAACGAAGATCAATCTTCGAGAATATACGAGCACCTCGAAGCAGATCGAAGAGATCCTCAATACGGGGCAGCGGATGCTTGTTCTTGATAGTAACTGCATTCAGCTCACGATAATCCACACACATCCTCTTCGAGCCATCCTTCTTATCTACCAGCAATAATGGAAAAGCCCAAGGAGAGAAGCTGCGACGGATATAGCCCTTGGCTAGCAACTCATCAATAGTCTTCTTAACTTCTTCATGCTCTATAGGCGCCATACGGTAGGGCCGCTTTGCAATAGGAGCTGTGCCAGGCAAGAGATCAATGCAAAACTCAATGGCGCGTTCAGGCGGCATACCTGGCAGATCATCCGGAAAGACATCCGGGAATTCAGACACCACGCGAATACCGTCCGTGGGTCTAGCCTCCATCTGATGAAGAAATCCAGAAGGCTCTACTGCACTGATAACAACCTCTTGGCCACTGGAAGCTGATAACAAGACTGTCCTCTGAGCACAATCTATACGAACTCCCCATTTGGCCAGAGTCTCCATTCCCAGAATGACATCAATACCCTTGGTGTCTAGCACCATCAGATCAGTACAGAACTCTACTCCCCTCAAAGAAATACTGACTCTCGGGCAGTAAGTGTGAGACCTCAACTGTCCACCCGGTGAAGATACTAACAGGCACCTCTTTAATGTGCTAGTATGAATACCATGATGCTCGACAAAAGACTGAGTAATGAAGGAATGCGTAGCACCAGTATCAAAAAGCACTGTAGCTGGATATGAATTAACCATGAACGTACCAATAACCACGTTGGGAGCCTCGGCCGCTGACTCGGCCGTCACGTGGTTCACCCTGCCCTGTGCTGGCGCCCTGGGCTGAGCTGGGCGCCCCTGCTGTCCCGCTTGCGCCTTCCGGGGGCAAGCGTTGGCGTAGTGCCCCGGCTGGCCGCAGTGAAAGCAGGTGCGTGGAGGTCCCTGAGCCTGCTGTCCGGTAGGAGCTGCCGGACGTGGAGCCTGCGGTGCCGGTGGAGCTGGTGGAGCACGAGCCGGAGGTGCCGGTAACCTCGGGCCCTGACCTGCCTGCTGCTGTCGAGGCGGGTACTGCTGCGGTGGCCTCTGCTGGTACTGCTGAGGAGGCCGGTACTGAGGCTGGTACTGCTGGGGCTGCTGGAGTCGAGGACGAGTGTTGCTGCCGGAAGCAACGGGGACAACCTTCCTCTTCTTGTCCTCCATCTCCAAGTGCTTACGCTCAGTGTTGAGCGCACTGTCAACCAGATGGTTGAAGTCGTCGAAGCGGAGGTTGAGCAGCGCGTACTGGAGGTAGTCCTCAAGACCCTCCATGAAGTGCTCCTGCTTCTTGCGGTCATCCGCAACCTCGGCAGGGGCGTAGCGAGCCAGCTGAAGAAAGCGATCACGATACTCCGTGACCGACATAGTCCCCTGAATTCACAAAGACAGATGGATATCGGAAGATTAACTCAAGATTCATAAGGATAGAACAAGGGGCATTAGCTCAAAAGAAAACGCTGAATGATTATACTTAAGATTACCTGCTTCAGTGCAAGGAACTCCTTCTGCTTCATCTTCATAACGCCCGCGGGGACGTTGTGGCTACGGAAACGCTCCCTGAACTGGAGCCAAGTGAGAGCCTCGCGGTCGTGAACTGGGTGGGACTCCCACCAGTCCAAAGCTGCCCCTCGCAGCTGTCCTGCTGCGTACAAGACGCGCTCACGATCATCGCACTGGGCGATGTCCAGCTGACGCTCCACTGCACGGAGCCAGTCGTCAGCCTGAAGAGGGTCGGACGTGTGAGAAAACGTCGGCGGGTGACCCCTCAGGAACTCAGCACGCCTGTCGCGAGGCTGCGGCGGTGGAGGAGGCGGAGGCTGAGTGTGAGCGTGCTGAAGAGCCTGAACAGTGTTGTTCAGGGTAGCCATCATCTGCATCTGGAGCTGGAAGTACTGCTCCGGAGTCAAAGGCGGAGGCATCGGGATCCCAGTACCCTGGTTGTTCTGACCCTGCTGCTGGCCAGAACCTGAACCGGTGCTCCTGGTGTTCACCATCTGATTGGAACAAAAGATTTCACGAGTAAGGATATTGTAGGAATAAGTTCAGATGGATATGATAACTCTTTGCAGAAAAAGACTCAGCCATGATAAAGTAGACAGGATAGAGTTGACTGTTTTACCCCCAACGATCTAACTCATTTTATTAATTAGTTAACTTTAACATCTGAGTGATTTTCTTTAAACAAATTTATACTACCAAGCTATGCAATCATTCAAAAATCCAAATCAAACATGTAGCATAATAACAAACAGACAATTTCCACAACTTAGCCGAGTTTAGCAAAAAGACTCGACTAACACAACGCGTCGCGGATCGTGCTATCGTTTTATTATAAAGGGTCACCTAACTAATACTCATGCTGGTCAGATTACTGATTCAGGCCAAATCTACGAAAACTATTCTTCAGAGAGAGAAATCAAGGCAAGAAGGGTAAAAAGTCATAGAAGTCAAGGGGTATAATAGTAAAATAGTTTCAGCAGGCAAGGATTGGTGAGAAGAAGTCCTAAAACTCGACCAGTTCTATCTAGGCTTCGTCCTACAGTCGATATGGCTCTGATACCACTCTGTAACACCCGGTTTATAAAAGAACATAAACCGAGCAATCATATACGTGCCAGGATCAAGTCACACGTATATACAACAGAATGAACAGTATATCATAGCACATATCACGTAAAAAGACATAATAAAGCGAATACGAATGTTATTTATTACAATAATGACAAAATGTCTGATACAGCGGAAGCGAAGTACAAAATACGATAAAGCTCTCCGAAGCTGAAGCAGGGCGCCACAGGGACGTCGACTGGGAGACGAAGCACCTAGAAGTCCTCGTAGTCCTGGTAGCGCTGGACGAACTCCCTCGTGTCGGCAGGAACTGAGCAGCAGTAGCGTAGCCAAGGGGAAAAAGTAGAGAAGAGGCAAGAGTGAGTACACAACTTGTACTCAACAAGTATAACACAAACTATGAGGCTCTAGGCTGGCTGACTCAACTGCATTAGCTTTTAAGTGTTGGCAAATTTTTATTAAAGCTATTTACTACGAGTTGATGAATTACCATTAACCCAGTTACATAGTAATTAATCAAGTTTAATCATGTAACTACTGAGAAACCAAACCAAACCAAGCCACCAAGGTAACCCCGAGAAGCACCTCCCTCGTCGGAAGGAGATAACTTCACTAATCAAAAGGAGGATCTGGGCCGCTCATAACCGTGAGCACGGCTAGTATACCAGTTTTACACTCTGCAGAGGTTGCACATCTTTACCCACAAGTCGTGAGCTACGCCAGTTGTTCATCACACTTCCTTAGGTGAGATGGCCAGCGACTCACTACGAGGCCTTTAAAAAGAATCTCGTTGGTAAGGCGTAACCGCGAGAGTTAGGTCGGCGACGATGGGGCCCACCTCCGGGGGTACAAGCACAGGAGCGCAATCCAAGCACAGACCAAGCCGGAGGAGCAGGGACCATTGAAGCTTACTACTCTTGCCCCGCAGGTAAGTTACTCCAAACCAAAAAGATCTAGTTATTACGCCAAGTCTATCCCATTCTAGCCTTGTGGTAGCGCTGTTGTCCCAGGTTGTCGCTCTATGAACCGGTCCTTATGGAGAGTGGCCAACCAGGCAGTAAGCACCGTGCTGGCCCCCTAAACCATGTTTCTAAAAAAAACATCTTTTAACGAGAAGTGAGCCACTCAAGCCACACAGAGTGCCACTCTCAGAATTAAGTTCAAGTAAACCATTAATCAATTTAATTAAAAAGGACCAAAGTGTGTTATAGCGCAGCAACCTAGCACAACTACCCAAAAATGCAACCCAAAGGTATATTTAAAGGATATAAACTGGCTAGGAAATCCTTAAAGGCATACAGTATTAAAATGCAGTATGAAAATGTATTTAAAGATGATAGGTTGTTCATGTTATACTTGCCTTCCTCGTACTGCTCCTGCTGCTGCTCAAAGTGCTCCGAAGACGGCTGCTCCGGGTACTGGTACTGGGGCTCCTCAGATGGATCAACGTCTACTCACGAACACATGGCCAAAACAATGCACAAAAATAAGCATACAAGCAAACATTAACAAAAAACTAAGAAACAGTACAACAATACATAAAAACAGCACACTAAACTAGTCTAATACTGTTCTACGCGCTACAACGATCGCGTGGACATAAAGAACGCTAAAAATGGAGCTAAAACGCGTATTCTAGGCCAAAAACAAGGTTCAGGGGCTTATTTGTAATAAAACTGAAGTTCCAGGGGTTTTCTGGGCAAAAACCGGGGACTTATGCGCAATTAACCCATAGACTCAGGGGCTAACACGCAAAAGGTCAAGTGTTGGACGGCGGGTTCTATTTCTAGAAAAACCAGGGGGCTTCGTGTAAAATTCTGGGCCTTTTTGGGAATACTTTAACACTGAGCAGGACTGCGGGTTGAATCTAAGAAAACTGGGGGGGTCTTTAGGAAAAACGCCAGGCCGAACCGGTATGCTTGATTTTCGGCCATCGGATCTGGATCGAGTGGTTTGGATCTAACCGGGGGGGTGATCTAATCTTGAGCGCCCGTTCCTGATCGGACGGCGCAGGGCAGTTGGGCGCGCGGGCGGCGGCGGGGCACGCCGGAGTTCGGTTTTCCGCGGCGGCGGCTCGCCGGAGACACCCAATCCGGTGCTCCGGGGGTCAAAACTGAGCAGGCTTGGGTCGGGGAGGATCTACGCGTTATGCGTGATCCACCCGTGGCCTTTACTGGGCTCGGGGAGGTTTGTGGTGGAGGGCGCACCGGCGATGGCGGGTCGGCTCGGCGGAGGCTCGCCGGCGCGAGTGCGCTGGGCGACGCCAAGGGCTACAGGCTACGGCAAAAAGCGTAAAAGGGCAAGGGAGGGGCACTGGTTCTTACTGAGGGTTCAGCTTGGCCGGAGAAGGAGCGCAGCGTCGACGGCGATGCTGACCGGCGGCGAGGCGGGAGCAGAGCTCGGTGGCGGGGCCGGTACGGGGGTGCTCCAGGCGCTGGGTCCGCCGGAGGGGGTCCGTGCGGGTCCTGCGAGGGAGTTCCAACGCCTAATTAGTCGGGTGGTCACCGGAGGTGACGAATTGGAGCGGAACAGGGGCTCACCGGCGTGGAGGAGCACGGCGGAGCTGGATGGAGGCGGCGCTAGGGTTTATGGCGGCGATTGCGAGGCGAGGTGTGGGCGCAGAGGATTGGGGGCGGTTTAAAGGAGGCAGGCCGGGGATCCTGGGCGTGCGTGCCCAGCGTGATCCCGGCGGAGATTTCGGGCGGGGCGAGCTGCGCGAGCGGCGGTTGCGGGAGGAAGGGGAAGGACCGACAGGTGGGGTCCCGGCGCAGCGAGACGGGGCGAGCGCGAGCGGGGTGCCGCTGGCGGGTGGGACCGGCAGGTCGGGCTGAGGCGCGCGGCGCGGGCTGGGCTGAAGCGGAGTGACGCGGGGTGAAGGGCGACGCGGGGGAGGGGGTGGGATGCGGGGCTGGGCGCTGGCCATGGGCCGAGCTGGGCCGGGTGCTGCTGGGCCGCGCGGGGTTCGCCTGGGCCGAGCGAACCGGGCCGGGGGAGTGTGGGTTTGGGCCGGACTAGGGAGAGAGGCTGGGTCTTGGGCTTTGGTTTGCTATGGGTTTGGGTTTTGGGTTTTGTTTTCTATTTCTATTTTCTCTTTCTTTTCTATTGCTAAACCAATCAAAGTTTGAATTCAAAGTTGAATTTGAATTCAAACCACACTCAAACAATTAAAAACTATGCACCGGCATGAATGCAACACAAAATTTAAACCTATGATAAATTTTAATTAATTAGGAACAAAAATTAGATTAAATGCCAACTAAACACAATAAACCTTAGAAAATTTAACTAAAGCCAATTAAATTTATTGATAAATACTGAAATTTAAATTAGGGTGTTACAGTTGCATCCAATGACTCCTGAAGCAATTTTAAAAGATGAATTTACTAAAGCTAGTAAAATGAAGAATTAGGAACAGGCTAAAAGTGAAAATCAGATTGTGGCAAACAAACTTGAGAAGCACAAAAAGAGAAGTGGCAAATCTGTTCATGATAATAAAAATGAGATCAAGCTGAAAGGGGCATGTTTAATTGCTACTAAATCTGATTTGGATGAGATTGATGCAACCACCACTATTTGCTATGCCTTGATTTGCAAACAAACTTTGTTTTCACTTGAGGACATACCTCTTTCCTTGCCTCCTGTTGTCACTAACCTTTTGCAGGAGTATGCGGACGTTTTCCCAAAGGAGGTGCCCCCAGGGCTGCCACCAATTTGTGGGATTGAGCACCAGATTGACCCTATTCCTAGGGCCTCCTTGCCTAACCGTGCACCATACAGGACCAATCCGGAAGAGACTAAAGAGATTCAGCGCCAAGTACAAGAATTGCTCGACAAAGGTTATGTGTGTGAGTCCCTTAGCCCTTGTGCCGTTCCCGTGCTTTTAGTTCCTAAGAAAGATGGGTCATGACACATGTGTGTGGATTGTAGAGCGATAAACAATATCACAATCAGATATCATCATCCTATTCCTAGGTTAGATGATATGCTTGATGAATTGAGCGGTTCAATTGTGTTCTCTAAAATTGATTTGCATAGTGGGTACCACCAGATTCGCATGAAGCTAGGAGATGAATGGAAAACCACATTTAAAACTAAGTTTGACACATTGAAAGATAAGTTAACCCATGCCCCTTTGCTCCAACTTCCTGATTTCACTAAAACTTTTGAACTTGAATGTGATGCTAGTGGAATTGGTTTGGGAGGTGTTTTGTTACAAGAGGGAAAACCTGTAGCATACTTTAGCAAGAAGTTGAGTGGGCCTAGTTTGAACTATTCTACTTATGATAAAGAATTGCTTGCTCTAGTTCGGACTTTGGAAACATGGCAGCATTATTTATGGCCCAAAGAGTTTGTTATACATTCTGATCATGAATCATTGAAACCTATTCGAAGTCAAGCGAAACTGAACCGTAGGCACGCTCGCTGGGTTGGATTCATTGAGTCTTTCCCTTATGTCATCAAACACAAGAAAGGGAGGGAAAATGTAATTGCCGATGCTTTGTCTAGACGTTATACCATGCTTTCACAACTTGATTTCAAAATTTTTGGTTTGGAAACAATAAAAGAGCAATATGCCCATGATGGTGATTTTAAAGATGTGTTGCTGAATTGCAAGGTGGGGAAACCATGGAACAAATTCATCCTCAATGATGGGTTTGTATTTCGAGGTAACAAGCTATGCATTCCAGCTGGCTCTATGTGTATGTTATTGTTGCAAGAAGCGCATGGAGGAGGGCTGATGGGACACTTTGGTGTGAAGAAGATAGAAGACATCCTTGCTGATCATTTCTTTTGGCCCAAGATGCGGAGGGATGTGGAGAGATTCGTTGCTCGCTGCACAACATGCCAAAAAGCTAAGTCATGCCTTAATCCTCACGGTTTGTACATGCCTCTACCTGTTCCTAATGCACCATGGGAGGATATTTCAATGGACTATGTTCTAGGACTGCCTAGAACAAAGAAGGGGAGGGATAGTGTCTTTGTGGTTGTGGATAGATTTTCTAAGATGGCACATTTCATACCATGTCATAAGACCGATGATGCTACTCATGTTGCTGATTTGTTCTTTCGTGAAATTGTTCGTTTGCATGGTGTGCCAAACACAATTGTTTCAGATCATGATGCAAAATTTCTTAGTCATTTTTGGAGAACTTTGTGGGCTAAATTGGGTATTAAGTTGCTATTTTCCACTACTTGTCATCCCCAAACTGATGGACAAACTGAGGTTGTGTATAGAACTTTATCTACCATGCTTAGGGCTATTTTGAAAAAGAACATAAAAATGTGGGAAGAATGTTTGCCTCATATTGAGTTTGCTTACAATCGTTCACAACACTCTACTACTAAAAAGAGCCCTTTTGAGATTGTTTATGGTTTTGTGCCTCGTGCCCCTATTGATTTGCTACCCCTACCAACTTCTGAGAGATTGAATTTTGATTGTAAACAACGTGCTGAGTTGATGTTAAAAATGCATGAGGCCACAAAGGAGAACATAGAAAACATGAATGCTAAATATAAACTTGCTGGTAGCATAGGAAAGAAGCATGTCACATTCGAACCAGGTGATTTGGTTTGGTTGCACTTGAGAAAGGATCGGTTTCCTGATTTGAGGAAGTCAAAGTTGCTTCCGAGAGCTGACAGTCCTTTTAAAGTTGTAGCTAACATCAATGATAATGCATACAAACTTGAGTTGCCTGCAGATTTTGGGGTCTGCCCCACATTTAACATTGCAGACTTGAAACCATATTTGGGCGATGAAGATGAACTTGAGTCGAGGACGACTCAAATGCAAGAAGGGGAGGATGATGAGGACACCCCTTCCAACAATACAACCATGCCTACTACGCAGCAAGGACCAGTGACAAGAGCCCGTGCACGAGAGCTAAATTATCAGGTAAACTCGTTCCTCGCTGTCCATAAACCTTCATCTCAGAATTGGATGCTACTAAATCATTGTGATGATTTTATTATTATTAGGAATGATGGAGAGGAAGCTAATGGGTCAACCAATTAGTTTGGACATCAAGATTACACAACAAGGAAGCACAAGATCAGACACTAAGTTCAGACTTCAAGTTCGTACAACCAGGCAATATCAAATTGATTTGGCAATATTTCTCAACTCCAAATGTTGTTAGAGGCATATGAGTACCCATTGGAAAGATCTTGAAGTCTACTTTCAAATGGATCCAACCCCACTACAAAATTCCACCGGAGACATTCAGACCTCTAGTCTTGGGCTGACAACTTTGTAACTTGTTTGGCCCACTAGGGGCCCATATTGTGTTAGGGTTTCCACCTCCCCACGCCTCTTGGATGTCTCCAATCTATAAATAGAGGCTCCAGCCTCCAGGAGGAAGGTGGGTTTTGTTTAGATGTAAGTTTGCCATTTGCAACTTCCTGGTAGCGCGCGTGTAGTGATTACTGCCCGTCTTCTTGTATTCAGAACCCCAACTTGTTGAATCCAGATTCAGTTCATGATTCGTATCTTTAGATTTCAGTGCTTGTTTACTTGTTCTTGCGAGTTCTTCAATTTTGCTTGCAGGTTGAAGGTTGTTCTTGGTGCAGCAAGAACAACACAAATTGGAGGCGGTGTAACTGTCGCTAAGATGTAGTGCAACCCTTTGTCGGGCAGCACAACGTCGATCCTCCTCAAATCGAGTTATCCCCCACTCTCATCGAAAGATCGGGAACAAACCCCAGCAGGTTCTATCAAATACATACTTCCGCTTCAAGCATAGCCAAGAAGGAAGGTTGAACATATACAAAGGGTCACATGCCAAGTACTGTGACTGCTGCCCCACTCGCCGAATGGATTCATTCCATCTATACTTAAACCAAGCCTTATGAACGAGTCGCTGTCAAAATTTGGGAATTCTCTATCCACGTTTCCCCACTGGGATCCATCTACAGGGTGTCTGATCATCTGATTTTGCTTACTCTCTTCTTTGTGCCACCGCGTCAACTTAGAGTGTGCTTTGTTTCTAAACAAGCGCTTCAGTCGTGGTATTATCGGAAAATACCACACACCTTAGCGGGAACTTTTTTTATTGGCAGGCTCCCCATCGACATCACCAGGATCATTTTGCCTAATCTTATACCGCTTTGCATCACAGACAGTACAGGCATCCAGTTGTCATATTCATCATGATAGAGGATACAATTGTTAGGACATGCATGAATCATCTGTACGTCCAACCCAACATTTGCTTCGTACGTTGTTGGGGGAAGTTCGTTCCCCACTGGAAGCATGTTCTTTACTAATGAATGACTGGCCCAATCTTCCGAGAGGTAATGGTAAATTTGATTGGTGGAGACTCCATGTTGGCGATCCGGCTTCTAATTAGACACAATTCGAAGTCTGTTGGCGCCTACCAACGTCACCTAGCGATGATGCCCGCAGACGCTAATTTGGGATGGCAGAATTTCATGAACCATGAATAAATCCGCAAGCGCACGGAATACCGCTGTAGCATTTTACCCGGGAGTATACCGGGGTGTCATTTATATTTCCGCAGGGGAGGCGATGAGTGAGAGAATATATAGATCAGTTGGTGAGCTCTATCTAGATTGGATATTCTCATGCATAAACAGGGGTAAGATAATAGCATGGTAGGAGGTAGTGTGACACACACACAAACTACCCTCTTGGATAAATAAAAGATAAAAAAAAGATAAAAGATGCTTTAGGCTGGGAGCAAGGTAAAAGTTAGAGCTCGAGTCAGCTGTGCTAGGCTAGATATATCTACACTTTCTCATTAGTTAGCTCGTCAGAGATTAAACTACACAATAGGGAGATCGCAATCGAAGTAACGGGAGGAGCCCATACACCCCGGCGACTTTATGTACCTCCTACCCCCCATACCGAATGTGGAGGATTACTAAAAGGCACGGGCAGGGCTGTCATCACCTGCCGGCTACCTCTACAAACCGTGGGTATAGTTGACATCCAGCAACTCTTAGCTAATCTAGACACCATGTCTACACTAGTAAGGGATACTCTAGTGTCCCTCGCGGAGCCCCCACCCTCCGGATGGACAGATATCACACTAGAGCAATCATACGAATACTGGAGCAGTTGATAGAATTCTAAGAACAAAAGACTAATCATCTCCAGCACAGGGCGATCATGCAATGCAAGCATTGAATAATAATGCAACCATGACAAGAAGCATATACTCCATAACTCAGAATATACTTCAAGCAGATATCGGTAACCATAGTCTAATTCTATTACAAATGACCGAATATTACAAGAGAGAACTAGAGATGAACCCATACCAGACTCTCGAGCAACTCTGGCGACTCAATGACTCCTGGACTTCTCCTAAACTCCACTAAGCCTAAAGACTATGCAAGGAATGTAAGAGAGGAAGAGGTGTGTGGTGGGTGTGTGTGTGTGTGTGTTCTATTCTCTACCCCCTCTTGTATTTATAGCAGGGAGCCACGGACTGCAGCACCCTAAACCGATGTTGTGAGCCAACAGGGAAGCGCCACGTGCCTTGGTTGAGGCGGTTGGGCCCACGGGCCTGGCCGGCCGACCAGGTAGGTCGGTCGGCCTGCCCAGGCTGCCAACCGCCCCCAACTTCCTGGAGTGGGCTTGTCTTGGTCTCCCCTTGTCCTAAAGTTGAGGCACGACCTGCCCTAGCTGGGTTTGCTTCAGTTCTTGGACTATTTGAGCCTGAATCGGTACTCTGATATTTTCTGTGATTTTGTGTCGGGCCAAAGTGTGCTTGTAACCTGCAAATTAGCTTGAAAACACAACTTGCATATTCTAAAAGGTAAAGTGTGATTTAGGAACTTTATTGGATAAGGATGCGTGTAAGAAATGCAAACTCTCATGATTTTCTGATCAAGTTGACACCTGAAAATGGTCGTTAGTGAGCGTCAACAAGATCCCCCAAGCTGTCCTTTGCTCGTCCCGAGCAAAGTAGGACAAATCAGGTTGTTGATCAGAAAATCACTTTGACTCATACCTTATCTATCATGTCATAGTCTGAAGCAAAGAGATTCATCTATAAGCTTAAATAAGTTGGTTAGCATACCTTTGCTCAATTACCTTAGTCCCTCATGGGGCTTTTTAGCTGTCTCCTTGTCTTGGGTTGTTGAGAGTTAGAATAGTGCATAAAGCAGTACTTACATGTTCATAGATCCTCAATCCATCTGGAGACACTTTTTTGAAAGATTTTTGAAAACATGGCAAAGCTCCAGGATAACTCTCTTGAGGTACTCATCTTGTATTTCCTTACCAGGGTAGTGTTTGCCTTTGATCTTCCCTACTACTACAAGCCTTTGTGGAGCTCAAGGTAGGATAGGAACAGGGCACACTTGTATTCTATTTATTGTAAAGTCAAAGAGAGGATCCATGGAGAAACAAGTTATGCAATCTCGATCAAAAGGTGCAAGTGTATGAATAGATGGATGAATATGGCTTACTTCTTGAGGTAATGGCTTTTCTCTCTTGAATCATCCCTGTCTCTCTCTCTTTTTCTTTTTTATTTTGAGACATGGTTACCCCCTTTTTCTCTCCTTTTTGTTGGGTCATGCTTCTTTGGCATGCCATCTTTTCTCTTCTTTTTAGGGCAACCATAATCTGACTTTATTTTATTTCAAAAATGTTCTACAAGAGAGATCACCAAGACATGGAGCATTTATAGATGTGAAGTGGATGGTGGTGCAAATTCCCAGTGTAGGAATATAACAAATGGATGGGACGTGTATGTGCTTCTGATCGAGAAAGCATGAAGAGCATCTTACTAGGATCACCCAATTTGACAAAACTCAACAGAATATCAAGCAGTATATGTATAAGGGTTTTTCATGGAATATGACATATGGCTCTGGTAGGACATTGCATATCGCTGGGAAACTTGCCTTTTAATTTTTTTTTAAATTTTCTTTTTTCGAAAACAACTCCAGACTTCAAGCATCACTAGAACAAGCTTGCATAACCTTATTTACCATATCTAAACTCACAACAACTTAGACTCGGATCAAGCATAATATGCAACCCACGGAACTTTTAGGTTTATTGGCAACATATTTGTATAATCAACGAATATAAACTCAAGAAAACTCTTATTTTCAAACTAGGCACAACAGACATGATAGGGCAAAGCAAAACTCATCCTTTCAACTTATCAAAAGGGAGTTAAAACATTCTTACCGCGCATCATGGAAAATGGAAATAAAGCAGTAAATTTTTATTTTGTTTTTGGAAGTTTTTATCAATTTTTTATTGAAAGCAAATAAAGGGATATAGTTAACTTAGGGGAGGGAACCTCCCCCAAGCTAGCTCTTAGTTTAGGGTAAAAAAGCAGGACCTTTCTCCATACCTGATCAGGTTGAGGTCATTTTGTCCGTACCTGGAGAAGTAGTAGTGGTCGATGACGTCTTGTTCTTCTTGCGCCACACCTTCTTGGTCTTCTTTGGTGGCGTAGGCGGCGCAGGAACATGATCCTTTGATTTACCCTTCTTCTTAGACCCTTTTGAGTTTGCTGGATCTTCTTTCATAAGTGTCTTCATAAAAGGTATAAGACTATCTTTCTGAGAGGGTGTGACTTCGACTTCTTTGATTTTCTGAGGATTTGGCCCAAATTTGACCCGGATCATCAAGCATTGCTCTTTCTTGGGTTGGAAGTCAAATTTCTCCTCTTTACCATTGATATGGAGTCGGATTTCTCCGGTCCCAACATCAATATGTGCATCTGCTATATTGAGGAACAGCCGTCCTAGAATGAGAGTAGTCTCCTTCTGATTATCCATATCAAGTATCACAAAATCGACTGGGACAAAACAGTCCCGTACTCTCACGGGGACATCCTCAGTGATTCCTTCAGGGTGCCGTACTGAGGACTTAGCCAATTGCAACTGCATGGGTGTCGGTGTCTACTCTGTATAGTTGAGTTGGTCGAAGACTGCCTTCGGCATCACACTAACACTGGCTCCCAAATCACATAAGGCTTTGTCAAAGTTCTATGCCCCTATCGAACATCTGATAGTTGGGAATCATGGATCCTTCTTCTTCTCGGGCAATTGTTGAAGTATAGCTGCAATGCATGCCTCAGTGAGCTTGATGCCTCAGTGAGCTTGATTACTTCGGTAGTTGGCAGTGGTCGCTTGTTGTAGATTATGTCCTTGATATAATGAGCATAGGTCGGAACCTTCATTGCATCCATCAAGGGCACATTGATGTTCACTTGTTGTATTATATCAGCAAAGCAGCTGAACTGCTCATCTGTACTATTCATAGTTCTGGTATATTCTTACTAGGATAAAAGTTTCACATGCAGTACTAATCATCTTGAATCTCGAATTAATAAGCCATCTTATATAGAGTTAAATTCTTCATTAATTCTTCTGATAAATATAATGCTTGAGAATTTTTCTGGAACATGTGTAGCTCATGACTAGGCTCTGGTAAAAGTTTGAGAACCATATCCCTAGTATAACACTATGTAGAATTAATCTTAGTTAATAGCTTGCTAGATTTGTTCATTTTATAACCTCTGATACTTAAGGAAATAAAATCTGCAAATTTTACAGTACTGAGTAGATGCTACATGGATGCTTTAGTAAAATTTGTAGCACCAGAACCCATGTAAATCATTCTGTACAAAATTGAAAATTATTTAGAGTAATCTGTTTGCATGAATTATTATGATTAAATGCTTTATGTTATGGTGCTGAAATTTATATAGTAGATGCTAAAGTATCTGATCTGTTCTACAATAAATTTTCATCCCTATCTTATGAATAGATTTGCTGTTATGAAATTGTGAAAACATGCTATGTTTTAATGTTGGAAATGAAAATCAACTCCCACACTCGTTTATGAAGAAACATAGTAATAAGCACTACTCTATAAATGACTGTCCAGTAAATAAGTTCACAAAGATCATCTCTAAGTTATTTTGTTGGACTACAACTTTATCGTGAAGGAAAGAAATCATTATTCATGTTTAACTCATAATCTTGCATTGCATATAGAAACGGTTAATCTTGCAGACGGTGAATACGAGCTGGTTCCCGCGGATTCTCTTGCTCAGGAGGTTAATTTGAACTACACTAACTTAGCTCAAGACCTGGGCCAAGCCCCAGAAGTTTCTCTGCCTGACAGTGCCCAAGAAGGCAAGCTCCGGTGCATAATCCCATTATTTTCAGAGTTATTATTCATCTAAATATTCATAATGTGATGTAATAATGTTATTTCCTACATTTAAGTTTTCTAGGCGTTGATCGAAAATCTTAGATGCATAATCCCTAGGTACCTATGTTTGATATCCGGATCCTTTTTATCGACTAGTTGCCCCGCTAATTAGGGACAGTAGAAGTTGAGGGGTTTCCTGCCTCTCACGAGTTATAGGGATTTACTGACTTTAAATTCCTGTTGAAATATAAGGACAACGGGCGGGGTTGTGTAGTTGTGATACCCCGCTGGTGTAGCCAAAATTGGTTAAGGTCGCGGTGTGTGGCTCATTTCGTTAAGAGTTTGAAAGTACTAGCCACATACCGAGAAATATAGTAATCGGTAAGCTTAAGAACCTGATTGGACCAGTGAGTGGAACGATCTCGCACCCCCTTGGTAGAAGTAGGTTTTATTTTTGTCCGGACGTACGGGTGCAGAGTGGTTGGACTCTGTAGTTGGGGGGGGGGTGCCGTATCCACAGGCGGGAAAGAAAGGGGAACAATAGCGTGGGCGGGAGCGAAGTCGATCCCCATGCGTGTGGTCTAGGTTCCCCTGGCCAGGTTGAAATTCGATTCAGAATCGTCCGCCTCTCACGGCATGAGATTGCTTATTGTTTTCGGTCACACAGAGTAACAAGTGTAACAAATGATGATAATATTGCTGTATGATTAAATGGTTGCTCTACCATGTTTGAGTAGAGTTAGTTGCAAATTTAGAATGGTTAATCCCACTACAAAATGGCTAAGTAAAACCTGAAAGTAAGGATCAACACGTAGTGGCATTTTTTGGCAAATAAACCCCACAAACCAAAAAGCCTTGCATGTCTAGTTATTGGACTAAGTTATATCCGGTGACGGGTAAGTCTTGCTGATTATTAAGATACTCAGCCTTGCTTGTGGCACTGTTTTCAGGTACTAACTTGGAGGATATGATTGGCGTCTTACATGGCCTTGTACTTTGCCTCCGAGCTAGTCTGTTGAGTGGGATGGTCCTTCAGCCGGTGCTGACCAACCTCCCGCTGTGTGACGCGTTTGTACGGGCTTTATAGATGCGTCACTTCTTTTTGCTAGTCGTCTTTTACTGCTTCCGCTGAACAATGAGACTTGAATAAATTGAGTAGATGGAACTCTGTAGTACTTTACTATTCTGAACCCGGTTTGTAATAAATTTATCTTCTGCTGCAATCACTCTGAGATGTATGAGATGTTCTGTGTTGTAATCTCTGGACTCACCTTCGTGTGAGTGTTGTCTGTGCGATCCTGGAATAGCATTGCTTTTATCGAGGCTTCACTCGAGGAACTACTGGTGCATGCCGATTTGGGTCAGAGTTGCCTAGCAACGAAGATCAGTGCACCCGGGCCCAGTTAGTTTGGGTGGTTCCGTCACAATATGGTAGCAAAGAATATCAAAAATTCAATTCAGAATTGCAAGAATGAAAAATAGTCGCAAGCTAGTCCATGTCGCCGGCCTAAACTCATCTCGGTCCTAGTTCAAGCAATCAACAATATAACACTGCACAGGGACACAAAAGATGCAAGCACTTCTAAATTTCTTTCTTTCTTTCTTTTCTTTGTTCTCTCTCTCTTTTTTTGGTGCGGCTTTTCCTTTTTTTCTAGCACCTCTTTTTCCTTTTACTTTTGATCTTTCTTTTAATCAGGAAGTGACACACTTTAGTTATAAGCCCGATTTTGATCTATCAGGAAACAAATAAAATTTCCTATTCCTGCTCCTTGCCGAGTGCAAGGAACAAAAAACTGCTAAAACTAGCACAATTTTGGCGCTCTTTTAACAACCTATGCAGCAAGCATGTGGCACAAAAAAATATAGGACTTGGAAAAAATATCTAGGCCACCAGGAACACCTCAAAAACTGAGCCTTGACTCGATTAAACCAACGATCACGATGACTCAACATGGGACTAAAATTCAGAGAAGCAAACTGAAAAGAAAAATTGAGGGCACAAATAGATTAGAGGACAGCGGCAAGTGAAATATTTCAGGGCTTTTTGTGGACTCTAGGTAATGAAAATAAGAGGAATCTAAAGGGCAACATGAAGTTTTACCTCACGGTAAATCTGAATCCTGATACCACATGATGTATGACTGGCCCGATCTTCTGAGAGGTAATGGTAAATTCAATTGGTGGAGACTCGACATTGGTGATCTGGCTTGTAATCAGACATGATTCGAAGTCCTGCAACCGTTATACTGCTTCTCCATTGGTTATCAACCAAGCACAATTTGATTGACCTCGCCGAGAAGGCTTTTTCTGCAAGCGAATCAAAGAACACAAGCAAGAAAGAGTAAACACGCAATCTGAAATCGCAGATGTGTATGAAGTAAAAATCAAGATGGGGTTCAAGATCTGATCACAAAAGGACTAATCGCCACAGTGGTGAAGAACAAGAATGGGGGCCTTGATTCATAGCAATAGGATTTGTCATCACAGTTACAATGAAGAAGATAGTTTCTCGATGGAAAACTTGATCTAAACAAGACCCTAACCCTAATGTGGTGGTAGCTACTGATTATATGATGCTTGGGGCATGCATAGCCCCCTAGCCACGTCCATAGTGGACCCCAGCACGATACACGGGCCAATAGCCCAAAAGATGGTGTCGCAGCATCGTGACATAGATTCTAGACGCCCCTTTGTTTTGATGCTTCCAGTCGACTCCTAATGAATTTGGGCCTGAAACCGGTGCCATTGGAATCTCCTTGACATTATCTTTTCATCCATATAAAGAATGTCCACAACAGACTCCGTATGCGGCTTGGGCATCATTTATCGTGGATGTTGGTCCTGGACACCGAGGTGGACTTAAACTTGATTTGGGCCTTCACCCTGGCGACTCAAACCGGATAAGCTTTAGGCCTACATCTCTATTTGGAAATCCATGCTGGTCTCTTGTGTCTCTATGCCATTCTCCAAGTGTGGTGGTATCAATGGAGGTCGTGTCCTCATCATTTACAATTCCTAGTAGCTCCTCAAATCCCTTATTGGTAACACCTTTGGCTTCCTTCCACTACAACATTTCCAGTGTGGTACCCAACTTTTTAAGCCCCTGCTTGCAATCTGGATACAACATTTTTCTGTGATCCTCTAACATCTTCTCAAACTTCTTTGACTCCTTCATAGTTTCATTGTCTCTGTGTGCATCAACTAAAACCTGACCTAGTTCATCAAGTGGTTGTTCTTCTGCTGCTTTTTCTTCAGCCTCATGAATTGGTTCACTTCAAAGACATCGGCTTCATACAAGTAAGCCCAGTCTGCGATGTTGTTATCACCATAATTATCTCCTTCATCACCTTCCATCGGAACTCCAGATTCACCTTTCTTGGTCTAAAGAGTGTAGTTATCCATGAAACCCGTTTCAAGAAGGGGGACATGTAGAGTGTGTCTTTTTGAGAACTCCTTTTTATTTCTGCAAATACAGCATGGATAGAATGTGAAACCTTTCGATGACTTGTGGGCCTCAGCAGCATTGAAAAAAGACTTCAGACCATAAATCCATGACATGGTGCACCGGTCGTCGTACATCCATTGTCGATCCATCTACAATAATATTTTTTCATTGGATAAGTAATTTAATTCAATGGAAAATAGCTTCACAATTTTGTATTAAGGAATAATATTATTTCATTTATATATATATATATATATATTATTTGGAAAATTTCACACTAAAAATTTACATAATAAAGGATGCATCATACTGCAAAGCCATTTCTACGAATTAAACATTAAAATATAAAAAGTCTGAATATCCATCACACAACATGATTAATTATACATTGTCCATTACACAACATGACAAATTAGAAGGTCCAAATTAAAATGCAGATCAAGCTATCAAGACCAACACGCTCTTAAGGATGGAACTCAAGCAAATGTCCAATGCGCTTCAATTGATTGCGTACGGCCGCCCGAGCGGACGCACGGCGCTCGAAGGCATCATGTTGCAAAGCCATTTCTAAGAAGTAAACATTACATACAGCTCATTATATCCTTATTAAGAAGAAAATATTAATTATTCTTACAATTGCAATGAAAAAATATACATTATTAGAGAACAAATCATTCATGGAAGATAAAAGCCGTGTCAAGAAATTGGAACAAAGTGAGGAGAGAACACCAGATAACCCTGAGGTGCTTCCGATTCAAGCTTCACAGACACTTACCACCAAATCAGAAAATATCACAGTGTGCCGTACTGCCGTGCTATGTCACAGCTTTGCCTAAACCCTTCTTATTCTTCGCCAGCAACCCCGCACTCTTGGCCTCGCCCTATTTACATAATGAAGGGTGCAGGCAAAGCTGTGACATAGCATGGCATTATGACTAAGGCTGGTAAGTGCATGTGAAGCTTAAACATGAGGCACCTCAGGGTTATCTGGTGTCCTCTCTATTTGCATCTTCAACATGATCCCCTTCATTGTCAAATATTCCATTTGTAATAAAAAAAATTCTACTATACTCATCTGAATAATTCATTCTTAAAAATTTCTACTATACGTATATGGTCATATATACAAATAAATCACTGTTGGCAGTCCTTAGCCTTACAGAATAAATCCGCAAGCGTACGGATACCGATGTAGCTTTCACCATGGAGTATTCCAGGGTATCGAATCCTCGAGGAATGAGAAGTGTACTAGTAGTGACTCTTGTTTATCCAAGGGATATGACGGGAGTGAAGAGGTCCAGATAAGACAGATAGAGGTGGTCTAACGTCGTCTTGCTAACTACTCCTATCAAGAATACTTGACTTGTACTCTAGTTGCTTCGGCGTTTGGAAGAGGAAGGACTTTAGAAAGGGATGAGAGGGGAGTCCAACGGCAACCTACAACTACTGCTATAAAAACACCCGACCGTGGTGGACTACGAAGGACAGACATGGCTGTCACCACCTGCCGCCTACCACTGTGGTTCCATGGGGTGAAACACAACCCAAGGTAACTATCAAGCCTAGGCAACGTGCCTACACTATCAAGTCACTGACTTCTGCCTCACGTTAAGGCAAGAAGAAATCCCAAATGGATAGAACTTGCTACCCAAGCAGAAAAGGGATCCCACAACTAGAGAGACCAAGTATTCAAGTACTAATAAAGTAAAGGAGAGGAACCAATATTACTGATGAAAAAAGTGGAAATTACTCGAACCAGAGCTTCATTCCTCAGAGGCACAAAGTTGGAGAGGGGCCGACACTCCGGCTCCTCTCCGGACTCTCACCTCACCTCTCTCCCTATTTTCTAAGATATGAGGAGTGCTACGCTTCTCCTTAGACTTGCTTCAATTCTCCATGCTTTGGAAGTGAGGTGAGGGCTGCTATTTATAGTGCTTTGGAGGTCGGTACTTGAGCCAATGCGTGGCTTGTACGCAGGTACTTCAGTTGCTTAGCTTCCACGCGAAGGATGAGTACATGGCGTGAAAATGTCAGGTCGGCCGGCCTCCCTTAGGCCGGCCGGCCTCTTGATCCACCGACTTATGATCAAACACCCAATATTCCTTCTTGCAATGTCGGTTGGAGCAACCACCATCTTGAATCAGTCCAATCGGCCGAAAAGTGAGGCCGGCCGACCTAGATGAGGCTGGCCGGCTTGGGATTTTCTCCCTAGGCGTTGGATCAACCGCCATTGTGTGATGGACGGTGTGGAGTTTCTCTTCCAAGGCGGTTTCCAGTCGGTTGGCCGTTATTCATGTGGAAGGTGGGCCATTCAATCCATATGACAAGCTCATCCATCCCTCCACTTGTCTTAAGTTTCATCCAATGGTTGGCATTGGTTCGTCTTATGTTTATTTGCATGTAGGTGCAGATGCAACCTTGGATGATCAGCCCAATCTTCGAGTGGCCACTTCGGAAGCCCATTGGAGGGACATATGAGGCCTTTCGGCTTTAACTTTGCTTTGGGCATGTGTCCAAGTGTTTGGGGGTCCATTGGTGAGTCCCCAAGTCTATGATGAAGAGTGGAGGGTCATTTGTGGAGGTGCTAGGTCGGCCGGCCTGATAGGGCCGCATCGGTGATATTCCCGGAGGCATAATTTCTCCATCCGGACTCCGAATTGGGTGATCCAAGTGTCCATTTTGATCATCTCGATGAGCTCTTCGACATGGTGCTGTCAAATATGTGATTTGAGGAACTTTTGTACCATGTCCAAGTGTCATTTGTATCGAGATGTCTAAATGAACCTTCATTTGTATGGCCTCAACTGCTACTTCACCAATAAGGGTATTTGTGCACCATTTTACCTATATTCCTTGCAAAACATGGTGGGACACAAAACTTGTGGAACTCATTAGTTTAAATAGAACTTTATATCAAAACTTCTTCAAGTTCCCTTATTAATGGCAATGGTTGGCGGCCAAAATGAGCGTATAATAGCTGTCAACACACCCCCACGCTCAGATCTTTGCTTGTCCCGAGCAAAGGTTAGGATCATGAAACCCAAGCTGAGCAAGAACTAAGGTAGACTTTGATCGACAACTTCTCTAAGTAAATGGCTAGCATAAATGTTATTCCAAAACATTTCTCATACCTGTGGGGTTTGGGGTAGCTATGATCCTTGCCTTCGGTAGTTGAAAAGTGGAACAACTCGAATGAAGGTATGACCTTCCATTTAATCAGCCATACTTGGAGTTTTGTTGATATTTTTTTCAAAATAAACTCATTAGCTCATATGTTCCTCAAATGACACTCTTGAATCGCTCATGTGGTAATTTTATTCGTTACTAAGGCCATTGGCCTGCCTCTCCCTACAATCTATAACTTATGTGTAGCTCGGGTAGGGGAAATATAGGCTCACCTATGTTGTGTATTTTGTTAAGTAAAAAATTGGTCCTAGTGAAAGTTGTAACACTTCATATTCCGATAATTGGGAAATGGATAATCAAGGATGGGGGAGAAAAATGGATACGACTCAAGTGTGATGGAATGGGTGAACAAACCACATATTGTGCTTTGTGAAAGAATATGGCCTTGAATGCTACTCCTTATTTTCCATGGATCCCCTTAGGATATTGGAAGCTTGAAACTATGGAGCTCTCTATCACATCTGTTTTGTTTTTGGTCCTTGCCTATGGGCAGGTTGGGTTTTTTTTGCTCGATAGGTCCATGCCTCCCTTCTCTAAAGGATTTTGGGGAGATTTGCGGGACATGACTGGAATATTTATATTTGAAATGCCATATCTGTGGGTAGGTTAAGATCAAGGGTATGCAAACAAAGTGATATGGGTTTTGATTGACGGAGGAATGTCTGGCAAAGATAGATGGTAGAATCCAAATTGGAACTTAGCATATCCAGACATGGGAAGGCTAGCAAACGAGGACCAATGGAAAAGAGGAAATGATCGGTATTGAAATGTCACTATTTCATAAGGGCACAAGTTTTAACAAAATTCAACACAACTATATAGGTGGCATATGTATAGGTTTGCTCATGTAAAGCATTTTGGCTGTGGTAGGAATTTTGAACCACTGAGGAATTGTGAGACTAAGGGTTTTCAGTTTTCCCAAAATAAAATTCTCCAAGCAATGATCAATCAATAAGGAAAGAAATACTTCAATCTTATTATATCACACTTTTTCAACAACTTAGGCAAGATCCTCCTAAATTGATGATCCCACAAGAATTGAGTACTAGTTAAGGAATAAAACTTATGCTTGCCAACATGTGGAAAGTGGAGTTGTGATCAAGTTTGTTACACATGATTAATTTTATCATGCAAAAGATGCTTCAACAAAAGATATAAACCTCATGAAATAACCTCGAGTGGGGAGAGTGAGAAAGAAGTGCAAACCAGCGTTGACGACTTGCTTTGAGCTTTGCCATTGGTACCGAGAGTCGTGCTCACTTGTGAAGTCATGGATGCACCTTGTCATTCAAGCCGTGTCCTCCCCCACGCTATGATTTTGCGACACTTGGTGCCAAAAATTGAGCGCCTGAGGTTGTAGTCTCCTTTGATCTTTCTGCATTTAAGCCTGGAAGTGGGTCCTTTATACAATTGTGCTTACTTTTTGGTCATTTAAGTCCCAACCTGAAAGGTTAGTAACAAAAACACCCGAAGGGAATGAGTCCTAGTATTATGTCTTAAAGCTCTATTCGATTTTATTTTAATGGAAAGTAAAAATTATTATCCTTTTTTTATTTTCATTTTTTGTTAAATAGAAGTGAATTTTGTTTTTTTCTTTATTTCTAAAAAATACGGGTTACCTCCCGGCAGTGCTTGTTTATGGTCAAAAGCTCAACCTCGGGAGCCTCGTCTTGACGTTGCAGCTAGCTTGGTGCTGTGGCTCCTTCCATCACCAGTCTTTGGATTAAGCTCATGATATCTAGATGCAAGGTTTACACAACAAACCACAATGATATTTGCAATATTTATGATAGACAAAATCATCCACAACCACCCTTTTGAAATTTTTCTGATAGAGGGGCAGGGGATGGCTGGACTCGGGGTGTGTGCTAAGTGCGTGAGGAGATGGGGTCTCCTCGAAGAAGTATGTATCTTGTGATTCTTCCAAGATAAAACTCTCATGGTCATTATTGACTTCCGTATCCGGGATGGAGTTTGCTGCCTCAAGAGTATCCATAGAGCATATATTTTAAACATCATGCTCTAGCGTATAGTATTCATGAGTCGCATCAATGCCTTTAATATGGAAGTCCTTGGATTGCTTTGGATCAAGAAGAAAATATGTTTCCTCGGAGTCACTAAATGGATCAAGGCATTGATATTCTTGGAGTTCAGAGGGGCATGGAGAGATAGGAGATTTGAACTCCTCATCAGAAAATTCAAACTTTTCCTTTGAGAATTGGAACTCCACGGTGTGGAATGGTGAATCCTCCTTTCCTTGCTCAGTGTTGGGCAAGGATTCTTCATTAAAATCGAGAGTCGGTACCTCAGATTCTCCATAAGCATCACTTTCTTCTCTTGGTAATGATGAGACATCATCGTCCACTGTTGATTCATCATCGTCAAACATGGAAAAGAATAAAGGTTGATGATCTTCGCTGAAGGGTTTAGGATTTGAGGTGGTTGGTTCTGGTTCGACAATCTTTTGTGGGCAAGGTATTGGAGATTTAACAAGAATTTTTGCTCTATCAGCGGGCTCTTGAGGTTCTTCAGGCAGATCTTCGTATATTCTGGTACACTCTGTTCTTGAGGATCCTATCAAGGATGGCTTTGGCTTCGCTTACGGTTTTGTGCAAGAAGGACCCCCCGGAGGCCTTGTCTAAAAAGGTTGCACTATTTGTTCTAAGGCCATAGACAAAATGTTGTAAGTGTATAGCCTCGGGTATACCCAAGTCTGGCCCTGAAGAAATCAGCTCGGTATAACGAGCCCATGCTGCTCCTAGTGATTCTTCTTCTCGTTGCTCGAAAGAGACAGCTTCCATACGAAGGGCAATGATCTTCCTTAAATGGAAGTAGCGGAGACAAAACTTCTCTTTTAGAACATTCCAATCACCCTCTACACTTCCTACGATTATGGAGTACCAATCTTTGGCAGGACCAGGCAAAGATAATGGAAAAAGCTTCCATTTTATGGTTTCATGGTGCATGCCTGGTATTGAGATGATAGAGTAGTTCTGCTTGAATTCACGTAGGTGAGTGTAGGGATTTTCATCCCTGCGCCCCAAAAAAGATTGTGATCGAACCATGGTTACGAAACTAGGGCGGATCCAATAGCTTGGTGTAAGGATGGGATGACATGAAGGTGGAACCTGAAGATGACTACTACGGCTTGGAGCCGAGAAGTCACGAAGGGTAATGGGCTCCAAGGTAAAGGTGGGTGATACAAGGATAAACTTGAATCGATACAAGTATAGCTACTGTTCCCCGGCAACTGCGCCAGAAAGCTTGTTGGCAGTCGTTAGCCTCACAGAATAAATTTGCAAGCATACGGATACCGATGTAGCTTTCACCTTGGAGTATTCCAGGGTATCGAATCCTTGAGGAACGAGAAGTGTACTAGTAGTGACACTTGTTTATCCAAGGGATATGACAGGAGTGAAGAGGTCCAGATAAGACAGGTAGAGGTGGTCTAACGTCATCTTGCTAACTACTCCTATCAAGAATACTTGACTTATACTCTAGTTGCTTCGGCGTCTGGAAGAGGAAGGACTTCAGAAAGGGATGAGAGGGGAGTCCAATGGCAACCTGCAACTACTGCTATGAGAACACCCGAACATGGTGGACTACGAAGGACGGACAGGGCTATAACCACCTGCTGCCTACCACTGCGGTTCCATGGGGTGGAACACAACCCATGGTAACTATCAAGTCTAGGCACCGTGCCTACACTATCATGTCACTGACTTCTGCCTCACGTTAAGGCAAGAAGAAACCCCAAATGGATAGAACTTGCTACCCACGCAGACAAAGGATCCCACAACTAGAGAGACCAAGTATTCAAGTATTAATAAAGTAAAGGAGAGGAAGCAATATTACTGACGAAAGAAGTGGAAATTACTCAAACCAGAGCTTCATTCCTCGGAGGCACAAAGATGGAGAGGGGCCGACACTCTGGCTCCTCTCCGGACTCTCACCTCACCTCTCTCCCTATTTTCTAAGATATGTGGAGTGCTACGCTTCTCCTTAGACTTGCTTCAATTCTCCGTGCTTTGGAAGTGAGGTGAGGGCTGCTATTTATAGTGCTTTGGAGGTCGGTACTTGAGGCAATACGTGGCTTGTACGCAGGTACTTCAGTTGCTTAGCTTCCACGCGAAGATTAGCATTACCGAAGGCCGACCGGTCTGACCGGTCGGGCCGACCGATCAGACCGGTCTTGTCCTGTGTAATCCGAATCAGATTAGATCTGAGTTGAAGAGCCCGTTTGTAACCCGATTTCGAAGTGGTACGTCCTCCCCAGGCTATAAATACAAAGGCCACGACCGATTGAGGTCTTTCCACCCAATCGAATCAATTAACTTACAATTTTTCTATTTCTCTCCAAACCCTAGCTTTTCCAACCTTGTGCTGTTCTTTGCTCGTCTCGACGGCGTTCAAGGGTGTCTTGAGTGGCCTGCCGACCTCAAGACAACCCTAGATCTGCGAGCTCCGATGGGGTCCCTCCCGAGCTCGTGGTTTTAGGTCTTCGCGAAGCTGCTCTGCGTCCGACCGGTCTGACCGGTTGGCGCGATCGGTCTGACTGGTTGCCGGGGTACTTCGTCCGGTTGCCATCATTGCGATCCTGCGTGTTCTAGCGCTTGTGTGTTGGCCAATTCTGCGTCAACATACTTTTTGGCGACTCCGCTGTTGAGAGATCTATATTCATCGGGCGTAATGGCCGGTGAGAAGGTTGACCCCAAGGTAGATTCAACTCCTATTGACATCAAGTACGAAGACATACCTGAGGAGACGCGCAAGCAATTTGAGGCTGCATTCCAGAAGGAACAGGAGTAGGCCAAGAAGAGATTGCTTGCATGCTTTGGGAAGACTCGGCAAGGCGTGTTCGAGAAGGAGAAGTTTGCTATGCCCACGTTCGCGACGCCACCGCCGAACCCATCTACTACGGCTACAGTTGTTGCTTCATCTGCTTCCACTCCAAGCGAGGAAAGTTTTACCTTCGATTCTATTAAACAGTTTGCCGATGCCTTTTTGAGTAGATTCAAACAGTCCCAAAAGCTTACACAAGATATACTTTTGGACTTGAGTATACAAAATAAGGGTAAGAAAACTATTAATGATTATTCTAATTCCCCCCCCTAATCCTAGTTTTTCGGCCGCACCAACAGAGAATTATTAGTATGGTATGCCGCCAAATTTCTTCGCGAGATAGACATTCCCGTCGGGCTCAGTTCGGCCGTCCAGGGCCGAACCGGTCAGATCGGTCGCCCCGACCGGTCAGACCGGTGCCCCGGCGGGCGGGCCGGTCAGACCGATCACTCAGACCGGTCAGACCAGTGCCATGGTGCTCGGTTCTGCGTCACAGCCACAAATCGTGCCTCTTCCTACTTCGGCTGATTATAGCCTGGAGCAAGAATTGGCGGATTTTGTGCCGCCGTATACGACGAAGTCATACGGTGAACCCCCTTTTCCTCCACCGTTGCCCAAGGATGTTTGGGATGATTGGCTTAGGGCCAATCCGCAATATGCCGCACAAACGATGTCCACTACTGATCCTACGACACATCATTTCGGCCAAACATCTACCGGTAATTATGAGGCCAATCTTGCTAGGATGAAGGAAGATCTGGCCGACATGTTTAAAGAAAAACTTGGTTTTGTTGCGGGTAGGAGTCGGCTATATCGTAGGCCATATGTTGATGCTTTTGATTTAATTCCTTACCCCACTGGGTGGCGTGTTCCCGATTTTGTCAAGTTTAGCGGTGATGATAACCAATCCACTTGGGAGCATATTAGCCAATATATTGCTCAACATGGGGAAGTTGGTTCTAGCAAGTCTTTGCGCATTTGCATGTTTTCTTTGTCTTTGACTGGAACGGCTTTATTTTGGTTTTCATCGTTAGCTCCCAACTAGATTCGTTCTTGGGACAAATTAGAGCAAAAGTTTCATGATCACTTTTATAGCGGGGATAACGAAACTAAGTTGATGGATTTGACATCGGTTAGACAGGGTAGAGATGAATCTATCCATTAGTACTTTAAAATGTTTAAGGATATTAAGAACCGATGCTTTAATTTGTCACTTTTTGAAAAGGATTTGGTCAATTTGGCTCTTGCGGGTTTACGTTCTAGTTATAGATAAAAGCTTGATGGTTCGAGTTTTTATTCTATAAATCAGCTTCAGGCTAAAGCTTTGAGTCAATGTTGACGGTCGTTAAGTACGAAATATGACCGTCAACTATACTCATAAAAGAAGGAAAACTATACCTCTTACTCACATATTTGTATCACTAACCTAGCTCCACAGTTGTTTTCGAAGATTTATGATTTCAGGAGCACAATTCTGGAATAAAAAGAAAACACGATGAATACACAGACAGAAGTCACAGATGATCGCGTCCTACGTAACACATACAAAGGAGGCCCACAAAACAGACCAAACCGACCAACCAAAGCGCGGCACTGACCATCTGACATCAGGACCCACCAGGCAGTGTACCAGAGAAGGACGGTGGGCAGAGGTGGCTGGGGGGGGTGTTCGGCCGACCCCACCTGGCAGTTAGGCATACACAATGGTGGTTAGGCGGGAGTTTTGGCGGGAAGACTGATCTTATCCTCCCAATGGCGGTTAGGCATGTTTCCATGTACAGAGATGGCCACCCTACCACCGCGCAAGTATCATCACGAACATAGCCAAGTAAAATGCAGGGACAGATGAATGAGGACGGCGTCGAAAAATACCTTCCCCAGAAGGTCTCGCGGCATACCCGCGGCAGACCACGCGGTGGAGCACTGGACCCCTCATCGCAGGGGCGCTTGCCGTCAGCCATTAGGAGAAGATCGACGATGACGATGAAGGCGGTTAGCACTCCTCCTCCTTCTCTTTTCCCCTGTGCCTTTGCCCTCTCCTTCTCTCTGTTTTTTCTCCAAGAACTGGCAGGCAACAACGTCGATGAAGACGAGGCGACGGGAGGCAGGGGGTTAAATAGGCGATCATCATCATCACTCCGTGGTGGTTCCCGAGTGAAGTGACACCTCGAGACACGAGCCGGCACAGACGGACCTCTCCGCAGCAACTGGTGCGACGCATCGGCTCCACGGGTGCGTATTCCACAGTTTCAATTAAATCCCCATCGTCAATTCATTTCCAATTGTAGGGAAGACGGCAAACCATTTCCATGCCTCAAGCGAATCACAACTGCACGATTCAATTTCAAGGTTCGAAGGCCAATCTGCTAAGGGTTCCGCGCTGCCTTGACCCAAAGAGCCAGGGAAGAAAAACCGAGATGAGTACCAAGCATCCCAAGCCCGACCTGCCCCGGCAGCAGTCGGGTCGTCTCAAATTTTCTTGTCCGATCCAGCCTCTAGCGTTCCACGGAATCCCCTCCAGGGGGGAGGCCAACTAGGATCCCTGAGCTGGCTGACGGCTCGGGTATCTGACTGGGATGCAGGCTGTAGAGCAGTGGAGTGCTCCCAATGGGGCTCCGTCGACCCGGTCGTCCGTGGCAGGGCCGGACTTCACTCGGATTGTCCTTAAATGGGCGTATCTGCTATCGAGCTCACCGAACCCACCATTTCGAGCCATCTAGATCAAGTGGTAGGGTTCACTTCCTCCGATCGCTACCGGTCGCAGTGGAGTCATTCGTCGGTGAGGCACGAAAACGAAAAGACAGTGCGGTAAAATAAACAAATAGAAACACCCCAGGGCTAACTCTATTTCATTAATAATCTTCTTAAAACAATCGGCCAGAAGCCATTACAACAAACAAAAGCTAGCTATTCTCGACTCAGGGAAACAGCGGATACAATGGATCAACAAAAAGGGGCTAAAGTGGCGGCTGCTACCTGACAAGCTGGAGGACCTGGCCAAAGTATGTCACAAGACTTCTTGTAGCACCTCGCAAGCCTTTTTCCAGCACCAGCCGCACCAAGAGCCCTCGGCGGAGGTAGAGGCAGATGACGCCATCGAGGAGGGTATAATGGAGTTGAGGTTAGCCCTCACTCCTCACAGACGTTGCTTCTGGATATCCTCCTTAGGCACAGGAAAATGGGACATAATCTCCTACCCACGGCCGCGCCCGCCTTCCAGTCGCACCTCAGAGGACCGCCCGCCTCCAAATGGAGGCGCGGAGACCCATCCTAGCTACAAGACCACCCTGCCAAATGAGAGAGGGGCCCGTGACCGTCCCCTGCTACCACGAAGCACGGCACCGAGCTGTGCCACCTTCCAGCTGTAGCTTGAAGATGAGGCAGCGGATCCGCAGCTCCGCTCCAATTCTGCGTGATGCACCCACCCGAAGTCTCGGGGGAGGGGCACTCGCAAGAAGGATACAGAAGGGCGACCCCCATGGCAGGATAGGTACACCACCACCAGGTCTGCGACCCGACGCCGAGGAGAGAGTCCAAGGAGGCCACCAGAAGCTGGGAGCCATCCTCACCGATTGGCAAGGGAGCCGGCAGACCAGTGGCCTGGCTTGCCTAACTCCAGCAGCAAGCCCTCGAGCCTCTTAGCGCAGGGCAGCGGTTAGCGGGATGAACTTGTTGAGGTGTGAGGAAGAGACATAAGCCATGACCACTCTCATCTAGAGAATGGGTGTGGGGTGTGAGGAAGAGAACTACTAGAGGGATTTCCATGATCCATTTTTCTTGTGAGGAACCTTGTGTCCACAACACCCTTACTTATAGGCAATCGTGGGCACAAACGGCCCCAGCGTTCAGTGGGCCGGCTGAAACAGGGCACACCAAAGGCCCTCACCTAACCGAGCCCCATCTTGAATGCCGACGGGACGGCGCCAGTTCGCTAAGCGAGCATCGCGCCACTCGAGACATGATCGGCGCACGACCCACCAATGGGAGGTGGTCCTGAGCAGGGGGGAAAACCGAGGCATCCACGGTGTGGCGATGAGACGCGATGACCGGCCTCGAGATTCCATGGTACCAGCACCCTGGCCATCCACCAAGACCGACACAACCCCGTCATGCCAGCACTAGCGCACGCCGAAAGCCGGGAACACGGGCAGGCAGATGGGACACCCCGGCCAGGGGTCATCAAGACTGAGTCCAGTGGCTCCGTGATTACAAAAATCACAGAGCCACTCGGGGGCCTCTGACGGGGGTATAAACCCGGGCCCCTGACGGGCCTAACTCGTAGAGGAGGAAGCCCAACAAATTCCCTGGGCCGGACACGACACGGCCCATCATCCCGCGTAGGTAGCTGCCTTCGCTCATAAGGCAACACGGCCGGGAGCCCGACCTCCCGGGACACGCGGCAGCCCCCCGACCTGGCACTTCTGGTCAGAGCCATGCCGGATGACCCGGGTCGTGCGCTCCAAGATAGCCGCCCTCCCTGATAAGCGTGCCGGTCAAGCCAGGCCTCCGCGCTGGCTCCAAGACGACGGCTTCCCTTATCTTGCGGCGTAGACATAGGCTACAGGACTCCCTGACAAAGGGACAGCGCCGCCCGTGCGGGCCCTTCGACACTACAGGAGGGGGGCATCAACGGACGTCCCCTCCCTCGCCATAATGATGGTTGCCCCTGCGCACCACCCCATTACGCCAGTGAGTGTGACCGGACACCCCGGCCTGACCTCGATAAAGCACCCCTCATCAGGCGTGCTGTCCCGCTGGCAGGGGCTACGCAAGGGAGGCAAGGGGAGGCCCTGTAGACAAGGGACGTAGGCCCAGGCGGACAAGACCAGTGGTAATCCCCGAGCGGCCATCCGACTAACTAGGCCGCCCCAGCTAGTCTGGGATGGGACAACACCTGAACAACTCGTCGCCCAAGAAGATCGCCAGGATCAAGCCTCCCCACTCCCGACCGACCGAGTGGGCCCCGACGACTGACAAGAACGAATGACACCCCGACGGGGCCAAGACACAACGCTAGATATATGTAAATGGGGGCCCAACCTTGGACTATAAAAGGGAAAGCCCCCCACATAGGAAAGGGTTGGACTCCTAGAGGTTCGACACTGCTTGACCAGCTTGTAAGCTCCCCTCTAAACTTTGAGCACCCGGGCTCGAGAGCAATAGAGCAAGAGCACCACCCCTCATACTGGCCGTAGGGCACATTCGGCCCGAACCAGTCTAAATCCTCGAGTCTGTGCATTCTAGACCTTATCCGAGCAAGCGCACATCAAACGAGCAATCGAGTAGTTTAGTAGTCACCCATTTCCCGCAGCGACAGGTAGTGACTTCATATGCGGGCATGGTGCCCGGGTATGCGGGATCCTTCGGATATGACGGTGCTCCACGGTGTGACTAGGGTAGACATCAGGTGGTGACAGCCTTGTCGGTCCGCCGGGAAGCTACTTCTCAGTTAGCGTACTCCCCGACGTTCAGGTATCATGTAGGAGTTCATGCAAAGATGAAATGGGACTAGATGTTCTCCAGTGCGGGTCATTCTCCCTGATGTCCCTAATTTCCCGGCACCTGCAGCTCTAAGCATGTGGCTAACGTAACTTACTCGCTAACATGAATAGTATATTAGGAATCTGTGCCTATGCTCCCACTAACCTTAGGATTACTTGTTTATTCTTTATTCATGAGAGTTGGTTTTCTGTGTGTGTCACATTACCCCTGATTATCCTTTATTTATCACTTACTTGTGTATAGTCAGCGGTCTTCATCTTACTTCATATGTGTAACACCCAGTTTATAAAAGGACATAAACTGAACAATCATATACGTGCCAGGATCAAGTCACACGTATATACAACAGAATGAACAGTATATCACAGCACATATCACGTAAAAGATATAATAAATCGAATACGAATGATATTTATTACATTAATGACATAAATGACTGATACAACAGAAGCGTAGAATACAAATACGAAGCTCGGAAGCTGGGCAGGGCGCCATAGGGACGTCGACTGGAAGACGAATGCCTAGAAGTCCTCGTTGTCCTGGTAGCGCTGAGCGAACTCCCTCGCATCGGTAGGAACTGAGCAGCAGTAGAGTGTCCCCAAGAGGAAAAAGAGTAGAGTAGGCAAGGGTGAGTACACAACTTGTACTCAACTAGTATAACACAAACTATGATGCTCTAAGGTTGGCTGACTGACTGCATTAGCTTTTAAGTCTTGGCAAAATTTTATTAAAGCTATTTAATACAAGTTGATGAATTACCATAAACCCAGTTACATAGTAATTAATCAAAATTTAATCAGGTTACTACTGAGAACCAAACCAAACCAAGGTAACCCCGAGAGGCACCCCCTCATCGGAAGGAGATAACCCCACTAATCAAAAGGAGGATCTGGGCCACTCATGACCGTGAGCACGGCTAGTATACCAGTTTTACACTCTGCAGAGGTTGCACATCTTTACCCACAAGTCGTGAGCTACGCTAGTTGTTCATCACACTTCCTTAGGTGAGATGACTAGCAAACTCACTACGAGGCTATTACAAAGGACATGTTGGTAAGGTGTAACCGCTAAGGATTCAGGCAATGCAACGATGGTACCCACCTCGAGGGGTACGCAGACCAAGCCTCGTAGCCTGGGCACCATTGAAGCTCGACTCCCCTCTTGCCCCGTCGGTAAGTTACTCCCGAACCAAAATGGCCTAATTAGTAAGCCAAGACCGTCCCGTTCCAGTCTTGTGGTAGCGCTATTGTCCCAGGTTGTCGCTCTATGAACTAGTCCTTATGGAGAGTGGCCAACCAGGCAGTAAGCACCATGCTGGCCCCCTAAACCATGTTTCTAACAAAACTAATTTTAACGAGACGTGAGCCACTCAAGCCACACAGAGGGCCACTCTCAGAATTAAGTTGCATATACCATTAATCAAATTAATTAAAAAGGACCATTATGTGTTATAGTGCGGCACCTAGCACAACTAACCAAAATGCAACCCAAAGGATATATATAAAGGATATAAAGTGGCTAGGAAAGTCCTTATAGGCATACAGTATTAAAATGCAGTATGAAAATGTATCTAAAGTGATAGGTGGTGTTCATGTTATACTTGCCTTCCTCAAACTGTTCCTGCTGCTCGAACTGCTTAGAAGATGTCTCCTGGTACTGGTACTGGGGCTCCTCAGTTGGATCAACGTCTACTCACGAACACATGGCCAAATAAATGCACAACAATAAGCATACAAGAAAATACTAACAAAAGCTAAGAAACAGTACAACAATACATAAAAACAGCAAACAAAACTAAGCTAGAACTAATCTACGCGTTACAACGATCGCATGGACATAAAGAACACCTTAAACGGAGCTAGAACGTGAAAACTACGCTTAAAGCAAGATCTAGGGGCTTTTCTACCAGAAAAACTAGCTTCCAGGGGCTTCTGCACAAAAACTGAGGACTAAAATGTAATTTAAAGGGTAGATCTAGGGTCAAACGTGCAAAACTGCACTGACTAGACTGTGGGACCTATTTCTAGGAAGCTCAGGGGGGTCCTTGCAAAGTTTTGGGCCCATCTATAATTACTTTTGAACACATTTGGACCGCGGGTTGATTTCAGATAAAAGTGGGGTCTCTTTTGCAAGATCGCCAGGCGCTGACCGGTATCCGCCTGAGTTGACTTGGGCCGGATTTGTTTTGGACCGTCCGATGGAGATCGTGCGGCTCAGGGCGAAAGGGGGTGCGGGCGGCGGCGGGACTCGCCGGCGACGTGTTCCCGCGGCAGAGCGCGGCAGCTGACTCGCCGGCGCGATGAAATCGAGCGATTCCGACCCTGATTCGGCTTGGGATCGGGTCTGTAACACCCTAGGTGTCTGCACAGTAATTAAATAGGTGTCTGCACAGTAATTGTGTATATTTTATATGCATCATGTGCTTGAATTGCTTGAAAAGGATCTTTTTGTAAATATAAGGGTTATATGTGTAATTTTAATTTTATGCAAGGTCCTTTCTATAGTTATGTTGAATAGGTTGTGTAATTATAGCTTTTGTGGAGGGTGTTTTTGCAAAATTCAGTGCATTTAATGCATGGCAGCAAAATTTGCTTTTAAGTGTAAGTTTAAAGTGAATTTGCATTGAAAAAGACAAGTTTCCTTTGAATTCAAAATCTCCTCAATGTTTTTAATTTTAGCTCTTGAATCTTTGGTCAAATAAATTTTTGCACAACATCAAAGTTGCAGATCTTGAAAAGTTGAACAACTTTCATGTTGGGCACTTTTCCATTTGAGCTTTGGTTTAAAAGTTATTTCTTGTTTACAGAGTGGTCCCTGGAATTTTAGGAAATTGCAAAACCGCCCTTTTCTTCCACCTCCACCTCCCTGCTCTGTTTCTCGCCGCTGCCCACCGACAGCGCCGCCCGCCGGCACCGTGGAGAGCCTTCCCGGCCACCTCTGCCGTCGCGCTGGCGCCCACGCGTCACGCCGCTCCTCCTCCCCCTCCTGTTGCCTCGCGCTGGAGTCTTCCCGGCCGTGCCACGCGCCCCTCCGCTTCCAGAGCCGCCCAGCCGGCCGCCACCGCGACGTCGCCGTGGAGCGCCCGCTGCAGAGCCTGCCGCCCTCTTCTAGCGAGCACCCGAGCACTACACATACCCCAGAAATCGATTCCGTGCGCTCCTTTGCTCTCTCCTCGCTCCCACGCCTCGGAATGCCACCGCCGCTCCACCCCGAACCCCGGCGAGCTCACCCCACTGCGGAGCCGCCATTCCAGAGCAGCTCCACCCCTACGGCCCCCACCAATAGTTTTGCCTCGTCCTAGCACCACTCCTCGACCGCTTCTCCTCGCCCCAACCCCACCGGAGCATCCAGAGAACCGCCTCGACTACCTCTCCGTTTTCCCCAACCCACCCCTCGCCGCCGGTGAGCCCCTCGCCGGGAAACGGCCGGTCAAACCTCGCCTCCCCTCTCTGACCCGACCCAGGGACTTCGGTTTTGAATTCGAGAAAACCCAGGGGGTTCTTTGAATAGTCAGAGACTCATATGAATAGTGCTTTAGGGACTTGTTTGTAATAGTTTGCTGTGATCTTTGAAATTCAATATCAATTCGTGGAAAATTCGTAAAATAGTAAATCTGGATGTTTTGGAATCCTCTTGAAGAGCTCTATGCAGTAAAACCATAATATGTTAGGCTTTAGTTGCATGTTTTTTCTGTAGAATTTGATTTGTGTTGTGTAGTTAAATTTGTTATTTAACTACTCTATAAACGATTGCCCATGTGTGTATTTATAATGTTGTTCTTGCATTACATATAGATACGACTACTTTGTCAGACGGGACATACGAGCTGATCCCAGAGCCTGACGGAGGTGATCTCGAAGCTCAAGTAAACACTGCGGAACTAACTGAAGCCCCGAACCAAAGTTCGGAAGAGCCTAGGGCTGAAATAGTTAGCAACTACCGAGAAGGCAAGCCCCGGACATAAACTATACTTCAAATTAATATCATTTACTGTATTACTTACTTGTGCATTTACAGTTCTTAGGATTTGAATTGAAACCCTAGATGCATGATCCTAGGAACCTATGTACTGAACACTAGACTTGAGTTCGACTACTTGCTAAGCTTATAGGACCGGTAAAAGTCGAGTGATTGCCTGTCACTCGCGAGCTTTATAGGAATTGCTTGTTTACTTCTGTTATCAATATAAGGACGACGGACGGGGTTGTGATCGATATCATGACTTTATGTGAGACCCCGTCTGTGTTGATGAACATGCTAAGATCGCGGTGTGTGGTAGCGGTGGTTAAGTTTATGAAAGTACTAGCCATATGCCGTCAATATGGTACGCGGCAAGCCTAGTAGCCGATTGGACCGGGGAGTGGATATACCTGACACTCTCTCTTAGGGATAGGTTTTATTTTTATGTTGCGCAACACTGCGACTTCAAGGGACAAGGGTGGACCTCGTAGAAGGGTGGACCTTGGAGCCCTGTAGTCGGGGAGAGTGTTCCTATCCACAAGCCGGAAAGAAAGGTCAACGGTTGTTTGGAAACGACCCGACGGTGTTCCAAACGTGTGTGTTAGGTTTGTCTGGCCAGGTTGAATTTCGATTTAGAATCATCCGCCTCTCACGATGAAATGAGACTGCTTGATCTCTTTGCCACACAGAGTAATAAGAGAAACAATGTTATTTATCAATTTTGATGTTTGCTTAGTTTTCTACCATGATTGGATAGTAGTTGCTTACATAGAATGGTTAATCAACTAGAATCTTGAAAGCTAAAACTTGAAAGTAAGGACATACTCTTTATTGCTTTTCAGCAAAAGGAAAACCAGAGCCTCACAGAACCTTGCATAGTCTAGCTACAGTGGGTTAAGTAGACCCGTGGACAGTTAAGTCTTGCTGAGTATTAAATACTCAGCCTTGCTGTTGAAACTCTTTTTCAGGTATGAGTTTTGAGGATCAGATCGCTAGCTTGACCTATCCATGCTCTTTGCCTCCTGGCTGGTCCGTAGAGTGGGATACGTCTTTGGCCAGCAATGACTATGATGAGTGATACCATGCTTGGGCTAGCCTGGTATCCTTTTGCGACGTGTTGTAGCCGTCGTGTTTTATCTTCCGCTGTCTAAACTCTGAACTTAAGTTATGGCTTGTATAACTGTTTTACTACGTTTGGTTTTGTAATAATGGTTTGAACTGGTTGTAATCACTACTGAAACTGCCTGTGTTGTAAAATTTGTGGTTGTAATATCTCTGGACTCGCCTTCGTGCGGGGTATGCTTGTTCGATCCGAGAACCGGTGGTTGTATCGGGACGTTACCCGACAGACCAAGAATTGTTCCGTTTGAAGTGCGTTTGAGCTGTTGTTGCCTTTATGGTGGTGGCCTGCGCACTTGAGCCGGGATAATTTAGGCGGTTCTGCCACAGCTGGTATCAGAGCTGCAAGCGTACACCAGAGGTGTTGGAGCCTTAAAAATCGTTTTCCGTATAAAATTGGAACAACGAGGTATTTCGGAAAAACTACGTTGGATTCGTTAAGGGTTGTGCCTAGAACGTAAAGTCCTAGGGGAATTACGGGAATTACTAGATGGCTATTTATGTATGGTTTATGTTATCTGACTTCCAGCACTTTGCATTTTGTTAAACCATACTCACAAGCAACTCTTAATTCCTGTAACGACGCACCTACGTTAAGGTAATAAGGTAAGGATCCTCAGCCAGCTGAGGGAGTCTGACCTTCCCGTCGGTGATGCGAGCCGAATGCTGCCCTCAAGTAGTGGCTTACTTGAGGTGCTTCCAATATACCGACTATTAGTTGACTATATTGGAAGTAAAGTGTGCTCAGTCAGCTGAGAGAGTCTGACCTTCCCGTCAGCGATGCGAACCGAACGCTGCGCTCAAGCAGTGACCTACTTGAGCTGCTACCAATATACCGATCTTGGTCGACTATATTGGGAGTAAAGGAACTTGTGAATACGCTTCTGAGTAGCGTATGTTAACGTTGGCCATACGGCGGAAATTGTATGGCTGCCGCTTCTATAGTGAGCGGTAATGTTTGGGGACGCTTTCATGGGTGCTGGCATGAAAGGTTCATTGGATATATATATATATATGTTATGTCAATCTTCTGCAGGTACACTAACCGCGATCGATAAGTTAAGAACGGTTAGAATGTATCGACTAGCTATATAGGGAGCGCCGTATTTATGTATGCCACCGTGCTAACCACGTAAGCCCAACCATAGTTGGCAATTGTTTATCTTGTGAGGACGGTCAGGACGTGCATACATATTTGGTTGATGTTTGGTTTTGTCTCTAGTCTTTGAAGTTGTTACATAAGCTTTGTAAGGAATTCCTAGTATGAGTCCTCTTTGATAAGTGCTAGTGTGCTTAAACCATAAGTGAGTTAATTTTGAATTTAGAGAGCATGCTTGTTGCAATGCTTAGATTTTCTTGGTTGAAAAAGTTGGTTTCGAGCCGTGTTTTCTTTCTAAGCCCCATCTTGTTGTTATAAGGATCTTTTCATTCCTTAGAATCTCAAATGATGAACCAGTACCAATTGTGGTTTATTATTTTCTGAGTTTGGAACCATATCATCTTTTGAATTAGAATCACATTTGCTTTACCGCAGTCTTCTTAAAGCTTTATTTGAGAAGTATTGAGATAATTGTATTACTCACATTTGAATCCTTTTTGATTCAGATGGCGACTTGTCCCCATATCTTTTGGGATGAGAAGGGAAATGCTCATACCGACTGTCTGTACTGGGAGGGTTTTCCAAGGATTCTTTGGGATTCACTTCGTATCTTCCACTACCCAGAGCCACCCCAGTACACGGGACGCCAGTTTTCTGAGGATGAAATTAAGAAGAACAGAGTTACAATGACCATTCCTCAGCACCCCACCTTGGAGTGGCCACCGATTGAGATTGAGGTGATTGGGTACCGTTTTGTTGATGCTTTTGAGACAGCAGCTCTCAAAGCAATTACTACTTTTTGTGAGCACCATCCCGAGGAGGTAGCTGCATATCCTATTGGTTTGTTTCCAGCAGTTAGTGCGGGCAATGCAGAGTGGCTGTACAGGGTCACACACTTCGGGCACTTAATTGGAGATGTAGCGGATGAGACTATTGAGGCCGTAGTCAGATATATAAATGCTCAGTCGCACTACCAGATACTTCAGCAGTAACACATGGACCAGGTGATAGACTTGGCCCAGAGTTTTCAGCGAGGTCTTCGTTTGAGAGATACCCAGATTCAGGGACTTCAGGATGCCGTTGCTGGGAGGGATCAGGCCATTGCACAGTTTGAGCATCAGGCTATGGAGCATGGTGCTGAGATAGTGCAGCGTGATACAGTGATTGGTTATCTTCAGGGGCAGGTGAATGAGCTTCAAGCAGATTGGGTTGATGCTTTAGCACATGTTGGTATGCTCCAAGAGCAACTAGATGCCCCAGCTGAGCCTGCAGCAGTAGATGAGGACCCCGAGGAGGTTGAGGGAGTTTCTGATTTAGATTCAGAGCACCCACTTGCTGAGCCTAACCCTCAGCCGGACGACTCTTCTTCCGGCAGTGCCTCTTCTGTGGGCAACCTCGACGACTTCTAGGCGCCTTAGACTTGTCCTAGATAGTTGTGTTTTCTCTTGTTGTAGCTTATGTACATAGGGAAGAGGTGTTGTAAAATAGCCCTAGGAAGGAGTACCACTTGTTGTATTATATGTGGTAAGGGTGTGTGATGCTAGGTTGTAAGAAAAATGCTACTTTGGATGTAATATAAGTAGCGACTACCAGTTTGGAAATCATGATCTTCCTACTTACCCAATTCTCTTTATTTGTGTATTTCTAGGCTATTTGATGAATACTAAAGATGTTGCAAGTTTTGTGGCATGTGTGCTCATCAAATTTTAGCCTATTGAATTTGTGAGACTAAATTTTTAGTCCAATCACTTCTATGATCTCTGGTGATTAGCAGCGTAGCACAGAACGGTGAAGAGTGAATTACTAGATTATCTTCTTTACCCTTTTGCTCTCAGCGTTGAGTATCAATACGATGGAGCATGAGGCTATCTAGCAGCTGACCGGTTCTGAGTTTATGAGTTGCACAAATATATGTTATGCATATTGTGCTACACCGCATTTAGTTAAAATTCTGCTGATTTAATTTTGATATCCAGTGTTTGATCATTGCACTTACCATTGATTTTGGGAGCAAGAGAAATGTATCTAATGAATGTCTTCCATTATTACAGATGGTTGGTCAAACTTGTGGAACGCCTGAAGGCTTCGGCCGTGAGACTGGCAGTGGATCTCAGTAGCCACCGCCACCACCGTCGAATCTGGCCGACTTAATGGCCATGCAGACTGAGCTGCTTCGCCAGTTGGTCCAGGGGCAACAAAATCAGCCACGCCAACAGTATGGAGGACGGGATGCTCCACCAGCGGGTTACCAGGAATTCTTTGGTACCCAACCACCACTTTTCAGCCGAGCTGATGACCCACTGGATGCTTATGCTTGGCTCCATACTATCAATTCCAAGTTTGCTCTGCTAGCGGTACCTTGTGCTGACGCAAGCAAGGCCCACTTTGCCGCACAACAACTTCGTGGCCCTGCACGTATATGGTGGGATCATTATTGCGCAATGCAACCTGCTGAACATATCATATCTTGGGAGGAATTCAGAACTGCCTTCAGATCACATCATATTCCTGAGGGACTAATTGAAAGAAAATTGGATGAGTTCTTGGTTCTAGATCAGGGAACCCGCACTGTTCTACAATACGCACAGACCTTCAATCACCTGTGCCAGTATGCGGGCCATCATGCTGATACTGATGCCAAGAAACGTGATCGTTTCCGTCGTGGCCTCAATACCAAGCTCAAGGAACGTCTAAACTTGGTTCAGCCCAATACTTATAATGAGCTGGTTAATATGGCCATTACTCAAGAGGACTGTATTGCTGCCCATCATGCTGAAAAGAAGCGGAAGGCTCCAACGGGACCCTCGAGTGCTCAGCCACTGAGGTATCGCCTGGTGCAAAACACTCCACCCAGGCCTCCACAAAGAAATGCCCCAGTGGGCAGGCTTGTCTTTAGGCCGCCTCAGCAACAAGGAGGATTCAGACCTCAAGTGCCTCAGCAGCAGCAGCAGCAGTTTAGCCCAAGGCCGAATGCCCCACAGTTCAATAGTGGGAATGGTAATAATCGCTGCTTCAACTGCGGCAGTACTTCTCATTTTGCCAAAAATTGTCTGCAGCCCAGAAGGAATAATCCAGGGCAAAACTCCAACTAGAACAACAACAAGGGCAAGGGCAAGAGGCAAATGGTGCAAGTCCGACAAGGGCGAGTTAACTTCACTACTCTTGCAGACCTTCCAGAAGGAGCACCAGTAATGACGGGTACTTTCTCTATCCACAATAAACCCGCAGTCGTATTATTTGATTCTAGTGCAACTCATAGTTTTATAAGTGCCAAATTTGGAGCAAGATTAGGATTGGACTTTTGTCATACTAAGGGATCTTTTATGATAACAACTCCTGGTGGGAAGATAGCTTCCAATCAAATCACTACACATGTACCCCTTAGGTTGGGTAGTAAAGTGATAAAGATAGATTTGTTTTTATTGAATTTAGAAGGCATGGATGTTATTTTGGGCATGGATTGGATGACTAAGCATAAAGTACTGTTAGATATTTCTTCCCGAGCTATCGAGATAGATTCACCACATCAAGGAGCCACCATACTCTATCTACCACAACAAGAGTGCTTCAACTCTTGTGCCTATGCCACAAAAGAAATTAAACTTGATGATATCCCTGTTGTGTGGGAGTATGCGGATGTATTTCCAGATGATTTGCCTGGAATGCCCCCTGATAGAGATATCGAGTTTGTTATTGAGCTTCAACCCGGTACCGCCCCTATTTCTAAGAGGTCGTACCGAATGCCTCCAAATGAGTTAGCAGAACTGAAAGTACAACTCCAAGACCTTCTTGATAAGGTCTTTATACGTCCAAGTTCTTCACCCTGGGATGTCCAACCCTGTTTGTGAAGAAGAAGGACAACAGTTGAGGCTATGTGTTGATTATCGACCACTCAATGCGGTCACTATTAAAAACAAGTATCCTCTTCCCCGCATTGATATTTTATTTGATCAGTTAGCTGGAGCTAAGGTTTTCTCTAAGATTGATCTTCGTTCTGGCTACCATCAAATAAAGATCAAGCCTTGTGATATTCCAAAGACTGCTTTCTCTACCAGATATGGACTATATGAATATCTGGTTATGTCTTTTGGTCTTACCAACGCCCCAGCATATTTTATGTACTTGATGAATTCAGTCTTCATGCCGGAGCTGGATAAATTCTTCGTGGTATTCATTGACGATATTTTGATCTACTCCAAGAATGAAGAAGATCATGCTGAGCATTTGCGTATCGTTCTTCAAAGATTACAAGATCATCATCTTTATGCCAAATTCTCCAAGTGTGAATTTTGGTTGGACAGTGTGAAATTCTTAGGCCACACTATCTCCAGTAATGGTATATCTGTTGATCCAACTAAAGTACAAGAAGTGATGGATTGGGAATCTCCTATTTCAGTTCATCAAATTCGCAGTTTTCTTGGTTTAGCTGGATATTATCGTCGATTCATTATTGATTTCTCCAGAATAGCCAAGCCTATGACGGAGTTATTGAAGAAGGGAGTAAAGTTTGTTTGGAATGATAAGTGTGAAGAAGCTTTCCAAACTCTCAAAGCACGATTAACTACTGCTCCAGTATTGGCTACACCGGACAGTACCAAACCTTTTGATATATATTGTGATGCTTCTGGTACGGGACTTGGTTGTGTGCTTATGCAAAACACTCGGGTTATTGCTTATGCATCAAGAGCTCTCCGGAATCATGAGAAGAATTATCCAACACATGATCTGGAGTTAGCAGCTGTCATTCACGCTCTTAAGATTTGGAGACATCATCTTATGGGAACTCACTGTAATATTTACACTGACCATAAGAGCCTTAAATATATCTTCACTCAAGCTGATCTCAACATGAGACAGAGACGCTGGCTAGAGTTGATAAAGGATTATGATCTAGAAGTGCACTATCATCCAGGAAAGGGTAATGTGGTTGCGGATGCACTCAGCCGCAAGTCACAATGCCATTGTCTATCTGTAGAACCATTCAATGAAACTCTATGCCAGGAAATGATGAAGTTAAACCTAGAAATGGTACCTCAAGGAAGTTTGAACCATATATCCCTTGAGCCTACACTTCATGATAGCATCATCATGGGGCAATTACATGATGAGGGTATCAAGATCATCAAGGAAAAGTTATCACAAGGAGAAGCAAAGTTCAAATGTTTCCGAGTGGATCATAGAGGAGTTCTATGGTTTGAATCTCGACTGGTTGTACCCAAGAATCATCAGCTTAGAAAGCAAATCCTTGATGAAGCACATCTATCGAAGTTTTCGATTCATCCCGGTGGCACCAAGATGTACCACGATCTTAAACAAAATTTCTGGTGGACTCGAATGAAAAGAGAGATCGCCATATATGTTTCTGAATGTGATGTTTGTCAAAGAGTTAAGGCTAGTCACTTAAAAGTAGCTGGTACTCTCCAACCTTTACCCATTCCATCCTGGAAATGGGAGGACATCAGTATGGATTTTATCGTTGGCCTACCCACTACTCCTCATAAGCATGATTCTATTTGGGTAATTGTTGATAGGCTCACCAAGACCGCTCATTTTATTCCAGTACACACAACTTATTCTGCCAAGAGATATGCAGAGATTTATCTCGATCAGATTGTTCATTTGCATGGAGTTCCAAAGACAATTATTTCTGATCGTGGGCCTTAGTTTATTGCACGTTTCTGGGAGCAAATGCAAGAATCCCTTGGAACAAAATTGATTCGTAGTTCAGCTTATCATCCACAAACCGATGGGCAAACTGAACGAATCAATCAAATCCTTGAAGACATGTTGAGGGCATGTACTATTCAATATGGCAAGAACTGGGTTAAGTGCCTAGCACTGGCAGAGTTTTCATATAATAACAGTTATCAATCCAGCTTGCAAATGGCACCATTCGAAGCATTATACGGTAGAAGGTGTCGAACACCTTTGAGTTGGTCACAAGTTGGAGAACGCAAAATTTTTGGGCCAGATATAGTCTCTGAGGCAGAGAAGAAAGTCAAAGTTATCCAGGTTAATCTTAAAGCAGCCCAATCAAGACAGAAAAATTATGCAGACAAAAGAAGAGATCCTTTACAATTCGAGGTAGGGGATTTCGTATATTTGCGAGTATCTCCTACTAAAGGTGTTCAACGCTTTGGCGTAAAAGGGAAATTAGCACCCAGATACATCGGACCATTTGAAATCATCGAAACTTGTGGACCAGTTGCCTACCGACTTCGTCTTCCTTCTCAGTTGGCCGCCATTCATGATGTCTTCCATGTATCGCAACTCCGGAAGTGCACCAGGGTACCTGCTGAGATCCTTGAACCACAAGATATCGAGATTGAATCCGATCTATCTTATACGGAGTATCCAATCAAGATTCTTGACACCAAAGAAAGAAGTACTAGAAGGGAGAAAGTTAAAATGTACAAAATCCAGTGGAATCATCATACTGTGGAAGAAGCTACTTGGGAGACTGAAAATTTTCTCCAAAAAAACTTTCCCGACTTTCTTAGAACAAATCCAGGTACCAAGTCCTTGTATCTTTTTCTTCCTGTAATCTCGGGACGAGATTCCTTTTAGGGGGGAAGGCTATAACACCCTAGGTGTCTGCACAGTAATTAAATAGGTGTCTGCACAGTAATTGTGTATATTTTATATGCATCATGTGCTTGAATTGCTTGAAAAGGATCTTTTTGTAAATATAAGGGTTATATGTGTAATTTTAATTTTATGCAAGGTCCTTTCTATAGTTATGTTGAATAGGTTGTGTAATTATAGCTTTTGTGGAGGGTGTTTTTGCAAAATTCAGTGCATTTAATGCATGGTAGCAAAATTTGCTTTTAAGTGTAAGTTTAAAGTGAATTTGCATTGAAAAAGACAAGTTTCCTTTGAATTCAAAATCCCTTCAATGTTTTTAATTTTAGCTCTTGAATCTTTGGTCAAATAAATTTTTGCACAACATCAAAGTTGCAGATCTTGAAAAGTTGAACAACTTTCATGTTGGGCACTTTTCCATTTGAGCTTTGGTTTAAAAGTTATTGCTTGTTTACAGAGTGGTCCCTGGAATTTTAGGAAATTGCAAAACCGCCCTTTTCTTCCACCTCCACCTCCCTGCTCTGTTTCTCGCCGCCGCCCACCGACAGCGCCGCCCGCCGGCGCCGTGGAGAGCCTTCCCGGCCACCTCTACCGTCGCGCTGGCGCCCACGCGTCGCGCCGCTCCTCCTCCCCCTCCTGTTGCCTCGCGCTGTAGTCTTCCCGGCCGTGCCACGCGCCCCGCCGCTTTCAGAGCCGCCCAGCCAGCCGCCACCGCGACGTCGCCGTGGAGCGCCCGCTGCAGAGCCCGCCGCCCTCTTCTAGCGAGCGCCCGAGCACTACACATACCCCAGAAATCGATTCCGTGCGCTCCTTTGCTCTCTCCTCTCTCCCACGCCTCGGAACGCCACCGCCGCTCCACCCCGAACCCCGGCGAGCTCACCCCACCGCGGAGCTGCCATTCCAGTGCAGCTCCACCCCTACAGCCCCCACCAATAGTTTTGCCTCGTCCTAGCGCCGCTCCTCGACCGCTTCTCCTCGCCCAAACCCCACCGGAGCCACCCCGCCGTCGTGCTCCGAGCTCCATCGGCCGCCGCTCGCCGTGGACCGACCTCCTCCCGCCCTCATTTCGCGACCCCAGGGCATCCAGAGAACCGCCTCGACTTCCTCTCCGTTTTCCCCAACCCACCCCTCGCCGCCGGTGAGCCCCTCGCCGGGAAACGGCCGGTCAAACCTCGCCTCCCCTGTCTGACCTGACCCAGGGACTTCGGTTTTGAATTCGAGAAAACCCAGGGGGTTCTTTGAATAGTCAGAGACTCAGATGAATAGTGCTTTAGGGACTTGTTTGTAATAGTTTGCTGTGATCTTTGAAATTCAATATCAATTCGTGGAAAATTCGTAAAATAGTAAATCTGGATGTTTTGGAATCCTCTTGAAGAGCTCTATGCAGTAAAACCATAATATGTTAGGCATTAGTTGCAAGTTTTTGCTGTAGAATTTGATTTGTGTTACTAGTGCATAAATATTGGTTGATTTTATCTTTTTCTTAACTACTGTATAAAGCCATGTCTTGCAGTGAAACATTTATAGTAGTTTACTCATGTAATACTAGTTTTGCTATAAAAATGTCATGATCAGTTCTCTGGTGTAACTATTTATTTGGTTTAATCCTTGTTTAATAGACTTTATTTATGTTAAATAGTTTCTGTTCTTGTTAAATCCTGAAAATATTCCTGAGTGTTCATCTGGAGTATCTTAGCTTGTCCAGGAAGTTTGAGCTTCAGTTCATGGCTAGATCAGGAGCTAAAAATATATCTTGCTAATCTGTTGTCTGTTTTGTTTATTTTGTCATAATTATTTTATATAGATAAAATCATGAAACATTCACAGTAGCTAAATCATCCCTGTGTAGACCTGCTATTAAATTTTGAGGTTCTGCTTTGTTCTAGTTTGACCTGTATAATTCAAGCTTGTTCTAGGTGTTGTCTGATAGAATGAATTTTTGTGATTAAATGGCTACATGTCTTGGCATGATTTTTACAGGGTAGATTGCTTTGTTCATGTTCTGTTCAGTGTAATTTTGGCAAAATTTATTACTGTTTGTTCTCTAAGTAGTTGTTTTGTTAGCAAGCTATGTTTTGTTTGTTATAGAAAACCACCCCCACTTGTTTATGAAGTTAGTCAACTTCATTTGTGCTATTGATCATGATGCCTTATGTAGTTAAATTTGTTATTTAACTACTCTATAAACAATTGCCCATGTGTGTATTTATAATGTTGTTCTTGCATTACATATAGATACGACTACTTTGTCAGACGGGACGTACGAGCTGATCCCGGAGCCTGACGGAGGTGATCTCGAAGCTCAAGTAAACACTGCGGAACTAACTGAAGCCCCGAACCAAAGTTCGGAAGAGCCTAGGGCTGAAATAGTTAGCAACTACCGAGAAGGCAAGCCCCAGACATAACCTATACTTCAAATTAATATCATTTACTGTATTACTTACTTGTGCATTTACAGTTCTTAGGATTTGAATTGAAACCCTAGATGCATGATCCTAGGAACCTATGTACTGAACACTAGACTTGAGTTCGACTACTTGCTAAGCTTATAGGACCGGTAAAAGTCGAGTGATTGCCTGTCACTCGCGAGCTTTATAGGAATTGCTTGTTTACTTCTGTTATCAATATAAGGACGACAGACGGGGTTGTGATCGATATCATGACTTTATGTGAGACCTCGTCTGTGTTGATGAACTTGCTAAGGTCGCGGTGTGTGGTAGTGGTGGTTAAGTTTTTGAAAGTACTAGCCACATGCCGTCAATATGGTACGCAGCAAGCCTAGTTGCCGATTGGACCGGGGAGTGGATATACCTGACACTCTTTGAGTGGCATGATTTTCAACATGAGATCCAATTTCAAGAAATTGGAGTGGCATGGATCCAACTAACCCTTTATTTTTATGTTGCGCAACACTGCGACTTCAAGGGACAAGGGTGGACCTCGTAGAAGGGTGGACCTTGGAGCCCTATAGTCGGGGAGAGTGTTCCTATCCACAAGCCGGAAAGAAAGGTCAACGGTTGTTTGGAAACGACCCGACGGTGTTCCAAACGTGTGTGTTAGGTTTGTCTGGCCAGGTTGAATTTTGATTCAGAATCGTCCGCCTCTCACGATGAAATGAGACTGCTTGATCTCTTTGCCACACAGAGTAATAAGAGCAACAATGTTATTTATCAATTTTGATGTTTGCTTAGTTTTCTACCATGATTGGATAGTAGTTGCTTACATAGAATGGTTAATCAACTAGAATCTTGAAAGCTAAAACTTGAAAGTAAGGACATACTCTTTATTGCTTTTCAGCAAAAGGAAAACCAGAGCCTCACAGAACCTTGCATAGTCTAGCTACAGTGGGTTAAGTAGACCCGTGGATGGTTAAGTCTTGCTGAGTATTAAATACTCAGCCTTGCTGTTGAAACCCTTTTTCTGGTATGAGTTTTGAGGATCAGATCGCTAGCTTGACCTATCCATGCTCTTTGCCTCCTGGCTGGTCCGTAGAGTGGGATACGTCTTCGGCCGGCAATGACTATGACGAGTGATACCATGCTTGGGCTAGCCTAGTATCCTTTTGCGACGTGTTGTAGCCGTCGTGTTTTATCTTCCGCTGTCTAAACTCTGAACTTAAGTTATGGCTTGTATAACTGTTTTACTACGTTTGGTTTTGTAATAATGGTTTGAACTGGTTGTAATCACTACTGAAACTGCCTGTGTTGTAAAATTTGTGGTTGTAATATCTCTGGACTCGCCTTCGTGCGGGGTATGCTTGTTCGATCCGAGAACCGGTGGTTGTATCGGGACGTTACCCGACAGACCAAGAATTGTTCCGTTTGAAGTGCGTTTGAGCTGTTGTTGCCTTTATGGTGGTGGCCTGCGCACTTGAGCCGGGATAATTTAGGCGGTTCTGCCACAGGGTCAGGCAGCTAAGGCGTGGCACAGGTGATCTTTCCTAGGTGATTTGCACGGGGCCGTAGGGAGCTGGATGGCGCGCGCGGCGGCGGAGGCGGTTCTGGACGCCGGGAACACGCCGGCGTGCAGGCGTGCGGCTGTGCTGGTGCTGGAACTGTGCGCAAATGGGCCCATATAGTTTGCACAAGGCACAGGCAAGCCTGTGCAGGAGTCTTGCTGCCCGGTGCAATGCTGTGGCAAACATACCGCGGTGAGCTGCGGCGGGGAAACACCGGCGGTGGTGTTCCTGCCCCTGGGATGGCCTATGTGCCAAGGCGTCTAGCGCAGAAGGTGAAGGGGATCGCAGGGTTGCTCACCGAGCTCGAAATTGACGGGGGAAACGGCGCAGGGGCGTCGATGGTGATGTCCGGCGGCGGTGCTCTGGGGGAATCTTGTGCGCGCAAGGGTCGAAGCCGGAGGCTGCGGGCTTGGAGACGTTCCTGACCACGAGGCGAGGACGCGGCGTCGACTTGCGGAAGCGGAGCGGCGACAGAGGAGCGTGTCCACGGTGGTGCGGCGGAGCTCCGAGCCGCGGGTCGTGGCGAAGGCGGTGCTAGGGTTCTGGGGAAAGACTGGGGTGGGGATAGGGTCCACGGGAGGTCGCAGATCCTATTTATAGTGCGGCTGTGGCCTAGGCGTGCGGCGGCAGCGGGATCACGGCGAGGATCACGGCCATGATTCGGGAGGCCGTTGAGCGCAGGCGCGTCGGGGAAGGAGGACCTGGCAAGCGGGCCCGGACGGTCAGTGAGTGACGGGGCGCGCGGTCTGCGGCAGAGCGAGCGGGTCGTGGGGGGGAAACGGCGGATGCGTGGGACACTCTTGTCAGCTGCACTAGCGTGTGACGCGGGCCGTGCTGCTGGCTGAGCGGAAGCGGCCGTGCGGGGAGGGGCGATCTGGGCCGCCTGGGCCGGGCGCTGAACGCGGGCCGAGTGCTGGACTGCCTGGGCTGGGTGGGGAAGAGCTGGGCCCGGGGTGCTGCTGGACTGGGTAAGCGGGACGAGCCATGGGAAAGAGAGGGAGAGAGGGGTGCGGGTTGGGCTGCGAAGAGGGGTTGGGCTGGGTTTTGGGTTCACTGTTTTCTCTATTTCCAAACCTCTTTTCCTTTTCTAATTCTAACTCTATTTCCTTTTTCTATTTCTAACTCAAACTCAAGCCAAATGAATTCAAATTTGAATTTGAATTCTCTCTAGCACTCAAACAAATAAAGAAATGCTCTAGCATGATGCAACAACGAAATTAAACCTAAGATAAAATTTTAATTACTTAAGGAACAAAATTTAGATTAAATGCAAGACTAACACAATAATCCTTAGAAATTTAAATAAAGCCAACTAAATTTATTATTAAATTAGAAAATTAAATTAGGGTGTTACAAATCCTACCCCCTTACAGGAATCTCGTCCCGAGATTCTGGGCTGGCTAGCAAAGAGATCTGGATATGTCTTCATCAACTCCTCTTCCTTCTTCTGGCAAATCCTTCGGAAAGACATCCGGAAATTCAGACACCACGCGAATACCATCTGTGGGTCTAGCCTCCATCTGATGAAGAAAACCAGAAGGCTCTGTAGCACTGACTGTCACCTCTTGGCCATTAGATGCTAACAAGTGAACTGACCGCTGAGCACAATCAATTCTGACTCCCCTCTTGGCAAGAGTATCCATTCCCAGAATCACACCAATACCCTTGGTGTCTATCACCATCAGATTTGTACTGAACTTTACTCTCCCTATGGAAACACTGACTCTGGGGCAGGAGATATGAGACCTCAATTGTCCTCCAGGTGAAGATACTAACATGCACTTCTTTAATGTGTTAGTACGAATACAATGATGCTCGACAAAAGACTGTGCAATAAAGGAATGCGTAGCACCAGTATCGAACAGCATCATAGCTGGATATGAGTTGACCATGGACGTACCAATAACCACGTTCGGAGACTCGGCAGCTGACTCGGCCGTCACATGGTTCACTCTGCCCTGTGCTGGCGTCCTGGGCTGGGCTGGGCGCCCCTGCTGTCCTACCTGCCGTGGAGCCGATGAAAGGCGCTTCTGTGGACAACTTTTGGCATAATGACCTTTTTGCCCGCATTGGTAGCACATGCGGTGGTTGTGAATGGCGCTACTTGGTTGACCTCCATGTGAACTTAGCATCACATCTTGCATCATTTCTGCTGCTTGCTCTTTGGACTCCTTGCGATCGCGTGGCTGAATCACATTCATAGTGATAGTCAACCCATCAACATAATCATGGAGAGCTTGATTCTCGACCTGTGTATCTCTAGAGCACTTAGGATCCTTTCTCTTCTGGATGGTCTATAGCTCTTCGACCGATGGACTGTCGAGGAAAAGGGAATCCTCTGCTAGCTGCTCTTGCTGAGACCTCTTCCTCTTTGCACTGGAGAACAACCTCTGGTTCCTCCTGGTTGTGGCTTCATCTTCAGTCGCACGAACTTGACGACAAGGAACGCCATAGAATTGGCAACACGGGCAAGTTTTCTCACCATCACCCATTGCACTATCTCCAAAGCCGTTTTGTTCTGCTGACATCTGAGCTAGGTAAAGAGAAAACATAGGTAAGGTCAAGGAAGAGAGAAAAACTCCACTATTTAAGGTTCTATCTTATTTAGCCAACACTGCGCAGGCATCTCTGCTGCTAACTCCAGATGGGTGTTACATAACTCCGAGAAAAAGGAACTATAGCATAACTCTTCTGCCTCATCTGAGAGATTCTCAAATTCTCCAGTACTATCTGTAGGCCGGGGTGTCACATCCCTACCCCCTTACAGAAACCGTCGTCCTCGTCGGTGACGTCCTTGCCAGAGAATCCCTGGATATCACCTTCTCTTCGCGCTATCCTTCTTCTCGACGAGTAAGACAGAAGAAACCCAAAGCATGATAAGGTAGAGAGGATAGAGTGGATGGTTTTACCCCCAACGATCTAACTCATTTTATTAATTAATTAACTTTAACTTAAGACCGATTTTCATTAAACAAATTTAACTACTAAGCTATGCAATCAACCAAAAATCCAAATCAAATATGTAGCATAATAATAAGCATACAAAAGTTCATACTTTAGTCGAGTTTAACACATAACTCAACTAACACAACGTGTCGCAGAATGTTCTATCGTGCTATTATAAAGGGGTCATCTAGCTTATACCTATGATGGTCAGTCGACTTACTTCAGGCTAGAGATCTACGGAAACTAATTCTATAGAGAAGATTTCAAGGCAAGACGAGTAAAAATCTTGGAATTTCAAGGAATATAATAGCAAAATAGTTTCAGCAGACAAGGCTGAGAGAGAAGAAGACTTAAAACTCGACCAGATCTATCTAGGCTTTCGTCCTACAGTCGATACAGCTCTGATACCACTCTGTAACACCCGATTTATAAAAGGACATAAACCAAGAAATCATATACGTGCCAGGATCAAGTCACACGTATATACAACAGAATGAACAGTATATCACAGCACATATCACGTAAAAGATATAATAAAGCGAATACGAATGATATTTATTACATTAATGACATAAATGTCTGATACAGCGGAAGCGTAGAATACAAATACGAAGCTCGGAAGCTGGGCAGGGCGCCACAGGGACGTCGATTGGGAGACGAACGCCTAGAAGTCCTCGTAGTCCTGGTAGCGCTGAGCGAACTCCCTTGCGTCGGTAGGAACTGAGCAGCAGTAGAGTGTCCCCAAGAGGAAAAAGAGTAGAGTAGGAAAGGGTGAGTACACAACTTGTACTCAACAAGTATAACACAAACTATGAGGTTCTAAGGTTGGCTGACTGACTGCATTAGCTTTTAAGTCTTGGCAAAATTTTATTAAAGCTATTTAATACAAGTTGATGAATTACCATAAACCCAGTTACATAGTAATTAATCAAAATTTAATCAGGTTACTACTGAGAACCAAACCGAACCAAGGTAACCCCGAGAGGCACCCCCCTCGTCGGAAGGAGATAACCCCACTAATCAAAAGGAGGATCTGGGCCGCTCATGACCGTGAGCACGGCTAGTATACCAGTTTTACACTCTGCAGAGGTTGCATATCTTTACCCACAAGTCGTGAGCTACGCTAGTTGTTCATCACACTTCCTTAGGTGAGATGACTAGCAAACTCACTACGAGGCTATTACAAAGGACATGTTGGTAAGGTGTAACTGCTAAGGATTCAGGCAATGCAATGATGGTACCCACCTCGAGGGGTACGCAGACCAAGCCTCGTAGCCTGGGCACCATTGAAGCTCGACTCCCCTCTTGCCCCGTCGGTAAGTTACTCCCGAACCAAAATGGCCTAATTAGTAAGCCAAGACCGTCCCATTCCAGTCTTGTGGTAGCGCTGTTGTTCCAGGTTGTCGCTCTATGAACCGGTCCTTCTGGAGAGTGGCCAACCAAGCAGTAAGCACCGTGCTGGCCCCCTAAACCATGTTTCTAACAAAACCAATTTTAACGAGACGTGAGCCACTCAAGCCACACAGAGGGCCACTCTTAGAATTAAGTTGCATATACCATTAATCAAATTAATTAAAAAGGACCATTATGTGTTATAGCGCGGCACCTAGCACAACTAACCAAAATGCAACCCAAAGGATATATATAAAGGATATAAAGTGGCTAGGAAAGTCCTTATAGGCATACAGTATTAAAATACAGGATATAAAGGGGCTTTTCTACCAGAAAAACTAGCTTCCAGGGGCTTCTGCACAAAAACTGAGGACTAAAACGTAATTTAATGGGTAGATCTAGGGTCAAACATGCAAAACTATGCTGACTGGACTGCGGGTCCTATTTCTAGGAAGCTCAGGGGGGTCCTTGCAAAGTTTTGGGCCCATCTGTAATTACTTTTGAACACATCTAGACCGCGGATTGATTTCAGATAAAAGTGGGGTCTCTTTTGCAAGATTGCCAGGCGCTGACCGGTATCCGCCTGTGTTGACTCGGGCCGGATCTGTTTTGGACCGTCCGATGGAGATCGTGCGGCTCAGGGCGAAAGGGGGTGCGGGCGGCGGCGGGACTCGCCGGCGACGTGTTCCCGCGGCGGAGGGTGGCAGCTGACTCGCCGGCGCGATGAAATCGAGAGATTCCGACCCTGATTCGGCTTGGGATCGGGTCAGGCAGCTAAAGCGTGGCACATGTGATCTTCCTAGGTGATTTGCACGGGGCCGCAGGGAGCAGGATGGCGCGCGCGGCGGCGGAGGCGGTTCTGGACGCCGGGAACACGCCGGCGTGCAGGCGTGCGGCTGTGCTGGTGCTGGAACTATGCGCAAATGGGCCCGTGGAGTTTGCGCAAGGCACAGGCAAGCCTGTGCAGGAGTCTTGCTGCCCGGTGCAGTGCTGTGGCAAACTCACCGCGGCGAGCTGCGGCGGGGAAACACCGGCGGTGGTGTTCCTGCCCCTGGGATGGCCTATGTGCCAAGGCGTCTAGCGCAGAAGGTGAAGGGGATCGCAGGGTTGCTCACCGAGCTCGAAATTGATGGGGGAAACGGCGCAGGGGCGTCGACAGCGATGTCCGGCGGCGGCGCTCCGGGGGAATCTTGTGCGCGCAAGGGTCGTAGCCGGCGGCTGCGGGCTTGGAGACGTTCCTGACCACGAGGCGAGGATGCGGCGTCGACTTGCGGAAGCGGAGCGGCGGCAGAGGAGCGTGTCCACGGCAGTGCGGCGGAGCTCCGAGCCGCGGGTCATGGCGAAGGCGGCGCTAGGATTCTGGGGAAAGATTGGAGTGGGGATAGGGTTCACAGGGGGTCGCGGATCCTATTTATAGGGCGGCTGCGGCCTAGGCGTGCGGGATGGGCAGGGGGATCACGGTGAGGATCACGGCCGTGATTCGGGAGGCCGTTGAGCGTGGGCGCGTCGGGGAAGGAGGACCTGGCAAGCGGGCCCGGACGGTCAGTGAGTGATGGGGTGCGCGGTCTGCGGTAGAGCGAGCGGGTCGTGGGGGGGGGGAATGGCTGACGCGTGGGCCACTCTTGTCAGCTGCACTAGCGTGTGACGCGGGCCGCGCTGCTGGCTGAGCGGAAGCGGCCGTGCGGGGAGGGGCGATCTGGGCCACCTGGGCCGGGCACTGAACGCGGGCCGAGTGCTGGACTGCCTGGGCTGGCTGGGGAAGAGCTGGGCCCGGGGTGCTGCTGGGCTGGGTAAGCGGGATGGGCCACGGGAAAGAGAGGGAGAGAGGGGTGCGGGTTGGGCTGCGAAGAGGGGTTGGGCTGGGTTTTGGGTTCACTGTTTTCTCTATTTCCAAACCTCTTTTCCTTTTCTAATTCTAACTCTATTTCCTATTTCTATTTCTAACTCAAACTCAAGCCAAATGAATTCAAATTTGAATTTGAATTCTCTCTAGCACTCAAACAAATAAAGAAATGCTCTAGCATGATGCAACAACGAAATTAAACCTAAGATAAAATTTTAATTACTTAAGGAACAAAATTTAGATTAAATGCAAGACTAACACAATAATCCTTAGAAATTTAAATAAAGCCAATTAAATTTATTATTAAATAAGAAAATTAAATTAGGGTGTTACAATATGTGTCATGGTTATGAAACTAGTAAATAAACTTTACACAACCTAGCCATCCCTTCGGAAAATATAAATAACGATACCCTAAATATTTTTGGGTGAAATGCTACAACAGTATATCCGTGTGGTTGCGGATCCTTCTGTAAATGTTAGGACATACCACACAGCATTTCTGTGGCGGCGTTGCTAGGAACTAACCCCTCCTAGTAGCGATGCTAAGGAATGCCAATAAGTATTTCTGGTGCCGTTGCCGGGGACGAGCTTAACAACCCCATTCATAGTGATTGCGCTTAGAAATGTCAACAGTCAAGAATCCATGTTGTTTAATATGATTCTGATTCATCGGACGATGAGGATAGAGAGGTATATGCTACTGAGTTTGTTTGGCCCGCCTCGGCCAAACCATCTACTTGTACATCTCTCAAGCCGATTCAAAAGAATCGGCAAGAGGAGATGAAGTTTACTTTCGATGTGTCCAAGTGCGATCGCATTTTTGATGAATTATTACGACTTGGGCATTTGAAAATTACTCATATTATACCGCTGCTTGAGGAGCTAAAGCGGCGCGCTTATTGCAAATTTCATAATTCTTCATCTCATGCAACTAATGATTATAATGTGTTTCGTCGATAGGTACAAGCGGCCATCAATGAAGGACGGTTGGCCTTTCCGGAGGTGAAGATAGATAAAGCTCCGTTCCCAGTTCACACTATTGATCTCAACAATGCAAAGGTGCTTATTCGGCCATATCAAGCCGAAGGAGCAAAGGGCAAGAATGTGATCATTGGTGATGACAGGTTGTGGACTCTTGATAACAAGATTCTGGAAGACTCCTGATGGGAAGAAGAATATGAGGATCATACTTAAGCCTCGCACGCTCGGGGGGCAATAGGGTTCTTCTTCAGGCGACTGGTCTGCTGCTCAGCCGAGACCGATCAGACCGGTTTCTCCGACCGGTCAGACCGGTCCTGGCGGCCGGTCGGACCGCCCTAGTGGTCTGCCCCAGACATTCAAGCCGAAACGTCCGGAAGTGGGTACATGGAAGACTAATCAGCCAAAGGTGCAGGGCAAGCTTGCAAAACAGAAGCTTACCTTTGGCCAACTATTGAACAAGTACTCAAAGGCCGCTTGAAATGATAGGCCCATAAAAAAGAGACCAAGGTCACCTCCGCGTCAAGGCGCACCTTTATCTCCTAGGGGAGAATCAAGCAAGCTCAGGGGTGAGGCGGTTACCTTATTCCCTCCTCAACAGATGTAGCCGATGTATGCTACAATGCCATGGGCTCCACCAGCATCAGATTCTCAGTTTCCTGCATGGGAGAATGGGGGATTTTGGATGCAAAGCTATCCGATGCCGTATCCACCACACTTCCAGGGGGAGGGAAGCTCCAGAGGACCTGTATTTGACAGGTCGAAGCAGCCGGTTCACGACCGATTGGGTCAGCACCAATCTGGTCAGGGGCAGAACCCTGGACAAGTCAGACCAGTCTACCCCAACCGATCAGACCGGTTGTTGGCATTTCTTATGCCCGATAGAATGAATATTCTGCAAGCGTACAGAATCACCATTGTAGCACTTCACTTTGGAGTATTCCAGAGTATCATATTTTTCCTCAGGGAAGCACTATGCTAAAGAGCATCGTAAATTGAATGATAACCGTACTAGCTTGATCGATCGACTGACTAGACGGGTGTAAGCCAGATAGGTGAGTGAGATAAATGGCCAGACAATGACCGAGTGACACATGGAGGGTCAACTCCTTAGAGAGGTAGTAGCTGGGAGGACAATGAGCGAGATAAGACGCCTGATACACTTCTGAACTATCGAGCTAGCCTCTCTAGATCAGACTAAACACCTAACTAGTTCTCAGGAAAGCAGAGCTTACTTCGACGGCTGGAAGAGGAAGGACTTCAGAAAGGGATGAGAGGGGAGTCCAACGGCAACCTACACTACTACTATGAAAACACCTGAACATGGTGGACTACAAAGGACGGATAGGGCTGTCACCACCTACCGACTACCACAATGGTTCCGTGGGGTGGAACACACTTTCTAGCTAACACTAAGGTCAGACACCACATCTGCACTCAGTGTTAGGATTTCTCTCGAGGCCTTCAAGAGAAATCCCCCTCAACCTAGAGCAATAACTTGAGATACTCTAGTCCGGGCGAGAAAACCCGTAAGATATGATCCCGATCACTAAGAAATATTACTTAGTCTAAGCTAAAGGAAAACTTCCATGCTCAAGCTGAACACTCAGACTCGAGTAAATAAAAGACAGCAGAAAGTAAAGCTGACTCAGAAAAATAAAGAAGATAACTTATATTAATAATGCCAAAAGAAAGATACAAGAGCTATACCAGACTTCCGACGACTCCGGAATACCGAGCAATCTCGACTCGACTCTAACTCCCAAGCTACTAACCTACTCTAGAAAGTACAAGTGAAGAGAGAAGAGCTCCAATGGTGTGTGTTGATGTGATGGATGGTGCTTCTATTTATAGCCCTCCCAAGGTCGGTTACTGGTGGTTAATCCTCGTAGCGTCAGTTGTAAGCAGGTAAGGTCGGTGTGCTTGTCTTCCACACGAAGGCGGGGTGCGAGACACTGCAAGGTGGGGCCGGCCGGCCTCTCCTAGGCCGGCCGGCCTCGGGTTTCGGCCATCTGGCCACCACCTTTGCATGGACATCTTGGATTGCTTCCTGAGGTCGGTAGTCGTTATGATGCCTGAACGCTGACAGTTAGAGGCCGGCCAGCCTAGGGGAGGCTGGCCGGCCTCCCTCTTGCCCAACTCGGCCCTTCATTGCGCCGACGTGTCACTCCACATTTGTGCTTTCTCTAGGCAGGTGGGTCACTGATTTACACTTGATCTTGGGCTGCCTTGTGGGTCTTTGGATCACTGCCAATGCCTTTCGGTCCATTCGTTTAAACCGAGACCCAATCCTCGACTCCGAGTATTATGATTGTGCCACATTGCTACTGGATCAAAGCCGGGACCGTGTCCTCAGAGGTGCCAGGCCGGCCGGCCTAGGAGAGGCCGTCCGGCCTGGGTTTTTGACCATTTCTGTCCATTTTTGGTGCACTTGTTCCTGAAATCAAAACTCATCCAAAACTTATGGAACTCATTATTAATAAACAAAATATGAATGGAAGATAGTGTAAAGTTCATTTTATTCCCGAGAAATTGACGGCTCAAATGTGAATTTATGGCCGTCAACACCCCCCAAGCTTAAACTTTTGCTCGTCCTCGAGCAAAGCTTAACTGAGGCTCGGTGGATTAGGAGTTGCGTCAATGTTTACCCCCTTGCAGGTACCTTGTGCACAGCATATTACTCTTCCCGTCTGTACTTATGAAAAGTTGGCTCATACCTAAGGTTCTGGAAGATGGGGCGTATTCGTTTTTCATCCCTTGGTCTTGGGCGGTTGTTGGACTGAACAACCTTCACCGGAATGTTCCCTACTACCGGTTTAGGTTCCCGGCTCAGATTTTTATAAGAATTTTTCAAAAGAGGTTCAAGTTTCCCAATGGTACTCTCGAGTCGCTCAATGTGTATGATCCTCACCTATGGTCGAGATATCTGACCATGTTCTTCCTATCTCTAAAGCTGATATGTGGAGTTTATGGGTAGGAAGATGTTTGCATTCCTTGGTTACCTGTATTGCTCAGCCGAAGGGTGATCCATACCGGGGTTGGTACTTAGCCAAATTCAAGTCTCATGGAACATGGGATATTTGGAGGGTATGAAGTGGATGGCTTCCCATTTAAATTTATCTGAACTCCTTAATTTGCAACTTGGGATGGAGAGTGGGCTTCTCTTTCTTTTTCTTTTCCTTTCTCTTTTTTAAGAAGATAACTCCACTCTCCCTTGCTGATATAATTTGATTTCTTTGGGGTTGAGAGGGAAGCTCTTGTGGGATGAACTGAGGTGTTGACATGGTGATTGCGGGGGAGTATAGCTAGCAAAAGTGGATGTCAATACCCGGAATCGGTGACTGACAGGCCAGATATGTTTGTGCTAGCAAATGATGAATTTAAAGGGGATGAAGACCTGTAGATGGCAAGTACCATTCCCGAAGTGGATGCACCATTCGACAAAGCTTAAAGTAACTTCAGATAGCTCAAACGGTTTATGCAATATAAGGCTCTGTATGGGTCATTTTAACCATAGGAAACCTTTACCAGGAGTTTAATTTTAATAGAATTCCGAGGGGTTCCCTACTAGAGCAAGTAGTTTAAATTCCGGTTTGGGCTATCACAAATCCTGCAACAACTTAGATTTCAGAAATCAAACTCATGCCTCCATGCAACCAGATTTTTCAGTGGAACTAATATGTGCTAACTAGTTCAGGTACTAGAAGAGTAAAAAGCTGTAAATGAGGCACATACAGGGTTTAAACATAGCAACTATTCATCATTTCCAAAGTAAGAGCCTACATGGATTTCCACTCATATAAATATTATTAAAAACATGGAAATATTTTTGGGTGTTTTTGTTATGAGATTATTTATTTATTACTACTATTTTTTTGGCATGGCTATTGAAAAAGAGACGGGTGTGATGACTTACCTGGTAGTGTGACGCCCCCAAGCTTTGATGAAGCTCAGTCCTCCTCATCGGAGTCCTGCTCTCCCACGTCAGGGTCCTCCTCATCATCCTTGTCTTCCTCATTCACATCGTTATTCTCCTCCTCGTCGTTGTTGTTCTCCTGTTCGGGTGGCTGGTAAGGCTGGTATGGCTGGGACTGCTGATAGTCCAGCCTAAGGTGGATGAAGACGTTCGAGACGTCGTACTGCTACATGGTGGTCAACCCCCAGTCCTCCTGAGTGAGCTGAGTGTTGTGTGCCATCGTGTCCTGCATCTGTTGCTGCTGTGTACCAAGGGTGCTGATGCGGTTTGAGAGGTCCGTGATGCTCCGGAGAATCGGGTCCTCATAGTTGAAGCGTACTGACGATGAGGGACTCACCTGTGGACCATAAGACTAATGCATACCTGCGGGGTAGTACGGTCCTTGCCCACCGGCGAATCTGCTGCTGTCGGCCTGATACGAGTCATAGGTGGAATGCCCGTACGCCTCCTCGAAGCTCATGTTCTGCGTGGACGGCCCTGGTTGTGCCGAGGCATGAACCGTGGGTGTCCGTCGTGATGGACCTGCTCCGGCCTGCTCGCGCTGGGTCCTGCTTCTCGTCTGTGGACCTGCAACATTCCGTCTTGCGGGTTCACTTTTCTCCATCTGCAATGTTAGTCTTTTCACCGAGTAGAGAGAGAGTCTCGGGCATGGAAGCTCGATCTCCCTATCGTACCCAGAGTAACACATAAAGAGAGAGTTTCCTGGCCCTTCTCGCATCATATGCCCTTGCACAAAATGCTCAAGACCGACCTCGTATCTGTACTTCTCCGTCTCGGGCAAGAAGGTGACTTCGGCACCATCCATAGCTTTGACATACCTTGCCACACGGGTGACTAGTGGGGTTATGTCGATGGGGCATTTACCCGTAATCATCTTTTGCCAGATCAAGCATGCTCCGGACGGGCGAAAAGCGAATCTTGTTTGCCATAGCGTACAGACACTGCAGCTCAGGCAAGCTACAGAGGCAAAGGTCTGTGCGAGAGTGCACAACCTTGGCGAGCCACTTGGCGAGAAACCTCAGAGTAGGATTATGAATCGAAACTATAATGTTCTTACTACTCATAGGTTCATTAGAAATTTCACTCCACCAAGAGCTACGGTCATATTCATAGCGCTCAACAAGTGTGTTGGGGTCTAAGATGCATATTTTATTAAAGCCCAAAGCAACACTAAATTGTTGGAGAGTCATTTCGAATTGTTCGTTAAAGAACCAAAAGTAAACTTTAGTTTCAGTGCTGGTTTCTTCAATGGTAAGAGACATAAGAAATTCCATGATCAAGAGATGCGAATATGGCTTGATGATGTCGGCAAAGTTCTCCCATCCAATGGCGGTGAAAGCTTGGTTCATGTCTTGCAAGAGCCCCGTCATGATGAGGAAGCGGGTTTTGAACCTCTTGACATGGGCATAGGTTTGCCTCTTCAGTTGCTCGAGTGCCTGCCGCTCGTAGTCGTTCTTGAAGACAATTTGTTCAACCATCGTCAGGATCCTGATATGGAAATGGCTTCGTGGGACTGCAGGAATTTCCTCTTCTTCTCAGGATGCGTGTGAGCGGTGATCGGAGTCGACCGACATGCTATCCCGAGAAGAAGACAAACTCTGCGAGCTTCTCAATTTTCTCGAGAGTGCCTTCTTGACCTTTTCCTTGGCTCGATTCAGCATGGTGCCTGCAAAAGGTTAGTATAAGTAATACCCGAAGGAAACGAGGGGTTAAGAAGAGGGTTAGCGTTAGTCGTTAGTCGTTCTTGCGGGGCATTTAAACCACCACAAACATTCAACGTTCAGCGTGCCATGATTTTATTTGGAGAGGAAATATTTTTGTGTTTTCTGGTTTATGAACTTCAATAATTACTACTCAAATTTTATTTTGGGGTGAGCTAGCACTTGAGTCCTCTACTTAATCAACTCGAAAGTGCTCAATTAGACAAAGAAACTCAAGAAAGGGAGAGGAGATTAAGGAGCTCGGGCTGAGGCAATTGTACCTGAGCTTCTGGTGCACCGAGGGACGCTGCTCTCGCTGTCTTTTATAGCCTTGCGCCAGAGCCAGGCCGGTCGGCCTCTGAGCGGCGGCCATCGAGCCACGTCGAGGCTCTACTCCTTAGCCTTTCTGGTGAAGTGATCCCCATCGGTGGTGATGGGACTCGAACGGACGGGAGGAGCCGGCCGACCTGTATGGGGCCGCTCGGCCTGCCCCCGGCACGTTCGGTGCTTCCCCTATTATCTTTGCTTTGTGATCACTCCAGGCGCCCATTCCCTGCTGCTCTCTGCCAGAAAAAAGAAGGTGGGGCCGGCCGGCCTGCAACTCGGCCAAAAAATTTCGATTTTTTTTTGTGAAGGTCTATGGATGCAAACTTTCAAATTTTAAACATGCATTGGTTAAATTTCAAACATGCTTGTGCAAGAAGAAAACAAAGTTTATGCAAGGAAGAATTAAACTATCCTATATGCAATGCAATGATGGATACGTGCCACAAGGTACCTCATGGTGAGGGCTCGGGTTTTGAGAGTCCGGAGCCGGACTCTCCATTTCTTTGGTTCGATTGTCGTCACCGGATGGAGTCTTGGGCAATGACACTTTCTTCCGCCACACTTTCTTAGCTGTGGGTGGTGTATTGACCTTCGTTTTCTGAGATTCCAGAAAGTTCTTACGCTGGATCCTTCGCTTGGCATTCCTCTGATTGTGAAGCTTGATTTGCTTCGCTTCCTCTTGAATTCGTAACTCCTCCTGAATCCGCAGACTTTCAACGAACTCAATGAGGGCTTCAATGTTTGGAAGCGACGGTTTCTTTGCCTCTTTCTTTAGTTTCTCTTTCCGATGGACCTCCTTAACTAGTGAGCATTTTTTGACCTTCGGTTTGAAGGTGAACTTCTCCTTCTGACCATTAATGTTGAGCTAAATCTCTCCAACTCCAACATCAAGTTGGGCGTTTGCTGTGCTCAAGAACGGCCTGCCCAGAATGAGCGGCGTCTTGGTGTCGACTTCCATGTCGAGTACGACGAAGTCGACGGGAATGAAGAAATTCTGAATTTTCACTGGGACATTTTCTGCTATTCCCCCAGGATAGCGGACCGTTTGGTCCGCTTGCTGCAAACACATGGCAGTAGGGGCAAGTGCATGATGGTTAATGTTTTCATAAACTACCATTGGCATGACACTGACGCTTGCTCCCAAGTTGCAGAGGGCATTCGAAAAGTGTTGAGACCCGATCGAGCAGGTGATGGTGGGGCGGCCTGGGTCTTTCTTATTCACCAGGAGAGGATCGAGTATAGCTGCGCTACACTCTTCGGTTAACTGCACGACCTCAGTGGTGGGCAGCGTCCACTTGTTTCCAAGAATATCCTTGATATACTTGGCATACGTGGGTACCTGCATAGCGTCAAGAAGTGGTATATTCACATATAGCTTCTTTATTACCTCGACGAATTTGCCGAATTGTTCGTTGGCCACTGGCTTACTTATCCGCTCCGGAAACGGTAAGGCAGTTGTGTCGTGACAGTCCCGTGAAGTTCTAGGGGGTTCCACGGGGTCTTTTTGGGTAGCAGAAGTGTCGGATTCGACAGCCTCCTCCTGCACTTCGTCTTCAACTTCGGTATGGCTAGCGGTTACGGTCTTCCGCTGCTTTCCTGCATCCTCTGGAAAAGGTCGCTCTTGCGTGGTCTTACCACCACGTGTGGTCACCGCACTAACATTTTCTTTCGGTGGTACTTCCGGTTGCCCGGGTAGTTTTCCCGCATTGACGTTAGGACATGAGGAAGCAAGCTGAGCTACTTGATTTTCTATCATCTTGTTAAAGCTCAGTTGGTTCTTAATAACAGAATTAAATCCCTCTAGTTGTGTAGCCATAGATTCCAGGATCTTGTCATTAGCAAGGAATTTCTTACTAATATTATCATTGATTTGCTTTTGGCCGTACACTAGGTCTTTTATTGTGGGCTGAAAACTGTTATTGAAGTTCATACCTTGTTGTTGACCGAAGGGGAGGTTGGGCTTGGAGTTCCAACACTGTTGAGGACGAAATCCTGAGTTGGGATTATTGTTGCTCCCAACAAAGTTCGCGTCCTCTTGAGTTAATGGGCACGAGGTGCCCGAGTGCCCAGTCTCGCCACATGTTTCACATGTCATATGAAACTCTGAAACCTGATTAACCTCCTGATGCGGAGATTTCAGCTTCTTCATCAGAAGTTCCAATTTGGCAACCAACATATCGACCGTGTCGATTTGATGCACGCCCCTGGCACGGGCTAGCTGCCTTTCTCCTTTCCAACTTTGGTTGGAAGCTATCTTGTCAATCAGCACCTTTGCTCCCGCAACGTCGAGAGAAAGGAAGAAACCACCCGCTGCTGCGTCAATGTGGTGCTGGGCTTGCTGATTTAGCCCATGGAAGAAGTTCTGAATGATCAGTCACTCTTCTATGCCGTGGTGTGGGCATGCTTGAATGTACTCCTGGAGACGTTCCTAGACTTTCGGGATGCTGTCATCCGGTAATTGTTGAATTCTGGTGATCCTGTTCCGGAGGGCGTTGGTCTTGCCCATTGGAAAGTATTTTGCTAGGAATGCATTCGAACAAGCTTCCCATGTCATGAAAGCTTCCTTGTTGGAATAAAACCATGTCTTGGCTTTCCCGAGTAGTGAGAATGGGAACAGACGAACACGAACGTCATCCAGTGTAGTTCCTCGGGGGTTGATGGTGTTACTCATCTCCAGGAAGTCTGGAGATGGGCATTGGTATCTTCGAATGCCTTTCCGCAAAATGGGCTTACTTGGACCATGTTCACGAGTCCAGTCTTCCGCTCAAAGCCATCATTGCCGGCTTGGTTGACGTTCAATCCAGTAGGAATGTGGCTACTGGACGTGGCAGAAAACTGATGGAGAATCTTCTGAGCCATGGATGAGGATGCTGAAATGGAGGGTGAACTAAAGGGCCAAGTGAGTCTCTTCTGAGGTGGGACGACGCGGCATCTCACGATTCTCCCAATTCTTTCTGGATTTTGGGTTGAAGTTACTTGGTAGGTCGAAACTGGTCATGCACTGCTCTGCATCGATCAAAAGATAGAGAGAGAGCAATGGTAAGTGTTGGTATTTTGCAACCTCACGAATAAAATCCGCAAGTGCACGGATACTGATGTAGCTTTCACCCAAGAGTATTCTGGGGTATCGTATCCACTGACGAATGTGAGTACACTATCTACAGGTTCAGGCTCATCCAAGGACACACATGCCGGTGTGGAGAAGACAGAAGAGAGGACTTTCTATATCTAGAATCTATGCCTAGAAGAAGAGATCACGTCGCCGTTATACTTCGAGCTAAAGGTATCGACCGACTTATGCAAACCGGTAGTTCCAATATGTGCTCTATCTGATATCCGAACGTGGAGGATTACTAAAAGGCTCGAATAGGGCTGTCACCACCTGCCGGCTACCTCTACAAACTGTGGGACTATCAGACAACTGAGTGGTATAGTCTAGCCTAGACACCACGTCTACGCCTTTCCCTACTAACCTTAGCCCTGGCCAAGACAACCCTTTTCTATTTGGGGTCTTAAGCTAAGGTCAAATGCTACTCGCTAGCATATACATCAACTAATATAAGGAAGAGATGATAACTTGTGATCTAAACTCTAATTCTAAATAAACAAACAAAGAAAGTCTCGAACACTTACAACCGAATAAACATTCGTCGAGGTACAAGCGGAGAAGAGTGCCGACAGACCCGGCACTTCCCCCGACTCCTCCTCACTCTCCTCCTCTTCTTCTACACCTCCTAGTCTACCTAAGCATCTAGGATGAAGGCCTCAAGCTCCAAGGGAGAAAGGTGAGTTGAGAGGGTGTGATGTGTGTGTGTTCCATTCCTTACCCCCTCCCCTTGTATTTATAGGAGGGAGCCAGGGGTCTTGCGTCGCCGAGCTGCAGCCACTACTCCCCAAACCGACGTTCTCCACCAATGAGGAAGCGCCACGTCGAAGCTTGAGGTGATGGGGTCCACTGGGCCATCGGCCGACCTGGCCCAGCTGCCAACCGCCTTCAGCCTTCATCCAGTGGTTGACACGTGGATCCCTCGGTCTTTAGCATGTGGTATTGCCTCTGGTAAGTCGGTTTAGCTGCTGCATGTGGGCCCATGGATCCTCGCGCTTGCGTCTGATTGGTCGAGAGGAGTTTGCCTCAGATTGTTGATGTGGCATTGCGCATGGGCTGGTTCTCCTCCTCTTGTGTGGCTGCCATATGGGCCCTTTTGTCCCTTGGGCTCTCCCATGAGTGATTGGGCATTTGTACCTTGGATCATTCTTGCTAGTTTTCTGTCTTTTTAGCCCAAATTCACCTGCACACATTCTCAGACCAGCATCTGTGGAATTCATCAAATAATCATCCTATGCTAACATCTATTCCTTCTGTGCTCGACTTTTGCACGATAGTTGACGGTCAAAATGGGTCATTAGTGACCGTCAACAAGATCCCCCACACTTAGTTCTTTGCTCGTCCTCGAGTAAAGCCAAGAACAAAGGCGGACCCGACTTCATATGACATGGTACCTGCATACAGATTATTCTAAACTTCACCCTTACCTATGGATTTTGATGTGTCTACCATGAACTGTTTGGGAAGTTGAAGAGCGGAATGGTATTGACTTCAGTCTCCCCCACTTTCCTGCTATATGACTGGGGTTTTGAAAATATTTTTGCAAGGCCTAACCACAGCTTTACTTCTCCATAGGATCTCTCATGTCGCTCAGTGTGTATGTATCCTCACCAAGGCATGGCTTCTTTTCACCCTACTTCTAAGGATAGCATATGTGGAGCTCATGGTAGGGAAAATGGAAGCATGCACTTGAGTCACGTATGTATCCATGGAGATGACAAATCAAACAAGCTGATCAAGATCATGCACATATGTGGAAGGTGGATGGTGGAAATGGAATACTCCTTCTAGGGATCTCTCTCCCTTTTATTTGGATAACATGAGGGCATGACTATATTAATATATATATTCTCTCTTTTTCTTTTCTTGGACCTTCATGTGCCCAAATTTTTTTTTTCAACATTGGGACCTTCATGTGACCCTAGTTTTTTTTGCGGTCATGCTTCTTGGGCATGCCATCTTTTCTCTTTTTTTTTCATATATATAGTCCATGCCTCATTTGAAGAATACTAGAGTGGGAGATCTTTAAACATGGAGTTTATTTTGCGGGTGGATGGAATGGCATAGCTAACTTCCAGTGTAGAAGTTTAGTTGGTGGAGTACACATGATCTTGATCAAACAAGTATGAAAAGACATCTCACTAGGGTCACAAAGTTTGATGAAGCTCAGTGTAACAACAAGGCACATATGTGTAAAGAATTGTGTCATGAAGATCAACATATGGCTTTGGTAGGACAAACACGTGGAGTTGTAAAGCTATGGAGGTTTTCCTCTTTGATAAAAATTTCCCAGACATAAAAGCAGGGAAAGCAAGGATTCTTCCATCAAACCATATCTCACTGGTCAACAACTTAATAATTATGGGTTCCCTAAGATATGATTCACAAGCTCAGGCTTAGCAAAGAATAAAAGGTATGCAAGCCAATCATAGAGAAGCACAAGAACTAGAGGATACCTTGAGTTTAATTTTAATGATTAATCAAAGATTTCATTTAAACTCATTGGTTGAGGAGAGTATGAGGGGTAGAGTGCACAAACCATCGCGATGAAGATGATCAGAGCTAGTACTAGTCAGCCAAACCTGAGGTTCCACTGCCCAATACAAGCTCTAATTTGTCTTGGCTTTTTGCAATCTGGTTCGTTTGGTGTTGTGCACGTGTTGTGGGAGATCTTGAGTGTATATGCATGAAAGTTCTGAGAGATCTCCCCCACACTTGTTCTTGTACCTGGTGCTTATTCAAAAATAAAAATATGGAAACAAACTAATAGCTCTACCGGTTTTAAGAACCAGGGAGCTCCTATAATTTATTTGAAACTAAAATTTAATCTCACCAAGATACTTACTCAAGCAAGGCTAAACTAAGATTGCATCAACATGAGTATGTTGTGCAACATTAATCCAAAACCTTGTCTTACCTTTCCATTTGAATTCAGCTCATCGACTCACCCAATTGGATTTGATTTTCCTGCAGGGGTTAGTCCACTTATGCAACCAATATCTATACAAGTATCAACTCCAGAACATCAATCAAACTTGATACAAAGTCTAGTTTGACTGAAGAGGACATTTTAACCCAAACACCATGCTTGATTTAAAAGGCCTATGAATGTGTTTCATGACACACATTCAAACTAGAGCGTACGAGGACATATAAAGGGAGCACGAAGCATCTTAAGCTTTATTCAAAGAGAGATAGGCATGAGCACATACCTGGTGATCCTCGGGCGACCTCCCGGCAGGGCTTTGTTTAATGTCAAAAGCAGGACATTTAGAGTACTTACCATGGCATTTTGTTGATGGAGATAATATTGTCAGCATGGCAACTCCTCTCATTTTTTTTCATTTTTTTAGAGCAAGATGCGAGGACATACACCAATTCCAAGACAAAATATGAATTGATAAAAAGAACGTGCTTTGGGGTACTCACATACCTCCCCCACACTTGGAGTTTGCAAAACTTTAAGTGTATGGAGTTCAAGTCTCCTTCAGTAGTTGTTCCTCCATCAAGACATATCGAGGTGTTGTAGTCGGTGTAGCTCTCATGTTCGTAGTGTTGTTTATCCATCATTCTTCTTGATCTTCCCCTAGAAAGGTTAGCGACCGAAAATACCCGAAGGACAAATACACCCTAGAACATGCCCTTGCTTTTTATTGAAAGGGAAATAAAGAAGTAAATAAATAAATGATAGTCCGGGCTATCTCCCGGCAGTGCTTTGTTTCTAGTCATAAGCTCGACCATGATAACTCTTGTAGCCACCATTGGTGATGGGTCATTGTTTCACCATCGATTGTTGAAGCTAGCTACAAGGTTAGTGCCACGGTGCACCCACGAAATCTGCAATGTTTACGATAAACAAATACATCTACAACCAACCTTCTGAAGATTTTGCAGAAGAGGACCATAACGTGGTTGTAGTCCTCGTGTGTGCATGGCGCACTAAGCATGCCTAACTCTGGAGTTGCATTGAATGAGCATGGTTTATGTGCTATATCCAGAGTGAAGTTCCCATGCTCATGTGAGAAATCCTTTTCATTGGACTCCAGAGTCGGCGCCTCACAAAATTCCTTGGCCAATGATTTCTCCATCTCAAGAGATTTACCGTGGAAGCTCGTAGTTGTATCTCGATAAAGACCGAGAACAACGTATTCAGGGCTAGCGGGAAGAGGCTCACACTCGATCGAGGGGGACGATGAATGTTCGTCTTCACAAAAGTGAAGGCTATCTTTCGAGTCGTAGTCTTCAGAAGATTCTACATCTTCCAAGAGGACGGGGTCGGATGATACGAACGGAGATGTATGCACCATCTCCTCGAGCAAGTTCTGCTCAGGGAAATGCTTTGACATGGAATTTTCTAAACAAGGGGCAGTAGTGGCAGAAGCATTTTCCCTTAGCATTTCATCTAGGCTCCCATGAGATGCTAAAAGTTTTTCTAGCGGGTAGCCTAGGAGAAGATCAAAATCGAGGATATCGTAGATGTAGAAATCCAAATGCACCTTGATTTTGTCTACTGTAATAGGCACGTCCCTTGCAATCCCCCGACATTCAAAGAACAGTCCAGATGGACTTTTAAGGTATTTGTCAGTCGGGGTTAAAGGCTTGTTACCCACAAGAGTATCCAAAAGGTACTCGGGTATAATGCAAACCTTAGCAGCAGGGTCATAAAGAGCTTCTATGATATTTCCTTTCATAGAACAAGTAATGGTTGCAGAGGTTGGGCTAATCCGAATTGCTTCGGAAGCACGCTTTGCCTCCTTTGACCAATCAATTGCAGGTGTATGGTGGGAAATTATATCAAGGGTCTCATAAAGACACATCGATTTCATAGGCTCCTCATGCCTAAGATGATTCGAGGTGTTTTGGATGTTTCGTAAAGGTTCATCCTCGAATCTAACATAGAATTTCGGAGGTTGAATTTCTTCTTCCCCTAATGTTCCTGTGTCGGGCGTGAGTCCTATGGCTGAATCTACGGATGTAGAAGTTGAAGGACTGGATTTAGCTGCTGGAAGCTCCTCTTGGCACGACTCGCACTCTTGTTGGATGGGTTCATTGTGGTCGGTAGGGAAGGACGAGTTTGCTAAGAGAAAATCTAAGATATCTCTTCCTTCTGTTGGAATTATCTGAGCAAACGAACCTCCGGCGGTGATGTCGAGTTTGAGGGTAGATTCCATGTCTAGACCCGAGCAAAAGATGTTCAATGATACATCGTCGGGTAGAGACAAGTCTGGGCTAGACGCCAAAAGGCGTAAGAATCTAGCCCAAGCTGCACCTATGGACTCCTCCTCTAATTGCTCAAAATCGAGGATGTCGGTAGGTAGGGAGTCTATGCGTTCGGTGAGGGAGAACGAGTAACAAAAGTCATCTCGAAGCTCCTTCCAATCACCACTCATACTTCCTATCATGCGGGTGTACCATTGCTCCGCCCTCTCTGTGAGAGAGAAAGGAAATAACTTCCACCGCACGACCTCCTGTGTCATGCCTGGGATTACCAAGCTTGAACATAGTCCCTCGAACACTCTAAAATGATCACCGGGATCTTCACTAATTGTTCCAGAAAAGAGTTGAGTTCGAACCATGGCTTTGAAGGCAGGATGGGGTTCACCGCTTGCCGTAAGAAATGGATTCGATGAGGATGATGGCTTCCAGGACTCGCCCTTGGGGTTAGAGAGCCATGAAAGGGATGGCTGCTCCATGGGTAGCAGGGGTAAAGATAGAAGGAAAGAAAAAAAAGAAGATACGAGGGCGACTGAGTCCGTAGATAATGTAGCTACCGTTCCCCGGCAATGGCACCAGAAAGCTTGTTGGTATTTTGCAACGTCACGAATAAAATCCGCAAGCGCACGGATACCGCTGTAGCTTTCACCCAAGAGTATTCCAGGGTATCGTATCCACTGAGGAACGTGAGTACGCTATCTACAGGTTCAGGCTCAACCAAGGACACATGTGCCGGTGTGGAGAAGACAGAAGAGAGGACTTTCTATATCTAGAATCTATGCCTAGAAGAAGAGATCACGTCGCCGTTATACTTCGAGCTAAAGGTATCGACCGACTTATGCAAACCGGTAGTTCCAATATGTGCTCTATCTGATATCCGAACGTGGAGGATTACTAAAAGACTCGAACAGGGCTGTCACCACCTGCCGGCTACCTCTACAAACCGTGGGACTATCAGACAACTGAGTGGTATAGTCTAGCCTAGACACCACATCTACGCCTTTCCCTAGTAACCTTAGCCCTGGCCAAGACTACCCTTTTCTATCCGGGGTCTTAAGCTAAGATCAAATGCTACTCGCTGGCATACACATCAACTAATATAAGGCAGAGATGATAACTTGCGATCTAAACTCTAATTCCAAATAAACAAACAAAGAAAGTCTCGAACACTTACAACCGATGGGCTGGTTCTCCTCCTCTTGTGTGGCTGCCATATGGGCCCTTTTGGCCCTTGGGCTCTACCATGAGTGATTGTGCATTTGTACCTTGGATCATTCTTGCTAGTTTTCTATCATTTTAGCCCAAATTCGCCTGCACACATTCTCAGACCAGCATCTGTGGAATTCGTCAAATAATCATCCTATGCTAACATCTATTCCTTCTAATGCTCGACTTTTGCATGATAGTTGACAGTTAAAATGGGTCGTTAGTGACCGTCAACAGTAAGCCCGCTAGGGTTAGCGGCGACAAACTAGTAGAGTTTATGATACTATCTATGATATCTTTAGCCAATTGCTTCCCCAGCAACAGGACCAGAAATGCTTGTTGGTGTTTCTTATGCCCGATAGAATGAATATTCTGCAAGCGCACAGAATCACCGCTGTAGCACTTCACATTGGAGTATTCCAGGGTATCGTATTTTTCCTCAGGGAAGCACTATGGTAAAGAGTATCATAAATCGACCAACTGACTAGATGGGGGTAAGCTAGATAGGTGAGTGAGATAAATGGCCAGATAATGACCGAGTGACACACGGAGGATCAACTCCTTAGAGAGGTAGCAACTGGGAGGACAATGAGCAAGATAAGACACTTGATACACTTCTGAACTATCGAGCTAGCCTCTCTAGATCAGACTAAACACCTAACTAGTTCTCGGGAAAGCAGAGCTTACTTCGACGGCTGGAAGAGGAAGGACTTCAGAAAGGCATGAGAGGGGAGTCCAACGACAACCTGCACTACTGCTAAGAAAACACCCGAATGTGGTGGACTACAAAGGACGGATAGGGCTGTCACCACCTACCGACTACCACAACGGTTCCGTGGGGTGGAACACACTTTGTAGCTAACACTAAGGTCAAACACCACGTCTGCACTCGGTGTTAGGATTTCTCTCGAGGCCTTCGAGAGAAATCCCCCTCAACCTAGAGCAATAACTTGACATACTCTAGTCCGGGCGAGAAAACCCGTAAGATAAGATCCCGATCACTAAGAAATATAACTTAGTCTAAGCTAAAGAAAAACTTCCGCGCTCAAGCTGAACACTCAGACTCGAGTAAATAAAAGACAGCGGAAAGTAAAGCTGACTCAAAAAAGTAAAGAAGATAACTTATATTAATAATGCCAAAAGAAATATACAAGAGCTATACCAGACTTCCGAGTAAAGCTGACTCAGAAAAGTAAAGAAGATAACTTATATTAATAATGCTAAAAGAAAGATACAAGAGCTATACCAGACTTTTGATGACTCCGAAATCCCGAGCAAGCTCGACTCGACTCTAACTCCCAAGCTACTAACCTACTCTAGAAAGTAAAAGTGAAGAGAGAAGAGCTCCAATGGTGTGTGTTGAAGTGATGGATGGTGCTTCTATTTATAGCCCTCCCAAGGTCGGTTACTAGCGGTTAATCCCCGTAGCATCAGTTGTAAGCAGGTAAGGTCGGTGTGCTTGTCTTCCACGCGAAGCCGGGGCACGAGACACTGCAAGGTGGGGCCGGCTGGCCTCCCCTAGGCTGGCCGTCCTGGGGTTTCGGCAACCTGGCCACCGCCTTTGCACAGACTTCCAAGATTGTCAGTGTTTACCACCAAGCCTGCTCAGGGATACCCTTAGTAGTTGGGTTTGTAGGTAGGGATCGACGGCTCTGGAACTCGATGGTGCAAGGAACACAAGGATTTAGACAAGTTCGGGCCGCGAGTTGTGTAATACCCTACGTCCTGTGTGGTGGTTTGTATTGCCTTAGGTGTAGATGATTGTTTGGAGGGGGTCCCTGCCCGCCCTTATATATCAAGGGGGACAGGGTTACATGGAAAGTCCTACCCGAGTACAGTTGGAGTCCTTCTACAACACGATCGGGTAGTTTCCTTGTACCGCAACTAGTACTACGCCTATTCGGATAGTTACAAAAGAGGTAAGGTACATCCATGAGCTATCCCTTACTCTAGAACATACTATATCTGTAAGCAGTCCTGCTGCCTCGGGTCTGAAAAGCACCCGAGCTCTTCGTAGCCGAGTCCTGCAGGCGTCAAGTACTTGGCTAGGCGTCTTCGAGTTCTTCGAGTAGTCAGAATATCCTTCTGGTTGCTTCTGACTCTTCCTTCAGATACGTCGAGTAGTCCTTCAAGTACTTCAGTTTGCTTCGAGGCTGTGAGGTGCTCAAGCCCCGAAATCTTGATCATATATGGTGCGCGAAGTACTCGTGCTCCATATGGAGTAGCCCCCGAGCCTTAGGTTGAATCGTAGAATCAGTCTTTTTCTCCTTCTTTATTTTTCAAAAAAATTGAAAAATAAATCTCTGATACATATATTCCGCAGCCCCCGAGTCTTGAATTTAAATCCCTCCATTTAGATTTAAGAATCAATGTAAACTCGTGGCAAAAACTGAAAACTTCCCTGAGAAGGAAGGAATCCGTTGGCATCCCAAATATTCACAAAATTGCCCCTGAAGACCATATAAAGCCGGTTGAAAACTTCCAAGGGTTTTACCCCTTGAACTCCTGGCCGCCGTCAAACTCAATTTTCACATTTGCCTCTTCTCAGTCAAAATCCAAAAGCCCCTCTCGTAGCCCCCGAGCCAAAACTCGTGACTTTGAGATGGCTCCCAAGAAGAACAAATCCAAAGTTGAGGAGGGAACTGTCGCCAATATGTCCATAGGTTGGCATAAAAGCAAGATGTCTGAATCATTGATCCGGGAGTTGGAGAATATGGGTCTCCTCCAAGAGCAGGGTGTAAGCCAATGGCGCGCTGGTGAATGAGAAGATTACCCCATGGAAGGTACCCTTGAGACCATTATCTTTCACGATTTTGTAGAACGTGGTCTCACTCTTCCCGTGTCAGAATTTTTCTATAGACTTCTTCAGTTTTGGGGAATTCAGTTACACCATCTCACTCCCCAATCCATCTTGCATCTTTCAATTTTCACTCATTTCTGTGAGTCATTCCTTGGACTTCTCCCCCATTTCCATCTTTTCCAATATTTCTTCTTCCTTGTTCCAATCCCTAATGCCGCCAATCCCGCCATCATCGGGGGATGTGAATTCGTACTCCACCCTGAGAACCGAGGCGAGTACTTGGCTTATGATCCATCAGGTCAAGGAGCCGAATGGAAGAAATTCTGGTTCCATGTTGGGAACTTTGAATCCCCACTTCCAGAAAGGACTGCTGGTGCCCCCAAGTCCAGGACAGCTGGTCGAGTAGAGGACCTGGTGGCAAGCAAGTTGAAGCCATTCTTCGTGCGATTTCCATTATTAAGAAAAAAAGAGTCACTGGAGATCATGTGGTCTTCTCGTTTATCAGTCACTGGACGCAGCCTCTCCAGATCCGAAAGCATCCTGCCTTTAGATATGAAGGTACGCAGGATCCCACTAGGATGTAATCAGAACCATTGGCTCAGTCTGAAGTGATAAAGAGATGCTGCAAAGTACTCGATAACTTCGACAAGTCTTTGACGTTTCCAACACTCTTCTCGGCACAAAATCCTCCTGAGAATGCCTGGGTACATGCTTTGGATACCATGTCGAGTACTTATAGTTATCAATTTTTGATCTTCTGACTAAGTATTGGCTTCTTTCTGCAGAAGAATTATAAATCCTGGTATTGTATGCCTCCGACTTCTGCAAATGCTGATTCTGACGATAGCAAGAAACGGAAGGTGGCTCCCGGATCAATGTTGCAGAGGAAAGTTACTCATCTCAATGCCGGCCAGTAAGTATATAACATTTTGTTGATTGTATCCCGTTTGCCTCAGCTTTCTTATTCAGAATCTTGCTTGGCTAGGGTCCAACATCTTTCGGAACATGAAAAAGATCAGGTCCAAGACTTCCGCAACTGGGTGTCGAGTAGTTCAGGAGAAACTAGTCGATCAGCCCCCGATTCTCCTGTAATTGGGTTGATCGAAACCCCGGCTGCCAGTTTCCCGAGTGTAGACATAGCTGAGAAACCAAGCGAATCAAGCCCTGGAACATCTGATACTCCTGCAGCTGCTGAAGGAGCTTCCAAAGCTGGTGGATCTGGGAGTAGTAGAGCAGAAGGGTCAAAAGGTCCTTTCATTCGACTGGTGTCATTCCAGTCTATGCCTCAGTCAACCCAGGAAGAGATGGGAAAGGAACTGTTTGATGATCCGCTGATGTCTCTAGACAACATGAAGAAACTTGCAGATTGTATGCAGTGGAGCTTTATATTTACCAAGGTGAGACTTCTGCCACTATTTTATCTTCGTCGAGTAGTTGTTGATGTCTGACCAGGTTTGCCTTGTATGCCTCAGGATGTAGCCAATCGATCTTTCTTGAAGTCTCATGCTTTATATAAGACTGTGGATAATCGGAAGATCTTAGAAGAGCAAAGGGCCATGATTGCCAAACGACTGGATGAAGCCCTTGCTGCTCGGAACAAGCTTTATGAGGCAAATCAACAGCATCATCTAGAGGTTTGTGACATGAAGCACCAGATTAAGAACCTTCAAGAAGAAAGATCAAAGCTTCAAGAGGAAAATTCCAGGCTCCAGAAGCAATTGCAGACTGCCCAAGCCTGTAAGTACTCGATCTTTTGTCTTGATTTTGCTTTGTCATATCAATTTCTGAGATATCTTGCCATCAGGTTCTCTAGAAGACCATACTCGACTAATAGCAGCAGCTCAAGCTCTTGTGGATGTGGTTGATACTGAAGAAGAGTCGTCGAGTAGCAAGTCCTTGGTGGAGCATTTGGAAGAAGCTCCCCAGAAATTTTTTGACATTATGACAGCTACTTCCAAGAATTATCTAACCCACATGATAGGAATTGTCAAGTCATACTTACCTCAGTTTAATTTAGCTCCGATAGCTAAAGGAATAGTTCCCAGTAGCTCTGATGAGAAATTCCGAGAGTATTGTAAGGAATCAGAAGTGATTGCGGAGGAAATTCTGAAGAACATGGCAGAGTAGACTGCTTGTAACAACTCTTATCATCTTCAGTGAGCTCTTGTCGTTGTTCATAGCTTGTATCATGTTGGTGTGTCTTTAGAAGCATAATCTGATACCATAGGATAAGTATGAACTAGACGATCAATCGAGTAGAATACCGAATGGAGTAATCCTTAAAGTTAATCAGTTAGGATGAATCCCGTCGGGCTATCCAAATAGAAAAACTTGTAAAGATACCCGTAAACTACTCGATCAGGCGAGTAGTGTGTCCTTACCATGGACTGGTGTAATCCGTAAGACAAAACTGTTAGGTACGAATCCCGTCGGGTTGTCGAAGATGTAAATGTCATAGGGATATCCGAGGCTTACTCGAGCATGGCGAGTAAGGTGTCCATTGACCAAGGACTGGAGAAATCTTTAAGGCAGAACTGTTAGGTACGAACCCCGTCGGGTTGTCCAAGACATAAATACTAGAAAGATATCCAAAACTTACTCGAGCGAGCCGAGTAAGGTGTCTAAATTGTAGATTGGAGTAACTACTAAGATTGACCTGTTAGGGCGAACCCCATCGGGTTGCCCAAGATGGACAAAATATAGTAGTATCCATAACGTACTCGAGCGAGCGAGTAGTTTTGCATTGACATCAATGCTGGAGTTCCTCATAGTTGACCTGTTAGGATGAACTCCGTCGAGTTATCCAAGATGGACAACTAGTAAAGGTATCCATTCACCTTCTCGAGCTAGGCGAGTAGGTTGTGCCCTTTAAGGGAAAGGATGCAGCTTGTGTAGTTGTTCTGATGAAAAACTGTGTAAGCTTATCCCGGACTGGTGATGCTGTCAGATTGCCTTTAATGTAGTCGATATGTCAATAGGGATCCTCACTTTATTAAAGAAATCAACTGACACCACTAGTCTTCTTGGATCAAGGATAAAACTTGCGCAAGTGCTCAATGTTCTAGGAATTCGGTACCTCATTGCCATCTGCATTAGTGATTCTGTATGAACCTGGTCTTGTAACCTTAGTTACGATGAAGGGACCTTCCCATCTGGAATTTAACTTGTGCAGTCCTGTCTCATCTTGAATCCGACGAAGTACTAGATCTCCAATATTGAATGATCTTTGCTGGACGTTGTGGTCATGATAGCGTCTGACTCCTTGAAGATATCTAGCCGATTGAGTGAAGGCATTGACACTGGCCTCTTCGACTAAGTCTAACTCCAGTTGTCGAGCTTCATCTGCTTCTCCTTCTTGATAGGCTTCTACTCTTGGGGATCTCCACATGATATCAGCGGGTAGTATAGTCTCTGACCCATAGGTAAGGAAGAAAGGAGATTGTCCAGTTTCTTTGCTAGGCTGGGTTCGCAGCCCCCAGACTACATGAGGTAGTTCTTGAATCCACTTGCCGCCTTTCTTAGTGTTGGCTTCATAGAGTCTTTTCTTCAAGCCGTCGAGTACTAAGCCATTGATGCGCTCAACTTGACCGTTTGCCCGAGGGTGAGCCACGGAAGCATATTTGACCTCGATGCAGGAGTTGTCACAGAAATCCCAAAAAGATTGTGATGTGAAGTTGGAGCCAAGATCTGTAATAATGGTGTGAGGAAAACCAAACCGATGTATAATGTCGGAGATGAAGTCCACTGCTCTATCTGATGAGATCTTGGCAATGGGCTTGTACTCAATCCACTTGGTGAACTTGTCGACTGCTACCAGCACATGATTGAATCCTTCTGGAGCGACGGTTAATAGCCCGATCATGTCCAAACTCCAACAGGCGAACGGCCATGATGGAGGGATTGCTATCAAGTTGTGTGCTGGGACGTGAGTCTTCTTGCCAAAGAATTGGCAACCAGGGCACCGTCGGACCAGGTCTTCTGCGTCCGAGACAGCTGTTGGCCAGAAGAATCCTGACCTATACGCCTTGCCGACTAGTGTCCTTGATGCAGCGTAATTGCCGCAAACTCCTTCGTGTATTTCTCGGAGGATGTCTTTGCCTTCTTCAAGGTTAACACACTTCATGAGGATGCCTGAAGCAGAGCGCTTGTATAGGTTGTCGCCGACGAGGACGAAACCCTTGCTGCGCCTGGTGATGCGGGTAGCTTCAGTGCTTTTAGGATCAACATGTGGTGGAAGCTTGAATTCCTTGATGAAATCAATAAACTGAGTTCGCCAGTCTTCATCAATCATCAGCAGTTCTCTGACTGTGGCCAGGGCCTCCGTGTCAGTGGCTTGTTGGCTTTGTTCCTTGACTGATGGGTGGTGAAGTTCATGAACAAAAACTCCTGGTAGAACAGCTGCTCGAGTGGACCCAAGTTTGGAGAGGACATCAGCTCCCACGTTGTTGTTACGATCGACGTGGTGGATTTCCAATCCTGAGAACTTGTTTTCGAGCTTTCTGATTTCTGCAACATATGCGTCCATTGTATCCTTGTTGACGTCCCATTCTTTATTGACTTGTTGAACGACGAATAGAGAATCGCCGTCGACAAGTAGTCGCTTGATGCCGAGAGATACTGCTAGTCGACGGCCGTGTAGCAATGCCTCAGATTCAGCTTCATTGTTGGAGACCTTGAACAAGATTTGGAACACATACTTCAATTGTTCTCCCTTGGTGGAAATGAATAATACTCCTGCGCCGCCACCATCGATCTTAAGTGAACCATCGAAGTACATCACCCAATGCTTTGGAAGGCATTTGAAGGTCTCTTCCAGGTCAGTAATGAATTGTTCTTGGGTCTTCGTTTTGACGACGACGTCATCAACATAGGCTTCAACATTGCAATGTAGCTGGTCGGAGAGCACAGTTGTATCGTACGCTGGTAAGTAGCGCTAGTGTTCTTCAACCCGAAGGACATGGTCTTGTAGGTGTATGCCTCGTAAGGGGTGATGAAGGCCATCTTGATTTTGTCTTCTTCGTTTAGGGCGATCTGATGATACCTTGAGTAGCAGTCGAGGAAGGATAACAGGACACATCCTACTGTCGAGTCGATTACTTGATCAATACGTGGTAGCCCGAAAGGATCCTTCGGGCAATGCTTGTTTAGATCAGTGTAGTCGACGCACATCCTCCACTCGTTGTTGTTCTTCTTCTGGACGAGCACAGGGTTGGCCAACCAATCAGGGTGGTAGACTTCCTTAATGAACCCAGCTGCGAATAGTTTTGCCAGCTCTTTCTTGATGGCTTCTCGCTTGTCCGGTGAGAACCACCGTAACTGTTACTTTTTTGGTATCGCTTTAGGGTCGACCTTCAAGGCATGCTTGATCAACTCCTTGGGTACCCCTGGCATATCCGCTGGTTTCCATGCGAATACGTCTCGGTTGGCCCTAAGGAAGTTGACGAGCTCGAGTTCCTATTTGTCACCCAGTCCTGCTCGGATGATGGCTGTTTTGGAGTCGTCTCCCTCTTGTAGATGGATAGTCTTGGTGCCCACACCATTGGTTGGTTTAACCGATGATTGGCTTGGCTTCTTGGAAGGCATCAACTCCTTGAGTGAGAGTTCTTTAGCAGCAGCAAGTATTTTGCTGACAGAGCTAGGAACCCGGATAGTAGAAGCATGATCTATTGCTTCCTTGTCGCACTTGAAGGACTTGAGGAGGTCTCCCCGTAGTAAAAAGACTCCTGTATGCTTGGCATCTTGAGGAGCAGGTAGACATAGTGCGGCACTGCCATGAACTTGGCTAGTGCAGGTCTTCCCAAGATAGCATGATAAGAGGACTCGAAGTCGGCTACTTCGAATTTGATGTACTCTGTCCGGAAGTTCTGTTTTGTACCAAATGTGACTAGGAGGGTAACCGAGCCAATTGGAGTAGAGGAATTTCCAGGGACGATGCCGTAGAACAGAGCCTTGCTTGGAGTAAGCAGACTCATATAGTTGAGGCCCATCTTTACCAGTGTGCTTGCAAAGATCAGGTTGAGCCCACTCCCACCGTCGATGAGTACTCGAGTAAGCTTGGAGCCCTGAATGACTGGATCGAGTACTAGCAGGAACTTCCCAGGTTCAGAGAAGCTGGTCCACTGATCCTCCCTGGAGAAGGTAATGGGGACCTCGCTATATTTGAGTGGCCTCTGAATTGCTGGTTCGACTGAGAGGATCTCTCTGAGTAGGAGCTTCTGAGCTCGCTTGGAGAAGCTAGAATCTCCTCCAAATATGACGTTGATGACGTTTTGCTGCTGTTGGAAACCATCACGGTCTTTCTTGTCGTCTTCATCATTTTTGTCTTGTTCTTTCTTTGGAGCAATTGCAGGTGCCGACTGGAAGGATTTGCGCAGGATCGTGCACTCCCACATCGAGTGTTTGCTCTTGGGGTGGATTGGACATCTTTTGTTGTGAAGTTTCTTGTCGAACTGGTCCTGCGGTTTGTCTCCCTTCTTACCATGCGATGTGTGATCCATAGTGCCGACAGTGTCGTTAGGCTTACGCTTAGGCATAGGATCCCGCTGGTTGCTGGGCCCTTCGCGGTCGTTGTGGCGCTTCCCGTTGTTGTCGTTATTGCGGTAGGGAAAGCAACTGCGTTCTTGCTCCTCTTCATCTGCCCAGCGCTGCATCATTGTTGGCGCTCCTAAAGTATCCATTTTATGCACTGTTTAACTTTGATAATGGCATGAATTTAATATCAAAATCACTAACCATCCTAACCTCGGCGCGATTATTGGTCGTTTTCGCATTTGCACATATATTTTGGAGGTACTTCGTTTTTGCAGGTTTTTGACCAATTTTGGAGCATGAAATGACGAGGCCCATGATCACTCAATAACACGAAGAAAGATGAAGGCCAAAGCCCAAACAAAGGACCAAAGGCCATGACGACTAGAAGCTCGTTCATGCACATCCACCCTCCAATGAAGCCCAAAGGACAAAGCCCACAAGATGAGATTGAGATACTTTGGGGCTAAGCAAAGCAAATAGAGATTTAAGGAAGGATTCTCCGTCCAATCATTTCCCTCGAAGAAATCTCAAAGATAACGACGTCCAATGGGGTGCAATCGTGAAAGGTATAAACTCCAGAAGACTCCAGAAGACTTGGGGAGAAAGGAGGACGCGAGGCGGCGAGAAAATGGGCCAGGCCGGCCAGCCTGGGCCCATTGAGCCGGCCGGCCCAGGCCCTTTTCAGGGAGTCTCGGCTGCCCTTCGACTTAGGGTTTCCTGAGGCTATTTAAAGACCCCTCCCCCAGGCTCACGCAGAAGAGAATTGGGGAAACGACGCCAAGGAGCAGAGAAGATAGAGCGACACCTCTCGGAGAGCCGAGGGTCGTGCTAGTTGTCTAGGGGCTTCCCTAGCCGACATGGGAACCTTGCAAGGAAGACCACATCGGTGTTCTGGAGCTAGGATCATCAAGATCAAGGTAGGGCCCTGTTTGTGATCTTATGATGTACAATCATTCATGGTGAAGTTACTTGTGATTCCGAATTTTTAGCGACCATGTTGTCTCTTTCGATTTCGTTCTTTTCTTTGGGTTTGCTTCATCCTAGATCTATTATCGAGATAGATTGCTTAGCATGATCTTGTAGTCATGGTGGCTAGAGGTTCATGGCGGAACTACCAAAGGGGGTTCGACTTGCTTCAGGGTGCTTTCGTCCAAAGGGGGGCGTCGTGACAGGGCTTTGCTTTAGTAGATGGGGTATCGAAGGATCGGATTGGAGATTTTGGTTTTAAAGATGCTTTTCATTGAGATTCGCATCTGTCTTGCTTCACTACATCTGGCTTGAACTACAACATATGCATGATCTAGGTGATCTAGATTGGTTATCTCTAACTTTCTCTTGCTACCGTCGGTGTTTGCTGTTTTTAGTAGATTAGATTTGTTTTACACCATCTCAACACAAAGGATTCTCTATGTTAGTAGATTATTTCTTGTATATTTGGTTCCGTGGATTGATAATCCTTGGGAGAATACTCTAAGGGAAAAGCTATACGATCCCGTGCGCTTGCGGTATATAAATTGGGGAGCTAAGGAGCGTCAACAAGCTTTTCTGTCGCCGTTGCCGGGGAACCATCAATTTAAGATCCAATCTTACTTGCATTCGTAAATATTTATTTTTCTTGATTTTTCTTTTTGACCTTTTTAGATCTCTTATTTATTGTGCTAACTAAAAAAACGGACCTATTCCACGAAAATCAATCTAATCTAGAGTTTGCTTTATTTTTCTTTTATGTTTTAGATCTTGTATATTCATCTTTTAGATCTCGTATATATATTTCTTTTCACTAACCCCTAACAGGAGATGGACGGGAGCCTCTCCAACAAACCCGAAAATTTTGTGGATGATCCAGAAAAAATTTACAGGCAAAGGAGACGAGAAACACAATCAAGGAAGCTGGAACTAGTAGATCCAAAAGAAGAAGTCACCGGTTCATCGTCTTCACCTCAAGCGACTCCACCAACAAGTCCAAAGGAGGCGCTACTTCACCGAGGGATGGCGCTACCGGAGCAGGAGCGTACGATCGGAGAGCTATGCACTCCGGACATTCGGGACTTGCCGATCCAAAATCTCGACAACATCGGAGTTCCATTCGAGATCAAGACTTCAATCATAAGGATGGTGCAAAGCTCGCCCTTCACTAGAAAAGAAGACGCTAATCTACATCTTCAAGCGTTCCTCCAGCTATGCCGCACCTTCGACATGCAAGGGATGACTCAAAATCAAATGAGAGTGAGGCTCTTTCCGTTCTCTACTTGGGAGAGCGCTGCAGAGGTTTCATTCTCTACCAGCACACACGGTGCAAAATTGGGAGTCCTTGATGAAGGAGTTCATGACGGAGTTCTACTCGCCGGGCAAGACCCAAATTTTCACAACAAGATTGCTACATTCGCGCAAGCCCCGACGGAGACTATTGCAGAAGCCTATGAGCACTTCAATGACTACATCCGCGCAGTACCTCATCACAAGTTCTCAAGGGAAGATGTGGTCCAGAAGTTCTATCAAGGCCTCACTACTGCATCAAGGGGGATTGTTGATGCATCGGCAGGAGGATCGATCATTGAGCTCACGCCGACTCAAGTTTTCAAGCTATTCAAGAAGGTGGCGGACAATGACGCATGGGCATCATCGGGGCGCCTACAACCACTCCAAGCCGTGGGCGCCGCGAAGAGTGTATTGTAAGTGGAACGTGAAGAAGTGCTAGAAGGGAAGATCGACTCGCTCATGAGAAGGTTGGAGAAGATGGAAGTGGAAAAGAGAGAAGCCCAAGCTATTGATTTGAAGGCAGCCGAAGCAAGGTCTACATGTGAAGAATGTGGAGAGTACGGCCATGTCCAAAAGAATTGCCCGGAGGAAGCCAAGATGCTCGACTACATGAAGAAGGGAGAATGGATCCCGCAACCCAACTTCTGCTGCAGGCAAGGTAGACCTCAATTTAATGCAAGCTCTTCCATTCAAAACTCGGTGCCTCTTCGTATACAATTGAAGGAGTTCATGGAGGAGCAAGGCAAGATCAACAAGGACACCGTCACCAAGTTCAAGGCTATGGACAAGATCTTGGAGAACATTGATGGCAAGGTGACGGAGGTCGGGAGCTCTAACCTTCAAGTACTCAACATGATGAAGATGCTAGAAACGCAAGTAGCCCAGCTCGCCGGACGCTTATCTAGCAACGAAGGAAAATTGCCCGGGCAACCTCAAGGTCCGGAGACGGCAAAGGCAATTCAAACTCGCTCGTGAAAGGAGACTGAAGAACCCAAACATGCGGCGGGAGCAAGGAAGCCTAAGCCAAGAGGTGAAGTGGAGACCATCATCAAGGAGAAGGCGCCTACTCCTACACCAGAGATAGTCACCGAAGAGCCGGAGTTTGAGCTAGATGATATAGACACCAAGATTCTACCGCCAAGGCCACGATACCGCAAAGGTAAACATGAAGATGAGCAATTCAACAAATTTGTTGACATGGTACGCAGGTTGAGCATCAACATGCCGCTCTTGGACGCTCTACAAGTTCCAACATATACTCGCTACTTCAAAGACATCATGGGAAACAAGCGCGAGATACCGCCAAGCACCGTCAAGCTAACCGAGGAGTGTAGCGCGGCAATCGCTAATGAAGCTCTTGAGAAGAAGAGGGACCCCGGATGTCCTACCATCCCATGTTCCATTGGATCTCTTATGTTTGAAAGAGCACTTTGTGATCTCGGCGCAAGTGTGAGCGTCATGCCAAAGAACGTGTTCGACAAGTTAAGCTTACCAGAGCCGGAACCCACCGCCATGTGCCTAAAGTTAGCGGACAATTCCGTTCGCTATCCTTTGGGAATCGCCGAAGACGTGCCCGTGAAGATTGGAGAACACTTAGTCCCCATTGACTTTGTGATTCTCGATATGGGAGAAGGGAGCAAGGCGCCTCTCATACTTGGGAGGCCTTTCCTCAAGACCGCAAGGGCGAACATCGATGTTGGCAAGGGGGAGATCAAGTTCGACATCAATGGCACCACAAGCAAGTTCAAGTTTCGTCCACGCCTCGAGGTATGCAACATGATCAATGTCAAATATGTTCCACCTCACCGCCGTGTCACAGAGGAGAAGCTGAAGAAAGAAGAGGAGCCAAACAAGAAGGAAGCGAAGAAGGAGAAAGAAGTCAACGCGTCCATCGCGACAAAGAAGATCGCTGCACCCGTCAATATAAAAGCTAGAAGCATGCCTGTGAAGACCAAAAAGATGACTAACCTGGAAGGCAAACCCGCACCAAGGATTGTGCGGAAGTGGGTACCCAAGACTGCAGCACCATCACTGAGCGTTAGTCCGAAGTGAAGAAGAAGAAAGTCTAGCTATAGACTATAAACGAAGCGCTTTGCGAGAGGCAACCCATTCGTCGAGTCAAGAATAAAGCTGCCGGGAGTTCAACTCGTTCGTCGAGTCAAGAATAAACTGCCGGGAGGACAACCCACGAGAGATTTGGGTAAGTGAGTCAAGAATTTTGCTACGCAAGAACATGATAAACTTTTGAACAATTGGTCGTTCGGTCGAACAATTCGATTTGGATTTTATTCGCTCGGTCATTTTGATGTTGTTTCTTATTTTAAACCAATGACATGAGCCATCCTATGATTTATTTGCCTCTTCTTGAGAAAGCCACATCCAAAATTCCATACCTATTTTTGGGGACCATCCTCTCCATGACGGCCGGACCAAGTTGAGATAAAAGACAAGAGTAGAGCCGCGCTATGTTTATATTATTTAAATTCTTGATGTGTAGGTTCGCTCAAACATAGAGAGAATTTTCAGTTTCATTATCATAGGACTAGAATTTTTCCTAACTTTAATTGTTCCCTTTTTCAAAAATTTCTCTCTCATTTTGGCAAAAATTAGAACCTAAACCCAAGACCCACGGTTGAATTCGAGATTGTTCGCTATCAATTTCATGAAAGTGAACGGTTCCGGTGCAACCAAAATTAATGTAGTCAGAAAATATTTTTTGACTTACAAATGTAAAGATATTTTGATTCCCCTCTGATTATTCATTTAAGCTCATTGCATGCTTTGAGTTAATTCTGAAATTTCGAAGTTAGAGGAGGATTCAACATCTAAGCATGATTTGCAGAGGGTTTATGTGCTTGATTAATATCTATACATCAAAGTGACTTCACGGGAAGGAATTGTGCTCTCTACCTACCACCACATGCAAATGATCCAAAGAAGGGAGCAGCCATGCATGGGAAGGACATGAAATTTTCAGCAAAGATGGCACCATGTGATGAATGATGAAGTATGGGACAAAGTGAATGACACAAAGTGAAGAAATAATGTTGCAAGTGGACAACAAGGACAAGGAAGGAGTGGTGCACGGGTTTTGGACAATGCAAAGCATAAAAAGATGTACTGGACAGAGGCAAGAAATTGCGCCAGGAAGTCACTAGAGAAAGATGAAGTGGAGGAGGGCCAGAAACACCCTAGGCCGGCCGGCCCCATGGCCCTAGGCCGGCCGGCCTGGCCTCTTTAAGTCCCCTGGTGCTCCCCTTTCACAGGTATGCTCCTCACTCAATTCCTTGTTCGTGTTCTTCAAGTTCTTCACCCAGAAACATAAGCTAGAGCTCTGAAAAATTCGTCCACCAAAATCAACTCCAAAAATCTTAGAAAATTCACCACAAATCCTAGTTTGCTCCACTCTTCGATATATTGTTCTCCCACCAGCAAGAAACCCCCGGTGTGTTTGTTTTTGAGTGTGTGCAATAAAGAGTCACCATGAGTGGCTTCATGAAGTTCATCACCGGGAGGAGAAGGACGCGTTCATCAACACCCGACGCATCGGCAAGTTCTTCGCGGAGGCACTTGGTCTCCGGGTCTCCGCGGAGCATGGAGGAAGACAACCCCGCACCGAGGAGCGACATGTTGCTCCTTGGTGGGATGAGAGACCCAAGAAGCTCCTCCATGAGATTCACCGAAGGGATGCCACCTCCTTCACGGCATTCGACAAGGTCATCCGCACCACCGCCATACAAGCCCAAGCATTCCGAATGTGGGTTTACCATCTTGTCAATGGAAGAAGAAGAAAGGCTCAAGTTCATGAAGGGAAGGCTGCGAGCAAACTATGATTTTGATGATGAAGCATTGGAGAAGTTGGGATTCCATCATGACATCTACAAGCTCTTGGAGAACATCGGTTGGAAGTTATTTTACGACGGTGTTACGATAGACATGCAAGAAGAAGTGGCTTTGGAGATGTTCATGACACTAGAGAAAATAACAGAGGTGGTGGATGATGAAGAAGTGTCATGTCTGAAATTTTGGCTCAAGAATGAAGAAAAAGTCATCACTTATCGAGAAATAGGGAGTTTGCTCGGGTTCAAAAGCAATCCAAATGAAATGGTGGAAGTCGAAGATGGAGAGCTCGATGAGTTTTGGGCGAAGATAGCAAAAGATGTCAATCGCCAAAGGAAGAATATAAGTAATGTGATCCTCCAAATATTCCACTCTTTGGTGAGCAAAAGAATTCTCGGGAGGATGAGAGAATCAAAGGTCACCGACCAAGAATTGAATTGGATGTATGCAACATTAGTGAAGAAGCAAGTGATTGATCCCACCTACATCATGGTTGGAAGATGGATTTGTGAAGCATCATCCGGCACGGGAGAAGTTGGTTCGGGGTGTTATCTTACACTAATAGCCCGAGCCATAAATCCGGGGTTAGCGGTGATCCAAAAATATTATGTCCCGGGAAGAGATATAGGGATTGAACATTTGAGGCAAGTCCATTATATCGGAGGGGATGAAAAGAAGGGATTCACTATTTCTGAGATGGATATTTCCCTCCTCAATCAAAGGCTTAAATTATTCGCAAGAGGAAGGACCGATTGGTGAGTTGAAAACATTGGAGCAAAGGTGAAGAAAACAAAAAGAGGAAGGTTGATTGAAGGAACATCGGCGTCGGCACAACAAGAAAATTTAGAAGTAAAGCTTCCACCACCAAGTTCCGCTTATTGGAGGAATGAATTTCAAGGTGCATCAAGTGGACAAGGACACCCGCAAGGATGGATGAGTCAATGGGAAGGAAACCAAGATCAAGCATGGAGGCATGGTATGGCGGCGCCTCCACCGGTGTACCCGGCGCCCCCACCATTTAGCAACTATGGCTACCCACCCCCATCATTCCAAGGAGAGATGAGCGGCCCGTCAGTTGGAGCACAATTTTTTGACCTCCCTCAATCGGAACAAGGAATGAGAATCATGGGTGCCTATGCAAGAAGAAACATGGAAGACATAGACGCCATCCGGAGGCACACAAGCCAACTAGAAGATGGAACCGCGGGAATTGCATATCAAATGGGACTTCTAGGCCTAGCGCCACCGGAACAATTTGATGGAGGAGAATTTCAACAATATTATGACCAAGGATACAATGCAAGAGGCAATCAAGACGAGTGATCGACGACAAGACCATGAATAAAATGCTCGCAGTGTGGTTTGGATTTTTCTATTTCTTCTCATTTATTTTCAGCATGTGTGCAAGCTTGTGTGTGCGTAGGAATTTTCTGTTTTATTTTTTCAGCATGTGTGCAATTTGCTTTCTTTTGCTTTCATCACCATGATAAATAAATGCATCACCCACGCTTTAATGTTATGGTTAGTAATGATGATAGGAAGTTTGTGCCATGTTAAAATATGATGATCGTTGCCGCCTTGTCTACTTTCTTGTGCTTGGTTTGTGCATGTTTGAACTAATGCTCTCCCTAACATGATCTGAAAAATTAATTAAATGCTGGCTAATTCAATTGTGGAGGTTATGATAAATTAAGATCCACATCTTTCTATTCTTGCTCTCTTACTTAAGCTTGTCAAGGAAAATTTAATTTGGATTTAATTTTGAGCTAACCTTGTCAATGATACCTTTTGCAATTGCTCTACCCTTCTAAAAGCCTAAATGCTATATCAGGACAAACCATAGAGCAAGATTTATTTTCAGGTGAATTAATTAAAGATTTATCTTCTTTGGTACGGGACTAAGAAGCTGACCATTCCGTATTTTTGTATACCTCTCTTTTGCTAGCCATTCTATCCATGCATTGTGAGTTTCTACACCGGGAACATTGTAAACCTCGCTGGATATCCACCCTTAACCAAAAACATTTTTTTGTGAAACACCTCCTTGACCACAACCTATATATTGAGTATATATTATTATTTCGATGGCAAAACAATGGAATCAAGAGCAAAATTCAGTAAAACATAAGCTTGGGAAGCATCAAAGAGTTCGCTGCAGAAAAATCCGAAGAAGTGGCTGCCTACAGGCAGTAGGCTGGCCGGCCCAACACCCCTAGGCCGGCCGGCCTGGACCTTTTCCTCTTTTGTTGGCTTCAATCTTTTACGTGGAGATGCCCCATTGAATTCCAAAGTTGAGTCCAGAGAATTTATACGAGTTTTGTGCACTCACTCCATCAGATTATCATCACTTCATTGCTTGAGGACAAGCAAACGTTCAAGCATGGGGGGGAGGTGGAGTAAGTGCATTGTGTTGCCAACGGTTCTTAGGAGCAAAAAGAAAGAAAAGAAAAGAAAAAAAAGAAAAGGAAAAAAATGATGATGAAAAGCTCCTCGGTTCCGTTTACTCCATTAAACTCCAAGTACTTTGAAGATTATTCTATACTCAATTATTCCAACCATGTGCAATCCGATAACAAGGACTTCAGTTGTGCCTTGGGATCAACCGTTGCCATTTGCACATGTCCACCATCTAAAGTGTGTGTTCCATTCTCTCCCTCTCCACAAAGAAATTATTTTCCAATGGTCTTTTTGACGAGTCTCGGTAAATCCATAAGAAGTATTTCTTCTTTTGATAATATCTTGATTATAATATATTTTGTTAGGACTAACCTTTCCAGAGCTCTAGATAAAGCCTCACACATATATATGAGAGAAAGAAAGGAGAAAGTTTTAGCAAGTTTGAGAGATAAGATGAGCTGAGAGTTTCCATGAGCAAATTGCAATGAGGTTTAAATTATTGATCTTGGTTTAGCATTATTCATGGAACTTACTTTCTTAATTCTGAGACTTTTTTAATTTTGAGAGCATGTGTTTAATAATTGTGGTGAAGCATTTAACTTGTATCTACCTTCCACATTGAAAAAGCTGGTTACAACTTGAACTATTAACTGCAAAATATTTTTGGGAGCATTGTGTTTTCTCGTGTATGATCAAGTGTAGGGATTGGACACCGAAAGGCAATACTGATTTTTATCAAAGACTTACTCGAGGACGAGCAAGGTTTAAGCATGGGGGGAATGTTGGCGCTCCTTAAGTATCCATTTTATCCCCTGTTTAACTTTGATAATGGCATGAATTTAATATCAAAATCACTAACCATCCTAACCTCGGCCCGATTATTGGCCATTTTCGCATTTGCACATATATTTTGGAGGGTACTTCGTTTTTGCAGGTTTTTGACCAATTTTGGAGCATGAAATGAAGAGGCCCATGATCACGCAATAACACGAAGAAAGATGAAGGCCAAAGCCCAAACAAAGGACCAAAGGCCATGACGACTAGAAGCCCGTTCATGCACATCCACCCTCCAATGAAGCCCAAAGGACAAAGCCCACAAGATGAGATCGAGATACTTCGGGGCTAATCAAAGCAAATAGAGATTTAAGGAAGGATTCTCCATCCTATCCTTTCCCTCGAAGAAATCTCGAAGATAACCACGCCCAACGGGGTGCAATCGTGAAAGGTATAAACTCCAGAAGACTTGGGGAGAAAGGAGGACGCGAGGCGGCGAGAAAATGGGCCAGGTCGGCCGGCCTGGGCCCATTGAGCCGACCGGCCTAGGCCCTTTTCAGGGAGTCTCGGCCTCCCCTTTGACCTAGGGTTTCCTGAGGCTATTTAAAGACCCCTCGCCCAGGCTCACGCAGAAGAGAATTGGGGAGACGATGCCATCGAGCAGAGAAGATAGACGGACACCTCTTGGAGAGCCGAGGGTCGTGCTAGTTGTCTAGGGGCTTCCCTAGCTGACGTGGGAACCTTGCAAGGAAGACCACGTCGGAGTTCTGGAGCTAGGATCATCAAGATCAAGGTAGGGCCCCGGTTGTGATCTTGTGATGTACAATCATTCATGGTGAAGTTACTTGTGATTCCGAATTTTTAGCGACCATGTTCTCTCTTTTGATTTCGTTCTTTTCTTCGGGTTTGCTTCATCCTAGATCTATTATCGAGATAGATCGCTTAGCATGATCTTGTAGTCATGGTGGCTAGAGGTTCATGGCGGAACTACCAAAGGGGGTTCGACTTGCTTCAGGGTGCTTTCGTCCAAAGGGGAGCGTCGTGACAGGGCGTTGCTTTAGTAGATGGGGTATCGAAGGATCGGATTGGAGATTTTGGGTTTAAAGATGCTTTTCATTGAGATTCACATCTGTCTTGCTTCACTACATCTGGCTTGAACTACCACATATGCATGATCTAGGTGATCTAGATTGGTTATCTCTAACTTTCTCTTGCTACCTTCGGTGTTTGCTGTTTTTACTAGATTAGATTCGTTTTACACCATCTCAACACAAAGGATTCTCTATGTTAGAAGATTGTTTCTTGTATCTTTGGTCCCGTGGATTGATAAACCTTGGGGGAATACTCTAAGGGAAAAGCTACACGATCCCGTGCGCTTGCTGTATATAAATTGAGGCACTAAGGAGCGTCAACAATCATGTCACGTAGATCTACCACCGTTTTGGGCCGATTACGCCCAAAGTCGTGGTATAGTGACTGGACGGTGATACCGCTCTAGAAGTAGTCGATGACATCGGCGGCGGCGACGTTGGGGATGGTGGCTCTTGTGTCGAAGAAGCACTTGACGTAGGATCTGATCGACTCGCCTTGCTCCTGCTTGATCAAGGATAGGGCGTGACGAGTAGTTACTCGATGTAACAACCCTTGGAAGTTGTCGACGAACGCCTTCTTGAGGTCCTCCCATGAGTGGATTGACTCGTGCGCCAAGCTTCCGAGCTACGTGAGGGGTACGGGCTCCAGGGCCATCGGGAGGTAGAGGACCTTGGTGTTGGTGTCTCCTCCTGCAACACTAATAGCGGTCGAGTATAAACATAACCATTGAGTAGGGTCTTGCTTACCGTCGTACTTTTGGATGTTTGTAGGCTTGAAATCCTTCGGGTACTCGATGTTGTCAAAAGCCTTGCTCAGGGCTTGGAAGCAGTCGGAGTTGTCCGCAGGTTGCACTCTGCGTCTTGCGTTGATGATGTCTCGTGCGTCCACAATGGAATCGGCTACCTCTTCCCCGTTGTTCCTCCGGTTGTTGTTGTTGTGGTTTTGCTGAGGGCCAGGAGCTTGATTTGCTTGTGATTGGCCACCTCTGGGGTGAAGACTACTCGCAGCTTCCTGATCCTCTTGGTTTCTTCAGTTCTGCCGTTACTGCTGCTGTTGACGCTGGTGGCCTCCGGGGGTACGGCTTGCTTGAGGTATTGCTGTTGCGGTAGCCCTTGATTGCGTACCATGAAGCGAGGACAGGGGGTTCTATTTCTCGAGTTGTTCAACAGTGTTTTTGGTGAGATTTATGACTCGTTCCAACTCGGGATTCTGGGGCATCGTCATGAGTCGCAGGGTTGCTTCTATCATTGCGGTGATCGGTGTTCTGAAGATCGGATCCGCAGCATTGTTGAATTCGTTGTTGAGGTTGTGTGGCGGCAGATGAGCACATTTGGCCGCATGAGTCCTGCGCACTTCTTTGCGTTGATTCCTTTCCCTACGAGCTGTACGAGTGACTTCGTCATCATCGGCTGGAGTGTCTTGGGTCAGGTTGTCTACTGAGATTTGATCCAAGGCTTCGTTTGGATCATGGTGGCTTGGAGCACCTCCGGGCTGGATGATTACTGGAACCAAACGCTCGTGAGAGAAGCTTTCCAGATTTGATTCGTAATTAGCTAGGACAGTTCCACCGGAGCCAGTTTCCCTCTCGATTTCGAGGGGAGTGCCGTGTTGAAACGAGAGATCATCAATGCTGGCGACTTCTCGCAGGTTGTCGAGTAGTTCTGCAAGAGTATGATCTCGGCAAGATTTGAGTTGCATCTTAGCCAGCGCATTGGTGATGAAATCTAGGCTGTCTTGAGATGACTCGACTGGATCTGGATAGACGTCAAAAACGGGTGCCTCCCGGCTAGCGGTGGCTGATTGGTTTTCGATGTGAAGTAGGCGATCCAAACTATTTTCATAGGAGGATCTAATCATCTGTTTGTAAACAGACGATGAATTGTGCAAACCAAAGACGGGTTGCGTGATAAGAGTCCCAATCCGAGTGAATTTCGGTTTGAGATCAATCTGAGTCTGAGTAGAACTCGAGTTGATTTCGAGTTTTGACTCGATCTCCTTGGTAAGGTTGGGAAGCAACATAACGCCGCGATCATGAGATCTGGCGAGCTTGTTGGAGTCTTTCGACGTGGAGCTCTTCGGCGTGGGAGAGTTGGTTAAGTGGCTATCGAAGCCGCCTGAAACATTGGCAACGCAGACCCATGAGCCGAAGATAAAGGTGACGCCTCTGGGAGGCGTCATGGTGCTGAAAGCGAAAGTGGCCATCGAACTCGCCGATGAACTCGCCGAGTCACCTACCTGGCACGCCAGCTGTCGGTGTTTACTGCCAAACCTGCTCAGGGATACCCTTAGCAGTAGCGTTTGTAGGTAGGGATCGACGGCTCTGGAACTCGATGGTGCAAGGAACACAAGGATTTAGATAGGTTCGGGCCACGAGTTGCGTAATACCCTATGTCCTGTGTGGTGGTTTGTATTGCCTTAGGTGTAGATGATTGTTTGGAGGGGGTCCCTGCCCGCCCTTATATATCCGAGGGGACATGGTTACATGGAAAGTCCTATCCGAGTACAGTTGGAGTCCTTCTACAACACGGTCGGGTAGTTTCCTTGTACCGCAGTGTAACACCCGGTTTATAAAAGAACATAAACCGAGCAATCATATACGTGCCAGGATCAAGTCACACGTATATACAACAGAATGAACAGTATATCATAGCACATATCACGTAAAAAGACATAATGAAATGAAATACGAATGTTATTTATTACATTAATGACAAAATGTCTGATACAGCGGAAGCGAAGTACAAATACGGTAAAAGCTCTCCGAAGCTGAGCAGGGCGCCACAGGGACGTCGACTGGGAGACGAACACCTAGAAGTCCTCGTAGTCCTGGTAGCGCTGAGCGAACTCCCTCGTGTCGGCAGGAACTGAGCAGCAGTAGCGTAGCCAAGAGGAAAAAGTAGAGAAGAGGCAAGAGTGAGTACACAACTTGTACTCAACAAGTATAACACAAACTATGAGGCTCTAAGGTTGGCTGACTTAACTGCATTAGCTTTTAATCTTGGCAAGTTTTATTAAAGCTATTTACTACTGAGAACCAAACCAAAACCAAACCACCAAGGTAACCCCGAGAGGCACCTCCTTCGTCGGAAGGAGACAACCCCACTAATCAAAAGGAGGATCTGGGCCGCTCATGACCGTGAGCATGGCTAGTATACCAGTTTTACACTCTGCAGAGGTTGCACATCTTTACCCACAAGTCGTGAGCTACGCTAGAGGTTCATCACACTTCCTTAGGTGAGATGACTAGCGACTCACTACGAGGCCGTTACAAAGAATCTCATTGGTAAGGCGTAACCGCGAGAGTTAGGTCAGCGACGATGGGGCCCACCTCACGGGGGTACAAGCACAGGTACACAAACCAAGCACAGACCAGCCGGAGGAGCAGGGACCATTGAAGCTTACTACTCTTGCCCCGCAGGTAAGTTACTCCAAACCAAAAAGACCTAATTAGTAAGCCAAGTCTATCCCATTCTAACCTTGTGGTAGCGCTGTTGTCCCAGGTTGTCGCTCTATGAACCGGTCCTTATGGAGAGTGGCCAACCAAGCACTAAGCACTGTGCTGGCCCCCTAAACCATGTTTCTACGAAAACCATTTTTAAATGAGAAGTGAGCCACTCAAGCCACACAGAGTGCCACTCTCAGAATTAAGTTCAAGTAAACCATTAATCAAATTAATTAAGAAGGACCAGAGTGTGTTATAGCGCAGCAACCTAGCACAACTAACCAAATGCAACCCAAAGGGATATATAAAGGATATAAAGTGGCTAGGACAGTCCTTATAGGCATACAAAATTGAATGCAGTATGAAATTGTATTTAAAAGTGATAGGTTGTTCATGTTATACTTGCCTTCCTCGTACTGCTCCTGCTGCTGCTCAAAGTGCTCGGAAGACGGCTGCTCCGGGTACTGGTACTGGGGCTCCTCTGATGGATCAACATCTACTCACGAACACATGGCCAAAACAAAGCATAATAATAAGCATACAAGCAAACACTAACAAAAACTAAGAAACAGTACATCAATACATAAAAACAGCAAGAAAAACTAAGCCTAAACTGTTCTACGCGTTACAACGATCACGTGGACATAAAGAACGCTTAAAACAGAGCTAAAACGCGTAATCTAGGCTAAAAACAAGGTTCAGGGGCTAAACTGCAAGAAATCTTAGGTTCTAGGGGTTTTTCTGCAAAATCCGAGGGCCTAAATGTAATTAAACTAAAGCTTCAGGGTCTAACTTGCAAAAACTTCAAGCCTGGACTGCGGGTTCTATTTCCAAAGAGCTCAGGGGGCTAAGTGTTAAAATCTGGACCTAAACCTAAGTATTTATCAACAGGCTTGGACCGCGGGTTGATACGAACAAAACAGAGGGGTTCTTATGCAAAATGACCATCGAACCGTTATCTTTGAATCGCGGCCGTCGGATCTGGATCGAGAGGCTCATAACAGACCGGTTTTGGATCTAATCCAGGGCATTGGTTTCGGATCTAACGGACCAGACCTACTCCCGGGCGGGGACGGCGGCGCAGGATCGCCGGAGCAGAGCTCCGCGGCGGCGCTAGGCCGGAGCTGGTGAAACGGGCGCTGCAGGGCTCAAATCGGGCCGGGACATGGCCGTGGAGCATATCCATGGCATGCGTAGTCCACCAGGCCAATCAGGGCATGGGATTCGGGTTTGGGACGATGTGTGCGGCTGCGGTGGCGGGCGTACGCGGCGAGGCATCGTCGGCGTGAGCTCGTGCGGCCACTGGAGGTGCATTACAGCTAAAACAACTGGCGCAAAAGCATGGTGAGGAACTGGGGATGCTCAGCCTTGACACGCTGACAAGTGTCACAAATAGCCACGTACTCTGCCACTGAACGCTTCATCCCATACCACCAGAAATGTTCCTTCAGATCATAGTACATCTTCGTGCTGCCCGGATGAATAGAGTATGCTGTATCATGGGCCTCACTCAGAATCAACTTCCGGAGATCATGCACATCAGGCACGCTGATCCGGTTCTTGTACCACAAGGTACCCTGATCATCCTCTCTGAAATGAGGAGCCTTGCCCTTCTTGAGCAACTCACGAATCTCCTGCAGCTTCTCATCATCTTTCTGATGCTACCTGATCTCTGACTCTAGAGTCGGTACTGCCTCAAATGCTGCACTGGAGGTATGATGCAAGAAGCCCAGACTCAACTACTCGAACTCCTCGCATAACTCTGGAGGCATCTGGAAAGCCACGGCCATGTTGACATAACTTCTTCTGCTCAGAGCATCTGCTACAACATTGGCCTTGCCCGGATGATAGTGAATCTCCAGGTCATAATCCTTGACCAACTCTAGCCATCTTCTCTGCCGCATATTCAGCTCATTCTGAGTGAAAATGTACTTGAGGCTCTTGTGATCAGTGTAGATATCACACCGCTGCCCATACAAGTAATGCCTCCAAATCTTCAGAGCATGTACAACTGCGGCTAACTCAAGATCATGAGTGGGATAATTCAGCTCATGCCGACGTAACTGCCGTGAAGCATAAGCAATCACTCTGCCCTCCTGCATCAGAACACACCCAAGACCATCCTTCGAAGCATCACAATATACCGTGAACCTCTTGGTCTGGTTTGGCAGAGTCAGGACTGGCGCCGTTGTCAACCTTTTCTTCAGCTCATCAAAGGCCCTCTGACGCTCATCAGTCCACACGAAAGCCACATTTTTCTCCAGCAAAGAAGTCAAAGGCTTCGCGATCTTGGAGAAATTCTCAATGAACCTCCGATAATATCCAGCTAAGCCCAAGAAAGACCTGACTTCCTTTACTGTCTGCGGTGTCTCCCACTTGAGCACATCCTTCACCTTGCTCGGATCAACAGCAATGCCTCCCTGAGAGATAACATGACCGAGGAATGGAACCTCGTCAATCCAGAACTCGCACTTGCTGAACTTGGCATACAACTGATGCTCTCTCAATCTCTGCAACACGAGCCTTAAATGCTCTTCATGCTCTTCCTCTGTTTTGGAGAAGATCAGAATATCATCAATGAAGATCACCACAAAGACATCCAGATAATCCATGAAAACCATGTTCATTAGATGCATGAAGAAAGCCGGGGCATTAGTCAAGCTGAAGGACATGACCATATACTCATATAGCCCGTACTTGCAGGTGAATGCCGTCTTCGGAATATCCCCAGGACGGATCCTCAGCTGAAAATAACCCGAACGATGATCAATCTTCGAGAATATACGAGCACCTCGAAGCAGATCGAAGAGATCCTCAATACGGTGCAGTGGATGCTTGTTCTTGATAGTAACTGCATTCAGCTCCCGATAATCCAAACACATCCTCTTCGAGCCATCCTTCTTATCTACCAGCAATAATGGAAAAGCCCAAGGAGAGAAGCTGCGACGGATATAGCCCTTGGCTAGCAACTCATCAATAGTCTTCTTGACTTCTTCATGTTCTATAGGTGCCATACGGTAGGGCCGCTTTGCAATAGGAGCTGTGCCAGGCAAGAGATCAATACAAAACTCAATGGCGCGTTCAGGCGGCATACCTGGCAGATCATCCGGAAAGACATCCGGGAATTCAGACACCACGCGAATACCGTCCGTGGGTCTAGCCTCCATCTGATGAAGAAATCCAGAAGGCTCTACTGCACTGATAACAACCTCTTGGCCACTGGAAGCTGATAGCAAGACTGTCCTTTGAGCACAATCTATCCGGACTCCCCACTTGGCCAGAGTCTCCATTCCCAGAATGACATCAATGCCCTTGGTGTCTAGCACCATCAGATCAGTACAGAACTCCACTCCCCTCAAGGAAACACTGACCCTCGGGCAGTAAGTGTGAGACCTCAACTGTCCTCCCGGTGAAGATACTAACAGGCACCTCTTTAATGTGCTAGTATGAATACCATGATGCTCGACAAAAGACTGAGTAATGAAGGAATGCGTAGCACCAGTATCGAAAAGCACTGTAGCTGGATATGAATTAACCATGAACGTACCAATAAAACGTTGGGAGCCTCGGCCGCTGACTCGGCCGTCACGTGGTTCACTCTGCTCTGAAGTGGCGCCCTGGGCTGAGCTGGGCGCCCCTGCTGTCCCGCCTGCGCCTTCCGGGGGCAAGCGTTGGTGTAGTGCCCCGGCTGGCCGCAGTGAAAGCAGGTGCGAGGGGGTCCCTGAGCCTGCTGTCCGGTAGGAGCTGCCGGACGTGGAGCCTGCGGTGCCGGTGGAGCAGCACGAGCTGGAGGTGCCGGTAACCTCTGGCCCTGACCTGCCTGCTGCTGTCAAGGCGGGTACTACTGCGGTGGCCTCTGCTGGTACTGCTGAGGAGGCCGGTACTGCTACTGGTACTGCTGAGGCTGCTGGAGGCGTGGACGAGTGTTGCTGCCAGAAGCAACGGGGACAATCTTCCTCTTCTTGTCCTCCATCTCCAAGTGCTTGCGCTCAGTGTTGAGCACGCTGTCAACCAGATGGTTGAAGTCGTCGAAGCGGAGGTTGAGCAGCGCGTACTGGAAGTAGTCCTCAAGGCCCTCCATGAAGTGCTCCTGCTTCTTGCGGTCATCCGCAACATCGGCAGGGGCATAGCGAGCCAGCTGAAGAAAGCGATCACGATACTCCGTGACCGACAGTCCCCTGATGTGACAAAGACAGATAGATATCGAAAGATTAACTCAAGATTCATAAGGATAGAACAAGGGGCATTAGCTCAAAAGAAACCGCTGAATGATTTTATTTAAGATTACCTGCTTCAGTGCAAGGAACTCCTTCTACTTCATCTTCATAACGCCCGCGGGGACGTTGTGGCTGCGGAAACGCTCCCGGAACTGGAGCCAAGTGAGAGCCTCGCGGTCCTGAACTGGGTGGGACTCCCACCAGTCCAAAGCTGCCCCTCGCAGCTGTCCTGCTGCGTACAGAACTCTCTCCCGATCATTGCACTAGGCGATGTCCAGCTGACGCTCCACTGCACGGAGCCAGTCGTCAGCCTGAAGAGGGTCGGACGTGTGAGAAAACATCGGCGGGTGACCCCTCAGGAACTCAGCACGCCTGTCGCGAGGCTGCGGCGGTGGAGGAGGCGGAGGCTGAGTGTGAGCCTGCTGAAGAGCCTGAACCGTGTTGTTCAGGGTAGCCATCATCTGCATCTGGAGCTGGAAGTACTGCTCCGGAGTCAAAGGTGTCGGCATCGGGATCCCGGTCCCCAGGGTGTTCTGACCCTGGTTGTTCTGCCCCTGCTGGTCAGAACCACGCCTGGTGTTCACCATCTGATTTTGGACAAAAGATTTCACGAGTAAGGATATTGCAGGAATAAATTCAGATGGATATGATAACTCTTTGCGAAAAAAAGACTCAGCCATGATAAAGTAGACATGATAGAATGGACTGTTTTACCCCCAACGATCTAACTCATTTTATTAATTAGTTAACTTTAACATAAGAGGGATTTTCTTTAAACAATTTTAAACTACTAAGCTATGCAATCATTCAAAAATCCAAATCAAACATGTAGCATAATAACACGCAGACAATTTTCACGACTTAGCCGAGTTTAACATACGACTCGACTAACACAACGCGTCGCAGAACATGCTATCGTATTATTATAAAAGGGTCACCTAGATTATACTCATGGTGGTCAGATGACTGATTCGGGCCAAAATCTACGAGAACTATTCTTCAGAGAGACAAAACAAGGCAAGAAGGGTAAAAGTCATAGAATTCAAGGGGTGTAATAGTAAAATAGTTTCAGCAGGCGAGGATTGGAGAGAAGAAGTCCTACAACTCGACCAGTTCTATCTAGGCTTCGTCCTACAGTTGATATGGCTCTGATACCACTCTGTAACACCCGGTTTATAAAAGAACATAAACCGAGCAATCATATACGTGCCAGGATCAAGTCACACGTATATACAACAGAATGAATAGTATATCATAGCACATATCACGTAAAAAGACATAATGAATTGAAATACGAATGCTATTTATTACATTAATGACAAAATGTCTGATACAGCGGAAGCGAAGTACAAATACGGTAAAAGCTCTCCGAAGCTGAGCAGGGCGCCACAGGGACGTCGACTGGGAGACGAACACCTAGAAGTCCTCGTAGTCCTGGTAGCGCTGAGCGAACTCCCTCGTGTCGGCAGGAACTGAGCAGCAGTAGCGTAGCCGAGAGGAAAAAGTAGAGAAGAGGCAAGAGTGAGTACACAACTTGTACTCAACAAGTATAACACAAACTATGAGGCTCTAAGGTTGGCTGACTCAACTGCATTAGCTTTTAATCTTGGCAAGTTTTATTAAAGCTATTTACTACGAGTTGATGGATTACCATTAACCCAGTTACATAGTATTTAATCAGAATTAATTAAGAAACTACTGAGAACCAAACCAAAACCAAACCACCAAGGTAACCCCGAGAGGCACCTCCCTCGTCGGAAGGAGACAACCCCACTAATCAAAAGGAGGATCTGGGCCGCTCATGACCGTGAGCACGGCTAGTATACCAGTTTTACACTCTGCAGAGGTTGCACATCTTTACCCACAAGTCGTGAGCTACGCTAGACGTTCATCACACTTCCTTAGGTGAGATGACTAGCGACTCACTACGAGGCCGTTACAAAGAATCTCATTGGTAAGGCGTAACCGCGAAAGTTAGGTCAGCGACGATGGGGCCCACCTCACGGGGGTACAAGCACAGGTACACAAACCAAGCACAGACCAGCCGGAGGAGTAGGGACCATTGAAGCTTACTACTCTTGCCCCGCAGGTAAGTTACTCCAAACCAAAAAGACCTAATTAGTAAGCCAAGTCTATCCCATTCTAGCCTTGTGGTAGCGCTGTTGTCCCAGGTTGTCGCTCTATGAACCGGTCCTTATGGAGAGTGGCCAACCAAGCACTAAGCACCGTGCTGGCCCCCTAAACCATGTTTCTACGAAAACCATTTTAAAATGAGAAGTGAGCCACTCAAGCCACACAGAGTGCCACTCTCAGAATTAAGTTCAAGTAAACCATTAATCAAATTAATTAAGAAGGACCAGAGTGTGTTATAGCACAGCAACCTAGCACAACTAACCAAATGCAACCCAAAGGGATATATAAAGGATATAAAGTGGCTAGGACAGTCCTTATAGGCATACAGAATTAAATGCAGTATGAAATTGTATTTAAAAGTGATAGGTTGTTCATGTTATACTTGCCTTCCTCGTACTGCTCCTGCTGCTGCTCAAAGTGCTCGGAAGATGGCTGCTCCGGGTACTGGTACTGGGGCTCCTCAGATGGATCAACGTCTACTCACGAACACATGGCCAAAACAAAGCACAATAATAAGCATACAAGCAAACACTAACAAAAACTAAGAAACAGTACATCAAAACATAAAAACAGCAAGAAAAACTAAGCCTAAACTGTTCTACGCGTTACAACGATCACGTGGACATAAAGAACGCTTAAAACGGAGCTAAAACGCGTAATCTAGGCTAAAAACATGGTTCAGGGGCTAAACTGCAAGAAATCGAAGGTTCTAGGGGCTTTTCTGCAAAATGCGAGGGCCTAAACGTAATTAAACTGAATCTTCAGGGTCTAACTTGCAAAAACTTCAAGCCTGGACTGCGAGTTCTATTTCCAAAGAGCTCAGGGGGCTAAGTGTTAAAACCTGGACCTAAACCTAAGTATTTATCAACAGGCTTGGACCGCGGGTTGATACGAACAAAACAGAGGGGCTCTTATGCAAAATGACCGGCGAACCGTTATCTTTGAATCGCGGCCGTCGGATCTGGATCGAGAGGCTCATAACAGACCGGTTTTGGATCTAATCCAGGGCATTGGTTTCGTATCTAACGGACCAGACCTACTCCCGAGCGGGGACGGCGGTGCAGGATCGCCGGAGCAGAGCTCCGCGGCGGCGCTAGGTCGGAGCTGGTGAAACGGGCGCTGCAGGGCTCAAATCGGGCCGGGACATGGCCGTGGAGCATATCCATGGCATGTGTAGTCCACCAGGCCAATCAGGGCATGGGATTTGGGTTTGGGACGACGTGTGCGGCTGCGGTGGCGGGCGTACGCGGCGAGGCATCGTCCGCGTGAGCTCGTGCGGCCACTGGAGGTGCATTACAGCTAAAACAACTGGCGCAAAAGCATGGTGAGGAACTGGGGATGCTCACCGAGCTTGGAAACGGCGGGTCGTGACGCGGAAGGAGGTCGCCAGCGAAGTCCCGCGGTGAGGGTGACCGGTGCCCGTGGATGGGTCGCAGGCGTGCGGCTCCGGGCTTCCTGGTCCAGTAGATCGATGCGCGGGGCCCTTGCGGTGAGGCCAGAGGGTTCAGGGTGGTCCGGCAATCTACGGAGGTGAGAAATTCCGGCGGCGGGCCATGTTACCTGTGAGGTAGATCCGGTGAAATTCCGGCATGGCGGCGGGTTGAGGTTGGAGGTGGCGGATGCGGAGTCGTTCCTGGATCCGAGGCGGAGCCGGAGTGCTGCTCGGCCGGGGCTCCGGTGCTGCAGGGGACTAGGTCGCGGTGGTGCAGGGGAGCGGTGGCTACAGCGGCGCGGAGGGGCGGCGCTAGGGTTTGAGTGGGGCGGCTGAGCGAGATGGTGGGGTACGGGGGAGACCAGGGCCTATTTATAGGGCGGCATCCAACCTAGGCGTGCGCGCCCGGGTTTGGAAGGCCGGCGAGGTCTTCGCCGGAGATCGCGGGCGGTTGCGCGAGCGCTGCGCGGGGGAGACGGGTTTGGCAAGCGGGGCCCACGGGCAGCGGCGGGGCGCGCGCGAGCGGGCTGAGGAGGCACGCGTGAAGAGCGAGCGGGGTGTGTTGGGCCGTGCCGCGCGGGGGAGGCTGGGACTCGGCGGGAATGGCCGTGCGGAGGAGGGGTTGAAGCGGGCCGGTGTGCGAGCGGGCTGAGCGGGGAAGTGGCGCCGGCAAGCGGAGGGATGGGCCGCGCTGGCGCGGCTGGGCCGAGAGGAGAGAAGGGCTGCTGCTGGGCCGCGGGAAAAAAGTGCTGGGCTGGGGTTTGCTGGGCTGGGTTACTGGGTTTTGGGCTTTCTTTCCTTTATACTTCTCTTTTCTAATTCTATTTCTCACTCAAGCTCAACTATTTGAATTCAAAAGAAAATTTGAATTCAAACCCCTATGAAATCAAGCAATTAAAACAATGCACCAGCATGAATGCATCAACAAAGTTAAACCTAAGAAAATTTTAATTACTTGTGAAACAAAAATTAGATTAAATGCAAGACTAACACAATAAACCTTAGAAATTTAAATAAAGCCAATTAAATTTATTATTAAATGCTGGAATTTAAATTAGGGTGTTACACGCAGCTAGTACTATGCCTATTCGGGTAGTTACAAAAGAGGTAAGGTACATCCATAAGCTATCCCTTACTCTAGAACATTCTATGTCTATAAGCAGTCCCGCTGCCCCGGGTCTGACAAGGATTGCTTCCTGAGGTCAGTAGTCGTTGTGTTGCCCGAATGCTGACAGTTGGAGGCCAGGCGGCCTAGGGGAGGCCGGCCGGCCTCCCTCTGGTCCAACTCGGCCCTCTGTTGCGCCGACGTGTCACTCCAAATTTGTGCTTTCTCCAGGTAGGTGGGTCACTGATTTACATTTGATCTTGGGCAACCTTGTGCGTCCTTGGATCAATGTCAATGCCTTTCGGTCCAGTTGTTTGAACTAAGACCCAATCCTCGACTCTGAGTATTATGATTGTGCCACATTGCCACTGGATCGAAGCCGGGACCGTGTCCTCAGAGGTGACAAGCCGGCCGGCCTAGGAGAGGCCGCCCGGCCTATGTTTTTGCCCATTTCTGTCCATTTTTGGTGCACTTGTTCTTGAAATCAAAACCCATCCAAAACTTGTGGAACTCGTTAGAAATAAACAAAATATAAATGGAACACAGTGTAAAGCTCATTTTATTCTCGAGAAATTAACGGCTAAAATGTGAATTTATGGCCATCAACACCGGTCTCAGCAGTGGCCGCCCCAAGTTCGTCTAGTTCACCAAGAATATCGTGTCAAAGAGAAGAAAGACGAACCAGTACCAATGCAAGTTGATTCTGAGAAGGCTCCAGCTGCTAAGGTTGTGCAAGTTGAAGACGGGAAAGGAAAAGCTCAAGATGCACAAGAGGGACCGGTGATCGTTGAGAAACCGGTCAACATTTCTCAGAAGCTTGTGTTGGCCAATTATCATGAGACCAGTAGCAGCAACCTCAAGGACCAAAACAAGGAGAGATACTTCTAGCCTAGGTGGTGCCCACCGGGATTGACACACACTCAGAAGAGGGGGTTGTAGTGTCTTCGCCGCCAAGAACAGAAGGAAAAGAAGGCTGAGAAGTTGAGGGATGAGCAGTTCGACAAGTATAGACCAAGGATCCCTCAAGGCAAAGTGTGGTAGGTCAAGGCAGCTGACCAGCCAACAAGACCGGTCGGATCACTCCAGCCGACCGGTCTGACCAGTGTCTCAGACTAGTCTGACCACTCAGAGCAACTGGTCAGACCGGTCGACCCTGAGCCCAAGCAGAAGGCCGAAGAGATTGTTTCCCCTTCGGCTCCTGGCACATCAGAGTTCCAGTAGCTCTTCCTATAGCAGATGATGAGGAGTTGGTGGATTATGAGGCTTCTCCGGAATGCACAAACATGGAGATCAATGTTGTCCGCTTTTCTGATGACTACTGGGTGATTCCGGAGGAGGAGACCGCACATCTGGACTTTGGGCCCCGCGAAGCTATATTTCAGAAGCCCAAGGATTCGGATAATCACTTGAAGGCTCTCTATGTGAGGGGGCACATCAACGGGAAGTCAGTTTCTCGTATGCTTGTGGATAGTAGGGCAATTGTGAACTTAATGCCCTATTCACTCTATAAGAAGCTCGGTGGGACAGACGAAGAGATCATCAAGACAAACATGACGGTCCGTGGCATTGGAGGAGGTGATCCCATTGGTGCCAAGGGGGTTGCTTTGATGAAGTTGACCGTTGGAAGCAAGACGGTTGCGACGGCGTTCTTCGTCTCCGAGGTGCAAGGTAACTTCAACCTGATACTTGGACATGATTGGGTTCATGCCAATCAATGTGTACCATCTTCCTTCCATCAGTTTCTCATTCAGTGGATCGGCGATGAAGTTGAGGTTGTGCGTGGTGATACCTCTTCTTTTGTTGGAACCGCCGATTCCGAGCTCATTGGTGCGCATGACCACATCAAATGTTTATCGGGCCTGGATTTGACAGATTACGACTTGATCAGTTGCACCAAGGAGGGTTTTGTATTTGCAGTCCTAAAGCCAATGGAGAATCGGCTACAGTTACTTCTATGATGCAGTAGGGTTACAACGCAGAGCCGACCGGTCAGATCGCTATCTCTGACTGGTCAGACCGGCGCATCAGACTGGTCAGACTGGTCCAGTGCAGATTGGCTGCAGCAGCGCATCGAGCACTATCAGGACAAGGCGAACGATATGTGTGTTGATGGTCGTTAAGTATGAAATATGATCATCAACTATACTCATTAAAGAAGGAAACTATACCTCTTACTCGCATATTTGTATCACTAACCTAGCTCCATAGTTGTTTTCGAGAATTTATGTTTTCAGGAGCCCAAGTCCGGAATAAGACGAAAACACGATGAATACACAGACAGAAGACACAGACGATCGTGTCCTGTCTAAAATGAACAAAGAAGGCCCACAAACTAGACCAAACCGACCAACCAAGCCCCGGCGCCGACCATCTGACATCAGGACCCACCAGGCATTGTACCAGAGAAGGTTGGTGGCAAATGGCGCCAAAGGGGGGTCAGCCGGCCCCACCTGGCAGCCACTGAGGCCGAGTTTTGGCAGGAAGCTTGATCCTATCCTCTAGAGGTCGGTTAGGCATGTTTCCATGTATAGGTTTGGCGGGAACCGACCTCAAGCACTATATAAGGGGCCTCCCACCACCCTCTCACACATACACCACTTGAAGGACTATCTCTCTACACTCTCTTGTGACTTGTACTCCTTAGGGTAGTGGAGCTAGGCTGGTACTTCATCTTCTTAGCGAATCCAGTCGTCCTCGGGGTCGGCGAGCAATCCTCGGGCTCTGGTATGGCTTTGTATTCCAACTTTCTTTATGCTATTCATATTGAGTTTATTCTTGGTTATCTTGCTATGTTCGTAGCTTGCTTAGCCTTGATTAGTGCTTTACTAAGGTATTCTAGTTGCATGCTAAGACCAGATGATCTGGGTAAGGATATCAGTTCGTTGTGCTTTCGGGCTTGCCTTAGCATCTTACCTGTCCATCCGAAGGGTGGGGGACCCGGGGGTGCTAGGGTAGTGACCTCATATGTGGGCATGGTGCTCGGGTATGCAGGATCCTTTGGATATGACGGTGCTCCACGGTGTGACTGGGGTAGACCGCAGGTGGTGATAGCCCTGTCGATCCGCCAGGAAGCTGCTTCTCGGTTAGCGTACTCCCCGACGTTCGGGTATGGTGTAGGAGTTCATGCAAAGATGAAATGGGACTGTATGTTCTCCAGTGCGGGTCATTCTCCCCGATGTCCCTAATTTCCTAGCACCTGCAGCTCTAAGCAATGTGGCTAACCTAACTCATCTGCTAACATGAATAGTATACTATGAATCTTTGCCTATGCTCCCACTAACCTTAGGATTGCTTGTTTATTCTTTATTCATGAGAGTTGGTTGTTCTGTGTGTGTCACATTACCCCTGATTATCATTCATTTATCACTTACCCCTGTATAGTCAGTGGTCTTCATCTTGCTTCATACGTGTTATGGTTATGCAACTAAGTAAATACACTTTACACAACCTAGCCATCCCTTGGGAAAATATAAATAACGATACCCTGAATACTTCCGGGTGAAATGCTACAATGGTATATCCGTGTGCTTGCGGATCTTTCTGTAAACATTAAGACATACCAACACCAACATTTCTGGCGGCGTTGCTAGGAACTAAACACTCCTAGTGGCGATGCTAAGAAATGCCAACAATGTGGGGGCTATTGAAGACTTGGGTGACTTAGATAAGTTAGGCCAAGGTTTTACGTCGGCTGATCCTTTAGAAAAGGTAGATAATGTAGATGGTTCTATTCCTAGGCCGACTTTTGTAAATGCAAACTTATCGGAAAATTGTAAAGCCGATTTAATAAAGTTATTGAAAGAGTATGTCGATTGTTTTGCATGGGAATATTTTGAAATGCCTGGTTTGATTCGTGATTTGGTTGAGCATCGGCTGCCAATTAAGGCCGGTTTTAGATCTTATAAACAACCTTCTATGCATTTTCATCCTATTATGTATGACCGAATAAAATAAGAAATCAATCGTTTGTTAGATGCTGGATTTATTCGATCTTATCGTTATGCGGAGTGGATCTCTAATATTGTGCCCGTTGAAAAGAAAGATTCGGGCAAGATTAGAGTTTGCATTGATTTTAGAGATCTTAATAAAGCTACTCCTAAAGATGAATATCCTATGCCTATAGCCGATATGTTGATCAATGAGGCTTCTGGACACCGTGTTATCAGTTTTCTTGATGGTAATGCGGGTTATAATCAAATCTTTATGGCCAAAGAAGATGCGTCTAAAATGACTTTTAGATGTCCTGGTTTCGTTGGTTTATTTGAGTGGGTTGTCATGACTTTTGGTTTGAAGAATGCTGGTGCTACTTATCAAAGGGCTATGAATTTGATCTTCCTTGATTTGATTGGCATTATATTGGAGGTTTATATTGATGATATTGTGATTAAATCAGCCGGTTTGAGTCATCATTTGGCTGATTTAAGAATTGCTCTTGAGAGGATGCGTCAGTATGGATTGAAGATGAACCCGCTCAAGTGTGCTTTTGGTGTATCGGCTGGGAAGTTCTTGGGTTTCTGTAACACCCGGTTTATAAAAGAACATAAACCGAGCAATCATATACGTGCCAGGATCAAGTCACACGTATATACAACAGAATGAACAGTATATCACAGCACATATCACGAATAAGACATAATAAATCGAAATACGAATGTTATTTATTACAATAATGACATAAAAGTCTGATACAGCGGAAGCGAAGTACAAAATACGAATAAAGCTCTCCGAAGCTGAAGCAGGGCGCCACAGGGACGTCGACTGGGAGACGAACACCTAGAAGTCCTCGTAGTCCTGGTAGCGCTGGACGAACTCCCTCGTGTCGGCAGGAACTGAGCAGCAGTAGCGTAGCCAAGAGGAAAAAGTAGAGAAGAGGCAAGAGTGAGTACACAACTTGTACTCAACAAGTATAGCACAAACTATGAGGCTCTAGGCTGGCTGACTCAACTGCATTAGCTTTTAAGTGTTGGCAAAATTTTATTAAAGCTATTTACTACGAGTTGATGAATTACCATTAACCCAGTTACATAGTAATTAATCAGATTTAATCATACTACTACTGAAAACCAAACCACGACCAACCACCAAGGTAACCCCGAGAAGCACCTCCCTCGTCGGAAGGAGATAACTTCACTAATCAAAAGGAGGATCTGGGCCGCTCATAACCGTGAGCACGGCTAGTATACCAGTTTTACACTCTGCAGAGGTTGCACATCTTTACCCACAAGTCGTGAGCTACGCCAGTTGTTCATCACACTTCCTTAGGTGAGATGGCCAGCGTCTCACTACGAGGCCTTTAAAAAGAATCTCGTTGGTAAGGCGTAACCGCGAGAGTTAGGTCGGCGACGATGGGGCCCACCTCTGGGGGTACAAGCACAGGAGCGCAATCCAAGCACAGACCAAGCCGGAGGAGCAGGGACCATTGAAGCTTACTACTCTTGCCCCGCAGGTAAGTTACTCCAAACCAAAAAGATCTAATTATTACGCCAAGTCTATCCCATTCTAGCCTTGTGGTAGCGCTGTTGTCCCAGGTTGTCGCTCTATGAACCGGTCCTTATGGAGAGTGGCCAACCAAGTACTAAGCACCGTGCTGGCCCCCTAAACCATGTTTCTAACAAAAGCCAATTTTTACGAGACGTGAGCCACTCAAGCCACACAGAGTGCCACTCTCAGAATTAAATTCAAGTAAACCATTAATCAATTTAATTAAAAAGGACCAAAGTGTGTTATAGCGCAGCAACCTAGCACAACTAACCAAAATGCAACCCAAAGGCATATATAAAGGATATAAAGTGGCTAGGAAATCCTTAAAGGCATACAGTATTAAAATGCAGTATGAAAATGTATTTAAAGGTGATAGGTTGTTCATGTTATACTTGCCTTCCTCGTACTGCTCCTGCTGCTGCTCAATCTGCTCGGAAGACGGCTGCTCCTGGTACTGGTACTGGGGCTCCTCAGATGGATCAACGTCTACTCACGAACACATGGCCAAAACAATGCACAACGATAAGCATACAAGCAAACTCTAACAAAAAGCTAAAGAACAGTACAACATTACATAAAAACAGCGCACAAAACTACTCTAGAACTATTCTACGCGTTACAACGATCGCGCGGACATAAAGAACGCTAAAATCGGAGCTAAAACGCGTTTTCTAGGCTAAAAACAAGTTCTAGGGGCTAAACTGCAAGAAAAAATTAAGCTCTAGGGGGTTTTCTGCAAAAACCGAGGACTAAAACGAAATTAAACACTAACTCCAGGGTCTAACTCACAAAAACTACCAGACTGGACGGCGGGTTGTATTTTAAAGAAACCCAGGGTGTTAAGTGCTAAAAACCGGACCTAAATCTAATTGTTTTTGAACTACCAGGGACGGCGGGTTTATTGAAGAAGACTCCAGGGTCTCTTATGCAAAAGAGCCCAGCTGAAGCGGTACGCACGGATCTGATCCATTGGATCACGATCCGGCGGCTGAGAACAAAACGGTTCGTGATCTAATCTAAGCCGCAGGAAACGGATCCGACGGCCGGGATCGAATGGGCGCGCGGTGCGGCGGCGGGACACGCCGGAGCAGAGCTCCGCGGCGGCGGGCTCGCCGGAGGCGCCCAATCCGGCGCTCCGGGGGTCAAATAGGCCCGGAGTCGGGTCTGGGGTGGACTTCAAGGTATGCGTAATCCACTGGAAGTGGATTCGCGGGGCTGCAGGGTGCGTAGTGAGGTGCACGGCGATGAGGGCGGCTCGGGGCGGTGAGCTTCGCCGGCGTGGTGTGTTCCGGGGGTCCCAGGGGCTACGGCCCGTCTAATCTAGCGCCAAAACGACAAAGGGGGTGAGCTGGTGCTTACAGAGGGCTCGGGGCGGTCGATGACGAAGTGCAGGCGTGCCGACGGCAAGGATTGGCGGCGGAGCTGAGCGGAGCTCGCGGACGAGGTCGACGCGAGGGCGCTCCGGGTTCCTGGGTGGTGCGGATCGACACGCAGGGCTCCTGTGAGGGGTACATGGGGGTCAGGATGGCCGGGGGTTGCACGGCGGTGAGCAATTGCTCAAATCAGAGAGCTCACCGGCGTGGCGGTCTTCGGCGAAGGTCCGGCGGTGCAGGGGCCTCGGCCGGGGTAGGAGGGCTCGGGGGGCCTCCTGGGGCTCAGTTGGCTCTAGCGCGCGGCTCCGGTGGCGCTGGAGCGTGGTGGAGCGCCGTAGCCGCGGCGGCGCAGAGCAGATGCGCGGCGGAGCAAAGGGAGGCGGCGGCTAGGGTTTGTGCTGCGGAATGGGAGGGGCGCAGGGGCTCCGCGGGGTCAATTTAAGGGCCGGGCGGGGATCTTGGGGAGGCGCGCCCAGGGAAAGGCCGGCGAGCATCTCGGCGGGGATCGCGGCGTGCGGTTGCGAGAGAAGGGAGAAGGCTCTGACGTGCGGGCCCGGGCGGTCAGTGGGGCGCAGGCGACGCGGAACCGAGAGCGGAGCGGGAGCGCGGGGCAGGCCGGGGAGCGGGCTGGGCCAGGGATGGCACTGCGGGCTGGGCCGGGGGTGGCACTGCTGGCTGGGCCGTCTCGGGTTGGGCTGCGGGGAAAGGAGAGGGAGGTGTGGGCTGGTGCTGGGTTGGGTTTTTTTTTGGTTTCGGGTTGGGCTGGGTTTTCTATTTTTCTCTTTCTATTTCTTTTCTTTTCTAAATCTAATTCAAGCAAAGTTTGAATTCAAATTTGAATTTGAATTCAAACCACACTCAAATAAAATTATGCACCAGCATGAATGCAACAAAAATTTAAACCTATGATAAATTTTAATTAATTAAGGAACAAAAATTAGATTAAATGCCAACTAAACACAATAAACCTTAGAAAATTCAACTAAAGCCAATTAATTTATTAATAAATACTGAAATTTAAATTAGGGTGTTACATACCCTACCCCCTTAAAGAAATCTCGTCCCCGAGATTTAGCTGGGCTGGCTAGCAAAGAGATCTGGATATGTCTTCTTCAACTCATCTTCTCGCTCCCATGTAGCCTCAGCTTCACTGTGATGACTCCACTGAACTCTGCACATCTTGATGCGCTTGTTCCGAGTAACCCTCTCTGATGTCTCCAGAATCTTCACCGGATGCTCAGTATAAGTCAGATCTTCCTGAACATCGACCCCATCCAGTGGTGCCTGCTCCTCGGGTACTCGCAAACACCTCTTCAGCTGAGATATATGGAAGACATCATGAACTCCTGAGAGACTGAGAGGTAACTCCAGGCGATAAGCAACTTCGCCTTTCCACTCTAGCACCTTGAATGGCCCCACATACCGAGGTGCTAACTTCCCTTTGACATTAAATCTGCGGATTCCTCTCATCGGAGACACCTTCAGGTACACATAATCACCAACACTGAAAGTCAGGTCTCTCCGTTTGCCATCGGCATAGCTCTTCTGTCTGCTCTGTGCAATCCTCAGATTTTCTCGCACAGCCTGAACCATCTGCTCTGCATCATCTATGATCTCAGGACCGAAGAGCTGCTTTTCACCAATCTGATCCCAATAGAGAGGAGTCCTGCACTTTCTGCCATACAATGCCTCAAAGGGTGACTTCTTCAGACTGGCCTGGTAGCTGTTGTTATATGAAAACTCAGCATATGACAGGCACTTATCCCAACTAGTACCATACTGAATAGCACAAGCCCTCAGCATATCCTCCAACACTTGGTTGGTCCTCTCTGTCTGCCCATCTGTCTGAGGGTGATAAGCCGTACTGAAACGTAGCTTCGTATCCAACGAATCATGGAGCTGCTCCCAGAAATGAGAAGTGAACTGAGACCCTCTGTCGGATATAATCTTCTTGGGCACACCATGCAAGCAGACAATCCGAGAGATGTACAACTCTGCAAGTCTAGCACCGGAGTAAGTAGTGTTCACTGGAATGAAGTGAGCAACCTTCGTCAGACGATCCACTACTACCCAAATGGAGTTGTACCCTTTCTGGGTACGAGGCAACCCAACAATGAAGTCCATAGTGATTTCCTCCCATTTCCACTCTGGAATCTTCAAAGGCTGTAACAGACCTGCTGGCCTCTGATGCTCAGCCTTGACACGCTGACAAGTGTCACAAATAGCCACGTACTCTGCCACTGAACGCTTCATCCCATACCACCAGAAATGTTCCTTCAGATCATAGTACATCTTCGTGCTGCCCGGATGAATAGAGTATGCTGTATCATGGGCCTCACTCAGAATCAACTTCCGGAGATCATGCACATCAGGCACGCAGATCCGGTTCTTGTACCACAAGGTACCCTGATCATCCTCTCTGAAATGTGGGGCCTTGCCCTTCTTGAGCAACTCACGAATCTCCTGCAGCTTCTCATCATCTTTCTGATGCTGCCTGATCTCTGACTCTAGAGTCGGTACTGCCTCGAATGCTGCACTGGAAGTATGATGCAAGAAACCCAGACTCAACTGCTCGAACTCCTCGCATAACTCTGGAGGCATCTGGAAAGCCACGGCCATGTTGACATAACTTCTTCTGCTCAGAGCATCTGCTACAACATTGGCCTTGCCCGGATGATAGTGAATCTCCAGATCATAGTCCTTGACCAACTCTAGCCATCTTCTCTGCCGCATGTTCAGCTCATTCTGCGTGAAAATATACTTGAGGCTCTTGTGATCAGTGTAGATATCACACCGCTGCCCATACAAGTAATGCCTCCAAATCTTCAGAGCATGCACAACTGCGGCTAACTCAAGATCATGAGTAGGATAATTCAGCTCATGCCGACGTAACTGCCGTGAAGCATAAGCAATCACTCTGCCCTCCTGCATCAGAACACACCCAAGACCATCCTTCGAAGCATCACAATATACCGTGAACCTCTTCGTCTGGTCTGGTAGAGTCAGGACTGGCGCCGTAGTCAACCTCTTCTTCAACTCATCAAAGGCCATCTGACGCTCATCAGTCCATACGAAAGCCACATTCTTCTCCAGCAAGGAAGTCAAAGGCTTCGTGATCTTGGAGAAATTCTCAATGAACCTCCGATAATATCCAGCTAAGCCCAAGAAAGATCTGACTTCCTTTACTGTCTGCGGTGTCTCCCACTCAAGCACATCCTTCACCTTGCTCGGATCAACAGCAATGCCTCCCTGAGAGATAACATGACCGAGGAATGGCACCTCGTCAATCCAGAACTCGCACTTGCTGAACTTGGCATACAACTGATGCTCTCTCAGTCTCTGCAATACGAGTCTCAGATGCTCCTCATGCTCTTCCTCTGTCTTGGAGAAGATCAGAATATCATCAATGAAGATCACCACGAAGACATCCAGATAGTCCATGAAAACCATGTTCATCAGATGCATGAAGAAAGCCGGGGCATTAGTCAGGCCGAAGGACATGACTGTATACTCATATAGCCCGTACTTGCAGGTGAATGCCGTCTTCGGAATATCCCCAGGACGGATCCTCAGCTGAAAATAACCCGAACGAAGATCAATCTTCGAGAATATACGAGCACCTCGAAGCAGATCGAAGAGATCCTCAATACGGGGCAGTGGATGCTTGTTCTTGATAGTGACTGCATTCAGCTCCCGATAATCGACACACATCCTCTTCGAGCCATCCTTCTTATCTACCAGCAACAACGGAAAAGCCCAAGGAGAGAAGCTGCGGCGGATATAGCCCTTGGCTAGCAACTCATCAATAGTCTTCTTTACTTCTTCATGCTCTATAGGCGCCATACGGTAGGGCCGCTTTGCAATAGGAGCTGTGCCAGGCAAGAGATCAATACAAAACTCAATGGCGCGTTCAGGCGGCATACCTGGCAAATCATCCGGAAAGACATCCGGGAATTCAGACACCATGCGAATACCGTCCGTGGGTCTAGCCTCCATCTGATGAAGAAATCCAGAAGGCTCTATTGCACTGATAACAACCTCTTGGCCACTGGAAGCTGATAGCAAGACTGTCCTCTGAGCACAATCTATACGAACTCCCCATTTGGCCAGAGTCTCCATTCCCAGAATGACATCAATGCCATTGGTGTCTAGCACCATCAGATCAGTACAGAACTCTACTCCCCTCAAAGAAACACTGACTCTCGGGCAGTAAGTGTGAGACCTCAACTGTCCTCCCGGTGAAGATACTAACAGGCACCTCTTTAATGTGCTAGTATGAATACCATGATGCTCGACAAAAGACTGAGTAATGAAGGAATGCGTAGCACCAGTATCAAAAAGCACTGTAGCTGGATATGAATTAACCATGAACGTACCAATAACCACGTTGGGAGCCTCGGCCGCTGACTCGGCCGTCACGTGGTTCACCCTGCCCTGTGCTGGCGCCCTGGGCTGAGCTGGGCGTCCCTGCTGTCCCGCCTGCGCCTTCCGGGGGCAAGCGTTGGCGTAGTGCCCCGGCTGGCCGTAGTGAAAGCAGGTGCGAGGAGGTCCCTGAGCCTGCTGTCCGGTAGGAGCTGCCGGACGTGGAGCCTGCGGTGCCGGTGGAGCTGGTGGAGCACGAGCCGGAGGTGCTGGTAACCTCTGGCCCTGACCTGCCTGCTGCTGTCGAGGCGGGTACTGCTGCGGTGGCCTCTGCTGGTACTGCTGAGGAGGCCGGTACTGAGGCTGGTACTGCTGGGGCTGCTGGAGTCGAGGACGAGTGTTGCTGCCGGAAGCAACGGGGACAACCTTCCTCTTCTTGTCCTCCATCTCCAAGTGCTTACACTCAGTGTTGAGCGCGCTGTCAACCAGATGGTTGAAGTCGTCGAAGCGGAGGTTGAGCAGCGCGTACTGGAGGTAGTCCTCAAGACCCTCCATGAAGTGCTCCTGCTTCTTGCGGTCATCCGCAACCTCGGCAGGGGCGTAGCGAGCCAGCTGAAGAAAGCGATCACGATACTCCGTGACCGACATAGTCCCCTGAATTGACAAAGACAGATAGATATCGGAAGATTATCTCAAAATTCATAAGGATAGAACAAGGGGCATTAGCTCAAAAGGAAACGCTGAATGATTATACTTATGATTACCTGCTTCAGCGCAAGGAACTCCTTCTGCTTCATCTTCATAACGCCCGCGGGGACGTTGTGGCTGCGGAAGCGCTCCCTGAACTGGAGCCAAGTGAGAGACTCGCGGTCATAGACCGGGTGGGACTCCCACCAGTCCAAAGCTGCCCCTCGCAGCTGTCCTGCTGCGTACAAGACGCGCTCACGATCATCGCACTGGGCGATGTCCAGCTGACGCTCCACTGCACGGAGCCAGTCGTCAGCCTGAAGGGGGTCAGACGTGTGAGAAAACGTCGGCGGGTGACCCCTCAGGAACTCAGCACGCCTGTCGCGAGGATGCGGCGGTGGAGGAGGCGGAGGCTGAGTGTGAGCGTGCTGAAGAGCCTGAACAGTGTTGTTCAGGGTAGCCATCATCTGCATCTGGAGCTGGAAATACTGCTCCGGAGTCAAGGGTGGAGGCATCGGGATCCCGGCACCCTGGTTGTTCTGACCCTGCTGCTGGCCAGAACCTGAACCGGTGCTCCTGGTGTTCACCATCTGATTTGAACAAAAGATTTCACGAGTAAGGATATTGCAAGAATAAAATCAGATGCATACGATAACTCTTTGCGGAAAAAGACTCAGCCATGATAAAGTAGACAGGATAGAGTTGACTGTTTTACCCCCAACGATCTAACTCATTTTATTAATTAGTTAACTTTAACATCTGAGTGATTTTCTTTAAACAAATCTAAACTACTAAGCTATGCAATCAGTCAAAAATCCAAATCAAGCATGTAGCATAATAACAAGCAGACAATTTTCACAACTTAGCCGAGTTTAGCAAAAGACTCGACTAACACAACGCGTCGCGGAACGTGCTATCGTGTTATTATTAAAGGGTCGCCTAGCTAACTCATGGTGGTCAGATGACTGATTCAGGCCAAAATCTACGAAGCTATTCTTCAGAGAGAGAAATCAAGGCAAGACGGGTAAAAAGTCATAGGAGTCAAGGGGTATAATAGTAAAATAGTTTCAGCAGTCAAGGATTGGAGAGAAAGAGTCCTAAAACTCGACCAGTTCTATCTAGGCTTCGTCCTACAGTCGATACGGCTCTGATACCACTCTGTAACACCCGGTTTATAAAAGAACATAAACCGAGCAATCATATACGTGCCAGGATCAAGTCACACGTATATACAACAGAATGAATAGTATATCACAGCACATATCACGAATAAGACATAATAAATCAAAATACGAATGTTATTTATTACAATAATGACATAAAAGTCTGATACAGCGGAAGCGAAGTACAAAATACGAATAAAGCTCTCCGAAGCTGAAGCAGGGCGCCACAGGGACGTCGACTGGGAGACGAACACCTAGAAGTCCTCGTAGTCCTGGTAGCGCTGGACGAACTCCCTCGTGTCGGCAGGAACTGAGCAGCAGTAGCGTAGCCAAGAGGAAAAAGTAGAGAAGAGGCAAGAGTGAGTACACAACTTGTACTCAACAAGTATAGCACAAACTATGAGGCTCTAGGCTGGCTGACTCAACTGCATTAGCTTTTAAGTGTTGGCAAAATTTTATTAAATCTATTTACTACGAGTTGATGAATTACCATTAACCCAGTTACATAGTAATTAATCAGATTTAATCATACTACTACTGAAAACCAAACCACGACCAACCACCAAGGTAACCCCGAGAAGCACCTCCCTCGTCGGAAGGAGATAACTTCACTAATCAAAAGGAGGATCTGGGCCGCTCATAACCGTGAGCACGGCTAGTATACCAGTTTTACACTCTGCAGAGGTTGCACATCTTTACCCACAAGTCGTGAGCTACGCCAGTTGTTCATCACACTTCCTTAGGTGAGATGGCCAGCGTCTCACTACGAGGCCTTTAAAAAGAATCTCGTTGGTAAGGCGTAACCGCGAGAGTTAGGTCGGCGACGATGGGGCCCACCTCCGGGGGTACAAGCACAGGAGCGCAATCCAAGCACAGACCAAGCCGGAGGAGCAGGGACCATTGAAGCTTACTACTCTTGCCCCGCAGGTAAGTTACTCCAAACCAAAAAGATCTAATTATTACGCCAAGTCTATCCCATTCTAGCCTTGTGGTAGCGCTGTTGTCCCAGGTTGTCGCTCTATGAACCGGTCCTTATGGAGAGTGGCCAACCAAGTACTAAGCACCGTGCTGGCCCCCTAAACCATGTTTCTAACAAAAGCCAATTTTTACGAGACGTGAGCCACTCAAGCCACACAGAGTGCCACTCTCAGAATTAAATTCAAGTAAACCATTAATCAATTTAATTAAAAAGGACCAAAGTGTGTTATAGCGCAGCAACCTAGCACAACTAACCAAAATGCAACCCAAAGGCATATATAAAGGATATAAAGTGGCTAGGAAATCCTTAAAGGCATACAGTATTAAAATGCAGTATGAAAATGTATTTAAAGGTGATAGGTTGTTCATGTTATACTTGCCTTCCTCGTACTGCTCCTGCTGCTGCTCAATCTGCTCGGAAGACGGCTGCTCCTGGTACTGGTACTGGGGCTCCTCAGATGGATCAACGTCTACTCACGAACACATGGCCAAAACAATGCACAACGATAAGCATACAAGCAAACTCTAACAAAAAGCTAAAGAACAGTACAACATTACATAAAAACAGCGCACAAAACTACTCTAGAACTATTCTACGCGTTACAACGATCGCGCGAACATAAAGAACGCTAAAATCGGAGCTAAAACGCGTTTTCTAGGCTAAAAACAAGTTCTAGGGGCTAAACTGCAAGAAAAAATTAAGCTCTAGGGGGTTTTCTGCAAAAACCGAGGACTAAAACGAAATTAAACACTAACTCCAGGGTCTAACTCGCAAAAACTACCAGACTGGACGGCGGGTTGTATTTTAAAGAAACCCAGGGTGTTAAGTTCTAAAAACCGGACCTAAATCTAATTGTTTTTGAACTACCAGGGACGGCGGGTTTATTGAAGAAGACTCCAGGGTCTCTTATGCAAAAGAGCCCAGCTGAAGCGGTACGCACGGATCTGATCCATTGGATCACGATCCGGCGGCTAAGAACAAAACGGTTCGTGATCTAATCTAAGCCGCAGGAAACGGATCCGACGGCCGGGATCGAATGGGCGCGCGGTGCGGCGGCGGGCTCGCCGGAGGCGCCCAATCCGGCGCTCCGGGGGTCAAATAGGCCCGGAGTCGGGTCTGGGGTGGACTTCAAGGTATGCGTAATCCACTGGAAGTGGATTCGCGGGGCTGCAGGGTGCGTAGTGAGGTGCACGGCGATGAGGGCGGCTCGGGGCGGTGAGCTTCGCCGGCGTGGTGTGTTCCGGGGGTCCCAGGGGCTACGGCCCGTCTAATCTAGCGCCAAAACGACAAAGGGGGTGAGCTGGTGCTTACAGAGGGCTCAGGGCGGTCGATGACGAAGTGCAGGCGTGCCGACGGCGAGGATTGGCGGCGGAGCTGAGCGGAGCTCGCGGACGAGGTCGACGCGAGGGCGCTCCGGGTTCCTGGGCGGTGCGGATCGACACGCAGGGCTCCTGTGAGGGGTACATGGGGGTCAGGATGGCCGGGGGTTGCACGGCGGTGAGCAATTGCTCAAATCAGAGAGCTCACCGGCGTGGCGGTCTTCGGCGAAGGTCCGGCGGTGCAGGGGCCTCGGCCGGGGTAGGAGGGCTCGGGGGGCCTCCTGGGGCTCAGTTGGCTCTAGCGCGCGGCTCCGGTGGCGCTGGAGCGTGGTGGAGCGCCGTAGCCGCGGCGGCGCAGAGCGGATGCGCGGCGGAGCAAAGGGAGGCGGCGGCTAGGGTTTGTGCTGCGGAATGGGAGGGGCGCAGGGGCTCCGCGGGGTCAATTTAAGGGCCGGGCGGGGATCTTGGGGAGGCGCGCCCAGGGAAAGGCCGGCGAGCATCTCGGCGGGGATCGCGGCGTGCGGTTGCGAGAGAAGGGAGAAGGCTCTGACGTGCGGGCCCGGGCGGTCAGTGGGGCGCAGGCGACGCGGAACCGAGAGCGGAGCGGGAGCGCGGGGCAGGCCGGGGAGCGGGCTGGGCCAGGGATGGCACTGCGGGCTGGGCCGGGGGTGGCACTGCTGGCTGGGCCGTCTCGGGTTGGGCTGCGGGGAAAGGAGAGGGAGGTGTGGGCTGGTGCTGGGTTGGGTTTTTTTTTGGTTTCGGGTTGGGCTGGGTTTTCTATTTTTCTCTTTCTATTTCTTTTCTTTTCTAAATCTAATTCAAGCAAAGTTTGAATTCAAATTTGAATTTGAATTCAAACCACACTCAAATAAAATTATGCACCAGCATGAATACAACAAAAATTTAAACCTATGATAAATTTTAATTAATTAAGGAACAAAAATTAGATTAAATGCCAACTAAACACAATAAACCTTAGAAAATTCAACTAAAGCCAATTAATTTATTAATAAATACTGAAATTTAAATTAGGGTGTTACAGTTTCATTATTCATGAGAAGGGCATAGAGATTGATCCAAAAAGAATTGAAGTCATGAAGAAAGTGGAGGCTCCTGCTTGCAAGAAGACTTACAAAAGTTTCTGGGCAAAGTGAATTTCTTGAAAAGATTTATATCTAATTTGTCCGGAAAGATAGATGCTTTTACTCCTATTCTTCGGTTAAAGAATGAAGCTGAAATTACTTGGGGGGCAGAACAACAAGTGGCTTTTGAGAAGATCAAGAAATATTTGTCTTCACCACCAGTTCTCAAGGCGCCTAAGAGAGGTATTCCTTTTGGGCTTTATGTGGCTGCGGAAGACAAGGTTATTGATGCTGTTTTGACTCAAGAAACCGAAGGAAAGGAGTATGTTATCACATATGTTGCCCGGTGACTTATTGATGCAGAAACAAGGTATACATTTATTGAAAAAATGTGCTTATCCTTATATTATGCTCGTACCAAGTTGAGGCATTATCTTTTATCAAGTACTTGCATAGTGACGGGGGTATAAACCTGGGGCTGGTCATTCTCCCCGATGTCCCTAATTTCCTGGCACCAGTAGCTCTATGCAATGTGGCTAACGTAACTTATCCGCTAACATGAATAGTGTACCAGGAATCTTGGTCTATGCTCCCACTAACTTTAGGATTGCTTGTTTATTCTTTATTCATGAGAGTTGGTTGTTCTGTGTGTGTCACATTACCCCTGATTATCATTCATTTATCCCTTACCCCTGTATAGTCAGTGGTCTTCATCTTGCTTCATACGTGTTATGGTTATGCAACTAAGTAAATACACTTTACACAACCTAGCCATCCCTTGGGAAAATATAAATAATGATACCCTGAATACTTCCGGGTGATATGCTACAACAGTATATCTGTGTGCTTGCGGATCTTTCTGTAAACGTTAAGACATACCAACACCAGCATTTTTGGCGGCTTTGCTAGGAACTAACCCCTCCTAGTGGCGACGCCAAGAAATGCCAACAAGCATTTCTGGCGCCATTGCCGGGGATGGCACTAGGTGTAAAGTTATTTACTAAAGTACATAAACATGGCAATATAAGTAAGAGGTAGCTACTGCTTATACAGGCTAATGTGTTTATCTTTTTGTTTTCTCCTGATTGGATGAAAACAAGGTAGTGTATGTCTGGTTTCTCCTTGCCGACAAAAGTGTCTGGGCAAAGTGAATTTCTTGAAAAGATTTATATCTAATTTGTCCGGAAAGATAGATGCTTTTACTCCTATTCTTCAGTTAAAGAATGAAGCTGAATTTACTTGGGGGCAGAACAACAAGTGTCTTTTGAGAAGATCAAGAAATATTTGTCTTCACCACCAGTTCTCAAGGCGCCTAAGAGAGGTATTCCTTTTGGGCTTTATGTGGCTGCGGAAGACAAGGTTATTGATGCTGTTTGACTCAAGAAACCAAAGGAAAGCAGTATGTTGACTCAAGAAACCGAAGGAAAGAAGTACTTGCATAGTGACGGGGGTATAAACCCGGGGCCCCTGATGGGCTTGACTCGTAGAGGAGGAAGCCCAACAAATTCCCTGGGCCGGACACAACACGGCCCATCATCCCGCGTGGGTAGCTGCCTTTGCTCATAAGGCAACACGGCCGGGAGCCCGACCTCCCGGGACACGCGGCAGCCCCCCGACCTGGCACTTCGGGTCATAGCCATGCCGGATGACCAGGGTCGTGCGCTCCAAGATAGCCGCCATCCCTGACAAGCGTGCCGGTCAAGCCAGGCCTCCGCGCGGGCTCCATGATGACGGCTTCCCTTATCTTGTGGCGCAGACATAGGCCACAGGACTCCCTAACAAAGGGACAGCGCCACCCGTGCGGGCCCCACGACACTACAGGAGGGGGGCATCAACGGACGTCCCCTCCATCGTCGTAATGATGGTTGCCCCTGCGCACCACCCTATTACGCCAGCGAGTGTGACCGGACACACCCGGCCTGACCTCGATAAGGCACCCCTCACCGGGCATGCCGTCCCGCTGGCAGGAGCTACTCAAGGGAGGCAAAGGGAGGCCCTGCAGACAAGGGATGTAGGCCCAGGCGGACAAGACCGGAGGTAATCACCGAGCAGCTATCCGACAGCACCTGAACAACCCGTCGCCCAAGAAGATCGCCAAGATCAAGCCTCCCCACTCCCGACCGACCGAGTGGGCCCTGACGACTGACAAGAACGAAGGACACCCCGACGGCACCAAGACACAGCGCTAGATATATATAAATGGGGCCCCACCTTGGACTATAAAAGGGAAAGCCCCCCACGTAGAAAAGGGTTGGACTCCTAGAGGTTCGACACTACTTGACCAGCTTGTAAGCTCCCCTCTAAACTTTGAGCACCCGGGCTCGAGAGCAATAAAGCAAGAACACCACCCCCATACTGGATGTAGGGAACATTCAGCCCGAACCATTCTAAATCCTCGAGTCTTTGTGTGCTAGACCATATCCGATCAAGCGCACATCAAATGAGCAAACGAGTAGTTTATTAGTCGCCCATTTCCCGCAGCGACAGTTTGGCGCCATCCGTGGGGAGCGCTTTGTGCGTTCACTGCTTCGGCAATCGGATAGTTTCGATCACCCCATTCGCCGCTCTGGCGGCGAGCCATGGAGAGATGATCCGCTTCTACTCCCTGGAGTTTCCCGCAATCCCCCGCGATGGATTGTGGGCGCCTCCACCATTCCCGCATTCCCAGACCATGCACTTTGGAAGTCTAGAGTTTGTCACCGACAAACTCGATGCACTGCGCCTTCATGAGGAGGAAGCCGCTCCGGCGGCCGCGGAGGAGCCGAATCCTCCTCCCAAGCCTCACAAACTGAAGCGTCGGCGATCAGTTCACTGGCGCATCAGGAAGCGCAGGCCATCACAGCCAACCCGTGTGGTTCTCCGCCGCATCGCAATCATGATGGCCTCCAGCCCCGCCATCGAGGACGTCAACCTGGTCCTCTTCTCTCTGGCCAACGTCTCTCGACAGCTCGCGGGCAGACCTCCGCTCCCAACACCCTGCTCGTTCTCAGAGCAGCTCCCGTTCGGTCTATGCAACTCTGCGAGCATATACGTTTGGGAGCTACACAAGGCCGCCCAAGGGCGCCAACCCGCATCCCAGTTCATGGGCTTGACGGAGAGCTACCCAGACTCCGTCCACGACCTCCTATGCTACAAGGATCCCTTGAGCGATTCCTCCAACACGAGAGACAACCACCTGGAGGTAACATCCCCGCCGCCGTGCATGTGCGCCATGGCTGACAACGACCAACCGCCGGAGGTGGTGCCGACTCAGCAGACGCACACCCCACCGGACCACCGCGAGTGCGCACTCGCCAACGCGCAGGCTCACGGCAAAGATCTCCGCCATCGCTAGCAGACGCCCCCGCCCATGGACCAACCTCCGCGGGCTCCCTTCGAGTCAAAGGGGATAAACCCCGCGGGTTCCACACGTCAGCGCGCACGCGGGGTCAACCGCAACATCATCAACAACGCCCGCATGCAACTCCCGCAAGAGTTCCGCGCGGGCCAGAACATCGCAGCGGCCGCGATCCTCCTGTAGACACTGCCAGAGCTGGAGGATCCGGCCCAGAGGAACCTTCACCTCCAGGTGAGGAACCTGGTGGAACTCGCCGCCGTCCAGCTGGCAGAGAGCTCCTCACTGCACCACCGGCAGGCCGCTACCTCGTGTCCCGCCGGCGGCGCGAGCCACCGTGGGCGGGAACCCTCCGAGGTATAGCACCCCCAGCCGGCGCAGCAGGCCAACATGAGTGGCGCGCCAGCCCCAGCGGCGGCATCCGCTCCTCTCCCACCGAGGCCACCGATTCACGACCGCGTTTGTCCCAACTACTACGCGCGCAGCGTGATCCAAGGCCGGCAGCAGGCGAGGCACCACGCCGATGTCGACCGCGCGGCCGCTCGAGCAGAGGATGCGCGGGCATACGCACCCAACCCGGAGCGCTCACTACTCCGTCGAGAGGGACGCCCCTGCGACCCTGACATGGATCGCGACCGGAGTCCGAGCCCGGACCCCACCGGACCGAACGCCCTTTCCAGGGCGATTCGTGGGGCGCCTTTCCCCCAGCATTTTCGGCCGCTGGCGAACGTCGTGAAATATACCGGGGATACGAACCCCGGCATGTGGCTGGAGGGCTACCGGCTTGCAAGTCGGGCCGGAGGAGCAAGCGACGATCGCTTCATCATCTAGTATCATCCAATATGCTTCGGAGAGAACGTCCGCGTCTGGCTGGAGTTCTTGCCCACCGACTCCATCGGCAGCTGGGCAGACCTCCAGAAAGTGTTCATCGGCAACTTTCAAGGCACGTACGTGCTCCAAACTCTTGGGATCTCAAGAACTGCCAGCAGGAGCCCGGCGAGTCCTTGCGTGACTATATGCGGCGCTTTTCCAAGCAGTGCAACTCGCTCCCAGGCGTCGTCGATGCCGCCGTCATCAGCGCGTTCCTCAGCGGGACGCACTGCAAGACCTTGGTCCACAAACTGGGATGCCAAAAGCCGTGCACCACGCATGAGCTCCTAGAGATCGCCACCAGCCACGGCTCCAGCGAGGAGGCTGTCGGGGCCGTCTTCAAGCGGACCAGCATGCGGCGAAGGCAAAGCGACATGATCGCGACAGGCCTTCCTCAAGCAGCGAGGATAGGAAGAACAAGAAGAATCGCTGACCTCCCGCCGTCGGTGAAGTCACGATGACTGAGCACCAAGATAAGCGCTCTCCTAGAAACGACCACTTCAACCAGCTCCTGGAGAAGCCATGCACCAACCATGGCTATCCGGTGAACCACAAGTTCAAGGATTGTGATATGATGAAGCGCCTCCTCCGCAGGATAGCCAAGACCGATGGTGACGGCCACGACGAGCGGCTCGATGCAGACCAGGACAAGGAGAATCCGGTGGAAGGAGCATTCCCGGACGTGATCCAGTGCTTGGTCATCATCGGTGGCATGGAAGACAAATGTTCTCGGCGACTGCAGAAGGTGCGGCTTCGCGAGGTATGTGCTTCCACGACTTCCATTCCCAGAAAGTTAAAGTGGGCATCCACGCCCATCATTTTCGATTAGGACGACCATCCGGCCAGCATTCCTCGGCCTAGGAGCTACCCTCTCGTCGTCGACCCTGTCGTCAGCAACATGTGCCTGTCAAAGGTGCTAATGGACGGGGGCAATAGCCTCAACATCCTCTACATCGACACCCTGGAAGCCCTAGGGATCCCGTGAGCCTGCCTGCGGGCCTCTCTCTTCCCTTTCTACGGCATCCTGCCGGGCATGAAAGCATACCCGGTCGGCAACATCGACTTGCCAGTCACGTTCGGCAGCAAAGCCAACTTCCGCACCGAGACCCTCACGTTTGAGGTGGTGGACTGGAAGGGGGCGTACCACGCCATTCTCGAGCGCCCCGCCTATGCCAAGTTCATGGCGGTGCCCAACTACACCTACCTCAAGCTCAAGCTGCCAGGCCCGAACGGGGTCATCACAGTGTGCGGCTCCTTCGAGCAGGCCTACGTCTGCAGCCGCGAGTACTTCGACCTTGCCACCACTGCGGCAAACACGGCTGAGCTTGGCCAGCTTCGCGCCACCACTCCCGAGTGCCGTCCTGACACTGGCAAGCCCAGCCAGGCACCGGCCTTCGCCTCAATTGATGAGACCAAGTCAGTCGTGGTTGACGACGCCGATCCAACCAAGACGGTGCGGGTCGGCTCCCAGCTGACGGCCAAATAGGAACACACGCTCATCAACTTCCTCCGCGCCAACAAGGACACTTTTGCCTGGAGGCCGTCTGACACGCCGGGCATACCAAGGGAGGTCGCTGAGCACGAGCTCCGCATTTTGCCGAGATCCAAGCCCGTCCAGCAACGCCTGCGCCGCTTCGACGATGAGAGGCGTAGAGCCATAGGAGAAGAAATTGCTAAGTTGTTAGCCGCTGGCTTCATAATAGAAGTCTATCACTCCAACTGGCTCTCTAACCCAGTTCTTGTAAAAAAGAAAACTGTTCAATGGAGGATGTGTGTCGATTACACCAGCCTGAACAAGGCTTGCCCCATAGATCATTTTCCTTTGCCTAGAACAGATCAGATAATCGACTCCACCTCTGGATGAGAGATCTTATCCTTTCTAGATGCTTACTCGGGCTATCACCAGATAGTGATGAAGGAATCCGACCAGCTCGCGACATCCTTCATCACGCCGTTTGGCTCGTACTATTATGTGTCGATGTTGTTCGGTCTTAAGAATGCAGGGGCAACATACCAGCGATGCATGCAAGCCTGCTTCTCCGACCAGATCAACCCGTTGATTGACCCTAACCGGCCAGATCCGCCTTGGGCAATGGTCACGGTCTACGTTGACGACATTGTCGTCAAGACGCCGTGCGCGGAGGACCTAGTCGCCACCCTGAGCACCACGTTCGCAAATCTCAAGAGGTTCAACATCAAATTGAATCCTGAGAAATGCACGTTCGGTGTGTGTAACACCCTAATTTAAATTTCCTATTTAATAATAATTTTAATTGGCTTTATTTAATTTTCTATGGTTTATTATGTTTAGTTTTGCATTCAAATTATTTTTCTCTCACAAGTAATTAAAATTTATTTTAGGGATAAAATGTTTGTGCATTCATGCTGGTGCATAATGTTATTGATTGAGTGTGGTTTGAATTCAAATGGTTTGAGTTTGTTTGAAAAAGAAGAAAGGAAAAGGAAAGAAGAAGACCCAAACCCAGTTTCCAACCCAGTCAACCCAGCCCAGCCCGCTTCCCATTTTCCTCTTTCCCCGGACAGCCCAACAAGCAGCCCAGCTGGCCCAACCACGCGGGCCCAGCTCTCTCCCCCTCTCCGCACGCTTTCCCTCCGCTCCCTGCCAACGGACCCCCACACTCCAGCAGACCGCGCAGCGCATGAGCGAGCCCTTCCCTGGGCCGCTGGCAGCCGCACCAGACTGAGCGTTCTCTCCTCCCCGCATCTCAGCTCTACCTAAAGTCCGCGCGCGCGGCCCACTAGTACAGCTCCCTCCATCGTCCCCTCTGGCTGACAAGCAGGCCCTGCGTGGCAGCCTCCCACCGACGCACCTCACACTCAACCGCGGACTCTTCCTCGCACTGACCGGCCGGCCCCGCGCCCTGCTCGCCCCACCTGGCAGCCACCGCAGCCCAGCAAGCGACCGGCCTAGCTTTGCCGCGCTTCCCCCTTTCCTGCCGCTGACAGAAGGACCCCGCGCGTCAGCCACACCCCTTTCCCCTCCCCGCACTCTTCCTCTCTCTCTCTCTGACCGAGCAGTCCCGCCTGTCGGCGCCCTCCTCTCACATTCCTTCTTCTTCCCCGCGCCGTCCGCCCGAGCTCGCCGCCGCAATTCCCTCCTTCCCTGCGCGAACCCCGCGTGCCCGGGTCTTCCTCCTCCCCTCTTAATTAGCGCTCGATCCATTCCCCTCTTTCTATCCCCCACTCCCGGCCCTCTCGATTTGCAAACCAAACCAAACCACCCGGGGAAACCTGCCTCATCAAAGGAAGATAACCCCACTAATCAAAAGGAGGATCTGGGCCGCTCATGACCGTGAGCGTGGCTAGTATACCAGTTTTACACTCTGCAGAGGTTGCACATCTTTACCCACAAGACGTGAGCTACGCTAGTTGTTCATCACACATCCTTAGGTGAGATGACTAGCAAACTCACTACGAGGCTGTGGCGGAACCACACAAAACTACTGGGCCCGGGTGCACTGATCTTTGTTGCTAAGCAACTCTGACCCAAATTGGCACTCACCGGTAGTTCCTCGAGTGAAGCCTCGATTAAAGCCACGCTATTCCAGGATCAGCAGACAACACTCACATGAAGGTGAGCCCAGAGATTACAACACAGAACAATTCATACATCTCAGAGTGATTGCAGCGGAAAGGAAATTTATTACAAACCATGTTTAGAATAGTAAAGTACTACAGAGTTCCATCTACTCAAATTATTCAAGTTTCATTGTTCAGCGGAAGCAGTAAAAGATAACTAGCGAAATAACGTGACGCATCGATAAAGCCCATACGAAAGCGTCACTCAGCAGAAGGGTGGTCAGCACCAGCTGAAGGGCCATCCCACTCAACAGACCAACCCGGAGGCAAGGTACACGGCCAAGTAAGACTTGCAAATAGATCTTCAAAGTTAGTACCTGAAAAACAGTGCCACAAGCAAGGCTGAGTATACTAATACTCAGCAAGACTGACCCGTCTCCGGATATAGCATAGTCTGATAACTAGACATGCAAGGCTTTTTGGTTGGTGGGGTTTGTTTGCCAAAAACGCCACTAAGAGTTGATCCTTATTTTCAGGTTTTAATTGGCCATATTCTAGTTGGATTAACCATTCCAAATTTGCAACTAACTCTACCCAAACATGGTAGAACAACCATTTAAACATCCAGCAGTATTATCATCATCATGTTTCACTTGTTACTCTGTGTGACCGAAAGCATTAAGCAATCTCATGCCGTGAGAGGCGGACGATTCTGAATCGGATTTCAACCTGGCCAGGGGAACCTAGACCACACGCATGGGGATCGACTTCGCTCCTGCCCACGCTACTTTTCCCCTTTCTTTCCAGTCCGTGGATCCGGAACACCCTCCCCGACTACAGAGTCCGACCACTCTGCACCCGTACGTCACGACAAAAATATAAACCCTACTTCTACCAGGAGGGTGCGAGATCGTTCCACTCGCCGGTCCAATCAGGTACTTAAGCTTACCGATTACCATATTTCTCGGTATGTGGCTAGTACTTTCAAACGCTTAACGAAATGAGCCACACACCGCGACCTTAGCCATTTTTGACTACACCAGCGGGGTATCACAACTACACAACCCTGCCCGTTGTCCTTACATTTCAACAGGAATTAAAGTCAGTACAATTCCTATTTGCTCGCGAGAGGCAGGAAACCACTCGACTTCTACCGTACCTATTTAGCATGGCAACTAGTCGATAAAGATCCGGTAACAAACATAGGTTCCTAGGTATCATGCATCTAGGGTTTTCGATCAACGCCTAGAAAACTTAAATGCAGAAAACAAAAGATTACAATACATTAATAAAAAGATAGCTGAAGGATAATTCGGAAAAATAGTGGGATTATGCTCCGGGGCTTGCCTTCTTGGGCACTGTCAGGCAGAAAAGCCTCTGGGGCTTGGCCCAGATCTTGAGACAAGTTAGCACAATTCAGATTAACCTCCTGCTCCGCACGAGAGTCCGCGGGCACTAGTTCGTAGTCACCGTCCGCGAGATTAACCGTTTCTATATGCAATGCAAGATTATGAGTTACTCACGGATAACGATTTCTTTCCTTCACGATAAAGTCGTAGTTCAACAAAAGTTACATTAATGATGATTTCAACATTTTATTTCATGGGCAGTCATTTATAGAGTAGTAACCACAATTATGTTTCTTCATGAATGAGTGGGGGTTTTGGTTTTCATTTTCAATTTCAACGCATAGCATGTTTTCATTATTTCCTAACAACAAACTACTAATGAGCTATTGATGAAAAACTAAAGTATCTCAGATCCAAACTTAAACATTCATGGTATAAATTTCAGCATCTAACCATAAAGCAAAAACTATAACTATTCATGCAAGTGGATTACTCTAGTTGCTTCATCTTTTTGTACAGAACGTTTAATATGGGTTCTGGTGCTACAAATTTTACGATAGCAACTTCATAGCATATACTCAGTACTGAAATTTTTCCAGATTTTATACACTTATACAACAGGGGTGACAAAAAGAACAAAAACAGCAAGCCATTTACAAAGATTAAATCTATAGAATGTTTTACTAGGGATATGGTTCTCAAATTTTTACCAAAGCTAAACATACACCAGAAAAATTATCGAGCTTTATAACCACCAGATAAATTAGTTATGCATTTAACTTAACATGAATTAGCATAAATTCCTCAAGGTGTATTTAATCAGTACTGCATATGAAATTTTTATTATAGATAGAACATACTCTAAACAAGATCATATCCAAAAATTAAGATCAGTTATGGTGTGGATTACTCAGAACAAAAATAGTAAATCTAGCCTTAAGATGCTAAGCATGATTATTCACCAAAGCAAAACTCAGCAACTGCAGCTCAAAATTTTTAGACAGGAACACAGAGCTAAAAAGAGACTTCAGAAATAAATATAGATTTTTCTGAGCATAAGAGCTATATATGAAGAATGAAGTTGATTAAACAAGCATAAATCATGGTATATAACAAATGAACTCTAATAAATCTGAAATTTATGGACTAACAAGATTTCAGTTATAAATGTATGCAGTAAAAATTCCAGAGCAAGTTCATGTGCATATTTTCCAGCATTAAATCGAAAAAGCAAGCAACAGATTAGAGTATCTTGATTGTTCCCACATGATAACTGTTTTGGTTCGGTGTCATCTTTTTACTGTGATCTTAATATTACATTAGTGAAAACATATCCTAAAATCAAGGACATTTACTGAGTAGAACTTCATGAACATGCATAAGGTGGTTTTCTTATTCTTTTTCCCAGATTAAAATTGGTTGGGTTTCTGCAGATGTTACTGTTACAAAATTTGTAGATCTTGTTACAAGGATTCCAAATCAGTTGAGTTTACATTTTTCCGATTTTTCTGTGATTTATTTCGCATTTTAGAAGTTCACTGGTATACACTGGAATACTTGCAGAAACACCCTTGAACGAAAAAAAAGAATTTACAACCGGGTCCTTCGCCGGCCTTCTCCGCCGCCACAGCTCGCCCAGTGGTGTTCTGCTAGGCAGGGCTTACCGGGGCTGCAACGGGGAGGCGCGTGGGAGAGAAGGGATCGAGGAACACCTACCCTGGTCGGCGTTCGAGGGTTGGGTGCACGGATTCGAGCTCGTCGGCGTCAATGGCGGGGCGGTTGTTCAGTTCGCCGGCGCTGGAGGTGAAGGAGGGCTCGGGGTAGGGGAACAGGGCGTGCACGAGCACGACATGAGCTTGTGGATGCTTCTGGGGTAGCTGTCATGCTCGGTCTCCCTCGGAGCTGGCCGGTCCGCGGTGAGCCCGAGCTCGCCGGCGGCAGCGCAAAAGGGGAATGGCGTCGGGAGGAGGATTTGGTTCGATTCTGCTCGTGTGGAGCTCAAATGGAAGGTGGAGGAGCTGCTGCGGTGGTCAGATGGGACAATGTAGGGCTGGGTTAGCCGGTCCGCGCGAGCTGGATCTCGGCGGCCATGGCGGAGCAGCGGGAGGAGGAAGAAGGAGGAGAAGGCGCGCGACGGTGGAGCTCTGGGGGTTCTTATAGGCCAAGGAGCTCCTGGGCGAGGGATGTAGCGACTGGGGGCGGTCGATTTGGCCCTGGACGGCTCGTCGGTGGGCTGGCGGAGCGGCCAGTCGGTGCGGCGCATGGCGGGGTGGCGTGGCGGCTCGGGAGCGGCCTGGGACGCGTGTGAGCGTGGGAGGGCGCCAAGGGGCGGGCCAGGTGGCGCTGGGGGTTTTCCCCGGGTCCATTTGGCCGCGGGCGCGCGGTGGACGAAGTCCACCGGCGGCGTACGGCGGGCGGCGCGAATAGAGCAGGCCGGGGGAGAGAGAGATGGAGATAAGGGCATATCTGTGATTTCTGAAATTCCAGGGACCTCTCGGTAATCTAAAAATATATTCTATTTAGAGGGCTCAAATGAAAAAGTGTTGAATACCAATTTTGTATAACTTTTCAAGATCTACAACTTTCGTGTTATGCAAATTTTCATTTGAAACTCATATTTTGAACTATTTGTAAATTTGCAAAGTTGCACAAAAGGACCTTGGTTTTATTCTGTTTTTGATTGATTTTTGGCTGAAGTTCAATTGAGCACATGTCAATTGAAGTACCTTTCATGAGCCAACAAAAATTTGGTGCACCTTTTTGAATTGAAAATTGAGTAGCTTTTCATTCTTTTTCCTTTCCCCTTTAATTTCTTTTATTCACTTGGACTTTTATTTGACTCCTTCTTTATGAATAAATTTCCCCCCTTTTTCTTTTAAGTTTAGTAAGGTACTGTGATGGTGTTTAAGGGTACTGACACCTGAGGTGTCACAGCCTACCCCCCTTAAAAAGAATCTCGCTCCGAGATTGGATGATTGAAAATTAGGTAGGGTGGTGATATACCTGAGGTGGAGCTAAGAAAACCCGGATAATGTCGATTAAGATAATCTTCCGTATCCCAAGTGGCTTCTTCTTCAGTGTGATGAGACCACTGAATTTTATACATTTTTACCACCTTTCGACGAGTACCTCTCTCTTTTTGATCCAGAATTCTGAGTGGATATTCGGTATATGAGAGATCGGGCTCCACTAAAATTTCTTGTTGATCAATGATTTCCGTAGGAACTCGAACACATTTCTTGAGTTGGGATATGTGGAAAACATTATGGACGGCGGCGAGCCGTGAAGGAAGTCGCAAACGATAAGCCATGGGTCCACATTCTTCAATGATTTCATATGGCCCGACATAGCGAGGTGCTAGCTTACCCTTGACTCCGAAACGTTGGACGCCTCGAGTTGGTGATACTCGTAAATAAACATGGTCACCAACCATGAACTTCAAAGGATCCCTTCTTTTATCAAAATAACTCTTTTGCCGAGATTGGGCCGCTTTGAGATTTGCTTGTACTACTTTTACTTTCTCCTCAGCCTCGACCACTAATTCGGGTCCAAATATTTGATGTTCTCCAGTCCGGGACCAACTTTAAGGAGTTCGACACCATCGACCATACAAGGCCTCGAATGGTGCCATCTTCAGACTGGCCTGATAGCTGTTGTTATAAGAAAACTCAGCCAAAGATAACCATTTGTCCCAGTTCTTGTCATAATGGATAACACGTGCTTGAAGCATATCCTCAAGAATTTGATTCACTCTTTCAGTCTGTCCGTCAGTCTGTGGATGGTAAGCTGAGCTTCGAATTAATTTAGTTCCGAGAGCCTCTTGGAGCTACTCCTAAAACCTTGCCACAAACTAGGGACCACGATCCGAGATAATCGTTTTGGGGATACCGTGTAGACAGACAATCCGATCGATATAGATTTCAGCATATTTCTTGGCTCGATATTCAGTATGCACTGGAATAAAATGAGCGGTCTTTGTGAGCCAATCAACAATGACCCAAATGGAATCATGATGCTGAGAAGTATTTGGTAAGCCCACTATGAAGTCCATGCTGATATCTTCCCATTTCCAAGACGGAATTGGCAGCAGTTGGAGAGTTCCAGCAACCTTCAAGTGACTAGCTTTCACTCTCTGACAGGTGTCACACTCTGCGACATATTTGGCAATCTCTCTCTTCATGCGAGTCCACCAAAAATTTTGTTTTAGATCTTGGTACATCTTGGTGCTACCCGGATGAATAGAGAATTTAGAGAGATGTGCTTCGTCCAGGATTTGTTTTCGCAGCTCATGATTCTTTGGAACGACTAGGCGATCCTCGAACCACAAAATTCCTTTATGGTCCACTCGAAAACACTTGTATTTATTTTCACCTTCTACTACCTGCTGCTTGATGATACCAACACTTTTGTCGTGTAATTGTGCCATGATGACCTTGTCATAGAGTGTCGGTTCCACCGAAATATGATTCAAAGAGCCCTGAGAAATGATTTCCAATTTCAGCTTTTGCATTTCAGCACACAATGTGTCATTATACGACTCCACTGAAAGGCAATTGCAGTGAACCTTGCGACTGAGCACATCGGCTACAACATTAGCCTTGCCCGGATGATAATGAACTTCCAGGTCATAATCTTTGATTAATTCCAGCCATCTTCGTTGCCTCATATTCAGCTCAGTTTGAGTGAAAATGTATTTGAGACTCTTATGGTCGGTATAGATATTGCAATGAGTGCCCATAAGATAATGTCTCCAAAGCTTGAGAGCATGAATAACTGCGGCTAGCTCAAGATCATGAGTGGGATAATTTAGCTCGTGTGGCCGAAGTGCTCGTGAAGCATATGCTATAACCCAATTGTCTTGCATTAGAACACAACCAAGACCAGTACCTGAAGCATCACAATAAACGTCGTAGGGTTTATTGTTGTCAGGTTGAGCCAAGACTGGTGCAGTGGTTAGATGTGCTCTTAATGTATGGAATGCTTCATCGCACTTCGCATTCCATTTAAACTTGACATCCTTCCTTAGTAGCTCTGTCATGGGCTTAGCAATTCTGGAGAAGTCCGGAATAAATCTGCGGTAATACCCCGCCAAGCCGAGAAAACTGCGGATCTGGTGAACTGACGTAGGAGGTTTCTAGTCCATCACTTCTTCTACTTTGCTGGGATCAACGGAGATGCCTTCACTGGATATAGTGTGACCCAGAAACTTGACTGTGTCCAGCCAGAATTCACACTTGGAGAATTTTGCATACAGCTTATGATCTCTGAGACGTTGAAGAATGATGCGCAGATGTTGCTCATGTTCTGCCTCATTCTTGGAATAGATCAGAATGTCGTCGATAAAAACCACGACAAACTTGTCAAGTTCCGGCATGAATACCGAGGATATAAGATACATGAAATAAGCTGGCGCATTGGTGAGACCAAAAGACATAACCAAGTACTCATAGAGACCATATCTGGTTGAGAAAGCGGTCTTGGGAATATCACAAGGCCAAATTTTAATTTGATGATAACCCGAACAAAGATCAATCTTGGAGAAGATCTTTGCTCCAGCCAACTGATCAAACAGTACATCAATGCGGGGAAGTGGATATTTATTTTTGATGGTCACCGCATTGAGAGGCCGGTAGTCAACACACAACCTCAGACTGTCATCCTTCTTCTTTACGAATAATGCTGGGCAACCCCAGGGTGAAGCACTTGGGCGAATAAAACCCTTGTCCAGAAGTTCTTGCAGCTGGATTTTTAGTTCAGCTAATTCTTTAGGCGGCATTCGGTACGACCTTTTTGAAATAGGTGTTGTACCAGGCTGAAGTTCAATAATAAATTCGATATCCCGGTCTGGCGGCATACCAGGTAAATCGTCCGGGAACACATCTGCATATTCACAGACTACCGGAATATCTTCGAGACGTATATCTTTCATGGCATAGGCACAAGAGTTGTTGCATTGGTGATGAGGTAAATATAGAACCGAATGACCATGAGTTGGAGAATTTATTTCAACAGCTCGGGAAGAGATATCTAACATTACCCCATGTCTTTTCATCCAATCCATTCCCAGAATAACATCCATACCTTCTAGTGGCAACAAGATTAAAGTGGTAGGAACAGTTTTACTACCCAGACTAAGTGGCGCATTATGAACGATTTAGTTTGATGCGACTTTACCACCCGGAGTAGATATCATGAATGACCCTTTCATGTGACAGAAATCTAACCCAACCCTTGCTCCAAATTTAGAACTAATGAAGCTATGAGATGCACCAGAATCGAATAACATAACTGCAGGGTGATGGTTTATAGAAAAGGTACCCGACATAATTGGTGCTCCCTCAGGAAGGTCAGCAAGGCTGGTGAAGTTAAGTCGGCCCTGCCTGACTTGAATGGTTTTCCTCTTGCCCTTGTTCTGATCATTTCTGCGAGAAGCCTGCCCTTGAGATTGTCCCGCCTGGGGGCACATCTGAAACAACAGTTGTTGTTGTCAGGGCGAGCGGCTGACTGAGTATTCGGCCTTGGGCCGTTCTGCTGCTGCGGAGGTACAAATCGGGCTTGCTGAGGAAACCCGAATCGAGTCTACTGCTGCTGTTCGGGAGGCTGAATAATCCAACGCCCTGGTTGAGGGGCCTTCTGAGAGGGTGCGGGTGGGTTATTCTGCACAATACGATACCTCGGTGCGGAGGCACTCGAGGGTCCAGCAGGTGCCTTGCGCTTCTTTTCAGCACGGTGAGCAGAAATAAGATCCTCCTGGGAGATAGCCATATTCACCAATTCATTGAAAGAGTCCGCACGGACAAGATTTAGCCTTTCTTGTAACTTGGTGCAAAGGCCTCGACAGAAGCGTTCACGCTTCTTAGCGTCGGTATCCGCGTGATGTCCAGCATATTGACACAATTGATGGAATACTTGGGCATACTGCACCACAGTACGAGTGCCCTGAGTTAAAGCCAAGAACTCGTTGAGCTTACGGTCAAGAAGTCCAGCTGGAATATGGTGATCTCGAAAAGCCAATTTGAACTCATTCCAATTCACCACATGATCAGCCGGTAGCATCCCATGGTAATGATCCCACCACATACGAGCTGATCCGCGAAGCTGTTGCGCGGCGTAGCGAGTCTTGTTCGCTTCGGAACAAGGAGTAGTCAATAGAGAAAACTTGGACTCGATTGTGAGAAACCAAGCGTCCGCGTCCAGAGGCTCATCCACTTTATTGAACAGCGGAGGCTGAGTACTGAGGAAATCTTGGTAGCTCGCTTCTTGTGCGTGATGAGCATGATGCCCACCCCGCGGGTGTTGCTGAGCTTGAACCAACTGCCGCAAAATTTCCGTCTGGGCGGCAAGAACCTCCGCGATACCCACTGGTGGAGGAGGTGGAGGTGGATCGCCATTCCCCCCGGCTCCAAAACCACTCGGGGTGCCTCGAGTTGATCCAACCATCTGAAATGTGAGTACTTTTGCATTAGGCTCAACATTATCATCATTCCAAATGGAATTTACAACTCAAAATGACATGGAAGTAATGGAAATCGCTTTAATCATGTTGTGCAGCAAAAACAGTGATATGAAAACGCTCATAACTGGAGTTCTGTACATGATATAAACTTGAAACTTTTACAGGAGATATATAATTTCATGAGCTACAACTTTGGTAGTCATCACAAAGTCAGATTCCAAAAGTAGGTTAGTCGAGAAATTCATTTACTCCTTCTCTAGTTTTTCTGTTTTACCGAAAACAGAGCTTCTGTATTTTGTGATTATCTCCTGCGATACTGATCCGTTTGAGCTGAAATTTTGCGAGTATTTTCATGATGAAATTTGGAACAACTTTGGTATTCAACTTAGGAGCTAAATCAGAGAGGAAAGGAGGATAAAAATTCGAACTAGCTGCTGCATTCAGCTTTTCACAGATCACCGATATTTCACATTAGTAGCATTTGAGGTTCATTACATACATCATCCTCCCATTTCTACTTGGTTACTTCTAACATCAATACTAAGGGGGTTACTCAACTCTAAGTTAGCCTAGTAGCCATGATCCAAAAGTAGGCTACACTAAGAGGAGTCTACAAAAGCTAGAAAACCGCGCCTCGGTCTACATGTTGACCGATGCCTCACTCGCCGCGGGAGTGTGAACCTCAACCGGTGCGGGCTGCGGCGCCTAGTCCTCGGAGTCCATCTCTGAAATGCCCTCGATCTCTTGGGGCTCGTCCTCATCGTCCACCTGCATCTCGTCGGGGGGTGTGTCAAGGGCATCCTGCGCGTGTTGTATCGCATGGAGCTGCCCCTGGGCCTCGTCCAACTCAAGCTGTAGGTCGTGGAACTGGTCCTCCAAAAATTTGATCGTAGCATCACGATCCATCACCGTGTCCTGAAGCTCATGAACCTGGCCGTGGAGCTGGGCGATAAGAGTAGCCCTGCTCTCGAGCTCGGTACTAGCCTCCTGAAGCTGCCCATCTCTCAGCTGGACCGCCAGGTGCAAGGCCTGAGCGTGGTCCACCAACTGAGCGACGGCGTAACTCTGGTAAGTGTGAAGTTTGTAAAGACCGTCCAAGCACATCGCTGTCGTCCGAAGTGCCCCGACCAGGTCAAGGGTAGCGACCACGTCCACGTGTGCCATCCGGTCGAGCCAAAGCGGGTCTGCCGGGTCAGGTGCAGGGAACAACCCGAACGCGGTCAGAACCACCTCCAGAGGGTGCGAAGAGCAAAAAGTGGTCATCGCCCTCATGGCGGTAAGCTCCCAAGTGTCCAGCAGGTAGTGACCGACTACCTGAGTCACGATCGGCTCCCACCCGTTGAGCGGGTGCTGCGGGATCACCATCGTCACACTGCAGCGACGAACTTCGTCCTCCACAAACTCGTGGCCATCGTAAATCGGTGGCTGGAGGTAACCGGCTGCACTCAAAAGCTCCCAAAGACGGTGAGGAAAACCGTCCCAGTGCAAGCAAGCGGAGTGCACGTGCCCCTACGCGTCAACAACCAGCAGCTCCTCCATCTGTCCCAAACAAAGACCGATGGATCAGCCGATGGTAACAAGGAATTGCTGACTCTGGACAGTGAAAGAAATTGCCAAAAAGATAGATATTTTACTCCAAAAATTACACAAGCTCCCTAGGGTAACCAGGAACAATTCATCTAGTCAACACTAAGATCAAATCGGACTCTGAGGGGGTGATATGCTCAGGTTTGCAGAGTGACGTCAACCGGAAAAACTGGGTGTCCAGAGAGGGTGTATTTTGACCATAATTCTCAAACCAGTTGTCAAAAATTATTCAAATTTTTATGGTAAGTTCATCACTTAGTTTTCTACAACTTTAATGTTGAATCATTTTTCTTTTGAACAACTTATGAAGGTCGAAAAATTTCAGTTGTACAGACTGTGCTGAGTTAACAGTTTTACACAGGGTTGATCGAAAATCATAAATACCAAGCTAGGAGGCTTCAAAAAATTTCAAACTTTTACAGCAGTTTGATAACTTAGGAAACATCATTTAGTCTTACTACCCCAAGTTGATTTAAATAATTTAACAGAAGGTTAAAATTCGTGGAAACCAATTTGCAGACTATCTAGATACTCTTTAAGATAGGGTTTTAGCTGATTTGAGTGCGATTTCTTCCAAAGATTTCTTCGTTACCCTTTTTGGGAATGAATGCAGAACCTATCCGTCCTCACCAAGGAAAAGAATTGCCAAGTAACCTTGGTCTTACGCAAATGACTTGGTGGCATACATATTACGTCTCTCACTATATAGCTCCTCAATATAGCTAGATAGCCTATAATTCGATTTCGAGTTAGCGTACCTGCAGAAAATTGACAATACATAAAATGAACCTTTCGTGCCAGCACTCACGAAAGCGTTCCCATACATTACCGATCACTATAGAACCGGCATCCATACAATTACCGTCGTATGGACAACGTTAAGCATACGTTATCGAAACAACGTATTGACTGAGTACCGCCTTTGACGGGGAATTGAATTCCAATTTCGAACCATTACTCCCCATATAATCAACCGAAGTTGGTATATGGGCAGCAGCTCAAGTAGGCCACTGCTTGAGCTCCAGCATTCGGCTCGCATCACCGACGGGAAGGTCAGACTCCCTCAGCTGACTGAGTAAGCATACCTCCGCGGCGACTATGTAGTTGCAGAATTTAAATTACAGAATTTAAATACTGAAAAGTAATGTACTGGAAGTTAGCCATACAATATAAGCCACCTGATTACACCCATAAGATCCCCTAGGGCTTTACGTCCTAGACTTGTCCTTGGAGATCCTAAACTCTTTCAAAGAAAACTTTAGTAGTTTCGAAGTCAAGTTTTAATTTGTTGTTTCGAAAACCGAGGCTGTCATCTCTGGTAGGTTGTCTGCAAGCTCTGATGCCAGCTGTGGCGGAACCACCCAAAACTACTGGGCCCGGGTGCACTGATCTTTGTTGCTAAGCAACTCTGACCTAAATTGGCACTCACCGGTAGTTCCTCGAGTGAAGCCTCGATTAAAGCCACGCTATTCCAGGATTAGCAGACAACACTCACACGAAGGTGAGCCCAGAGATTACAACACAGAACAATTCATACATCTCAGAGTGATTGCAGCGGAAAGGAAATTTATTGCAAACCATGTTCAGAATAGTAAAGTACTACAGAGTTCCATCTACTCAAATTATTCAAGTTTCATTGTTCAGCGGAAGCAGTAAAAGATAACTAGCGAAATAACGTGACGCATCGATAAAGCCCATACGAAAGCGTCACTCAGCGGGAGGGTGGTCAGCACCAGCTGAAGGGCCATCCCACTCAAGAGACCAACCCGGAGGCAAGGTACACGGCCAAGTAAGACTTGCAAACAGATCTTCAAAGTTAGTACCTGAAAAACAGTGCCACAAGCAAGGCTGAGTATACTAATACTCAGCAAGACTGACCCGTCTCCGGATATAGCATAGTCCGATAACTAGACATGCAAGGCTTTTTGGTTGGTGGGGTTTGTTTGCCAAAAACGCCACTAAGAGTTGATCCTTATTTTCAGGTTTTAATTGGCCATATTCTAGTTGGATTAACCATTCTAAATTTGCAACTAACTCTACCCAAACATGGTAGAACAACCATTTAAACATCCAGTAGTATTATCATCATCATGTTTCACTTGTTACTCTGTGTGACCGAAAGCATTAAGCAATCTCATGCCGTGAAAGGCGGACGATTCTGAATCGGATTTCGACCTGGCCAGGGGAACCTAGACCACACTCATGGGGATCGACTTCGCTCACGCCCACGCTACTTTTCCCCTTTCTTTCCAGTCCGTGGATCCGGAACACCCTCCCCGACTACAGAGTCCGACCACTCTGCACCCGTACGTCGCGACAAAAATATAAACCCTACTTCTACCAGGAGGGTGCGAGATCGTTCCACTCGCCGGTCCAATCAGGTACTTAAGCTTACCAATTACCATATTTCTCGGTATGTGGCTAGTACTTTCAAACGCTTAACGAAATGAGCCACACACCGTGACCTTAGCCATTTTTTACTACACCAGTGGGGTATCACAACTACACAACCCCGCCCGTTGTCCTTACATTTCAACAGGAATTAAAGTCAGTACAATTCCTATTTGCTCGCGAGAGGCAAGAAACCACTCGACTTCTACCGTACCTATTTAGCATGGCAACTAGTCGATAAAGATCCGGTAACAAACATAGGTTCCTAGGGATCATGCATCTAGGGTTTTCGATCAACGCCTAGAAAACTTAAATGCAGAAAACAAAAGATTACAATACATTAATAAAAAGATAGCTGAAGGATAATTCGGAAAAATAGTGGGATTATGCTCCGAGGCTTGCCTTCTTGGGCACTGTCAGGCAGAAAAGCCTCTAGGGCTTGGCCCAGGTCTTGAGACAAGTTAGCACAATTCAGATTAACCTCCTGCTCTGCACGAGAGTCCGCGGGCACCAGTTCGTAGTCACCGTCCGCGAGATTAACCGTTTCTATATCAATGCAAGATTATGAGTTACTCACGGATAACGATTTCTTTCCTTCACGATAAAGTCGTAGTTCAACAAAAGTTACATTAATGATGATTTCAACATTTTATTTCATGGGCAGTCATTTATAGAGTAGTAACCACAATTATGTTTCTTCATGAATGAGTGGGGGTTTTGGTTTTCATTTTCAATTTCAACGCATAGCATGTTTTCATTATTTCCTAACAACAAACTATTAATGAGCTATTGATGAAAAACTAAAGTATCTCAGATCCAAACTTAAACATTCATGGTATAAATTTCAGCATCTAACCATAATGCAAAAACTATAACTATTCATGCAAGTGGATTACTCTTGTTGCTTCATCTTTTTGTACAGAACGTTTAATATGGGTTCTGGTACTACAAATTTTACGAGAGCAACTTCATAGCATATACTCAGCACTGAAATTTTTCCAGATTTTATACACTTATACAACAGGGGTGACAAAAAGAACAAAAACAGAAAGCCATTTACAAAGATTAAATCTATAGAACGTTTTACTAGGGATATGGTTCTCAAATTTTTACCAGAGCCTACTCATGAGCTAAACATACACCAGAAAAAATATTGAGCTTTATAACCGCCAGATAAATTAGTTATGCTTTTAAATTAACATGAATTAGCATAAATTCCTCAAGGTGTATTTAATCAGTACTGCATATGAAATTTTTATTATAGATATAAAATACTCTAAGCAAGATCATGTCCAAAAATCAAGATCAGTTATGGTGTGTATTACTCAGAACAAAAATAGTAAATCTAGCCTTAAGATGCTAAGAATGATTATTCACCAAAGCAAAACTCAGCAACTGCAGCTCAAAATTTTTAGACAGGAACACAGAGCTAAAAAGATACTTCAGAAATAAATATAAATTTTTCTGAGCATAAGAACTATATATGAAGAATTAAGTTGATTAAACAAGCATAAATCATGGTATATAGTAAATGAACTCTAATAAATCTGAAATTTATGTAGTAACAACATTTCAGTCATACATGTATGCAATAAAAATTTCAGAGCAAGTTCGTGTGCATATTTTCCAGAATTAAATCGAAAAATCTAGCAACAGATTAGAGTATCTTGATTGTTCCAATATGATAACTGTTTTGGTTGGGTGTCATCTTTTTACTGTGATATTAATATTCTATTAGTGAAAACATATCCAAAAATCAAGGTCATTTGCTGAGTAGAACTTCATGAGCATGCATAAGGTGGTTTTCTAATTCTTTTTCCCAGATTAAAATTGGTTGGGTTTCTGCAGATGTGACTGTTACAAAATTTGTAGATCTTGTTACAAGGATTCCAAATCAGTTGAGTATACATTTTTCCGATTTTTCTGTGATTTATTTCGCATTTTAGAAGTTCATTGGTATACACTGGAATACTTGCTGAAACAACCTTGAACGAAAAAAAAGAATTTACAACCGGGTCCTTCGCCGACCTGCTCCGCCGCCGCAGCTCGCCCGGTGGTGTTCTGCTAGACAGGGCTTACCGGGGCTGCAACGGGGAGGCGCGTGGGAGAGAAGGGATCGAGGAACACCTATCCTGGTCGGCGTTCGAGGGTTGGGTGCACGGATTCGAGCTCGTCGGCGTCAATGGCGGGGCGGTTGTTCGGTTCGCCGGCGCTGGAGGTGAAGGAGGGCTCGGGGTAGGGGAACAGGTTGCGCACGAGCACAGCGTGAGCTTGTGGATGCTTCTGGGGTAGCTGTCGTGCTCGGTCTCCCTCGGAGCTGGCCGGTCCGCGGTGAGCCCGATCTCGCCGACGGCGGCGCAAAAGGGGAACGGCGTCGGGAGGAGGATTTGGTTCGATTCCGCACGCGTGGAGCTCAAATGGAAGGTAGAGAAGCTGCTGCGGTGGTCGGATGGGACAATGTAGGGCTGGGTTAGCCGGTCCGCGCGAGCTGGATCTCGGCGGCCATGGCGGAGCGGCGGGAGGAGGAAGAAGGAGGAGAAGGCGCGTGACGGTGGAGCTCTGGGGGTTCTTATAGGCCATGGAGCTCCTGGGCAAGGGATGTAGCAACTGGGGGCGGTCGATTTGGCCCTGGACGGCTCGTCGGCGGGCTGGCGGAGCGGCCAGTCGGCGCGGCGCATGGCGGGGTGGCGTGGCGGCTCGGGAGCGGCCTAGGACACGTGTGAGCGTGGGAGGGCGCCAAGGGGCGGGCTAGGTGGCGCTGGGGGTTTTCCCCGGGTCCATTTGGCCGCGGGCGCGCGGTGGACGAAGTCCACCGGCGGCGTACGGCGGGCGGCGCGAACAGAGCAGGCCGGGGGGGAGAGAGATGGACATAAGGGCATATATGTGATTTCTGAAATTCCAGGGACCTCACGGTAATCTAAAAATATCTTCTATTTAGAGGGCTCAAATGAAAAAGTGTTGAATACCAATTTTGTATAAATTTTCAAGATCTACGACTTTCGTGTTATGCAAATTTTCATTTGAAACTCACATTTTGAACTATTTGTAAATTTGCAAAGTTGCACAAAAGGACCTTGGTTTTATTATGTTTTTGATTGATTTTTGGCTGAAGTTCAATTGAGCACATGTCAATTGAAGTACCTTTCATGAGCCAACAAAAATTTGGTGCACCTTTTTGAATTGAAAATTGAGTAGCTTTTCATTCGTTTTCATTTCTCCTTTAATTTCTTTTATTCACTTGGACTTTTATTTGACTCCTTCTTTATGAATAAATTTCCCCCCTTTTTCTTTTAAGTTTAGTAAGGTACTGTGATGGTGTTTAAGGGTACTGACACCTGAGGTGTCACAGAGGCCGTTACAAAGGACACGTTGGTAAGGTGTAACCGCTAAGGATTCTGGCAATGCAACGATGGTGCCCACCTCGAGGGGGTACACAGACCAAGCCTCGTAGCCTGGGGACCATTGAAGCTCGACCCCCTCGTGCCCCGTCGGTAAGTTACTCCCGAACCAAAATGCACTAATTAGTAAGCCAAGACCGTCCCATTCCAGTCTTGTGGTAGCGCTGTTGTCCCAGGTTATCGCTCTATGAACCGGTCCTTATGGAGAGTGGCCAACCAAGCAGTAAGCACCGTGCTGGCCCCCTAAACCATGTTTCTAACAAAACATATTTTAACGAGACGTGTGCCGCTCAAACGGGCCACTCCTAGAATTAAGTTGCATATACCATTAATCAAATTAATTAAAAAGGACCAAGTGTGTTATAGCGCGGCACCTAGCACAACTAACCAAAATGCAACCCAAAGGATATATACAAAGGATATAAAGTGGCTAGGAAAGTCCTTATAGACATACAGTATTAAAATGTATTATGAAATTGTAATTAAAGGTGATAGGTGTTGTTCATGTTATACTTGCCTTCCTCAAACTGCTCCTACTGCTCAAAGTGCTCAGAAGGTGGTGGCTGCTCCGGGTACTGGTACTGGGGCTCCTCAGATGGATCAACGTCTACTCACGAACACATAGCCAAAAACAAGACACAACAGTAAACATACATGCAAACAATAGAATAAACTAAGAAATAGTACAACAATACATGAAAACAGCAAAAAAAACTAAGCTAGAATTATTGTACGCATTACAACGATCGCGTGGACATAAAGAACGCCTAAAACGGAGCTAAAACACGAAAACTAGGCCTAAAACAAGATCTAGGGGCTAAACTATAAGAAAAACAGAGTTCCAGGGGCTTCTGTGCAAAAAAAAAAACCAGGTTCCTAAATGTAATAACTGAAAAGATCCAGGGGCTAAAACGTGAAAAAGCCAGGGGTGGACGGCGGGTTCAAATTCTGGAGAGCTCAGGGTTTAAAACGTAAAAGCAGGGGCCTAACTGGAATTACTTTTGAACTAGGATGGACTGCGGGTTGATTTTGAAAGACAGCAGGGACTCTTTTGCAAAAAGGACGGTGCTGACCATTATCCTTCTGTTTGACTCGGGTGGGATCGTTTCTGGGCCGTTAGATCCCGATCGGACGGCTAGGGTTTGTTGCATCCTAGATCTAATCTCGGATGTCTACTTCGGATCGGACGGCTCACATGGAAAGGAGTCACCGACGGCGGCGGAAGTCGCCGGAGACGCCATTCCTGCGGCGTCGCTTGCATAAAAACTTGCCGAAGCTCACCGTTTACGGTGTTCCGGTGGACCAAATGACCCGGGCCTGGGTCTGGAGAGTGCTGCGCGAGAGAGGGAACCCTTCTAGGGCCTTGGCGAAGCACGGCAAGGCCTCGGGCGGTGGCTCCTACAGCGGCGGCGACAGCTCGGGCGGCGGAGGCCTCGGGCGAGCGGCGGCGACGGCCGAAAAGCCTAAAGACTACTCGGATCGGAGTGGAAAGGAGAAAAGGAGGGGAAAGGGTTCACCTAGGGATCGAATTCAGACGGGAAGACGGCGCGGGTTATCTTCCTTTGACAAGGCAGGTTTCCCCGAGTGGTTTGGTTTGGTTCTCAGTAGTAACATGATTAATTTTGATTAATTACTATGTAACTGGGTTTATGGTAATTCATCAATTTGTAGTAATTAGCTTTAATAAAAAATTTCCAAGACTTAAAAGCTAATGCAGTTGAGTCAGCCAACCTTAGAGCCTCATAGTTTGTGTTATACTTGTTGAGTACAACTTGTGTACTCACTCTTGCCTACTCTACTCTTTTTTCTCTTGGGGATACTCTACTGCTGCTCAATTCCTGCCGATGCGAGGGAGTTCGCTCAGCGCTACCAGGACTACGAGGACTTCTAGGCGTTTCGTCTCCCAGTCGACGTCCCTGTGGCGCCCTGCTTCTGAGAGTTATCATTTATGTATTACGCTTCCGCATACTCTGTACCAGACTTTTGTCATTAATGTAATAAATAACATTCGTACTCGCTTTATTATATCTTTTACGTGATATGTGATGTGATATACTGCTCATTCTGTTGTATATACGTGTAACTTGATCCTAGCACGTATATGATTGTTCAGTTTATGTCCTTTTATAAACTGGGTGTTACATAGTGCCTAAGGGCAAACTCCTCGGGTACATGGTGTCCGAGCGTGGCATTGAAGCCAACCGTGACAAGATTGCGGCTATCACCAACACGGGACCCATCCGCGGCGTCAAAGGTGTCCAGAGGTTAACCGGGTGCCTAGCAGCGCTCAGTCGGTTCATTGCTCGGCTAGGAGAGCGAGGCCTGCCGCTGTACAAACTCCTCAAGAAATTCGACACCTTCGTCTGGATGGAGGAGGCACAGGCGGCCCTCGACCGCCTCAAGACTCTCTTATCCTCTCCACCGGTGCTCGTGGCACCGGATCCCTGCGAACCCCTTTTGCTTTATCTGGTAGCCACTAACCATGTGGTCAGCGCTGCTTTGGTAGTTGAAAGGGAAGAACAGGGACACGCCCTTAAGGTCCAACGTCCCACGTATTTCGTCAGCGAAGTACTGACTGACACAAAGTCATGGTACTCGCAGACACAAAAACTCCTCTATGCCGTCGTCATGGCGGCCAAGATGCTACAGCACTACTTCACCAAGCACGAGGTGTCGGTCGTCACCTCGTTCCCACTCGGTGAAGTTGTTCGCAACCGCGACGCCGTGGGGTGGATTTCCAAATGGGTAGTCGAGCTGATGGGCTATGACGTCAAGTTCGTGCTGCGCACAGCGATAAAGTCTCAGGCCCTGGCCGACTTCATCGCCGAGTGGACGGAAGTCCAAGCTCAGACCCCAGAAGTCTCTCACGAGTACTGGACCCTCTACTTCGACGGGTCAGTCATGGGACCCGGTGCGGGGGCCGGGTCGTCCTGGTCTCCCCAGAAGGAGGCAAGTTCTAATTCGCAATCTGCCTCCACTTCCCCACGTCAAACAACGTCGCCGAGTATGAGGCCCTCATCAGCGGCCTCAGCATAGCCATCGATATCGGGGCAACCCTCCTGTACATCTACGGCGACTCCAAGCTAGTAGTCGACCAGGTCATGAAGAACTCCAACTGCTAGAGCCCTCTCATGGACGCATACTGCCAGGAAATCCGTAAGCTAGAAGGGAGATTCCGAGGTTTGGAGCTCCACCATATCCCACGGAAGCAAAACCCCGATGCGGACGCTCTCGCAAAGATGGCCGCCGAGCGCAAGCCGGCACCCAACGGCGTTTTCGTGAACGACCTAAACGCACCGTCAGCGCGAGAGAAGCAGTCAGCCACAGACAGGACAAAAACAGAGGAAACAGGGGAAACAGGGCGTGCAGAAAAAACAGAGCACGCTCCCTCCGACCCAGCCCCCGACCAAATACCCGGGGGCCCATTCTGCTTAGCAACGGGCCAACCCGACCCAGCCCTGGCAGACAGCACAGATTGGAGAGCCGATCTATTGGCTTATCTCCTACACGAAGCCCTCCCAGAGAAACGCAATGCAGCCCGCTGGGTAGCCCGACGAGCCAATACCTTCGCTGTAATCGACGGTGAGCTCTACAAACATAGCCCCTCCGAAACTGGCATTCTCAAGAAGTGCATCCCCATTGCCCAGGGCAAGGAGCTTCTTCTCGAGATACATGCCGGGATCTGTGGACACCATGCTGCACCACACTCCCTGGTCGAAAAAGCCTTCCGACAAGGATTATATTGGCCAACGGCACTACGCAACGCTTAAGAAATCGTCCGTGCATGGAAAGGCTGCCAGTTCTATGCCAAACAAACCCACCTGCCAGTCCAAGCCCTTCAGACCATTCCCATAACATGGACATTCGCCATGTGGGTCCTGGACATGGTCGGGCCACTGAAAAAGGCACCCGGAGGGTTCACCCATTTACTTGTCGCAATTGTTAAATTCACAAAATGGATAGAGGCAAAACCAATCACCACAATCGACTCCAAGGAGGCCGTTAAGTTCTTCTTGGACATCGTTTATAGATTCAGTGTGCCCAACTCCATCATAACTGACAATGGAACCAACTTCACAGGCCACTACTTCCAAGAGTTCGCGGAAGGATACAGGATCCGGATCGATTGGGCATCGGTCGGACACCCACGCACAAATGGGCAAGTCGAGAGAGCCAACGGCCTAATCCTCCAAGGGCTCAAACCACAAATTTTTTATATGCTCAAAAAATTCACGGGCTGCTGGGTGGAGGAGCTGCCAGTAGTGCTCTGGAGCTTGCGAACCACACCTAACTGGTCTACAGGGCTAACACCTTTCTTCCTAACATACGGCTCCGAAGCCGTGCTCCCTTCCGATCTGGACTACGGTGTGCCAAGAGTCAAAGCGTTTGACCAAGAAACAGCAGCCGAAGCCCAAAGGGACGCCATGGAGGTCTTAGAGGAAGCAAGGCTGTCAACGGTACACCGATCGGCCCGCTACCAGCAAACTTTACACAGGTACCACGAGAGGTGCATACGGGAGAGGACACCGCAGGTCGGAGATCTGGTCTTGCGACGAGTCATAACGACGAAGGACAAGCACAAGCTCTCGCCACCATGGGAAGGACCCTACAACATCGTAGAGGTGATATGGCCAGGCACCTACAAGCTAAAAGACTCTGACGGTAACATTCTAACCAACTCATGGAATATAGAACAGTTACGACATTTCTTCCCGTAAGAAGCACTAGCAGCTCAGTCCAAGTGCCCCGACCCGGCCACTTCCAGCTCGGAGAACTCGGGGGGGCCCGACACCTATCAATTTATTTCCTCACCGCACATCACAGTGCACTCACCCGGTGTCCCGACCTGGCCACTCCCGGCTCGGAATCACTCAGGGGCCGGACACTGCATCCTTTTCGCTCGCAACAGACAAGCTCTTTGGTTTCTAGCGCCCCAACCCATCCACATTTGGCTCGGAGCGCTCGGGGTCTCACTAGGACTGACTGTGTAGCACGCGCATACCGGTTTCTCCTGCCACACAACACACAGAAACTCCCATAACCAAATCAAAAAGCAAACGCCAGAACTTTTTTGCTAAAAACAAACCCGAGCGAGACGAAAAATGGAGCAAAAACAAAAGAAGCAAACATGAAATTAAACATAATTAGGGGCACCACACACACGGTGAACGTCCCAGGAGTTCACCCAAGCAGCACGAACGGCTTGGGGCATAGCACTTACATACTTTTCACAATTAAAAAAAATAAAAAGATGGCCGCCGGCCGGCCCTGCGCTCCGCCGCTGTCCCGTCGGGCCTCTACGGGCCATCCAGCTCCGGGTCCGCGCCGCGCCGCAGGAGGTCGTCGACGTCAATCTCCGCTGCGATGACCCGCCCGAACCTGGCGAAGTCCAGCATGGCCCGCCAACGAACCGCCGCGCTAGAGGTCTCCGGGAAGCCGGGGTCGATTCCCCCGAGGTGCACCCCAGTGCACAGCCGGACGGAGGCCAATGTAGCAGCGGCGCCATGACAGATCCCCAGCCTCACCGATGAGCGGATGATCTCGGGGAGGGCGTGGAACTGATCCACCCGCATGGGCGCCTGCGGCTCCACCACACGGAAGACAGCGAGCGCGCCATCCTCCAGGGCCTCGCGCTGGTCCAACACCTCGACGAGGTGGCGCTGCAAGTCCGTCACCTCACGGCGGATGGCCTCCAACTCCTGCAAAAATTATGAAATTGCAGGAAGAATAGGGGATAGGAGGCATGATCAAGAATGGAACTCACCAAAGGCACGGGCCTGGGCTTCCGCTGCAGCATCCCTAGCCGCGCGCGCCTTTTCCTCGGCAGCGTCCTGAGCCACCTCGACCACCCGCAGGCTCTCCCGCAGGTGCTCGATCTCGACCGAGGCGGCCGAGTAGCGACCACACGCCAAGTCACACTCCCACTGCAGAACTGTTATGTCCGGGTGGACCTCCTCAGAGCCAGACTCCGAGGGCGTGGCGGACGTAGTAGGCGAGCCTGGCGTGGGCAAGCCTGGAGCAACAGAGGCTACGACATACGGCGCCGCGACGACCGGCACCTGTGGCACTGCGGAGGACAAAGCCGAGCCACCGGCGGCAGCAGCAAACGCCCCGGCTCCGCCCCGCGCCGAAAGCCCACCAGACGAAGAGGAGCTGGAGGCGACGGGGCCGCCCGATGGCCCAACGCCGCCTTGCCCCACGATCCACGCTCCAGGACCTGTCGACGGCACCCTACCACCGCGCTGGTATCATCACAAACATAGCCAAGTAAAATGCAGGGACAGATGAACGAGGACGGCATCGAAAAATACCATCCCCGGAAGAGCTCGCGGCATACCCACGAAAGACCGCGCGGCGGAGCACTGGACCCCTCGTCGCGGGGGCGCTTGCCGTTAGCCATTAGGAAAAGATCGACGATGACGATGAAGGCGGTTAGCACTCCTCCTCCTTCTCTTTTCTCCTGCGCCTTTGCCCTCTCCTTCTCTCTGTTTTTCTCGGAGAACTGGCAAACAACAACGTCGACGAAGACGAGGCGACGGGAGGCAGGGGGTTAAATAGGCGATCATCATCATCACTCCGTGGTGGTTCCCGAGCGAAGTGACTCCTCTAGACACGAGCCGGCACAGAAGGACCTCTCCGCGGCAACCGGCGCGACGCATCGGCTCCACGGGTGCGTATTCCACAATTTCAATTAAATCCCCGTTGTCAATTCATTTCCAATTGCAGGGAAGACGGCGAACCGTTTCCATGCCTCAAGCGAATCACAACCTCACGATTCGATTTCAAGGTTCCATGCCGCCTTGACCCAAAGAGCCAGGGAAGAAAAACCGAGACGAGCACCAAACAGCCCAAGCCCGACCTGCTCCGGCAGCAGTCGGGTCGTCTCAAATTTTATTGTCCGATCCAGCCTCTAGCGTTCCACGGAATCCCCTCCAAGGGGGAGGCCAACTAGGCCCCCCGAGCTGGCTGACGGCTCGGGTATGACTGGGATGCGGGCTGTCGAGCAGTGGAGTGCTCCCAATGGGGCTCCGTCGACCCGGTCGTCCGCGGCAGGGTCGGTCTTCACTCGAATTGTCCTTAAATGGGCGTACCCGCTATCGCGCTCACCGAACCCGCTATCAAGTGGTAGGGTCCACCTCCTCCGATTGCTACCGGTCGCAGTGGAGTCATCCGTCGTTGAGGCACGAAAACAAAAAGACAGTGCGGTAAAATAAACAAACAGAAACACCCCAGGGCTAACTCTATTTCATTAATCATCTCCTTAAAACAATCGGCCGGAAGCCGTTACAACAAACAAAAGCTAGTTGTTCTCGACTCAGGGAAACAACGGATACAATGGATCAAATCCATTTACTCCCACAAAGGGATCAACAAAAAGGGGCTAAAGCGGCGGCTGCTACCTGACAAGCTGGAGGACATGGCCAAACAACGTCGCAAGACTTCTTGTAGCACCTCGCAAGCCTTCTTACAGCACCAGCCGCGCCAAGAGCCCTCGGCGGAGGTAGAGGCAGACGACGCCGTCGAGGAGGGTTTAATGGAGCTGAGGTTAGCCCTCACCCCTCGCGATGCCGCTTCTGGATATCCACCTCAGGCACTGGAAAACAGGCCATGATCTCCTTCCCACGGCGCGCCCGCCTTCCAGTCGCACCTCAGAGGACCGCACGCCTCCAAACGAAGGCGCGGAGACCCATCCTGGCTGCGAGACCACCCTGCCAGATGAGAGAGGAGCCCGTGATCGTCCCCCGCTGCCACGAAGCATGGCACCGAGCTGTGCCACCTTCCAGTTGTAGCTGGAGGATGAGGCAGCGGATCTGCAGCTCCATGTTGACACTCACTAACGACCATTTCCAGGCGTCAACTTGATCAGAAAATCATGAGACTTTACATTTCTTACACGCATCATTATCCAATAAAGTCCCTAAACCACACTTTACCTAGAATAATATGCAAGTTGTGTTTTCAAGCTAATATGCAGTTTGCAAGCACACTTTGGCCCGACATAAAATCGTAGAAATTATCAAAGCACCGACTCAGGCTCAGATAGACCAAAAGTGATGCAAGAACCCAATTCAAACAAGTCAAGACAGGCCAACCCCAAAGTAGATCAGACAAGGAGGCCCAACACAGCCTGCCAGAAGAAGTTGGGGGCGGTTGGCGGCCCGGGCAGGCCGACCGACATACCTGGTCGGCCGACCAGGCCCGTGGGCCCCACCGCCTTAGCCAGGGCATGTGGCACCTCCCCGTTGGTCCCCTACGTCGGTTGTGCAGGCTTCATCCCGTGGCTCCCTGCTATAAATACAAGGGGTGGAGAATAGGACACACACACACACCAAACACCTCTCATTTCCTCTCTTGCATTCCTTGCATAGTCTTTAGGCTTAGTGGAGTTTAGGAGAAGTCTAGGAGTCATCGAGTCGCCGGAGTTGCTCGAGAGTCTGGTATGGGTTCATCTCTAGGTCTCTCTTGTAATATTCGGTTGTTTGTAATAGAATTAGACTATGGTTACCGATATCTACTTGAAGTATATTCTAAGTTATCGAGTATATGCTTCTTGTCATGGTTGCGTTTTTATTCAATGCTTGCATTGCATGATCGCCCTGTGCTGGAGATGGTTAGTCTTTTGTTCTTAGAACTCTATCAACTGCTCTAGTATTCGTATGATTGCTCTAGTGTGATGTCTGTCCATCCGGAGGGTGGGGGCTCCGCGCGGGACACTAGAGTATCGCTTAATAGTATAGACATGGTGTCTAGATTAGCTAAGAGTTGCTGGATGTCAACTATACCCACGGTTTTGTGGCAGAACCACCTGAATTATTCCGGCTCAAGTGCGCAGGCCATAACCATAAAGGCAACACCGACTCAAACGCACTTCAAACGGAACAATTCTTCGTCTGTCGGGTAACGTCCCGATACAACCACCGGATCTCGGATCGAACAAGCACACCCTGCACGAAGGCGAGTCCAGAGATATTACAACCATATATTTTACAACACAGGCATAGTAGTTATTACAACATGTTCAAAGTATTATTACAGGTCCAAACTTAGTAAAATGTTATACAAGACATAAGTTTAAAGTTCAGAGTTAAAGCAGCAGAAAGAAAACACGACGGCTACAACACGTCACAAAAGGATACCAAGCTAGCCCAAGCAAGGTATCACTCGTCGGGGTCATTGCTGGCCGGAGACGGATCCCATTCCACGGACCAGCAAGGGGGCAAAGAGCAGGGCCAAGTCAGATTAGCGGTCTGGTCCTCAAAACTCGTACCTGAAACAGGATACAACAGCAAGGCTGAGTATACTAATACTTAGCAAGACTTAACCGTCAACGGATATACTTAGTCCACTTAACTAGACTATGCAGGGTTCTGAAAAGCTCTGGGTTTTCTTTTTGCTGAAAAGCAACAAAGAGTAGGTCCTTAATTTCACATTTTAGCTTTCAATATTCTAGTTGATTAACCATTCTATGTAAGCAACTAATTCTAATCAACCATGGTAGAACTTTAGTCAAACATCAAGATTGATCATAATAACATTACTATTATTACTCTGTGTGGCAAAGGGATCAACTAGTCTCAATATCCGCGAGAGACGGACGATTCGAATCGGATTTCCAATCTTGCAAGGTAAACCTAACACACACGTTTGGAACACCGTCGGGTCATTCCCAAACAACCGTTGACCTTTCATTCCGACTTGTGGATAGGGTCACTCTCCCCGACTACCGGGCACCAACTTCCTCCCTGCACCCGTGGTGTTGCGCAACATAAACATAAATAAAAACCTATCTCTAAGAGAGAGTGAAAGGTATATCCACTCACCGGGCCGATCAGCTACTAGGCTTACCGCGTACCATATTTACGGCATGTGGCTTGTACGTTCAAACACTTAACCACCGCTACCACACACTGCGGCCTTATCAAGTTCATCAACACAGACGGACTTCAACAAATCCGCCCATGATCCTTATAGTGATTGCAGAAAGTAAACAAGCAACTCCTATAGAGCTCGCGAGTGATAGGCAACCACTCGACTTTTACCGGTCCAATTAGCATAGCATCTAACTCGGACTCAAATCTAGTGTTCAATCAGAAGGAACCTAGAATTATGCATCTAAGGTTTTCAATCAACTCCAATAACCTAAATGGACAAGTAAATAATAACGATAAGTTGCATAATTTGAAATATTGGGTTTATGTCTGGGCTTGCCTTCGCGGTAGTCACTAGCTAATTCAGCCTTGGGCTCTTCCGGACTTTGGTCCGGGTCTTCAGTCAGTGCAGCGGCGTTCACCTGGGCTTCTAGATCACCTCCTTCGGACTCCGAGATCAGCTCGTACGTCCCGTCAGCTAGAACAGTCGTATCTATATGTGATGCAAGAACGGTATTACAATCATACACACTTCACGATAAAATTGCAGTCTAACAATTAGCAAACGTAACTTAGCATATGGGCAATTGTTTATAGAGTAATTATTTAACATTTCTTGCTACACAAAACAACATGATTAACCTCACAAGACAACTTGATTATCTTCACAAAGTAAGTTTTAGTTGGTTCACTTAGCATGTAAATCATGGTTTGCTAAGAATTAAGCAACTCAGTACACAAACAGTACTTAAATTCAGCAAAAAATATTTCAAACAGGAAGTATAGAGAGAAATCTATCCTGTAAATTTCATACAATTTCATGTAGCCAATTATTCAAAATAAAACATTTACTCGGACAGCACCTAGAACAAGATTAAATTCTATAGACTAAAATATAGCAAATCAGAAGCTATAAATTTAACAGGATATCGATACAGAGCTAACACATCTACTGTAAATTTTTCAGAATTTATGTAGGCCTGAAACAGAAGTAATAATTTTGACAAAATTAAACCACCTATGGTAAAACTAATTAGTACAGAAAGTTCTATAATGTTTCTAGATCCCAAATTTTACAGACATGAATATATGATCAAAATAGAGTACCACAAATATTATCAGATTTTTCTAAGCCAGTAAACTATTTATTATAATTAAAGCCTACTTAACATGCATTAAATCAAAGATATAGTTAAACAGATCTAAAATTTCCCAAACTTTCGCAATAGCAAAGTTTTAGTGACATTCATGCATGGAAAAGTTTCAGACACATAACTTTAATATTTCTACTAGCATAAATATATTAGCAAAACTAGTAAATCTAGGAATCTTGAAACTTTGACCTAGTTAATTGTGTCAAAAGGTGTTCAAATTTTTATCATGTACTAGTAACACTGCAAGACACATTCTAGCCAAAAATCACAGGAAGTTAGTGAGTACAACTCCTAGAAAAATGAAAGCCTATTTATTATATTCTTTTTCTTGGATTAAACTGCAGACCAAAACTGAAGATGTGGATGTAACAAAACTTGTAGGTCTTGAACAAGGATTCCAAAACATTGGGATTTGTATTTTTCTGATTTTTCTATGAATTTCTAGGTATTTTCAAAGTTCACTGATTTGAGTTCTAGAGTTCATGTCGTTTTTACACTTGGACCCCTGGAAGTTTTTGAATTCTAGCAAAAAGGCCCTTCGTCGGATGGGAAGAAACAGGGGAGGTAGGATGCACCGAAATCCGGCGAGGAGGGTCGCCAGAGGTGGGGGCCCTGCAGGGAAAAGCAAGAGGCAGCTGAGCCGCACCTGTAGGTGTGCTTGGCTCGACGGGAGATGGCCGGAGGAGGCAGGTCCGCGGAGGAGGATGGACGGCGGCGGCTCTACGCCACGGCGGCGGCTTGCCGGCGGCGAAGGGGTGGGATGGCCTGGTCTGGGAGTTGCGCGAGAGCGAGGTGGAGCTAGGGATGGGGTCTGTGCGGGCGGAGCAGCCGTGGAGGAGCGGGGCGACGGTGAGCTCAAGCTCTCCGGCGTTCGGGCGGGCGGTGGCGGCGTTCTGGAGGTTTGGGGCGCGGAACTGGCGAGGGAAAGAGGGGATTGGGATGCGGGGGTTCCCCTGGTGCTGAAGCACACAAGAGGAGGGGAGCCGGGGATCTTCCCCGAGCTTGCCACGGCGACGATGATGTGGCAGCCGCGCAGCACGACCGGGGCAGCGTGGCGTGGGGAGGAGGGCTCCAGCGTGGGTGGGAGTGGGGCCAGGGGTTGCGGGGGTGCCGCGTGTGGCGGTGGAGCAGCAGGAGGTGGCCTCCCGGCCATCCTGAGCAGCGGCGGCGCCGCTCTGCGCCGGCGACAGAGGAAGCAGAGAGATAGAGAGAGAGAGGAGGAGGGAGATGATAGCTGGACCTGTTTGCAAATTCAGAAAAGTTTAGGGGTCCTACTGTAAAACAAAAATAACTCGTAAACTTGGGCTCAAATGAAAACGTGCCCAACATGAAAGTTGTTCAGCTTTTCAAGATCTACAACTTTGATGTTGTGCAAAAATTGATTTGACCAAAGTTTGAAAAGTTATTTTGAAAACATAGAAAGGATTTTGAATTTAATGGACTTTCGTCTTTTCCAAAGCAAATTCACATTAATTTCAGACTGAAAAGTAAAATTTCCTGCCATGTAATGATTACACTGAATTTTACAAAGAAACCCTCCACAAAAGCAATATTCACCCATCTTATTCAAATTAAATTATAGGAAGGACCTTGCATCAAATCATATTTACACAATTAACCTTATATTTTTAAAATAAGACCCTTGTTCAAGCAATTTAAGCACATGATGCATAAAATAAATGTAGTTCTACTGTGTAGACACCTAGGGTGTCACAGCCTTCCCCCCTAAAAGGAATCTCGCCCCGAGATTACAGGAAGAATAAGGACGGAAAGATTTGGTACCTGAATTGGTTCTAAGAAAATCGGGAAAATTTCTTTGGAGATAAGTTTCAGTCTCCCAAGTGGCTTCTTCCTCAGTATGGTGATTCCGCTGGATTTTGTACATTTTAACTTTCTCCCTTCTGGTACGTCTTTCCTTGGTGTCAAGAACTCTGATTGGATACTCAGCATAAGATAGATCGGGTTCAATTTCGATATCTTGTGGTTTAAGGATCTCAGTGGGCACTTTGATGCATTTCTTGAGTTGAGAGATATGGAAGACATCATGAATGGCGGCCAAATGAGAAGGAAGCCGGATTCGGTAGGCAACTAGACCACAAGTTTCGATGATTTCAAATGGTCCAACGTATCGGGGTGCCAATTTCCCTTTTATGCCGAAGCGTTGAACACCTCTAGTAGGAGATACTCGCAGATATATGAAATCCCCTACCTTGAACTGTAAAGGTTCTCTTCTTTTGTCTGCATAACTTTTCTGTCTTGATTGGGCTGCTTTAAGATTAGTTTGGTTAACTTTGACTTTCTCTTCTGCCTCAATGACTAGATCTGGCCCAAAGACTTTGCGTTCTCCGGCTTGTGACCAACTCAAAGGAGTTCGACACCTACGACCGTATAACGCTTCAAATGGTGCCATTTGCAAGCTGGATTGATAACTGTTATTATATGAGAAATCTACCAGTGCTAGGCACTTATCCCAGTTCTTGCCATATTGCATAGCACATGCCCTCAACATATCTTCAAGGATTTGATTGATTCGTTCGGTTTGCCCATCTGTTTGTGGATGATAGGCTGAACTACGAATCAATTTGGTTCAAAGGGATTCTTGCAATTGTTCCCAGAAACATGCAATGAACTGCGCCCCACGATCAGAAATGATCGTCTTTGGAATTCCATGCAAACGGAAAATCTGGTTGAGTTAGATCTCTGCATATTTCTTGACAGAATAAGTTGTATGCACACGAATAAAATGAGCGGTCTTGGTGAGTCTATCAACGATTACCCAAACAGAATCATGCTTCTGAGAAGTGTTGGGTAAGCCAATGATAAAATCCATACTGATGTCCTCCCATTTCCAGGATGGAATGGGTAAAGGTTGGAGAGTACCAGCTACTTTCAAGTGACTAGCCTTAATTCTTTGACAGACATCACACTCAGAAACATATTTGGCGATCTCTCTCTTCATTCGAGTCCACCAGAAATTCTGTTTAAGATCCTGGTACATCTTGGTACTACCGGGATGAATAGAAAACTTTGATAGATGTGCCTCATCAAGGATTTGTTTTCTAAGCTGGTGGTTCTTGGGTACAACAAGACGATATTCAAACCACAGAACTCCTTTATGATCTACACGGAAACACTTGTACTTTGCTTCTCCCTGGGATACCTTTTCCTTGATGATTTTGATACCTTCATCATGTAACTGTGCCATGATGATGCTATCATGAACTGTAGGCTCGACAGCTATATGGTTCAGACTTCCTTGAGGTACCATTTTTAGGTTTAGTTTCATCATTTCCTGGCATAGAGTTTCGTTGAATGGCTCTACAGATAGACAATGGCATTGTGACTTTCGGCTGAGTGCATCCGCAACCACATTAGCCTTTCCTGGATGATAGTGCACTTCTAGATCATAGTCCTTTATCAATTCTAGCCATCGTCTCTGTCTCATGTTGAGATTAGCTTGGGTGAAGATATACTTGAGGCTCTTTGGTCAGTGTAAATGTTAAAATGAGTTCCCATAAGATGATGTCTCCAGAGCTTAAGAGCATGTATGACAGCTGATAACTCCAGATCATGTGTTGGATAGTTCTTCTCATGATTCCGGAGGGCTCTTGATGCATAAGCGATCACCCGGTTGTCTTGCATATGTACACAACCAAGTACCGTACCAGAAGCATCACAATAGACATCAAATGGTTTGGTAGTGTTCGGTGTAGCCAGCACTAGAGCAATAGTTAGTCGCGCTTTGAGAGTTTGAAAGGCTTCTTCACATTTATCATCCCAAACAAATTTCACTCCTTTCTTTAATAACTCCGTCATAGGCTTGGCTATTCTGGAGAAATCAAGAAAGAATCGACGATAGTATCCAGCTAAACCGAAAAAACTGCGAATCTGATGGACTGATGTAGGAGGTTTCCAATCCATCACTTCTTGCACTTTAGCTGGATCAATAGATATACCTTTACTGGAGATAGTATGGCCCAAAAATTTCACACTATCCAGCCAGAATTCACACTTGGAGAATTTGGCTTAAAGGTGATGATCTCGTAATCGCTGAAGAACGATGCGTAAATGCTGAGCATGATCTTCTTCATTCTTGGAGTAGATCAAAATGTCGTCGATGAACACCACGACGAATTTATCAAGCTCCGGCATGAAGAATGAATTCATCAGGTACATAAAGTATGCCGGGGCATTGGTAAGACCAAAAGACATAACCAGATACTCATAGAGTCCATATCTGGTCGAGAAAGCTGTTTTCGGAATATCACAGGGCTTGATCTTTATTTGATGGTAGCCAGAACGAAGATCGATCATAGAGAAAACCTTGGCTCCAGCTAACTGATCAAACAGGATATCAATGCGGGGAAGAGGATACTTGTTGAGTGGTCGATAGTTAACACATAGCCTCAAACTGTTGTCATTCTTCTTCACAAACAGGGCTGGACATCCACATGGTGAAGCACTCAGGCAAATAAAACCCTTGTCAAGAAGGTCTTGAAGTTGGATTTTCAATTCTACCAACTTATTTGGAGGCATACGGTACGGCCTCTTAGAAATAGGGACGGTACCAGGTTGAAGCTCGATAACAAATTCGATATCTCTATCAGGGGGTATTCCAGGCAAGTCATCTGGAAATACATCCTCATACTCACACACAACAGGAATATCTTCAATTTTAATTTCTTTTATGGCATAGGCACAAGAGTTGAAGCACTCTCGTTGTGGCAGATAGAGTATGGTAGCTCCTTGATAAGGTGAATCTATCTCAATAGCTCGGGAAGAGATATCTAACAATACTTTATGTCTAGTCATCCAATCCATGCCTTCTAAGTTCAACAAGATCAAATCTGTCTTTATCAATTTGCTACCCAACTTAATTGGCACATGTCTAATGATTTGATTGGAAGCTATCTTCCCACCAGGGGTTGCTATCATGTAAGATCTCTTGGTATGACAAAAATCCAATCCTACCCTTGCTCCAAATTTGTCACTTATAAAACTATAAGTTGCACCAGAATCAAATAATATGACTGCAGATTTATTGTGGATAGAGAAAGTACCCGACATGACTGGTGCTCCTTCGGGAAGCTCTGCAAGAGTAGTGAAATTAACGCGCCCCTGTCGGACTTGCACCATTTGTTTCTGGCCCTTGCCCATGTTGTTCTGGTTGGAGTTCTGCCCCAGATAAGACTTCTTGGGTTGCGGGCAATTATTGGCGAAATGAGAAGTACTGCCGCAATTAAAACATCGATAGTCGCCATTCCCACGATTGAACTATGGGGCATTTGGCCTTGGGCCAAACTGATGCTGCTGCTGAAAGACTGGAGGTCTGAGTCATCCCTGTTGCTGAGGCGGCCTAAAAACAAACCTGCCCGTTGGGGCATTTCTCTGTGGAGCTCTTGGTGGAGTATTCTGCACCAGACGATATCTCGGTGGCTGAGCACTCGAGGGTCCCGTTGGTGCCTTTCGCTTCTTCTCGGCGCGGTGTGCGGCGATGCAATCTTCTTGAGTAATGGCCATGTTGACCAGCTCATTATAAGTATCTGGATGAACAAAGTTCAGGCGTTCCTTGAGCTTGGTGTTGAGACCACGACGAAAACGGTCGCGCTTCTTGGCGTAAGTATCCGCATGATTGTGGTAGAACCACCTGAATTATCCCAGCTCAAGTGCGCAGGCCATCACCATAAAGGCAACACCGGCTCAACGCACTTCAAACGGAACAATTCTTGGTCTGTCGGGTAACGTCCCGATACAACCACCAGTTCTCGGATCGAACAAGCATACCCCGCACGAAGGCGAGTCCAGAGATATTACAACCACAAATTTTACAACACAAGCTCAGTAGTGATTACAAACCAGTTCAAACCATTATTACAAAACCCAACTTAGTAGAACAGTTATACAAACCACAACTGTAAGTTCAGAGTTTGAAAAGCAGCGGAAAAAGAACACGATGGCTACAACGCGTCGCAAAAGTATACCAGGCTAGCCCAAGCATGGTATCACTCGTCAGGGTCATTATCGGCCGAAGACGTATCCCACTCTACGGACCAGCCAGGAGGCAAAGAGCAGGGCCAAGACAAACTAGCGACCTGGTCCTCAAAACTCATACATGAAAAAGGGTTTCAACAGCAAGGATGAGTATTCTAATACTCAGCAAGACTTAACCATCAACGGGTATACGTAGCCCATCTAACTAGACTATGCAGGGTTCTGTGAGGCTCTAGTTTTCCTTTTGCTGAAAAGCAATAAAGAGTAGGTCCTTACTTTCAAATTTTAGCTTCCAAGATTCTAGTTGATTAACCATTCTATGTAAGCATCTACAAATCAACCAAGGTAGATCTTTAAGCAAACATCAAGATTGATCATAATACTATTGCTCTTATTACTCTGTGTGGCAAAGAGATCAAGCAGTCCCAAACTGTGGGAAGCAGACGATTCGAATTGAATTTGTTAACCTGGCCAGGCAGACCTAACACACACGTTTGGAACACCGTCGGGTCGTTCCCAAACAACTGTTTGCCTTTCTTTCCGGCTTGTGGATAGGAACACTCTCCCTGACTACAGGGCTCCAAGGTCCAGCCTTGTCCCTCGAAGTCGCAGTGTTGCGCAACATAAAAATAAAACCTATCCCTAAGAGAGAGTGTCAGGTATATCCACTCCCCGGTCCAATCGGTTACTAGGCTTACCGCGTACCATATTTACGGCATGTGGCTAGTACGTTCAAAAACTTAACCAGCACTATCACACACCACGACCTTAGCAAGTTCATCAACACAGACGGGGTCTCACATAAGGTCATGATATCGAACACAACCCCATCCGTCGTCCTTATATTGATAACAGAAAGTAAACAAGCAATTCCTATAGAGCTCGCGAGTGACAGGCAATCACTCGACTTTTACCGGTCCTAAAAGCTTAGCAATTATTCGAACTTAGGTCTAGTGTTCAGTACATAGGTTCCTAGGATCATGCATCTAGGGTTTCAATTCAAATCCTAAGAACTGTAAATGCACAAATAAGTAATAACAGTAAATGGTAATAATTTGAAATATAGGTTATGTCCGGGGCTTGCCATCTCGGTAGTCATTAACTATTTCAGCCCTGGGCTCTTCCGAACTTTGGTCCGGGGCTTCAGTTAGTACAGCAGTGTTCACTTGAGCTTCGAAATCACCTCCATCAGACTCCGGGATCAGCTCGTACGTCCCGTCAGTTAACACCGAAGTATCTATATGTGATGCAAAAGTTGTAGTCTAACAAATAGCAAACAATCGTATTACATGGGCAATCATTTATAAAGTAGATAACTAACATATCTAACTACACAAGGCATCATGATCAACGGCACAAAAGAAGCTTACTAACTTCATAAACAAGTGGTAGTTGTTTCCTATAGCAAGTAAAACATGGTTTGCAAATAAATCAACCACTCAGCACACATTCAGTAGTAAAATCAGAAAAAAAATTACATCAAATAGAATGTAAACAGAGTGATCTACCCTGCAAAATTCATACCAAAACATGCAGCCATTTATCCAGGAAAAATCATTTATTCAGACAACTCCTAGAACAAGATTGAATTATACAGCTTAGAACAGAGCAACCTAGAAGCTAGAAATTTAACAGGAGGTCGACAAAGAGCTAAATTAACTACTGTAAATGTTTCAAGATTTAACCTTCAAAGAATTTATTCTGAGAAAATAAACAAAACTGACAACAATCTAAAAAGATTCATTTTCCGATTTTGTTCTAGTCATGAACTGGTGCTCAAATTTTACAGACAGTAACCTGTGACTAAAACAAGGCTCTAAAAAATTACTAGGATTTTCTAAGCAAGGAAACTATTTAACAGGAATAAAGCTCACTTAACAAGCATTAAATTAAAGAAATAGCTAAACAGAAGGAATGACCACAAAATTTTTATAGCAACACTAGGGTCACATTAACATCTCACCATAAAAATTTCACAGTAAGACATGGTTTCAATCATCAGTTAAGAAAAAGATAAAAACAACTAGCATTTAAACACTAGTAACACAAATCTATTTTTACAGCAAAAACTTTAAACTAACACCCAACATATTATGATTCTACTGCAAATATCTCTTCAAGAAGATTCCAAAACATCAAGATTTACATTTTTCTGATTTTTCTATGAATTTCTATGGAATTTCAAAATTTGCAACAAAAATAACAAAGAAGTCCCTGGTGGCACTATTCACATGAGTCATGGGCTTCGCAGACAGCCCCCTGGGTTTCTTTGAATTTTTCAACCAGAGGTCCCTGGCCGGACCAAAACAAGGGAAGGGCACCGGCGGGGCTCGCCGGCCGGTTTCCGGCGGCGCAGGTCGCCGGCGGCGAGTGGCCCGGGGTGGGAAAGGAAGGGGGGTCCAGGCGCACCTCTAGGTGGCTTCGGGGCGGCTCGGGGTGGCCGGAAGCGATGGCTCCGCAAGCTCCGGCAACCGGTGGCGGGTCTGCGCTGGCGGAGGTGACGTTCTGGTGAGGTAGCTTGCTGGTGGTGCAGACTGGGTAGCTAGGGAGCAAGAGGAGGTCGAGGTGAATCTGCTGGGAGGTCTAGGAGGTCGGATTGAAAGCCGAAGGATGCTCACCGGCGTAGGTCAGGGAGCGGCGGTGGGGTAACTCATTGGCGAGGGTGTTCGGCCGGAGAACTGGCGGGGTTAAAAGGCCGGTGAGCTTCACTGAGACAAGAGGGAACTAGTGGGGTGCTTGATTTGGGCAGAGGAAGGAAGGAGGAGCGGCTCCACGTACGGTCGGAGCACGGCGGCGCTAATGGTGGTCGGGTGGTGGTGTTCTGGGGTTTGGGGTTGGGGAATCGGCAAACGAATGAAGGGAAAGGGTTGTGGGGCTATTTGTAGTGCTCAAGCGCGCACGAGAACGAGGGCCGGGGCTCTGCAGCGAGCTCGCCACCGCGACGGCGAGGTGGCGGCCGCTGGGCTCGGCCAGGACGGCGTGGCGAGGGGAGGGAGCTCCAGCGTGCGGGGAGGTAGGTCCATGGGTTTGTGGGGGCGCCACGTGAGGCGGTGGCGAAGCTGGAGGTGGCCTGGGCCGGCCCTGTGCGGCGGGCGGTGGCACTGAACAGCGGCGGGGGTGAAACAGAGAAGCAGGCAGGAGGAAGAAGAAAGGTGGACTGAGTTGCAATTTCCGAAAATTCCAGGGACCCAACTGTAAAACAAAGATAACTTTTAATATAGGGCTCAAATGAAAAAGTGTCCAACATGAAAGTTGTTCAATTTTTCAAGATCTACAACTTTGATGTTGTGCAAAAATTGATTTGACAAAAGATTGAAGAGTTATTTTGAAAACATAAGAAGGATTTTGATTTCAAAGGACTTTTGTCTTTTCCAAGGCAATTTCACAACAAATCTAGGCTGAAATGTAAATTTTGCTGCCAAGTAATGATTACACTACATTTTGCAAATAAACTCTCCACAAAAGCTATAAACTCACCTCCTATTCAAATAAAACTATAAAGTTGACCTTGGAACAATTCATAATTACACAAAGGTCCTTAAAGTTTTAAAATAGGCTCTTGCTCAAACAATTTCACACATGAAGCACAAGAAATAAATGTAGTTTTATTATGCAGACACCTAGGGTGTCACAATGATGGCCCGCGTATTGGCACAGGTGATTGAAGGCCTGTGCATACTGAAGAACAGTGCGGGTCCCTTGATTCAAAGCCAAGAATTCATTCAACTTCCTCTCAATCAGTCCCTCAGGGATATGATGTGTCCTAAAGGCATTCTGGAATTCCTCCCAAGAGATAACATGTCCAGCAGGCTGCATAGCACAATAGTGATCCCACCAAATGCGAGCGGTGCCACAAAACTGCTGGGCGGCGAACTGAGCCTTGTTCGCATCAGCACAAGGTACTGCTAGCAAGGTAAACTTGGACTCAATAGTACGGAGCCAAGCATCGGCATCCAATGGTTCATCAGTCCGGCTGAACAGCGGGGGTTGGGTACCAAAGAATTCCTGATAACCCGCTGGTTGCTCATCATGTCCTCCACGCTGCTGCTGGCATGGCAGATTCTCTGCCCTTGCACCAACTGACGAAGCAATTCGGTTTGCATGGCCATTAGCTCGGCCAGATTCGGCGGTGGTGGTGGTGGCTGCTGAGATCCACTGCTAGTTTCACGGCCGAAGCCTTCAGGCGATCCACGGGTATGACCAACCATCTGTAATTATGGAAGACATCCATTAGATACATTATCCTTGCTCCCAAAATCAATGGTATGTGCAATGATCATACATTGGACAGCAAAACAAAATCAGCAGAATTTAACAAAATGTGGTGTAACACAATATGCATAACACACATTTTGATCAACCAAAATTGCTCAAAATTGGTCAGCTGTTAGATAACTTCATGCTCTACCGTTTCGGTATTCAACTCCAGAAGCAAAACAGTAAGGAAGGTAACCTAAAAATTCACTTTTCGTCATTCTGTGCTATGCTGTTTTTCAGCAGGGATCATGGTAGAGTTTTGACTATAAATATAGCTACACAGATCCAAATAGGCTAAAATTTGGTGAGCACCCAGGTTACAAAATTTGCAACGACTTTGGTATTCATCAAACAGCCTAAAAATGCACAAATGAAGAGATAAAAAAAATTCGGCAAGCAGAAAGGTCATGATTTCCAAACTGGTAGTCACTACTTATATTACATCCAAGGTAGTCTTCATATTACAAACCTAGTATCACACTTCCTTACCACATATACTACAACAAGTGGTACTCCTTCCTAGGGCTATTTTACAACATTTCATTCCCTATTTACATATACTACAATAAGGAAGATCACATGCTATCTAGGACAATCCTAAGATGCCTAGAAGTCGTCGACGTTGCCCATAGAGGAAGCACTGCTGGAGGAAGAGTCGTCTGGCTGAGGGTTAGGCTCGGTAGGAGCGTGCTCGGAATCTATCTCTGAGACTCCCTCAATCTCCACCAGGTCTTCTTCTTCTGCTGCAGGCTCGGCTGGGACAGCTGGGGGCATTGGCTGCTCATGGAGCATACCAATATGCTCTATAGCATCACCCAGCTCCATTTGGAGCTCATGAACCTGCTCCTGAAGAAAAGCAATCACTGTGTTGCGCTGCACTATTTCAGTACCATGCTCCAGAACCTAAAGCTCGTACTGTGCAATGGCCCTGAATCTGAGTGTCTCCCAGCAACAGCCTCATTAAGCCCCTGAATCTGAGTGTCTCTCAGGCTAAACCTCGCTGAAAAGTCTGGGCCAAGTCCATCACCTGATTCATGTGCCTCTGCTGAAGGGCCTGATAGCGGTACTAGGCATTCATATACCTAATCACCGCTTGGATAGTCTCATCAGCCACATCTCCAGATAAGTGACCAAAGTGGGTGGTCCTGAAGAGCCACTCTGCGTTGCCAGCATTGACTGCCGAAAACAAGCCAATAGGATAAGTGACCACTTCATTCGGATGGTGCTCACAGAAGGTGGTAATAGCTTTAAGGGCTGCTGCCTCAAAAGCGTCCACAAGGTGATATCCAACCACCTCAATCTCAATAGGCGGCCAAGCCAAAGTGGGGTGCTGAAGAATGGTCATGGTGGCACTGCACTTCTGAACTCCATCCTCAGAAAACTGTCGTCCCTGGTACCGGGGTGGTTATGGGTAGTGGAAAATATGAAGCGTATCCCACAAAATCCTAGGAAAGCCCTCCCCGTATAGGCAATCAGTATGAGCATATCCATCATCATCCCAGAAGATACTTGGAAGGTCCGCCATCTGAATCAAAAAGATTCAAATGTGAGTTATATGATTATCTCAAGACTTCTCAAATAAAGCTTTTAAGAAGACTGCGGAAAAATGTGATTTTGATTCAAAAGATTATATGGTTTCACAAGACTCAGGAAGTAAACAAACCACAATTGGTACTGGTTCATCTGTTGAGATTCTATGGAACGAAAAGATCATTATGACATCAAGATGGGGCTAAGGATGAAGGCATGACTCAATTCCATCTTTTACATCCAAGAAAATCTAAGTGTTTCAACAAACTTGCTCCTAATATCAAGTTTTAACTCAACTTATTGTTTAATCATACTAAGACATATTCATGAGGATCCACACTAGAAATTCCTTAAAAAGACTCATGTAACAAATTCAAATCCTAGGAATCAAATCAAATATCATCAATCTATGCATGCACGTTCTATTTCGCCCTCACAAGATAAACAATTGCCAACTATTGTTGGGCTTACGCGGATAGTACGGTGGCATAACATAGATACGTCTCTCCCTATAATATCTAGTCGATAAATTCTAACCATTCTTAACATATCGAATTGTGGTTAGTGTACCTACAGAAGATTGACAGAACATATATATGCATTGAACCTTTCACATGCCAGCACCCATGAAAGCGATCCCATACATTACCTATCACTATAGAAGCGGCATCCATGCGTCCAACACTGCATGGACAGTGCTCATACGCTTCCGAGGCAACATATTAACAGGGTACTTTTACTCCCAATATAATCGACCGATGGTCAGTATATTGGCAGCAGCTCAAGTAGGCCACTGCTTGAGCGCAGTGTTCGGTTCACATCACCGACGGGAAGGTCAGACTCCCTCAGCTGACTGAGTATACTTTACTCCCAATATAGTCAACTAATAGTTGGTATATTGGCAGTACCTCAAGTAAGCCACTGCTTGAGGGCAGCATTCGGCTCGCATCACCGACGGGAAGGTCAAGCTCTCTCAGTTGACTGAGGATTCTTACCATCTTACCTTCGCGTAGGTGCGTCGTTACAGAATGTAAAGTACTGAAAGAAAAGTGCTGGAAATCAGTTATAAATAAACCATAAGTTAAATAGCCACCTAGTAACTCCCATAAATTTCCCTAGAGCTTTACATTCTAAGCACAATCTTTAACGAAACCAACGTAGTTTTATAAATACTTTGTTGGTCCAATTTTATATGGAAATCAATTTTTAAGGTTCCAACACCTCTGGTGTACACTTACAGCTCTGATACCAGCTGTGGCAGAATCACCTGAATTATTCCAGCTCAAGTGCGCTGGCCATCACCATAAAGGCAACACCGACTCAAACGCACTTCAAACGGAACAATTCTTGGTCTGTCGGGTAACGTCCCGATACAACCACCGGATCTCGGATCGAACAAGCATACCCTGCACGAAGACGAGTCCAGAGATATTACAACCATATATTTTACAACACAGGCATAGTAGTTATTACAACATGTTCAAAGTATTATTACAGGTCCAAACTTAGTAAAATGTTATACAAGACATAAGTTTAAAGTTCAGAGTTAAAGCAGCAGAAAGGAAACACGACGGCTACAACACGTCGCAAAAGGATACCAAGCTAGCCCAAGCAAGGTATCACTCGTCGGGGTCATTGCTGGCCGGAGACGGATCCCATTCCACGGACCAGCAAGGGGGCAAAGAGCAGGGCCAAGTCAGATTAGCGGTTTGGACCTCAAAACTCGTACCTGAAACAGGATACAACAGCAAGGGTGAGTATACTAATACTCAGCAAGACTTAACCGTCAACGGATATACTTAGTCCACTTAACTAGACTATGCAGGGTTCTGAAAAGCTCTGGGTTTTCTTTTTGCTGAAAAGCAACAAAGAGTAGGTCCTTAATTTCACATTTTAGCTTTCAATATTCTAGTTGATTAACCATTCTATGTAAGCAACTAATTCTAATCAACCATGGTAGAACTGTAGTCAAACATCAAGATTGATCATAATAACATTACTATTATTACTCTGTGTGGCAAAGGGATCAAGTAGTCTCAATATCCGCGAGAGACGGACGATTCGAATCGGATTTCCAATCTTGCAAGGTAAACCTAACACACACGTTTGGAACACCGTCGGGTCGTTCCCAAACAACCGTTGACCTTTCATTCCGACTTGTGGATAGGGTCACTCTCCCCGACTACCGGGCACCAACTTCCTCCCTGCACCCGTGGTGTTGCGCAACATAAACATAAATAAAAACCTCTCTCTAAGAGAGAGTGAAAGGTATATCCACTTACCGGGCCGATCAGCTACTAGGCTTACCGCGTACCATATTTACAGCATGTGGCTAGTACGTTCAAACACTTAACCACCTCTACCACACACTGCGGCCTTATCAAGTTCATCAACATAGACGGACTTCAACAAATCCGCCCATGATCCTTATAGTGATTGCAGAAAGTAAACAAGCAACTCCTATAGAGCTCACGAGTGACAGGCAACCACTCGACTTTTACCGGTCCTATTAGCATAGCATCTAACTCGGACTTAAATCTAGTGTTCAATCAGTAGGAACCAAGAATTATGCATCTAAGGTTTTCAATCAACTCCAATAACTTAAATGCACAAGTAAATAATAAGGATAAGTTGCATAATTTGAAATACTTGGTTTTTGTCCGGGGCTTGCCTTCACGGTAGTCACTAGCAAATTCAGCCTTGGGCTCTTCCGGACATTGGTCCGGGTCTTCAGTCAGTGCAGTGGCGTTCACTTGGGCTTCTTGATCACCTCTTTCGGACTCCGGGATCAGCTCGTACGTCCCATCAGCTAGAACAGTCGTATCTATATGTGATGCAAGAACGGTATTACAATCATACACACTTCACGATAAAGTTGTAGTCTAACAATTAGCCAACATAACTTAGCATATGGGCAATTGTTTATAGAGTAGTTATTTAACATTTCTTACTACACAAAACAACATGATTAACCTCACAAGACAACTTGATTATCTTCACAAAGTAACTTTTAGTTGGTTCACTTAGCATGTAAATCATGGTTTGCTAAGAATTAAGCAACTCAGTACACAAACAGTACTTAAATTCACAAAAATTATTTCAAACAGGAAGTACATAGAGCAATCTATCCTGTAAATTTCATAACATTTCATGCAGCCAATTATTCAGAATAAAACATTTACTCAGACAGCACCTAGAAAAATATTAAATTCTACAGACTAAAATAGAGCAAATTAGAGACTATAAATTTAACAGGATATCAATACAGAGCTAACACAGCTATTGTAAATTTTTCAGAATTTATCTAGGCTTAAAACAGAAGTAATTATTTTGACAATATTAAACCACCTATCGTAAAACTAATTAGTACATAAAGTTCTATAACGTTTCTGGATCCTAAAATTTACAAACATGAACATATGATCAAAATAGAGTTCCTCAAATATTCTCAAATTTTTCTAAGCAAGGAAACTATTTATTATAATTAAATCCTACTTAACAAGAATTAAAACAAAGATATAGTTAAACAGATCTAAAATTTCCCAAACTTTCGTAATAGCAAGGTTTTAGTGACATGCATGCATGGAAAAAGTTTCAGACACAGAACTTTAATATTTCTAACAGCATAAATACATTAGCAAAACCAGTAGATCTAGGAATCTTAAAACTTTGACCTAGTTAGTGGTGTCAAAAGGTGTTCAAATTTTTATCATGTACTAGTATCACTACAAGACACATTCTAGCTAAAAATCACAGGAAGTTATTGAGTACAACTCCTAGAACAATTAAAGCCAATTTATTCTATTCTTTTTCTTGGATTAAAATGCAGACAAAAAATGAAGATGTGGATGTAACAAAACTTGTAGGTCTTATAACAAGGATTCCAAAACATTTGGATTTGTATTTTTTTATTTTTCTACAAATTTCTAGGTATTTTCAAAGTTCACTGATTTGAGTTTTAGAGTTCATGTCGTTTTTACACTTGGACCCGTGGAAGTTTTTGAATTCTAGCAGAAAGGCCCTTGGCCGGATGGGAAGAAACAGGGGAGGTAGGATGCGCCGAAATCCGGTGAGGAGGGTCACCGGAGGCGGGGGCCCTGCAGGGGAAAAGCAAGAGGGGGCTGAGCCGCACCTGTAGGTGTGCTTGGCTCGACGGGAGATGGCCGGAGGAGGCGGATCCGCGGAGGAGGATGGCCGGCGGTGGCTCTGCGCCGCGGAGATGGCTTGCCGGCGGCGAAGGGGTGGGATGGCCTGGTTTGGGAGCTGCGCGAGAGTGAGGTGGAGCTAGGGATGGGGTCTGCGCGGGCGGAGCGGCCATGGAGGAGCGAGACGACGGGGAGCTCAAGCTCGGCGGCGTTCGGGCGGGCAATGGCAGTGTTCTGGAGGTTTGGGGCGGGGAACTGGCGAGGGAAAGAGGGGATTGGGATGCTGGGGTTCCCCTGGTGCTGAAGCACACGAGAAGAGGGGAGCCGGGGCTCTTCCCCGAGCTTGCCACGGTGACGGTGATGTGGTGGCCGCGCAGCATGATCGGGGCAGCGTGGCGAGGCGAGGAGGGCTCCAGCGCGGGTGGGAGTGGGGCCAGGGGTTGCGGGAGTGCCGCGTGTGGTGGTGGAGCAGTAGGAGGTGGCCTCCCGGCCTTCCTGAGTGGTGGCGGTGCCGCTCTGCACCGGCGACAGAGGAAGCAGAGAGAGAGGAGGGAGACGACAGCTAGACCCGTTTGCAAATTCAGAAAAGTTAAGGGGTCCTACTGTAAAACAAAAATAACTCCTAAACTAGGGCTCAAATGAAAAAGTGCCCAACATGAAAGTTGTTCAACTTTTCCAGATCTACAACTTTGATGTTGTGCAAAAATTTATTTGAGCAAAGATTGAAAAGTTATTTTGAAAAAAAGAAAGGATTTTGAATTTAATGGACTTTCGTCTTTTCCAAAGCAAATTCACCTTAATTTCAGACTGAAAAGTAAAATTTCCTGCCATGTAATGATTATACTGAATTTTACAAAGAAACCCACCACAAAAGCAATATTCACCCGTCTTATTCAAATTAAATTATAGGAAGGACCTTGCATCAAATCATATTTACACAATTAACCTTATATTTTTAAAATAAGACCCTTGTTCAAGCAATTTAAGCACATGATGCATAAAATAAATGCAGATCTACTATGTAGACACCTAGGGTGTCACAGGTTTGTAGAGGTAGCCGGTAGGTGGTGACAGCCCTGTCCGAGCCTTTTAGTAATCCTCCACATTCGGTATGGGGGGTAGGAGGTACATAAAGTTGCCGGGGTGTACGGGCTCCTCCCGTTACTTCGATAGCGATCTCCCGGTTGTGTAGTTTAATCTCTGACGAGCTAACCAATGAGAAAGTGTAGATATAGCTAGCCTAGCACAGCTGACTCAAGCTCTGACTTTTACCTTGCTCCCGGCCTAAGGCAATCTTTATTCTTTTATTTATCCAAGAGAGTAGTTTGTGTGTGTGTCACACTACCTCCTACCATATTATTATCTTACCCCTGTTTATACATGAAAATATCCAATCTAGATAGAGCTCACCAACTGATCTATATATTCTCTCACTCATTGCCTTCCCTGTGGAAATATAAATGACACCCCAGTATTCTCCCGGGTAAAATGCTACAGCGGTATTCCGTGCGCTTGCGGATCTATTCGTGGTTCATGAAATACTGCCATCCCAAATTGACATCTGCGGGCGTCATCGCTAGGTGACGTTGGTAGGTGCCAACAAGCATTTTTGGCGCCGTTGCCGGGGAACGAACAAAGTAAAATATATAGACAAAGTTGTGAACAAAATCAAAATTGGTATTCGCTTGCTAAATTGGCTAACTTGGCTTTGTTTTCTTGTCTTTGTTGATATGAAAACAGGGTAGTGTATGACCGGTTTCGACTTGCCGCAAAACTTTCATTCCGATCCAGAGTCACTTTTGAGGAGGACGCGAGCTCGTCTCGTATCACCTCGGAGATCACTCCTGGCAGTTGATCCTGTCATCGCATCGTCGTCAGCTCCTAGAGCTATGGCCCAAAAGACACTCCGTGATTACTCTGCTCCGTCTGCTAACCAGGTCCCGACAGAACCCGAGGTTAACACCGGAGGAGAAAATTTCGAGATCAAGACTGGTCTCATTACGATGGTGCAGGCCAGCCCATTCTGTGGCAAGGCCAATGAGGATGCCAGCGCTCATCTCTAGCAGTTCCTGGAACTCTGCAGTACTTTTGTTATCAAGGGTGTATCACAAGATGCAATCCGGCTCCGTCTGTTTTCGTTTTCTCTCTTGGGGAGAGCGAAGCAATGGTTTTATGCTAACAAGGCTGCTGTGGATACTTGAGACAAATGTGCCAAGGCGTTCCTCTCGAAGTTCTTCCCGACGGGCAAAACCAATGCTCTTCGTGGTCGGATTTCGAACTTCCAGCAGGCATCAAATGAGTCAATTCCGGAAGCTTGGGAGAGGCTTCAGGAGTACATTCTGGCATGTCCGCACCATGGAATGGATAATTGGCTCATTCTACAGAACTTCTACAACGGGTTGACACAGTCATCCCGTGATCATGTGGATGCCGCTGCGGGTGGAGCTTTCTTCTCGCTGACCATTGAAAGAGCTACATCATTGATCGAGAAGATGGTTTCCAACTAAGGTTGGAGCGATGATCGCCTCCAACCACGCCAGCGAGGTATGCACTCTGTCAAGGAGACCGACATGCTCGCTATGAAGATTGATCTCCTCCTCAAGAAATTTGAGGAATATTCCCAAGATAAGGCTCAGATGCAAACACTTCAAGCCTTGGAAATTCGCATGACGTGCGAGGTCTGCGGGAATCTTGGACATTCGGGCGACAATTGCCCAGAAACCCAAGAAGAAGCTCTATTCCTCAATGGCAGCAATGGGTTTCATCCACAAGGAGGTCAGGGGTGGAATCAACCATGCCCATATTACCAAGGAGGTAATGGGAATTCGAATTCTTTCGGTCCTAACCAGCCTATCTTGAGAGATCTTGTCTACGGCCAAGCGAAGATCAATGAGTCCCTTCAGAAGAAGTTGGCCGCTATAGACAAATCTATAGAGACCATCCATGTCAAGATGGACGGATTCTCCACCGCCATCAAGAATCAATTGAGTTTCAACAAGATGATTGAGACTCAACTAGCTCAAGTGGCTGCTACCGTGCCCCCTGCTTTGGAGAACGTTAAGGCGATAACCACACGAGTAGGCAAAACTACTCAAGACCCGCCTTATCCTAACCATGTTAATAGGAAGAGAGCAAACCCGGTGGCAGAAGAACCACCTTGGGAGGAGGAACCCGAGAAGGTTCATGAAGGGAAGATGGCTCCGCATGAATTTTATGATACCCAAGTATTGCCGTTCTGTATGAGGGCAAGGAAGCCAAGTACAGATGAGCAGTTCAGCCGCTTAGTTGAGATAATACAACAAGTGAACATCAATGTGCCCTTGATTGATGCGATAAAGGTTCAGACCTATGCTTGTTATATCAAGGACATAATCAACAACAAGCGACCACTGCCAACTACCGAAGTAATTAGCTCACTGAGGCATGCAGTGTAGCTATACTTCAATAATTGCTTGAGAAGAAGAAGGATCCAGGATTCCCAACTATTAGATGTTCGATTGGGGCACAGAACTTCGACAAAGCCTTATGTGATTTGGGAGCCAGTGTTAGTGTGATGCCGAAGGCGGTCTTCGACCAACTCAACTACACAGAGTTGACACCAACACCCATGCAGTTCCAATTGGCTGACTCCTCAGTACGGCACCCAGAAGGAATCGCTGAGGATGTCCCAGTGAGCTTATGGGATTGTTTCGTCCTAGTCGATTTTGTGGTACTTGATATGGATAATCAGAAGGAGACTACTCTCATTCTAGGACGGTCGTTCCTCAATACAGCAGATGCACATATTCATGTTGGGGCCGGAGAAATCCGACTCCATATCAATGGTAAAGAGGAGAAATTTGACTTCCGACCCAAGAGAGAGCAATGCTTGATGATCCGGGTCAAATTTGGGCCAAATCCTTAGAAAATCAAAGAAGTCGAAGTCACACCCTCTCAGAAAGATAGTCTTATACCTTTTATGAAGACACTTATGAAAGAAGATCCAGCGAACTCAAAAAGGTCTAAGAAGAAGTTTAAATCAAAGATACTACATCCGAGAATCCTGTTCCTACGCCGCCTACGCCACCGAAGAAGACCAAGAAGGTGTGGCGCAAGGAGAACAAGACGTCATCGACCGCTACTACTTCTCCAGATACGGACGAAACGACCTCAACCTGATCAGGTATGGAGAAAGATCCTACTTTTTGACCCTAAACCAAGAGCTAATTTGGGGGAGGTTCCCTCCCCTAAGTCAATTGTATCCCTTTATTTGCTTTCAATAAAAAAATTAATAAAAATTTCCAAAAACAAAATAAAAATTTACTGCTTTATTTCCCTTTCCATGATGTGCAGTAAGAATTTTTTAACTCCCTTTTGATAAGTTGAAAGGATGAGTTTTGTTTTGCTCTATCATGTCTGTTGTGCCTAGTTTGAAAATAAGAGTTTTCTTGAGTTTATATTCGTTGGTTATACAAATATCTTGCCAATGAACCTGAAAGTTCCGTGGGTTGTATATGCTTGATCCGAGTCTAAGTTGTTATGAGTTTAGATATGGTAAATAAGGTTATGCAAGCTTGTTCTAGTGATGCTTAAATTCTGGAGTTGTTTTCGGAAAAAAATTAATTAAAAGGGCAAGTTTCCCAGCAATATGCAATGTCCTACCAGAGCCATATGTCATATTCCATGAAAAAACTCTTATACATATGATGCTTGATGTTCTATTTAGTTTTGTCAAATTGGGTGACCCTAGTGAGATGCTCTTCATGCTTTCTCGATCATGAGCACGTACACGTCCCAATCATTTGCTATATTCTTACACTGGGAATTAGCACCACCATCCATTCCACATCAATAAATGCTCCATGTCTCGGTGATTTCTCTCTTAGAACATCCCTGAAATAAAATAATGTCAGATTATGGTTGCCCCAAAAAGAAAAGAAAAGATGGCATGCCAAAGAAGCATGAACCAAAAAAAAGGGGGGAGAGAGAAAGGGGTAACCATGTCTCAAAAAAAGAGAGACAGGGATGGTTCGAGAGAGAAAAGCCATTACCTCAAGGAGTAAGCCATATTCATCCATCTATCCATCCACTCATACACTTGCACCTTTTGATCAAGATTGCATGACTTGTTTATCCATGGATCCTTTCTTTGACTTATAATAAATAGAATACAAGTGTGCCCTGTTCTTATCCTACCTTGAGCTCCACAAGGGCTTGTAGTAGTAGGGAAGATCAAAGGCAAACATTGCACTGGTAAGGAAATACAAGATGAGTGCCTCGAGAGAGTTATCCTGGGAGCTTTGCCATGTTTTCAAAAATCTTTCAAAAAAGTGTCTCCAGATGGATTGCGGATCTATGAACAAGTAAGTACTGCTTTAGGCACCGTTTTAACTCTCAACGGCCCAAGACAAGGAGACAGCTAAAAAGCCCCATGAGGGAGTAAGGTAATTGAGCAAAGGTATACTAACCAACTTATTTAAGCTTATAGATGAATTTCTTTGCTTCAGACTATGACATGACAGGTAAGGTACGAGTCAAAGTGATTTACTGATCAACAACCTGATTTGTCCTACTTTGCTCGGGATGAGCAAAGGATAGCTTGGGGGATCTTGTTGACGCTCACTAACGACCATTTCCAGGCATCAACTTGATCAGAAAATCATGAGAGTTTGTATTTCTTACACGCATCCTTATCCAATAAAGTCCCTAAACCACACTTTATCTATTAGAATATGCAAGTTGTGTTTTCAAGCTAATATGCAGGTTGCAAGCACACTTTCGCCCGACATAAAATCACAAAAATTATCAGAGCACCAATTCAGGCACAGATGGACCAAAAGTGATGCAAGAACCCAATTCAAACAAGTCAAGACAAGCCAACCCCAATGTGGATCAGACAAGGAGGCCCGACACAGCCTGCCAGAAGAAGTCGAGGGCGGTTGGCGGCCCGGGCAGACCGACCAGGCCCGTGGGCCCCACCGCCTCAGCCAGGGCACGTGGCGCCTCCCCGTTGGTCCCCTATGTCTGTTGTGCAGGCTTCATCCCTGCTATAAATACAAGGGGGTGGAGAATAGGACACACACACACATACACTCACCACACACCTCTCATTTCCTCACTTGCATTCCTTGCATAGTCTTTAGGCTTAGTGGAGTTTAGGAGAAGTCTAGGAGTCATCGAGTCGCCGGAGTTGCTCGAGAGTCTGGTATGGGTTCCTCTCTAGCTCTCTCTTATAATATTTGGTCGTTTGTAATGGAATTAGACTATGGTTACCGATATCTGCTTGAAGTATATTCTAAGTTATCGAGTATATGCTTCTTGTTCTGGTTGCGTTATTATTCAATGCTTGCATTGCACGATCGCCCTATGCTGGAGATGGTTAGTCTTTTGTTCTTAGAACTCTATCAACTGCTCCAGTATTCGTATGATTGCTCTAGTGTGATGTCTGTCCATCCGGAGGGTGGGGGCTCCGCGCGGGACACTAGAGTATCCCTTACTAGTGTAGACATGGTGTCTAGATTTGCTAAGAGTTGCTGGATGTCAACTATACCCACGGTTTATAGAGGTAGCCGGTAGGTGGTGACATCCCTGGCCCAGCCTTTTAGTAATCCTCCATGTTCGGTATGGGGGGTAGGAGATACATAAAGTCGCCGGGGTGTACGAGCTCCTCCCGTTACTTTGATAGCGATCTCCCTGTTGTGTAGTTTAATCTCTGATGAGCTAACCAATGAGAAAGTATAGATATAGCTAGCCTAGCACAGCTGACTCGAGCTCTGACTTTTACCTTGCTCCCGGCCTAAGGCAATCTTTATTCTTTTATTTATCCAAGAGAGTAGTTTGTGTGTGTGTGTATGTGTGTCACACTACCTCCTACCATGTTATTATCTTACCCCTATTTATGCATGAATATCCAATCTAGATAGAGCTCACCAACTGATCTATATATTCTCTCACTCATCGCCTTCCCTGCGAAAATATAAATGACACCCTGGTATACTCCCGGGTAAAATGCTACAGTGGTATTCCGTGCGCTTGCAGATCTATTTGTGGTTCATGAAATACTGCCATCCCAAATTAGCGTCTGCAGGCGTCATCGCTAGATGACGTTGGTAGGCGCCAACACTCCGCGCCAACGACGCTTGATGCACCCACCCGAAGTCTCGGGGGAGCGGCACTCACAAGAAGGACGCAGAAGGGCAACCCCCGTGGCAGGATAGGTCCACCACCACCAGGTCTTCGACCCGACGCCGAGGAGAGATTCCAAGGAGGCCACCAGAAGCTGGGAGCCCCCCTCGCCAATTGGCAAGGGAGCCGGCAGACCAGTGGCCTGGCTTGCCTAACTCTGGCAGCAAGCCCTCGAACCTCTCGGTGCCAAGCAATGGTTGGCGGGATGAACTCGTTGATGAGTTCATGCCTGAGGAGGATCCCCCGCTGTTCGCAAGCATTCTTCTAGCACCAGAGACATAAGCCATGCCCACTCTCATCTGGAGGACGGGTGTGGGGTGTGATGAAGAGAACTACTAAAGGGATTTCCATGATCTATTTTTCTTGTGTGGAACCTTGTGTCCTCAACACCCCTATTTATAGGCAATCGTGGGCGCAAACGGCCCCAGCGTTCAGCGGGCCAGCCGAAACGGGGCACACCAAAGGCCCTCACCTAACTGATCCCCTTCTTGAATGCTGACGGGACGGCTCCAGTTCGCCAAGCGACCACCGCACCACTCGGGACACGATCGCCGCACGACCCACCAATGGGAGGCAGTCCTGAGCAGGGGGAAAACCGAGGCATCCACGGCATGGCGACGAGACGCGATGACCGGCCTCGAGATTCCACGGTACCAGCGCCCCGGCCGGCCACCAAGACCGGCACGACCCCGTCACGCCAGCACTGGCGCACGCCGAAAGCCGGGAACATGGGTAGGCGGATGGGACGCCCCAGCCAGGGGTCATCATAACCGAGTCCAGTGGCTCCGTGATTACAAAAATCACAGAGCCACTCGGGGGCCTCTGACGGGGGTATAAACCCGGGGCCCTGACGGGCCTGACTCGTAGAGGAGGAAGCCCAACAAATTCCTTGGGCCGAACACGACACGGCCCATCATCCCGCGTGGGTAGCTGCCTTCACTCATAAGGCAACGCAGCCGGGAGCCTGACCTCCCGGGACACGTGGCAGCCCCCCGACCTGGCCCTTCGGGTCAGAGCCATGCCGGATGACCCGAGTCGTGCGCTCCAAGATAGACGCCCTCCCTGACAGGCGTGCCGGTCAAGCCAGGCCTCCGCGCTGGCTCCATGACGACGGCTTCCCTTATCTTGCGACACAGACATAGGCTATAGAACTCCCTGACAAAGGGACAGCACCGCCCGTGCGGGCCCCGTGACACTACAGGAGAGGGGCGTCAGCGGACGTCCCCTCCCTCGCCGTAATGATGGTTGCCCCTGCGCCCCACCCCATTACGCCAGCGAGTGTGACCGGAAACACCCGGCCTGACCTCGATAAGGCACCCCTCACCGGGCGTGCCGTCCCACTGCAGGGGCTACGCAAGAGAGGCAAGGGGAGGTCCTGCAGACAAGGGACGTAGGCCCAGGCGGACAAGACCGAAGGTAATCCCCGAGCGGCCATCTGACTGACCAGGCCGCCTCAGCTAGTCTGGGATGGGACAGCACCTGAATAACCCGTCGCCCAAGAAGATCGCCAGGATCAAGCCTCCCCACTCCCGACCGACTGAGTGGGCCCCGACGACTGACAAGAACGAAGGACACCCCGACGGCGCCAAGACACAGCGCTAGATATATGTAAATGGGGGCCCCACCTTAGACTATAAAAGGGAAAACCCCCCATGCAGGAAAGTGTTGGACTCCTAGAGGTTCGACACTACTTGACCAGCTTGTAAGCTCCCCCCTGAACTTTGAGCACCCGGGCTCGAGAGCAATAGAGCAAGAACACCACCCCCATACTGGACGTAGGGCACATTCGGTCCAAACCAGTCTAAATCCTCGAGTCATTGCGTGCTAGACCATATCCGATCAATCGCACATCAAACGAGCAATCGAGTAGTTTAGTAGTCGACCATTTCCCACAGCGACACATAGTTACTTGTCAAGCCGATGTTATTAAGCATATGCTACAAAAGCCGATTTTGAGTGGTAGAATCGAAAAGTGGGCTTATGCACTTGTTAAATATGATTTGGCCTATGAGTCTTTGAGAGCTATTAAAGGCCAAATTGTAGCAAATTTCATTATTGAACATCGGATTAGTGATGAACATGATTTGGAAGTCGGCTATGTTACTTGCACACCATGGAAGTTGTTCTTTGATGGATCGACTTGTGATGATGGACAAGGGATTGGTGTCGTTCTAATTTCTCCGAATGGTACTATTTTTGAGTTCTCAAATCGATTAGAAATAGAGCGCACGAATAACCAAGTTGAGTATGAAGCACTTCTATTTGGCTTGGAGTTCTTGGAATCAATGGGCGTTAAACATGTGGAAGCTTATGGTGATTTACTTCTGGTGGTGCAGCAAGTATCCAAGGTATGCCAATGCTATAACAGTTCTTTAAAGGGTTAATTGGATCCATGCCATTACAATTATCTGAGTTCACTGATCTGCCATTACAATTCGTCATATTGGAATCATACCATTACAATTTTATAACTCATCCAAACATACCACTACTTACCCCTTCGCTGTGTTTCTAAAAAATTTTGGCCCAAAATTCCCCGGTCTTCTTCTTCCTCTAATCCCTTCTCTCCATCTCTCCATGGCATCCGGATCTCCAATGGATGCCCGATCGCCAGCTCTCCTGGGGAGGAGGTCCTGCTCTCACATGGCTATCGCGGTGGACGTCCGCATGCTGCTGGACGGCATCTCGCGCGCCCCGTGCTCCGCCCCGGCCCCGCCCCCACGCGTCTGTAGCGTCACCGTGCGTTGTCCTCAAGTTCCTACGCCACGCCGCGTCCCGACCAGCATGCACGCTAGCCGAAGCCGACACGGCATGGGATTAATTACGCCTTGGTTAGTTTCCGTCCCAATAATCCATGGGCGTGGTGGTCGTCATGGAATCCTCGCCATCAAAGCCATGCGAGCTCCAAGCTAGCCTCCAATGGCAAGAGATCATCCTCCACGGGCTGTTCTTCTACGTGGGCTACCTGCTCATCCCGAGCACGGTGCACCTGCCGCGCGTGGAGGGCTGACAGCGTCAAGGCGATGGCACTGCTGCTCACCGGGCCCGTGGAGTTCCTCTACTACTGGTTCCACCGCGCGCTGTGCCACCACTTCCTCTACTCGCGCTACCACCCGCACGTTGCCTCGCCGGCCACACGCGCGCCGCACCCTGCACCCGCGTTGCTGCAACACTACCGCACGCTACTCCCGAGAGTCAGTGCCCCGCCGCGTCCTGGCCCACCGACACACTGCCTCACTGCCCACACCAGCGCGCCTGCGCTCAGCGGTCGGCCCGGACCACCGCGCACGGACATGTGTGGTAGGGTCGAGGAGCACCACCAACGCAACAAGATGGCGCCCGAACTTGACCGCCGGACTGAGGCGGCCGCGGACGCATAGGGCAGGGCTGGGAGGAGGGCAGGTGGTGGATGTGCGTGCTGGGCAGAGGACGGACGGCGGCCATGTCGGTCATTACATGGAGAGACAGAGGAGGGGGAGAGATGAGACAGAGGATGGGAGGAAGAAGATAAGGGCATTTTGGTCCAAAATTTTTCAAAAACACATCGAAGGTGTAAGCAGTGGTATGTTTTAGAGAGTTGTGAAATTGTAATGGCACAGTTCCGATATGATGAATTGTAACGGTATATCAGTGAACTTGGATAATTGTAATAGCATAAATCCAATTAACCAATCATTAAATGCATATCTAGATAGGTGCCTTGATATTATCTCTTGTTTCGATGAGTTTGTGATTCTACATATTCCAAGAGATAGTAATCAGAAGGCTCAACAAGCATTTGGCTACAATGTTACTAAAAAATATTTTAACATGAGAAAGCCGATGCGAGCAGCAGCCGAGTTACTGATTCTGGACGAACTGGTCAGACCGGATGCTCTGACCGGTCCAGAGACTAGTCTGACCGATCAGACTGCTGAAAACAACGAGTCGGCAGTTACTTCTAAATCCAAAGGAAAGGCTGAGGTTGCTGATTGGAGGGTGCTTGTTGTAACATATTTAAAGGACCCTGGTCATGGTGCAGAGAGGAATATTCGGCATTTGGCATTTAAATACATTTTGATCGGCGATGAGCTTTATCATCGAACCGCCAAAGATGTACTTCTCAAGTGCTTAGATTCTGATCAGGCCCATGTTGTTATGGGGGAGGTTCATGAAGGCATCTGTGGTACACATCAATCGGCTCCTAAAATGAAGTGGTTACTTAGAAGAGCCGGTTTCTATTGGCCAACTATGATGGCCGATTGTTTCAGATATTATAAAGGGTGTGAAGAATGTCAGCGATTTGGTAATGTTCAGTTAGTGCCTACTGCATTATTACATCCTATTATTAAGCATGGCCGTTCAGAGGATGGGGGTTGGATTTCATTGGTCAGATTAATCCCCCTTCTTCAAAGGGGCATCACTTTGTGTTGGTTGCTACGGATTACTTTACTAAATGGAACGAAGCAGTTCCTTTGAAGAATATGACACATCGGGAGGTAATTGAGTTTATTACAGAGCATATTATTCATAGATTCGGTATTCCTCATACTTTGACAACGGATCAAGGTTCATCTTTTATTTCAAAGGAGGTACGTGATTTTGCTGAATCATACAAGATTAAGATACTCAATTCATCTCCATATTATGCTCAGGCCAATGGTCAGGCCGAGTCTAGTAATAAGATCTTGATAAAGCTTATCAAGAAGAAGATAGAAGAAAATCCCAGGAGGTGGCATGAGGTATTATCTGAAGCATTATGGGCTCATCATATATCTAAACATGGTGCTACTAAAGTTAATCCTTTTGAGCTTATTTGTGGTCAAGAGGCCATTTTGCCTATTGAGGTGAATCTGGACGCTTATAGATTGGCTAAACAAAATGAAATTTCCACTGTTGATTACTATGATTTGATGATGGACAATACTGATGAAGTAAGCAACAAGCGGTTGCAAGATTTGAAGGAAATTGAGAAGGACAAGCTTCGGGTGGCTAGAGCTTACAATAAAAAGGTAAGAGCAAAATCTTTTCAGGTTGGTGAGCTGGTTTGGAAGACAATATTACCTCTTGGGACAAAAAACAACAAATTCGGCAAGTGGTCGCAAAGTTGGGAAGGACCGTACAAGATCATCAAGGTTATCTTTGGGAATTCTTATATGGTGGAGACAATGCAAGGAGAGCGTCTTCCAAGGGCTCTTAATGGAAGATACTTGAAGAAATACTATCCCAGCGTGTGGCAAGACGTTTGAAGATGAAGACGACCGGTATAGAGTATCGTCCTTAGCAGTATTTTTTAGCCTTTTATATTCTGTGTAAATTTATGTAACTAGGCTAGCTTCTGGTACTTGCTTTTTAGTTTGCAAATCTCACTAAAAAGTAGGGGCGCATATGTTGGCAGTCAAAATTGGCATTACCGAAGGCTGACCGGTCTAATAGGTCGGGCTGACCGGTCAGACCGGTCTGGTCCTGTGTAATTCGAATCAGGTTAGATCTGAGTTGAAGAGTCCATTTGTAACCCGATTTGGAAGGGGTACGTCCTCCCCGGCCTATATATAAAGGTCACGACCGATTGAGGTCTTTCTACCCAATCGATTCAATTAACTTACAATTTTCCTATTTCTCTCCAAGCCCTAGCTTTTCCAACCTCGTGCTGTTCTTTGCTCGTCTCGACGGCGTTCAAGGGCGTCTTGAGTGGCCTGCCGACCTCAAGACAACCCTAGATCTGTGAGCTCCGACGAGGTCCCACCCGAGCTTGTGGTTTTAGGTATTCGCGAAGCTGCTCTGCGACCAACAGGACTGACCGGTTGGCGTGACCGGTCTAACCGGTCGCCGGGGTACTTCATCCGGTTGCGATCATTGCGATCCTGCACATTCTAGCGCTTGTGTGTTGGCCAATTCTGCATCAACAATGAGCACGTGGCATGAAAATGTCAGGCCGGCCGGCCTCCCTTAGGCCGGCCGGCCTCTTGATCCATCGACTTTTGATCGAACGCCCAATATTCCTTCTTGCAACATCGGTTGGAGCAACCACCAACTTGAATCGGTCCAATCGGCCGAAAAGTGAGGCCGGCCAGCCGACCTGAGATTTTCTCCCTAGGCGTCGGATCAACCGCCATTGTGTGATGGACGGTGTGGAGTTTCTCTTCCAAGGCGGTTTCCAGTCGGTTGGCTGTTATTCATGTTGAAGGTGCGCCATTCAATCCATATGACAAGATCATCCATCCCTCCACTTGTCTTAAGCTTCATCCAATGGTTGGCATTGGCTCCTCTTGTGTTTCTTTGTATGTAGGTGCAGATGCAACCTTGGATGATCAGCCCAATCTTTGAGTGGCCACTTCGGAAGCCCATTGGAGGGACATATGAGGCCTTTCGGCTTTAACTTTGCTTTGGGTATGTGTACAAGTGTTTGGGGGTCCATTGGTGAGTCCCCAAGGCTATGATGAAGAGTGGAGGGTCATTTGAGAAGGTGCCAGGCCGGCCGGCCTAAGTCAGGCCGACCGGCCTGATAGGGCCGCGTCGGTGATTTTCCCAGAGGCGTAATTTCGCCATTCGGACTCCGAATTGGGTGATCCAAGTATCCATTTTGATCATCTCGACGAGCTCTTCGACATGGTGCTATCAAATATGTGATTTGAGGAACTTTTGTACCATGTCCAAGTGTCATTTGTACCGAGATGTCTGATTGAACCTTCATTTGTATGGCCTCAACTGCTACTTCACCAATAAGGGTATTTGTGCACCATTTTACCTATATTCCTTGCAAAACATGGTGGGACACAAAACTCATGAAACTCATTAGTTTAAATAGAACTTTATATCAAAACTTCTTCAAGTTCCCTCATTAATGGCAATGGTTGGCGGCCAAAATGAGCGTATAATGGCCGTCAACAATCACATCAACTCTCTAGAATCATTCTAAAAATTTCTACTATCCTCATAATCATCTTATTCAGAAAAACTTGAATAAATTCATAGAGCTACAATGCAAAATATCCTCATACTCACATTGAAGTTGACAGTTGACAATCACTATTTCTAATCCCTAATTGTTTTGACACTCTCCAGTTTGAGGTGAACACTATTTGTTCCAGGCCGGCACCATGGGATGCAATCATGGTTCACACACTTTGTTCACTACAAGAACATTGGTGATCTATGACGAAAATTTTACGACATTTTAAAACAGCATCACAATTGCACACAATCATTGACAATTTTCAAATTTTCGTCTTGAATTTGAAGATATGGACCCTAGGCCCAAAACTTAGTGACATTTTATTGAATTCGTCATAATTGAGCCCACAAAACATTACATTTTAACATTAAAGTCATAGAAATCGTCATAGTTATTTTAACTATGTGTTTTGACATTTTTCATTTTCAATTCAAGTTTTTGCTTCTCTTATTTGATGCTTACGTGGCAGCCTAGTCAGCGCACATGTGGTCTGCCGAGTGGGGCCCACTTGCGAGCCAGGTCAGCAGTCTAGTCAGCGGCAAGTGGGGCGCACTTGTGCAGCGCTAGTAGAACTTTTAATCAAAAAATTCCGCCTTGGTTTCACACCTGGGAATCGATCCCGCGACCTGCGGGTAGGAACTAGGAAGTGAAGGCCCTTACCACCACGCCACTTGCCTGTTTGTGACCATATTGAGAACATTATGTTTTTTGTAGTCTTGTTGCATAATACATGCCAAATTAGAGTCACAGGCGAGTCACAGGCACAGCCGCTACATTCCGCAGGACCGGCACCGCTGCCAAGGCTCCTCCCCTCCGGTGCGCCCTCCCCTCCGGTGCGCCCTCCCCTCCAAGGCTCTTCCCCTCCGGCACGCCCTCCCCTCCGTGGCTCCTCCCCTCCGGCGCGCCCTCCCCTCCATAGCTCCTCCCCTCCGGGGCAGCCCTTCGCTGTGTCTCCTCCCCTCCGGCGCGGCCCGCTACCATGGCTCCTCCCCTCTGGCACGGCGACCTTCTATACCTTGGAATGCTGGAATCATCGATTGGTGGGCACCCCGCCTCGTCTTTCCCCTCTTCCTCGCGTGAGCACCAGCCGGCATCTAAAGGTACCATTTTTTTCTTGGCTGTGTTGACTGTAGCTTTTGGATTCAAGCAGAATTGTTAATTGGGGTTTTTTATGCAATGCTTGACTAGATGGATCGAAGTTGGGTGCATGGTAAATTATTTTCCCCAGAATACATGGATGGTGTCAAACAATTTATGAGCTTTGTTCAAGGGAAATTCAGTGACAATGTTGAAATTCTATGCCCCTGTAGTAGATGTCTTAATCAGAATTACCTAGCTCAGGCTCTTGTGAAGAAACAAATACTAATGAATGGCATGGATTTGAAATTCTATGCCCCTGTAGTAGATGTCTTAATCAGAATTACCTAGCTCAGGCTCTTGTGAAGAAACAAATACTAATGAATGGCATGGACAATAGCTATACTCGATGGATTCATCACGGAGAGGATTGAAATGTGTAAGTTATTGAGCATGTTCCTGTTGGTGATGTGCATGATAGTCATAATTGGTCCACAGATGGAATAGGTGTGACAGAGGAGGACACCAATGATATTGAACCTTTGGAAGCATTTTTAGGAGACCTACATACTGCAGCAGCATAGGAAGATAGAGAGGTTGGAGAAAATGAGGATGGTGATGCAGAACCTTGTGAGCAAGACACATAAAAAATTGCCATGAAAGAGGCAAAGGATATGCTCTATTCTGGTTGTACCAAATTTTCAAGGTTCTCGTTTGTGGTAAAGCTGCTTCATATGAAGTCATTATACAAGATAAGCAATTATGCTTTTACTGCAATATTGAAGCTATTGGCTGAAGCATTCCTAGAATACAATACCCTTCCAAAATCATATAATGAAGCAAAGAGCATTTTAAAGGAATTAGGTCAAATGGAATTAGGTCTTGGGTATGAATCCATACATGTGTGCCAGAGTAATTGTGTGCTGTTCAGAAAGGAATTTGCCAAGTTTGACAATTGCCCCATTTGTAGTCTCTCTAGTGGAAAGACCCAGAAAGGAAGAAGATTCCAGTGAAAGTGTTGCGTCATTTTCCGTTGGTACCTAAGCTGAAAAGGATGTTTGCAACCAAAGAAGCATCAGAAGAAGATCAATGGCACAAGTTAAAGCAGCAACCCAGTGAGAAGGAAATGAGCCACCCAGCTGATGGTGAGGCATGGCAGGATTTTGACCGAGAATATCCAGATTTTGCAAATGATGCAAGAAACATTAGACTTGGCCTTGCTACTGATGGTTTCAATCCCTTTTCAGAGAAGAACACAAAATACAGCATGTGGCCTGTATTTGTTGTGCCATACAACCTTCCTCCTTGGGCATGCATGCAGGTGTCAAATTTTATGATGGCTTTGCTTATTCCAGGTCCTACATGCCCTGGGAAGGATTTTAATCTATTTTTGGAGCCTCTTATAGATGATTTACTTGAGCTTTGGAATGGCGTCTGTACATATGATGCTCTTACTCAGAAAACATTTAACCTTCGTGCTGCAGTTTTGTAGTGCATCCATGATTATCCAGCTTTGAGCACTCTTTCTGGTCGTATCACAAAATGATATTTTGCATATATTCACTGTTACAAGCACCCTCTGTCATATGGCCTTAGGAGCAAAATTGGGTATGTCGGGCACTTTCGTTTTCTTCCAAAGGGACATCGTTTGCGGAGAAACAATGAGTATGCTAGACTTCATGAAAGCAGTGAGGCACCAGGTAAATTCTCTATAGATGAGTTGCTTGCTGAGTTGGAGAAAGTTAAAGATATTAGGCCTAGGCAGCAACAGGAATGTGGGAAAAGGAAGCGTTCAGGCTTGGACAGGGTACATGGGCCAAACATTTGGCAGCGGATGGTTAGTTTATGGAAGTTACCATATTGGAGAAAATTGAAGCTGAGACATAATTTTGATGTCATGCATATTGAGAAAAACATATGTGAGAACCTGATTGGGACAATTCTGATCATAATAGGAAAGACAAAGGACACTATTAAAGCTAGGCTCGATCTAAAAGATTTGGGAATTAAAGAGGAGCTGCAATTAACAGAGGATGGAGATTCATGTGAGATGCCTAATGCTCGATATACCTTGTCCAAAGAAAAGAAAGAAGGCCTTTTGTGATTTTTAAGGGAGGTAAAGTTTCCAGATGGATTCTCTTCCAACATCTCAAGATGTATCAGTGCTAATGGAACCAAGGTTCAAGGGCTAAAAACACATTCTGTCACATTTTGTTGCAAAGAATCTGTTACCATGTTTCTTATTACTATTTTTGCTTTAATTACATGATTGCAGTCTGACTTGTTAATATTTTTAAGATGACAGGCCTGGTCAGCAAGCTGACAGCACCAACATCACCAATGGAGGCGATGTTATTCCACGCCATGATGGATGCCCCAACCGGGCCAATGAAGGTGATGTTTTTTTACTATCATTCTGTTAGATTTGATCCATAAATTGAATGCATTCTTAACTGCCTGCCATTTTTAGATGGATCAACCCAGCATGATGACAAAACTATTTTTGGTGATGGAGCTGATTGTATTACCCATCTAGATGGACACGACCAGATGACCACCGAAGGTGAGCGTTTGTTCAGTTATTTGCCATATAGCATATTTCCTTGTTAGTTTGGTTGCTGATTGCAACTGGTTTGTTTGATTGAATGACCATCTTGGATCAACTTCAACTTACTAATTGCAACTTCTATGTGCATTTACATCACGGAGAAGAGCCATGGGACCGAGGAGTTAATATGGGACATGGTCTCCAGAGGTTGACCTAAGCTCATGGTGCCAAACTGCCAGTTGTCATAACTGAAGGGAATATAAGGCCCGTGCAACCTAAGATTGCTGCAATGTATGCAACTGAATGCAACATTGCAGTCAGGAATCATATTCTTGTGTTCAAGCACTGGAAGGAATACAAGAAGCAACCAACGCTGATTGAGCCATCTTTGGGAAGACTTCGTATAAGTACCTAACCCTAATTTATTGCAATTACCTTTCTGTACTACAACTATATTGGCATTATACTCCTAAATGTGGGCAAATAGTACTTGCACATTATACAATTATTTTTCACTAGAATCTGGGCAAATGTAAATGTGAATGTACATTTTCAGCTGCTGGATTTTAGATAAAATTTTTAGTTACTGTAATTTCTTATTGCAAGTTGTTCATTGTCTTAGTTACAAAATTTCTTATACATGTTTTAACATATGGATAGGCAAAGTTTGACATCGACACAAGTAATGAAGTAGTCAGAAAGGGTTGTTTGGAGATGATGCAATCTGCAGTTCGCCAACAGTGATACAAGCTAAAAAAAGATTTCTTTGATCCTGTTCCTCCACATCTGGTTAGGAAAACTTCTCCCATAAAAGTGATGAGTAACAAACAGTGGATTGACCTTGTGGAATCATGGATGACTTCCCAAAAAATGGTATTTTCTAGAAAACAGAACTCTATGCTTGTACATGCTAATCTTTCACATTTCTTACATGTATTGTCTTTTGATGTAGGAGGCAAGTCAAAAGAACAGAGAGAACCGAGGTGATGTAAAGTTCCACCAAACCACTGGCTCCTGTAGCTACCCAGTTTATGTAGAAAAAAAATTGGTAAGTTATGTTAATATGCACTTCATTTATTATGCTGTTATCTCATATATATAGCTACTATACTGGAAAGTTAGTCATGTCTAAGCTTAATGATTTCTAGTTCCATACGATGCTAAGACCATTAGTTCTTGTTGCACCAATATCAATGTCTACTTGGTGTTCTTCAATTTGTTGCTATATTGCTCCAAAATAATGTTCTACGTGTGACCAAGTGTACCACCATGTAAATGTTGTTTCCAGGCAGATGAGTACAAGGATAAAGAACCTGATGCCTTTGATTTGTTCAAGATGTGCCACTACAGCAACAAAAAGAAAGGATACACACCCACTATACAGTCTGCTATTGTAAGACAACCTTCTAATGGTGCTCTTGCGATATGCTTATTTTCAAATATCTTGTGATCATAAACCAGTTTTCTACTGTTTGCTGCTTTCATCTTTGCTAGACTCAAATGGAAAACCAGCTGGCTGCACCAACAAAAGATGGACAACCCAATTCTACAACACAAGTTGTACGTGCTGTGCTTCATCAGAACACAAAAACCAATCACTTCCTTGAGAATGTGGGCATCCAGATTACAAAGCGGAGGACTACACTACAAAATGTTCAAGCAGAATTGGAGATGGAGAAAAGAACAAATTCTGAGCTTCAATCGATCGTCAACAACCAGCGTGAAGAAATGGATGGTTTGGCAAAGCAAGTCCAGGGAACAGAACAAGCAAGGATCAAAGACCAAGAGGAGAATCGAAAGAAGCAAGCTAAGTTGGAGAAAAAAAATTGAGCTTCTGCTATGCCAAAATGGGCAAAGCTGAGCATATGGTGGTCTGGTAGCTTTTGGGTGACCTTCATCTTTTGCTGAGTTGTCTTGATGAAAACTATCTTTTGTTGTTTCTGGTCAATTGTGAACAGCCTTGGAATGTTACTATACTATTTCTGACTGAGATGGGAAAACTGTATGTGATGCAAACCTTATTCATGTGAATTCTGGATTAATCTTCTTATTATTATAACTGTGAAACCTTATTCATGTGATTTCTGGATTAATATTATTATTATGGCTTGAACTGTTATTGTGAATTTTGGATTGGAAATCTTGTTTTGATTATTAATTTTGGGCTGAAATCTTGTTAGTTGATTATTAATCTTGGACTGAAATCTTGTTAGCTGATAATTAATTTAGGCATGAAATCAGGCCCAGCTTGGTGGCCCACTTTGAATTCGGCCCATCAACTCATGGGTTGTGCTGCTGATGTCACTAGCCACGTCACCTGCCATGTCGATTGCCACGTCACCTGCCACTTCAGCCCCACTTCCCACGTCATTGCCATATCAGCAGCCATGTCATTGACCACGACAATGTACACATCATCATTGCTATCCACGTCATTGCCAAGTCATCCTCCATGTCATCAATGTGTGACATGGCAATTGAATCTGTGACAAAAAAATTATACTATTTATGACGTTTATTTTCATCATCGAAAACGGGTTTGGGTTGGGCTTTAGGGGGCCGGAGACATTCTATGACGGTTTTAAAACGTCATGGATCAAGCAATCCATGACGAAATTTTAAGTAACATCACGAAGTGTCATCTGTGACGCTCAATATATGACATAATTTGAGATCGTCATAGATACTGTTTTATGACAGTTTTTTAGTCATCTGTGACGAAATTTAATCGTCATGTATCAACAGATTTTTTGTAGTGCTACCTACATGTAATTAGTCATGAAAAATTGTACATTATATGATGCAGTAAAACTAGCATCCTTTTATTATCTCAAACAACTGGTATATATCTAAAAGTCCCGTCATAATTAGTCATGAAAAATTGTACATTATATAATGCAATGGTATGAGCCTAAAAGTTCATGGTATCCTAAGTTAGCAGTAATTAATCAGTCATTAAAGGTTATACCATGAAGTTCCGTCAGATAATGAACGCACTAATTAATAACCTAGCTAGTAGGTGCATGCATAGTTCCAACTGTAAGTATACTAATTCTTGCTATAACCGCTTGTTGGAAGAGAAGGTCGATGTGAAGTCTCTTGAAGATGATGCTCCCTTGGTCGTTCGCCTCTAAAGTTTGGTGCCTTTGTTTCCATGATTAGTTGTATATCTTTGGTAGTCTCTTTACTTATTTATCGATATTTCATACACCATCTAGTAAATGTATGCCACGATTTTCTGTAACTCAATGGCTAACTCTCAAGACATAAGGGTTTATACTCGGGTAGAGACCCTACATCCAGTCAGGTTGAGAGTTAGTGGGATGAGTCTCCTCTGCAGTACTGCAGGGAGACTCTCCCACTTGCCTGTGGCCCCCTGAACCATGGGGCCCGCATGTCAGTGGCACCGAGTTCCTCTGCAGTACTGCAGAGGAACCGGTTCCAGAGTTAGTGTTACTTGCGTTCAAGTGCTCTAGGTGCCTACAATGGGGGTGCTTGCATGTGTGTGAGTATTATGTGTGCGCATGGGAGTCCGAGGAGTTCAGCCTCAGGAAAAGAATGACTAGCTCCCCTTTTAATAGGCTAGCCTCGGGGAAAGAATGACTAGCTCCTCTTTTAATAGGCTTGAGGGTAGGGCTATAGTGAGAGAAAGGGGTCTCAGTGAGAGAAAGGGGTCTCACCTCGGGGTTGACATCCCATATGTGAGGTCGGGAGCATTACACGTGTCCCTTACTAGGCCCCTGTAGGGGCATTGCGTTCCGTCTCATCGTGATAGCCGACATTTTGTAAAAAGTCAGTCACAGTGCTTGTCATACTCCAGCCTCGTCCACCAAACCCTTATTTAGTTGTCTTCAAAATTCCAAAATTTTATAAGATTTCTCATCACATCGAATCTTTGAATGCATGCATGAAATATTAAATGTAGCTAAATAAAATAACTAATTATACAGTTTGTCTATAATTTGCGAGACGAATCTTTTAAACCTAGTTAATTCATGATCAGATAATAATTACCGAATACAAACAAAAATACTACAGTACCTTATATCTAAAACTTTATGCCACAACAATTACGAGGCATGATGCGGGTGTGGTCATCGTATTGGTGGCTTCAGTTAGGGCTCCAACCACGGACCGGGTGGTCTGATCACCCGCCCTCGACTCAGTGGCTTGTGTGGTGGACCCTAGTAGCATGGCACACCTTCTCCCCCAAGGCCTGGTTGCAGGGCGTGATGTCATGGGCCCTGTCTTGTCGATCTGATGAGGTGCAGGCAGGTGGTATAGGTTCCGTTCAGTTTGCGTTTTTGGCCGTGTTTGGTTAGATTTCACGAATACTGTAGCATCTTTGACTACTAATTTACAGTATCAAATGAACTCTAAATATAAAATCACCTCCACACCCCGTGTAAATCGCGAGACGAATCTAATGAGGTCTTTGACCGCGCGATTAGAGGATGGTACTGTAGCAAATCATTAATTAATTACCATCATTAGATTCATCGCGAAAAGTTACACCCGTCCCTGAAAAGGTTTTGCAAATAGACTTTATTTAGTACTCCATGCATACGAGATTCTCTTCTCGAAAAATGTGCCGAAAAATTTCTCCCCGTAACCAAACACGGCCCAAGGCTGTAGCATATTTCGTTATTACTTGATAAATAATATTCAATTATGAACTAATTAGTCTTAAAAGATTCATCTCGTGCTAATTAGTTAGATTGTGTAATTAGTTTTTTTTCAACTATATTTAATACTTTATATATGTGTCCGAAAATTTGATGTAACAATTACTATAGCAAATTTTTTGGAAAATAAACGAAGCCATAGGCACCAGCCATGTGGTCATGATGGCCCAGCTAACCGTGGGTTGCAACTATCCTACGACCTCAACTGTTGTCCACTATGTAAGATCCTGTTTAGTTCTTAAAAAACTTTCTACAGTACTCATCACATCAAATCTTCGGATATATGCATAGAGCATTAAATACAGTTAAAAAATAACTAACTACATAGTTCAACTAGAAATGACGAGATGAATCTTTGAAGCTTAATTAGTCTATAATTAGACATTAATTATTTCGTAACAACGAAATTGCTACAGTACCCAAATCCAAAAAATTTCATGAACTAAACACGGCTTAAGAACCGCCCTATAGTAACACGCACAAAAAGTGACATGACTATGTAGCGTGTCATTCTAATATGAAAGGTGACGCGCCAAGATGAGGTGTGTCACCTTTCATTCTCCTAGGGTCCCGATTATTCTCCTGCAAAAAGTGGCCCGTCACTTTTGACAGAGAAAAGGTGATGCGGCTCATGAAGCCAGCACTTGTATTCAAATTATAAGATTATAAGTGACGGGCGCTGTTCTCTTACGTACAGGTGACGATTCTTAACGAAGCTCGTCACTTTTTAGAGAACATAGGTCACCTAAACCCTAAACCATTAACATGTGGTCCTTAAAAAAGGTGACGCATTACGTGTATCGTTCGTAATCTATGGGTATGCCATATCCTACTGGTGCACATGTATCCTAGAACTTAGCCATTTTTTAGTCGGACAATTCAGCGTTGCCGCATACAGTCGTACACATTCTAACAAAAAAAATGAAAATTGCGAGCTAACAATGCTGAGATTGTTGCGAGATATATAACAAGGCAAAAGTTAAACACACACACATACATAAAAGGACCTGCATACATAAAAGGACCTGCATACATAGTCATGACAGTTTTTTAATAACTTCCGCCACTTTAAAATAGGTACACATATCCGGTGACGTTCTGCCCGATTGGGGTTTTCCACCTAATCCTGGATCTACGGGTAACCGCGGTAGATCCACCCCGTCATCATGAGCCTGCATCCAAGTCGGAAAAAAAAAGTTTGCATCCCGTAGCCCCCCCCCCCCCCCCCACTTCACTTACCCTTTTTCCCCTTCTCTTTCCCTTCTTCTTTCTTTTCCCCCTCCATTCCTCTGGAGATGGGCGCACAGCTGCGGGGAGCTCCTCGGGGGAACGGCGGTGAGCTCCCCCGGGCGAGCTCACGGGGGCAGCAGTTGGGCGAGGCTGCGACGGTGGAGTGGCGCGGCTGGGCGGGGCTACGGAAGCGCTGCGAGGTAGAGCGGAGGTGGCTCCGACCCTCAGGGGAGCGACGCGGTGGGGAGGTGCGGCGGCGGGCTCCCCGGGGCCGACCTCCGCCAGCGGCGGCGGCGTTAGCGGGCTCGCCGGGACTGAGCTCCTCGAGCGGCGATGGCGGCAGCTGGGGCCGAGCTCCGCCCCATGGATCTAGTCATGCCGAGGGCGCCCCCCCCCCCCCCCCCCGCGGTGCCGCTCGCCGTCGGGGAGGCGGCTCGACGGCTGTGCCTGATGCGCGCTGCTGATGTGGTGGTGGGAGCGGCGGTGGCGGCGTTGGCGTTGAGCTCGGATCACGGGGTGCGGCCGTTGGAGTGCAGCTGTGCGAGTAGGACCTCCGAGCGGGGCCGCTAGATCCGCTAGGCGGAGTGTTGGATCTTACTCGCTGGAGAGGCAGCATCCAGGGAGAGCCATGTGAGTGGCTGTGCGCAGCGTTCCATTGGGAGCGACGGCATGGCTCTTCAACGGGGTGTGCTGATGCCCGAGTGGAGAAGCATGGGGACATGGCAACGAGTGGTGGAGCGGAGCAGTGTGGTGAATGGCTTGCGTCCGGGCAGTCTGGAGGAGATCATTTATCTGAGTGCAGCGCAGGAAGTAATCCCCGATAAGCCAATGCACCTTGCTTTCTTTCCCTTTCTACATCTTCTCTTCTCACGATGCATAGCTGAAAGGTCCTTGTTGGCTGCTGATTGGAAGAAATTTGTTTGCATTTTGCCGTTATGAATATAGTAGAATTACAGCTACGCTTTGGAACAGCCATGCCCTGCGGATCAAAATTGCTAGCTATTTTATGGTAGTAATCCCTTCCCAACATATTGCAGACTGTAACTCTCTAATACACTAGACTGCTAGCTTGCCTGCTACCATGACAAAAGATCTCGGCCACTCATTCAGAAATGGAAAAAAATAGCTAAAACCACCTGCAGAGCCTTACAAGCCCATCATTTAATCACCACCCTTCATGTTTCTTACAAAATATGTTCAGATTTGGCATGAATTTCTATGCTATTGGTGGCAAATAGTTGCCTATAACTAAACTTTCCAGTAGCTTTTTTTTTTGTTACCAATACTGTCTGTCATGTTAAGCGAATAATTGAATTCGCAACCAGACACCTGCCACAAGCATCATCAACAGGGGACTGAGATCTCAAAACCTGTGTTACCCGGACACCCGTGTCTTAATTTTTTTGTCGAGTCGGATACCCCGCACCCGTGTCGGATTCCAAGTGTTATTTGCCGTGTCCCCAAATATTCTAACGAATCGGACACCCGCACCCGAGTCGGACACCGACACCCGCACCCGTGTCCATGTAACACTGCTCAAAACCATTTGTTGCGGCAATGCTTTACAATTACTTATTTTAATTACACTGTCAGAAGTTAAACCAACTCATTTTCGAATGCCGATATTTTCAGGAATACAGACTTGCAATAAGCTTGTTTAATTACCTCTTGATTCCGGTTGTCAGAAGTGATCATGACCCATTACTTACTCAAGCTGGCTTGCTCCTGTTCTGATTCAAAATTGGTTGGAGCTTTTGAGCTCCATCAGACAATGATGGGGATACAGAGCTTTATGCTACAAAGGTCTCACCTACCGGCGGCCCTTCTAATGATATCCTTATTTATATTTTTTGTGTAGTATACCAGTTACAAAACAGTTTTTTGTTTTCCTTTTTTTGTCTCTGATTTCTCTTGCAGACTTTCACAACAAAGTTATCTATACCCAAGTCCATTTCAGTAGCTCATTCACTAAACTCTCATCAAAGAAATCTTGTCAAAAGCATTGGATTCCATCATCTTCTTGATTTAGGATGCACCTCCACACCAAAATCTCTGATCATGTGGCTTGCAAACCATTTCAATGTTGTTACCAGAACATTTATTTTCCCAAATGGCTACAAGTTCACATTATGTTCTGAAAACATTCATCAAGTCTTTGGCATTCCATTAGGTGGATCATCAATTCCAAACATTTGTACTGAAGATATCAAACAAATGATATTGGAAGAAAAAAAATGTTCTTCTAAATATCCCAGCAGTAATGAGTTAAAAGATCTCATTACTGCTGATTTTGTGGGTGACAAATTCAAAAAGATTTTCACCCTTTTTGCTGTGTCAACCTTTTTGTGCCCAACTACCAGTGATCTTGCTAGTCGTCAATATTTTCCATAGGTTGCAAATCCTGAAACTATAAGCTCTTATGATTGGTGCACCACAGTCCTTGACAAGCTTGCCTAATCTATTGCTAAGTTTCAGCAGGCAACTAATAGTTGTGGCATAGCTTCGCTTGGAGGTTGCACATCTGCATTGATGGTAAATTTCTTTTTTGTTTTGAAATTTTTTATTTTATTTTTTTGTACATCTCTGCTTCACACATTACAAATTTTGGTACACATTATAATTTCTTTTTATTAATCCTTTTCTTTTTATCACTATGATAGGTTGTCTACTTTGAGCTACTTGACATATCAGAAGTCTCTTTTCCTAATTTCTTGCCACGCATAAGTTTATGGACAAATGATAACATATCCATTGCCATAAACGCTGATAGATTAATTGAAGACAGTAATCTTTTTGGCCGAGCATCTGTGAGTTTTTTCTGTTTTATTTTCCTTTTTTCTGTTCAATATTATTCTTTTGCCCCCCCCCCCACCATCTAATAATCACCCATTATATGGTACCTCCTTTTTTCAGATGAAAGATATGAGTAACATAGCATTAACAAAAAATCACAATAAACGCATATTCATCGACACATTCTCTTATCTGGAAGTCATTTTAAAGTCAATACTATCAGGCCAAGTCTTTAGTAATGTAAGTATAAAATGTCCACCCTCCAACCCCCCCCCCCCCCCAACCCCCAAATCCCTTTTCACACACACTCACATGTTTTTATATTTTTTTCAATCCATTAGATTTGCATGGACAAGTTCTGCAATGGCAAACTAATTGCTTTCTTTTCCAATATATATTTTCTTTTTTCTGGACAAGTTTATGTAATATATGAGTAATTTCTATAAATGTTTTCCTATAAAAAGATTCCCATCTAATAATTTTTTTTCACTATCTCTAATTTTTTACTGAAATCTTTTTCATATCTAAAGTTTTTCGTATCTATCTGGACTAACAAAGTTTGCCATGTGCATTCTTTTTTTTTCCTTGAAAACTTTTTTCAATCCATTAGTTTGCATGGACAAGTTCTGCAAATGCAAAGTAATTGTTGTCTTCTCCAATATATGACATGCTTATGTAATATATGAGTAAGTTTTTATAAAGTTTTCCTGTAAAAAGATTTACATGTAATTATTTTTTTTCACTTTATCTCATTTTTTATTGAAAACCTTTTTCCATATCTAAATTTCTTCGTATTTATCTGGACAAACAAAGTTTTCCATTTTGCAGTCTTTTTTCCTGAAAACTACATATGCACTTAAACTTTTTTCAACTTTTTTATGATACATATTTTTATGTTCAAATTTTCATCTAACAAAATTTTTGACATTATTTGGTCCTAAGTTTTATGTACATCCGGTTTTTGTTTTCACATTTTTGGTCCTAATTCAGTAATATGCCAATCATGTTAACTTGCCATACTCAGCGGAACTAGTTAGGGTCGTTTGTGTTTCAGTGTTCCACTCCATCATCGATTTGACTACTGGGATTTTAGTAATTATCAAGGTTGAGATGCCATAATTGTTCCAACTGATTAGGGCCAATCGCGTCCACCTGCTATACTCGGTCCAACTGATTAGGGCCAGTTATTTTCCAACCAGCGATACTCGTCCCAACTGATTAGGGCTAGTCACGTCAACCTACCATACTTGGCCCAACTGATTAAGGGCAATTACATCAACCTGCCACACTCGGCCCAACTGATTAGGGCCATTCACATCATCCTGCCATACTCGTCCCAACCATCTGTCACACTCGTCCCAACTAATTAGGTCCAATCACGCCCATCTGTCATACTCGACCCAACTGATTAGGGCTAGTCACGTCCATCTGCCATACTCGACCAAACTGATTAGGGCTAGTCACGTCCATCTGCCATACTCGACCCAACTGATTAGGGCCAGTCACGTCCATTTGACATACTCGACACAACTGATTAGGGTCAGTCACGTCCATCTTCCATACTCGAACCAACTGATTAGAGCTAGTCATATTTGTCTAGATACTCGATCCAACTGATTAGGGCCAGTCATGTCCATCTATCATACTCGATCCAACTGATTAGGGCCAGTCACGTCCATCTGACATACTCGACCCAACTTATTACAGCTAGTCACGTCTATTTACATACCCGACCCAACTAATTAGGGCCAGTCATGTCCATTTTACATACTTGACCCAACTGATTAGGGCCAGTCACGTCCATCTGCTATACTCGACCCAACTGATCAGGGCCAGTCACGTCTATCTACCATACTCGACCCAACTAATTAGGGTCAGTCATGTCCATCTGTCATACTCGACCCAACTGATTAGGGCCAGTCACGTCTATCTACATACTTGAACCAACTGATTAGGGCCAGTCACGTTCATCTGCCATACTCGACCCAACTGATTAGGGCCAGACACGTCTATCTACCATACTCGACCCAACTGATTAGGGCCGGTCACATCCATCTGTCATACTCGACCCAACTGATTTGGCCAGTCACGTCCATCTGCCATACTCGTTCCAACTAATTAGGGCCAGTTGTTTCAACCAGCAATACTCATCCCATCTGATTAGGGCCAATCACATCAACCAATCACGTCACCATGCTATAGTCAGCCCAACCATTTAGGGTGGTTTAGGTTTTACTTCTGAAATTTTGTTTTCCAAAAGTTTATTTCATATTTTTTTGTTATCATTTTTTTTTCTTTTTCCAATATTTCCACAATGAACGTTTTCTTTTCAAAAAATTCCATCACAAATTTTGTTTCCAAAACTTTTATTTACTCTTTTTTAATTTAATTTTCTCGCTCCTATTTTTCTTATCTCCATTTTGTCGTTCATTTTTTTTATAATTTTTCCATTCATATTATTTTATTATACAAACTTCCACCAATAGTTTTGTTCCAAGAAATTATGCGACGGAACTTTGGTGGGCTGCGGAACCACATTTTTTGTTAGGGCCAATAATGTCAACCTAGCGTAATTGTCCCAATAATGCTTATGCATATACAGTTGGGGCTTTTGCGTTTATACCCCTATTTTAAGTGATAATGGTGATTTTGCCCCTATTTTTTTAACTTGGTGATTTTGCCCCTGCTTTTTTAAACTGAAGATTTAGTTTACCCCTATTTTATTAGAAAAAGCTAATGGCATCAATTTAACTGCAAAAGAAAAACTTTATGTCCAACCACATTCAGCAAATCTGTCTGCATAAGCATACTCGACCGCCCTATGTGCGCTCACCGGTCGCTGCGAATGCTAGTTTGCTGCCATTGGCCGCAGAAGCTGCTAGGGTTAGAAGGGAGGTGGAGGTGGTGCAAAGGAGCAGGAGAGTTTTAGATAGTTACCTAGGGCTGGGATGGTTGAATAAGGGGTACTTACATATTTTTATGATTTTTTAAAAAAAATTTATTACCTTTTAAATTCATTTAACAGGGGTACACTTAAAAAACACTCAAAGTAGGGGCAAATAGAAGCTTCATTTTTGAAACGTGAGGGTAAAATCACAAAGTTACAAAAAGAAGGGTAAAAACACAATTGGCTTCCTCGGCAAGGGTAAAAACACCAATTTCCCTATATAGTTTTGTATTGATAACCATTTTTCTCATCATTATATGTTGTTCATTTAAACAGGTCAGGGAACAACTTCAGTCATCATATCATATTTTGTGGAATGATCTAATCTCTGCAACCAGGCCGGTATTACTTTCTCAGATCATCAAATCTGTGGCAAGTATAAAGGAAATAACAGACAATACAGTATTCACTTCCCCAAACTTGTTGCAAAATGATAGCACAGCTGACAAACAGTTGCTAGTGACAAACATATCACCTCCTTCCAAGTCAGGCATTGTGACTTTGAGCAAAGTCTACAAAGATCCTGAAATTGGAGACACACCCTGCAGAATTGCTGGTACAAATAAAATAAAAGATGCCCCCCCCCCCCCCCCCCCCCCCCCCAAAAAAAAGACAGCAGCATCTTTCCTGAGATCCCTGTACTAAATGTAATTGACATTCACCAAGATGAAAAGGAAGTGTTTGAAATGGTTGTTCAGAGCCTGGAAGCAATGAATATATCTGATGGTTATGATATTCATATTGAGGAACAATTCTACATGGATGAGTTGTACAACTCTATCTTCGGAAATATGGATCAATGCAAATTATTGCATCGAGACCCAGTAAACATCAACCAGTTGGCATTGTCATTTGCAAACCTCCCACCACCCAGCCACCAACTTGATTCAATGTCAAAAAAAGCAAATATCAAAGAAAAAAGTCTAAATATCAGCTTGCAACCAAGAGGTAGAGCTGACAACATCACACCACAGACTTCTATTGGTGTAGTACCTTTAAAGAAGAGACCTCTGCCTTCATTTCTCAACCACACACCCAGCTTTGAAATTCATGACCAATCCATTGCTTATGCTAATGTAAAGGGGTCATGCTCTCTGAATGAACTTCTGCTCAAAAGAATCAGTACTTTACAAGCTGCTGGAGAAAAGGAACTTGAGTTCGTTTCACCTCATGAAAGAAAGAGCAAATCTGAAATGAGCACATATATGTTCACTTGCAACACACAAAATGTTGTACCAGAACAAACAGAATTAGCAAGTGTCAGTACAGAAGATTTCAATGAAGGAAGGGATGTTTATTCTGACCAAGTTTTATGTGATTAGTCTGACCCGAATAGTAATGACCCAAATTTTGTAAACTACCGGACTGGTCCTAAACATCCAAGTGCAAGTACCACGGAATTCAAAGGAGTCGACAAGAGTGCAGTGAATAATAATGATTATGATTTCTGGCATGAGGACTTAGTAAGGCGATTCGATGAATCTGTTGAAACTGCAAAAAGTTCTCAGCAGTCAGCACACACATGAAACAAACCAAATACCATTGAGGCCAACCATCTTCTACCATATTTTTTCATCAACTGCTGTAGAAAGGGTTGTGCACCAGTACATTGTAAGCAATATTCCAGCACCCCCACCAGCTAGAAGGTTTCTCTGACTTTATGGACTTTCCTCCTCCACATCCTTTTTTGCCTTTATTCTGATTAATCGTTTCATTAATAGTTTTCATTTTTCAGCCCTAAGATTATAAAGATGGTAAAAAAAATTGGGTCGATCATCGTACATTTCGTCTTTCAATGCAAGTTTATGGACCCATATCACACCATGTCATGAATATTATGGGTGTAGCTGTTATGGAAGCTCAATATACAAAGCATCTCCGTGGTTTGCTTTTACCTAGATGAATGGGTGAAATTCATATTGCACTCTGAACTTTCTGTGAGTACATTGACATTTAACAATGCTTTTTCCTATTTTCTGTTTTCCAATCACACAAGACTAATGTTTTCCTAATATTTTTTTGCAAGCCTTTATTTGCAATGCATGAAACATAAATCTAATATTTTTTCATACATTCTATTGGTTAGACGTTATTACAGGATCCTCAACTAAAAGCAAATGAAATATCCAGTTGCCTTGCTGAAAAGGGAATTGGTTTTCGTCTTCATAACGCAGATTTGGTACATAGACACCCCTATCTGTGCGCCCATGTTTATGTTTTTTTTTGTTTAGTTTTTTTAATAGTCAACTTTAATCAAGTTTACACGTTTTTTTCATCAGGTTCTCATTCCTCTGCGCAAAAACTCGTACTGGTATCTTGTTGTAGCAAACTTCAGAGATCACAGGTTTGAAGTTATATGCCCTTTCAAAGACATTGATTTTGTAAAATATGATTCTGATGTTATTTCAAACTTCAAGAAAGTTTTCAAGGCTGTACATCCCAGATCAACCAGAGTTCACATATATAGTTTGCCAACAGCTTTTGGAAGTGTTTCAAACTACAACAACCAGTTAAGTTTTTTTTTCAAATTCATAACATATCATCTTTTTTTTGCTGCCGTCTGTGTTTTTTTTTGTCCAATTGCACGGTTGCCCTTGATTTTTTAATTTTGCATGTTTGCCCCTGTTTTTAGTCTTCCAGTTGCAAGACTGCCCCTGTTTTATTGCAGAATTGCCCCTATAACGTGCAAAATAGGGGCAGTTTTGCAATAAAACAAGGGCAGTCTTGCAACCGGAAGACTAAAAACAGGGGCAAACATGCAAAGTTAAAAAATCAGGGGCAAACGTGTAGTTGGACTTCAAAACAAGGACAACCTTGCAATTTTCCCTTTTTTCTGCTATAACTTTTTTATTTCTCTTTTTTATTTAAATTTGATCCATACTTTTCTTTTACACAGAAACGACAGTGGTGTCTGTGTTCTACAACTTTTGCTATACTATACTGGAACCAGGGTTAACGAAACCGGTGGGAACCGGTCCGGTTATGGATTGGGCCGGTATCAAACCGGCCCAAATTCAAAATTCAAATTTGAATTCAAAAAAATGAAAAATTCCCAAAAAAATTCCTAAAAATACTTCAAGGTGCGACGAATATAATGGTGTCAAATTTTCTAAAAAATTTGTGCATTTAACATACTTTTCGGGCATTTGAAGTTAAACCAAAAAGAAAAGGAAAAAATGGGACGGCCCATTAAGGCCCACTTAGTAAACTGGTCAAACCGGCCGGTATACCGGTCCAAACCGGTAGCGCTGGGGATTTTGAATTCAAATTTGAATCCAACCGGTTTGGACCGGTTTCCGGTCAAACCGGTCCGGTATACCGGAACCGGAGCCCGCCGGTTTGACCGGACCGGTCGGATTTGTAAACCCTCACACATTTTCATTTCAAACAAGTAAGTTTTTATTTTTTTTTCTTTTTTTTCATGCACACTATGCAAGTTTTTAAGTTCTCTTTTTTTTTTCTTTCTGTGTATACATTCCAGGATCATGCAAAGGCAAAGAATCATTGACTTATTATCTTTGCACACATGAGGAAAATGAGGTTGTACCACATGAGGTAAAGAACATAGCGCAACAACATGTAACTTCACCTTTCTTTTGTATTTTTATTCCTATTCTTTTCTAATATTTTTTCAATCTGCTAATTTTTATTTCTTTTTTGTTTTCTAAAAAATCCACCAGGGTATATTTTAAAAACAACACTGAAGGGAGAAGAAAAAGGTAACTACTAATGTTAACCTTCAAAAACATTTATGTTCTAAATTTTTACTATGGTTTTTATACCAATTTTCATATTTTTTTCTTCATCTTGACCCATAGCCTTTTTCCTTTTTGTTTGCAGGCATTGGTAAAAATTGTAATAAGGATCAGCAGAAGAAATACAGATACTAGTTTCTAAAACCACACTATGTATTCTGATATATTTCTTTCCAATGTCACTATACTGTATTTGCCAGAGTTTTTGTTTACTGTGTGTTAGTGCATATATTGACGTTTTTTGTTTTGATCCTACACCTGCATTTTCCTGTGAATTTTTTATTAACTATTACCAAAAAGTTTTCTTAAAAAAATTTACCAATGCCTAGTAAAATTGAACTTATTACTGTGTGAATTTTATTTTACCAATTAAACTTCTAAACTTTTGCTTATCAATAAATTTTTATTCATCAAAATTTTTTTTGTTTTCATAATTCGTAAAGCTTTATTTAATTATATTTTCTGTACTTATTAAATTTTTAAACTTTGTTTATCTATAAATTTCTAAGAAAAACTTTTTTCCAATATGTACGCAAAACACAATTCTAAAAACTTTATCAGGTAATAAATTTTAAGAAAAAAATTATTTTTTTTCATATATTTTCTTTTTCGCGCACTACCACAAATTTTCATTTGTTAAAAGTTAGTTTTAATTTCACTCCCCACCCAAATTTTACACTCAATTTTTCCACATCCCAAAAAAAATAGCTTCTGAAAAATTGAAGCTACACAGGGCGGAATCGCTCAGGACTAAGAAAACACGGAACCCGAAAAGGGAAACGTAATTAATGTGTCATTCGCACATATACTGAAAAGGGAAAGTACCTACTGTCCGAAATTGACCGGGCGGATTGAATCGACCGGGCGACCGTAAATTAGGGAGCCCCGATTTTCCAAGGCAGACAAATTAGTCGTTCAACTCATTTGAATCTTGCGAGACGCGAATTGCCCAGTCGTCGCCGAAGCTGAAGGGGTGGTCTGGATCAAACTCAGGTTGGATCCGGTGCTGGAGTAGGGGGCAGCGCAGGCAACGGGGCCGGCACCGGAGACGATAGTTGGCAGTCGATATCGATGATTTTTGTTGCCAACGCTCCGCTTGATTTCATGAAAGATAGGTCATAACTATGCCATAACTATTATTACTAATGAGTTCCAATAATTTTGGTGTTTATTTGTTTTTAGGAACAACATATCCAAAGTTGACCCAAAAATGGACATTGCTTGGACTAGAAGGCCCGAATCCGGCTGGCCGGCATACTTTCTGTGGAATATTGGCATGAGATTTTACCAAAGTCACCTAGAGGGAGAATTCAAATCATTCCAATGGGTTGGACCCAAAAATATACAAGTTGGACCCGGAAGGTTTGAACCCATATCCAAGTGAAGGCATCCTGGGCCATGATCCGACACAAGATGTCCACCCCATCAAGGAATGATCTATGGCCAGAGAGGATTGTGTTGGTGCAACGGAGGGCCGAAATCCCTCCAGAGCCAGGCCGCCCGGCCCAAGAAAAGTCGGTTTGACGAACGGCCTTTTGCACCGACCTCCAGAGAGTATTAGGAACGTCCAATCGAAGGCGGTGGACAGATGGCGTCATTCCTAGGCCGGCCAGCATAAGGGAGGCTGCCCGGCCTGACTTTGTCATGCCACGTGTCCCGCCTTCGCGTGGAAGTTACGACGCCGACCTCCTTGGGTGAAGTGTAGGCGACCTCGTGATAACCGCATTGGAAGAACTATAAAAGGGAGCCCCCCACCCCTCATTTAAGACACACTATTTGGAGAGGAGAAGAGTCCCAAGCAAGATGTAGTCCCTCTTAGTAGAATAGGGAGAGTGTGAGGTGAGTGTCTTGGCGAAAGCCAAAGTAGAGGAGCGGTGCCGGGTTCTCTTGGCCTTACTCCACTTTTGTAAGCCACCTCAGAGGAATGAAGTATCTTCGGAGTGAAGTTCCTCATCTCTCATCGGTATCTCGCTAGTCTTTCTCTTTACTTCAGTTATTTGTTTACTTTCTATCTTTGGTTTGCGGGATCCTTAGTCTGCGTAAGTAGCAAGTTCTACTTATTTGAGAGTGCTTTCTGTCTTGGTTAGTTACCTCGGATTGTGTTCCACCCTACGGCACTGAGTGGTAGGCGGCAGGTGGTAACAGCCATGTCCGTCCTTTGTAGTCCATCACGTTTGGGTGCTTTCATATCAGTAGTTGCCGACGGACGTTGGACTCCCTTCTCACTCTAGTCTGAGTCCTTCTCTTAGGCCGCCGAAGCAGATCATGCTAGTTTAGTGCAAGTCTTTTGGGTAATGAGTTGGCTAACCGACGTTAGACCCTCTGGCCACTTCTCTTCTCTTGGTGGGTCCGGTTGAAATATTTCTAAACCTAGTCGCGTTTTATCGTTCCTCGTGGATTCGATACCCTGAAATACTCCAAAGTGAAAGCTACATCGGTCTCTGTACGCTTGTGGAGTAATTCATTTAGGCTAAGAAGTGCCAACAAGATTTCTGGCGCCGTTGCCAGGGAACGGTAGCAACACTAGTCTAGAATTCGTTCGGCTGTACACCTTTCCGCACATCCACATGGAGTTCTACTCCTAGTTATCCAGTAGTTCCATCCCGCGAGTATTTGGAACCGACACCATCTTCTCAACCCCCCCCCCCTTATCTGATGGTTACGAAGACCAGTCCCATCTCGGAAGCCATGGTTACAAATATGATTTTTTTTGTGATCTCGTGACGGCAGAGCTATTCGTCGCTATGACAGTTTGATTTTTGACGTTTTGTATTGGGCACTATAGTTTAGTGACGAAAATGAGGTGCTCGTCGCTAACACAAACTGCAAATCATCACAAATGGATCCATGTCCTTATCTTGACAAATTTTATTGTGTAATAAAGGATAACCGACAAATGTCACAAATCTATGACAAATTTGCATTACCAATTTATCATAAAAAAAATTCAAACAAATAAGAAGAGAATGAGAGCGTTCTTGAGTTTTTTCAAAACAGGTCCCATCATAAAGTGTTGGTAAGTTATAATTCATCTCTTTTTAATGTAGAATTTATGTTACATAGAAAACTATTTTTATGAGAAATAACTTTTGTTTTCCAATGGGGAACAATTTCTGCGCGGATGAAATCGGAAAAAGAAATAGAAGAAAAATAAAAAATCAAAAGAAGAAATAGAAGAAAAATAAAAAAATAAATGCTAGGAAGAGGACTTGAACACAAGGCCATGTGGAGCTAAACTCTATAGCCTTACCACTGAGCTAGCAATGGAACAGTTATTTCATAGCGCATAGTTTGTTATAGTAATGATAATTTCGTGCGAACAAAAAAGAAAAAACATTCCAACAAGGGGGCTCGAACACAAGAGCACACGGATTAAAGTCCGACTTGCCACTAGGCTGCTAATGTATCTCAGCTAAATTGGAGCATTATATTATCTAGTGATTTGGTCATAATTTTTTCGGAAAATGAAAAAAAATTGGAAGCCTTAGGCTGTCCGCAGTGGGTACGGGATAGCGAAAAGCTATCCTGCCCTGCAGGACCAATATGCTGTAAATGGTGCTGCAGCGGCGTCCGCAAAACCGCCCGCTAAGGTAGCGGGGGCGCTCCCGCACGCCAAATAAGGCGGGTGGCTGACGTCCGCAACAGACGAACATGGCACGGGGCCCACGCATCCGCGTGCCATCCCAACCGCCTGGCCAGCGGCGCGGAGCAGTGGACCGGCAAACGGAGGCGGCCGGCGAGCACCCGACCGGAGGGAGGCGCGGACGAAAAAGGGAGGGGACGCCGTCGCGAGGATCCGCTGCCGCCGCGAGGCCGGCCGAGCTCGAGCGCTGAGGAGGGAGGCCGGCCGAGCTCGAGCTCTCGATCCGCCACCGTCCTCGCCAGATCCGCACGAGGGATGAGCAGATCCGCGCTGCCGTGACCCGGCCAAAGCAGGAGCTGCTCGAGGCCGCCGGAGGGAGTGGCGCGGCAGACAGGGAAGGGGCGCCGCTCCTCTGCACCTCCCCCAGCGGACGAGTGCCGCCGCGAGGCCTTGCGCGGCCGCCCCGCCGTGCGCAGGCCCACCCTGGGCCGAGAAGCCCCGCCGCTCCAGGCGCAGGCTCGCCGGCTGCTCACTGCGGCGCAGCACGCCCGCGGAGGTCCGCCCGCCGCCGCACCGGCATGCCGCACCTCTGCTGGCCCGGCCGGCTGCCACGACGCCCGCCTGGATCAGCGCGGCGCACGCGCACGCGCGGGCCGCCGTGCCGCTTGCCTGCCAGCGAGGGAGGGGATGGAGGGAGGGAAGCGCCGCTGGCCATGGAAGGGAGGGGTCGGGGTGAGGAGGGAGGAAGGAGGAGAGAGGAGGCGTGCCGGCCATGGAAGGGAGGAGGGAGCTAGATCTGGCCGCTCCGCCGCGGGCTCGCCGGCCACTTTGCCGCAGGCTCGCCGGCCGCTTCGCCGCGGGCTTGTCAGCCGCCTCCGCTGCCGGTCGAGCATGCCACGCCGCCCCAGGCCAACCGCCGTGCGGGAAGGGGCAATGTCACATCCCGGAAAATTTACCAACTAAATCACACGCTAAATAATTTTTTTCAAAATTTATTTTTCATCGTTGAGCTCAAACCCTAACTACTCACAAAGTTTTCCGCCGTCCCGTCACCCGGCTTCATTCATCGTGCCACTTTTCCGCTGACCGTACTTGTCTTTTTCCGCGCCGCTGTCCCATCCCGCGCCGCTCGACCGCCGGTCGGCCACGCGCGACCGATCGCTGTGGTCGGCGCCGACGCGTCTCCCCCTTTACCCTTTTTTCTCTCCCCTTTTTCCTTTCCTTTTTTTCCTTTTTCCTTTTTCCATTTTCTTTTCCTTTTTTTCTTCTTCTTTTCTTTCTCCTCCTTCTTCTCTCTACCGCGTGCGCCAGCCCGACCCCCCCCCCCGCTCGCCTGCCCCAAGCGCCGGCCCGGCTCCCTCTGCCGCTCTCCCCCGCTCGCCCCCAAGCTGCAACACCGCCGCACCCAAACCGCTCCGCGCCGTCGGGTCCCGCTCACCTGCGCACCCACGTGCCCCCGCGCTTGCCCCGCCGCTGCCCCGCTCCGCTCGGCGCCGCTCACGCGCACGCTCATGCGCACGACGCCCGCCGTCGCCGCGCGAGCCGCCGCCGCCCGCGCCGCGCAAGCCACGGCAGTGCGCGCGACCCACTCGGCACGGCACGCCGCGACAAGCACCGCTCGTACGCGCGCGCCCCGCTCCCAGCCCCGCGACGCGCATACGCACGCCGCACCACCCGCCGCTGGCGCCCTGCTCGGCTCGCACGCGCCCACGTGCGCCCGCAGCACCGCTCACCGTGCCCTGCCTCGCCGCTCGCACCGTCGCTGTGCCAAACAGCGTCGCCCTCACGTGCCCGGCGACGGCCTCGGCGCCCACGCCCTCCCCGCATGCCGCATCACGACGCGAGCACACCATTAATGGCGCTCCGCGCGGCTCGCCGGCCGTCACCTACTCCCGGCCTCGCCACCGCCTCTCCACGGCTATAAAGCGCTCCCGGCGTCACTCCTCCACCTCCCAAGCCAACCCAGCCACCGCCGCCTCCTCTCGAGCCGCAGCAGCGCCGTCGCCGCGAACCACTTCATCCCACCGCCGCCCACTCCAGCCGAGCCATCTCTGCACGCCACCACAACTCGAGGTGTGGCAGGGGGTCGATCTCCCGCAACCCCCTTCCCCTTTCCCCTTCGGTCCCGACCGCCCCCGAGACCCGGAGCGGCCGGATTGGCCGCCGCCGCCGGCCCCGGCCGCCTCCCCTGTTCCGCGTCGGGAGGAAGGGGATGAGCGGCCCCTTTTGCTTTTAGGCCCCCCTCTCCTCCCATTCTATTAAAGGATTCCCCCCTTTTTCCAAAAACACCCTTTTGTTTTCCCTATTTTGCAAACCAGCCCTCCGTTAATTAAACTTAATGGCAAATAGGCCCCTACACCCTTCTATTAGGCCCACATATTCCTAGAATTTATAACCAAGCCCTTTTCTTTTCTAGAAAAACTTACAAACAAGTCTCTGGACCACTGATTTAACCCTATTTACCTCGTTGCCCTAATATTTCATGTACCAAACGAATTCTGATCGGCCCGAAACTTTACCACGCCTCACTTAACCTAGTTTCGGCCATGCCATTAGGAAACCACTCGAAGATATTACTTCGTACTCCATATCTTATGTGTTTCCAATTCAAGCTCAACGATAAAATTTTTATTTCTTTTTCTTGATTGTGTGCTTGTTTATACATGTCGTAGACCACGGTGTGAACGAAGGGGAGCCCGTTGACGAGCAGTACTGCAAGCCCGTGAACGAGGACCAGCTTCGCGACCCCGAGCCCGGAGGACAGTGCTTCGACCAGGATCTCCCCGAAGGCTTCGAAGACGGCAAGTTCAATCCTATCCTTTGATGCATGATTTTGTCCTAGTTTTTATAAACACAACCCATTGGCCTGTCTTACCAAAATTGCATATGTTTTGCTTGCATGAAAACACGGTTGGATAGCCACCCCTTGATTTGTGATAACCATTCCTTGACCACCTAGATTAATGTCTGATTTTGCTTGGACGTTAATCGATACTAGAACGCTTAGGATCTGCTACTTTATACAACCTGTTTTATAATGAAAAGGTGTGTGTGTGGGAAGGGATAAAAGTGGATTTTCGAAAGATGAGTCTAGACGGGATGGATGGCATTTCAGTGTGATTTGCTGTTTGGTGTGCTCGTGCCGGTGTGCCAGGGCAAGGAAGGGAGATATCCATCTTGCACCCCTAAGGACCGAGTTGGTGTTACATCTCACCTAACTCCACTTTCGTGCAAACCACTCGACCGTTGAATGGGCAACGGCTTAGCATAAATCCCACTAGTTAATTTGATAGCCATCAGGAGAGCTGAGAGCAACGACTGACTAAGGAGAAGGGATAAGCCCCAAGTGACTTATGCCCGGTTATACCTAAGTGAACGGTCTATGACCCCTTAGTGCATCCCGTGATGGCTAGTCAGGTTTAGCTAAGGTGGGTAATGGCTTTGTTGGGATCTGCACCGACACTAAGGTGATCGAGTTGCGGTACCCCACTTGTGGGTAAAGTTGCACATCTCTGCAGAGTTAAGAATCTATTCGAATAGTCCGTGCCCACGGTACTGGGCGAGTTACGGTGTGGTCTCACAACTAGTGTTTACTTCGGGATGGGTTGGCGTGAATTGTTTTGGAAAATGTGTCTGGTAGTTGTGCCGTATGCTACTGCGGACGAGGAGTTCGGTAGCAGTCTAAAACTTGGATCCCGTGTGGATCAACCCTTTGTGTTACTCGGTGTAAGGAAAACTGGTTTTACAAATGTTTTCTTTCAAATGAACCCATGCATAAAATATTGCTTTCCGTAAATCAAACCCTAGCCTTATCCTTGATTTATCCTGTGCATTATATTCTACTTATACCCCTCCGTGAGTGTGGTTGGACTTGCTGAGTACGTTTGTACTCACCCCATTCTCTATTTTTACAGAGGAAGATCCGGATTTTGTACCTGACGACATAGAGTAGGGGTACCGTCCTGCACCCAGCCTTGCCTGTGGATGATGGTCACCCGCAGGAGATACCGCATGGCGCCAGACTCTGATGATTTTCTCTTTGTTTTTAATATCGTTGCGTGTGTGTGGATTGTAATCCTCGCGATAGTGGCATTCCTCTGCTCACTACCGCGTAGAGTTGTACGGTAATGAACCATCTGATGTAATAAATGTGTCATCAGCCTCCTGGGACTGATGTTTGTAGCACATTTAAGTCTTCTCTTATGAGGGGACGCTTCAGGTGGTATCAGAGCCGTAGGTTAGCCGTAGGACGTGACCCTAGGAGCGAAACCCTGTTTCTGGCCCTTTTTCACTAGGACTTTTCTTCCCTTAATCTTTCTTTCACACAAACACTCACCACTGGTTCTTGCCCTGTTCCAGATGGCTGACAATGGATGGATTGGCGGAATCTGTCACGCAGAACCCGGCCTTCCCAAGTTATTGATACTCAGCCTGGAACGCATCGGAGTTGTGGACCCACCAGAGTTTCTCTATCGGGAGTACGACTCCAAGGGCACTCTTCGGTGTGATCTGATGATCTTCATAGGAAGAAGCACCCGCTATCCTGATGTGGACCCTTGGTTCATCTCCACCACTGGATTCCGTTTCCCGGACACCTACCGGAAAGCCGCCCGTAAAGCCCTCCGTCATCTACGCGTGATCTATAGGCACCACCTTCAGCGGACTCCTATGGGATTTTTCCCGCTGACTGAAGGAAGAGGACGCACATGGATTGCCCGGATGAGAGGACTTGGAAGAGAAGAAGAAGACCTCGAAGACACGGTCTCTCACCTATCCATCTATCTCACCGGCCTGGATGAGCTCTACCGTGAACAAGCGGCACAACTGAAGCAACAAGTCCACAGAGTAGAGAAGGCAACCCAAGAGCTGGATGAATAACGGACAAGAGCCGTACACGCCGAATATTCTCTAGCCGCTCTCCAAGTTCAAATGCAAGAAAGAGAGGCAGAACTGGAAGAACAACAGGCAAGAGCCACACGCGCCGAGAATTCCCTAGCCGCCCTCCAAGCTCGAATGCGAGAGTACGAGGCTCGCAGAGGAATAGGTGGATGGATAAAGAAAGAAGAAGAAGAACCCATGGAAACCCATTGGGATGTTGGTACTCAGACTGAAGAAGAAGAACCCGAAGAAACCCACTGTGATAAAGGTACTCAGACCGAAGATAACGTGATGGATCAGTACCTTCCATTGAAGAAGCGCCTTCTTAGGATCAAGGAAGAATCCACATGATAGGAGTAGCCCCCTAAGCTAGAACCTCTACCCTAATAATCGTGTAACCAAGAAGTTTGTACCCCACCATGTTGCAATAATAAATATCATCTACTCCCTTTGTGTACCCCAAATAATTGTGCAAGTTTTTTCACCCTATCTTTGTTTTCAGATGGCTGAGGAAGGATGGACCCAGGGCGACTGCCAAGCTGCACCTGGCTTCCCCAGCCTGTTAATCAACGCCCTGGAAAACCTTGGCATCACGGAACGCCCAAGGTACTACAGCAGAGAGTACGAGCATCATGGCACTCTCCGCTGCAGGGTGATCATAGTCATCGCCAGAAGTGATCGCTACCCCAACATCCAGTCATGGCGAGTGACCGCTACGGGATTTAGGCACCAAGACACCTACCCCTTGGCCATCAGAAAGACACTCCTCTACCTGTGCTGGATTTTCGAAGAACACCTAACCCCCACGCCAATGAGGTTCTTTCCGCCGGCCATCAGAACCCCAGTTTGGGAAGCACGCATGAGAAGTCTGGAACGGCGCCGCCATGAAGTGGACCCTCTGTACCAAGTGGCTACCTACCTAGCCGCCTTGGATCAGCTCTTTGACGAGCAAGCCAACATTCTGAGGGAACAGACCCATCGAGCCGAGCAAGCAGAGCTCGCGGTGAGACTGCAACAGGTACGAGCAGCCCAAGCCGAGGCAAGAGTTGCAACCGCGGTCAGTAGTGAAGCGGTTGCTCAGGAGAGCCTCAGGCAAGCCCGAGACCGGCGTATGCAAGAATGGCTCAGAAGTGGAACCCCAGTCCCGGCAATTGGAGAGGACCAAATTCTACTCGGGACACCCGTCATAGGATGGGGACCACTCGTGATAACCCCACAAGCCCCACCCGAGAACCCCGAAGGGTCTACTGCCATCGGTGAAGGAGAAGCTGCTGCGCAACCCTAGGAGAATGGGAACTTAGAGGACGGCGAGCAAGGACTACTCACACACTCCGCCCCAGAAAAAGGCTCGCCCCGCGAGTAAAAATATCCGACGTCACCTTAGTGTTGTACCTCCCAACCCTACTGGCTTATGTTGTACCCGTAGTGTGAACCTGTACCCGGACGTTTAGTACGTGTTTAGTCTTGCCCCGTGTTGTACCCCCCTTGCAGCAATGAAGTTGTTTGTGCTTGTTGTTTGCTATGTTTGTGTGCTTGTTGGATGTGTGTCTTTCGGCAGAAGCTAGGTTCTGCCTTTTCAAAAATACGATTTAAACAACTTAAACATCACTTAATCCCAAATCTCATGAAAACTCTACCCAATTTACAGATGGCGTCCCGAAGCGTTACGAGGGCCTCCCGCATTCGGAACCCTCCGGTCGCTGATGTGGGAGTGCAGCCGAATGGACAGAACCCTCCCCAAGATGAACAAGAAGTAAGCCAGAACCGAGGAGAAAATCAAGAAGTGCCACTGCCACCACCACCACCCCTCGGAGACCTGGCACAAATAATCCACAATCAGACCCTTATCCTAGAAACACTGGCCAATGCCCTTGTCAACAGGCAGCCACGAGGACAAACCATGAATGACAAGCTGACGGCTTTTCTGAGGACCAAGCCGCCCACCTTTGCTGGATCCAGCAACCCTTTGGATGCAGATGACTGGCTGCGTGTGATCTAGAGGAAGCTTGAGCCGTTCGAGTGCCAGGATCAAGATAAAGTTCTGTTGGCAGCACACCAACTCACCGGGTCTGCCTTAGCCTGGTGGGAGAATTATTGCGCTGCTGCCAAAGATGCCTCCACCATCACTTGGAGTGAATTCGTGAAGGAGTTCCGCCGCTACCATATCCCCTCGGCCACCATGAAGTGCAAGGCGGATGAATTCCGCGCACTTCAGCAAGGGAGTATGTCGGTGGAAGAGTATACACACCAGTTTATGGAGCTGGCTCACTATGCACCTGAAGAAGTGGACGACGACGAAAAGAAGTAGGATATGTTCAAGAAGGGACTAAACCCAGAACTGAAGACCCTGCTCACCCCTCAGATCTATCCTGATTTCAACACTTTGATGAACAAGGCAATCCTCACAAAGAAGGCCAAGGCTGATGAAAGAAAGGATAATAAGCGCAAGTTCCTGGAGAACAAGTCCCGCCAGCAGGATCGTTTCCAGAAGCCCAGAAGTTTCAGCTACAACGCTCCAAGGTCCCAAGCTCCAATGCAGTACAGAACTCAGTCTCAAGTGACAGGACCACGGGCCCCTAACACCCAGCTCAGAAGCCAGAACACCATGAGGGCCCCGCAGAGTAATGCAAGCCAGGTCACCACCAACAACAGCAATGTGAGGGCCTACTTCAACTGCCGAGAGACGGGACATTTCATCGCCGACTGCCCCTATGCCAAGAACAAGCCAGCTACGTCAGCCTTCTCTAATACAGTGAATGGGCCAAGGCCAGTCCTGACCGGTGCCAACCGAGTGCCCATCCGCAACAACAGCAACGCCAACAGCAACAATCAGCAGACGAGGCAGCCCCAGCAGTCATTTGGACGAGCCCGCGGCAACCACATCAACGCACATGAGGCTCAAGGAGCTCAGGGCGTAGTGCTCGGTGAGTACCTAGTCAGCTCAGCCCTTGCAACAGTATTATTTGATTCTGGAGCATCGCACTCATTCATATCCTCGAGTTTCGTGGAAAAGCACAAAATACCTACAGTACTACTAAAACACCCCTATTAACCCGGACGCCTGGAGGTGACATCAAGTGTCAACTGGGTTGTCTACGGGTAAGGATCAATTTAAGTGGGGTAGAATTTTTAGCAGACTTAGTAGTACTAAAGTCCAAGGGAATAGACGTGATCCTTGGAATGGACTGGCTAAGCCGACACAATGGCCTCATAGGATGTACTGACAAGGTGGTACACCTCACGAACCCGGAAGGAGTCCGAGTGACCTGTCATACCTGGGAGAGTGGAGCAAACCCGATGGTGTTTAGCATGGAAGCCAAGTCCTTGGAAGAAGTCCCCGTAGTGAACGAATACCCAGATGTCTTTCCTGAAGAACTTCCTGGTATGCCATCGGATAGGAATGTAGAGTTTGTTATTGACCTTGTCCCAGGAACCGCCCCTATAGCCAAGAGACCCTATAGGATGGCAGCCTCTGAGTTAGCAGAATTAAAGAAACAGCTGGAAGAACTACAACGAATTGGCTTCATCAGGCCAAGTTCGTCTCCTTGGGGAGCCCCGGTTCTATTTGTCAAGAAGAAGGACGGAAGTATGAGGTTGTGTGTAGATTACCGGTCACTAAACGAAGTCACCATTAAGAACAAGTACCCCCTTCCCAGGATCGATGATCTTTTTGATCAGTTAAAAGGGGCCAAGTACTTCTCCAAGATCGATCTGAGGTCCGGATATTTCCAGCTCAAGATCAGGGAAAGTGATATCCCGAAGACAGCCTTTGTCACCCGATACGGGCATTTTGAGTTCACGGTGATGTCTTTTGGACTGACAAATGCACCTGCTTATTTCATGAATCTCATGAACAAGGTGTTTATGGACGAGTTAGATAAGTTTGTCGTAGTCTTCATCGACGACATACTTATTTACTCGAAGAGTATTCAGGAGCACGAGCAGCACCTGAGGGTAGTTTTGGAAAAGCTGAGAATGCATAGACTATACGCCAAATTCAGCAAGTGTGAGTTCTGGCTGGAGAAAGTAGCTTTCCTTGGTCATATTCTGACCGCGGAAGGAGTAGCAGTGGATCCCAAGAAGGTCGAAGCAGTCTCCAACTGGCAGCAACCAACCAATGTCAGTGAGATCAGGAGTTTTCTCGGATTAGCTGGGTATTATCGGAGATTCATTGAGGGATTTTCCAAGATAGCCCGGCCCATGACAGAGCTACTCAAGAAGGAGAAGAAATTCACCTGGACGGAGTCGTGTGAAAGGAGTTTCCAGGAACTGAAGCGAAGACTGACGACCGCCCCAGTGCTGACCCTACCGGATATTCATCGGGATTTTGTCATCTACTGTGATGCATCCCGACAAGGGTTGGGTTGTGTGCTGATGCAAGACGGGAAAGTTGTCGCATATGCTTCCCGCCAGCTCAGGTCTCATGAGCAGAACTATCCGACCCATGATTTGGAACTTGCAGCCGTAGTGCATGCTCTCAAAATTTGGAGGCATTATTTGATTGGAAATAAGTGCGAAATCTATACCGACCATAAGAGCCTAAAGTACATCTTCACCCAACCAGATCTGAACCTAAGGCAGAGAAGATGGCTGGAATTGGTTAAGGATTATAACTTGGAAATCCACTACCACCCGGGGAAAGCAAATGTAGTAGCCGATGCCCTAAGTCGGAAATCCTATGGACCCAAGGATGATCATCTGCGAGAGGAAATGGCACGATTAAATGTGCACATTGTCCCTCGAGGCTCCAGCCAAGTGCTAAACGTCCAATCCACGTTAGAAGACAGAATCTGAAAGTCACAAAGTTCGGATAAGGGGCTAATGGAAATCCGAAGGCAGACTGGAGAAAATAAGGCACTAGAGTTTAGAGTGGATAATAAGGGAACCCTATGGTACAAAGATATAATTTGTGTGCCCCAGAAAGGAGACTTCAGGCAGATAATCATGGATGAAGCTCACAACTCGGCATATTCCATTCACCCAGGATCCACCAAAATGTATATGGACTTAAAACAGAAATATTGGTGGAACGGGATGAAGGCAGATATCGCACGATTTGTCGCCCGTTGTGATACTTGCCAGAGAATCAAAGCTGAACACCAGAAGCCGGCAGGATTGTTGCAACCCCTACCCATTCTGGTTTGGAAATGGGATGAAATAGGGATGGATTTTGTGGTAGGCTTGCCCAGAACCCAGAAAGGACATGATTCCATATGAGTAATAGTGGATCGACTTACTAAATCAGCTCATTTCATACCCGTACGAACCAACTACGGCGGAGAGAAGCTGGCCAAGCTCTATGTGGAAAACATAGTGAAATTGCACGGTGTGCCCAGCCGAATTGTTTTAGATAGAGGGACCCAGTTCACCTCTAGGTTCTGGAAAAGTTTGCATAAAGCCATGGGCACCAAGTTGGATTTCAGCTCTGCTTATCACCCACAGACGGATGGCCAGACAGAAAGGGTGAATCAGATTATGGAGGATATGTTGAGAGCGTGTGTTCTCACTTATGTCAAAGATTGGGAGTAAAGCTTACCCTATGCCGAGTTTTCGTACAACAACGGGTATCAAGCAAGCTTGGGCATGTCGCCGTTCGAAGCTCTCTACGGAAGGAAATGCAGAACCCCTCTAATGTGGTCAGAAGTTGGAGAACGTGCCCTAGTTGGGCCCGCCCTTATAAAGGAAGCTGAAGAAAGAGTTGCTGAAATTAGAGAAAAATTGAAGGCAGCCCAGTCAAGGCAAAAGAGCTACGCAGATAAGAAAAGACAGGAAATAAGCTTCAACCCAGGAGATTTCGCTTATCTCAAGGTTTCACCCATTCGAGGAACCCGAAGATTTCAGGTGCAAGGAAAGCTGGCCCCTCGGTACATTGGACCATACCGAGTTCTGAAGAAAGTCGGAACAGTAGCGTATCGTCTGGGGCTATCGGAAGAAATGTCGGATATACACCCGGTATTTCACGTCTCGCAATTAAGAAGGTGCTTAAAAGTACCCGAGGCAGAACATGTGCCAATAGAAGCAATAGATCTGCAGCCAGACTTGCGATATCAGGAAATACCAGTCAAGGTTCTAGACACTGTCACCAAAAGGACAAGAAACTCTGAAGTGCGAATTTGCAGAGTCTAGTGGAGCAGACACGGTGTTGAGGAAGCTACGTGGGAACGTGAAGACGCCCTGAAAAAAGGAGTTCCCCCATCTCTTTAAGAACCAGCCGAATCTCGAGAACGAGATTCATTTTAAGTGGGGTAGGTTTGTCACATCCCGGAAAATTTACCAACTAAATCACACGCTAAATAATTTTTTTCAAAATTTATTTTACATCGTTGAGCTCAAACCCTAACTACTCACAGAGTTTTCCGCCGTCCTGTCACCCGTCTTCATTCATCGTGCCACTTTTTCGCTGACCGTACTTCTCTTTTTCTGCGCCGCTGTCCCATCCCGCGACGCTCGACCGCCGGTCGGCCATGCGCGACCGATCGCCGCGGTGGGCGCCGACGCGTCTCCCCCTTTACCCTTTTTCCTCTCCCCTTTTTCCTTTTCTTTATTTCCTTTTTCCTTTTTCCATTTTCTTTATCTTTTTTCTTCTTCTTTTCTTTCTCCTCCTTCTTCTCTCTACCGCGCGCGCCAGCCCGACCCCCCCCCCCCCCCGCTCGCCTGCCCCGAGCGCCGGCCCGGCTCCCTCTGCCGCTCGCCCCAAGCCGCAACACCGCCGCACCCGAACCGCTCCGCGCCATCGGGTCCCGCTCACCTGCGCCCCCACGTGCCCCCGCGCTTGCCCCGCCGCTGCCCCGCTCCGCTCGGCGCCGCTCACGCGCACGCTCGCGTGCACGACGCCCGCCGTCGCCGCGCGAGCCGCCGCCGCCCGTGCCGCGCAAGCCACGGCAGCGCGCGCGACCCACTCGGCACGGCACGCCGCGACAAGCACCGCTCGTACGCGCGCGCCCCGCTCCCAGCCCCGCGACGCGCATACGCACGCCGCACCACCCGCAGCTGGCGCCCTGCTCGGCCCGCTCGCGCCCACGTGCGCCCGCCGCACCGCTCGCCGTGCCCTGCCTCGCCGCTCGCACCGTCGCTGTGCCAAACAGCATCGCCCCCACGTGCCCGGCGACGGCCTCGGCGCCCACGCCCTCCCCGCACGCTGCATCACGATGCGAGCACGCCATTAATGGCGCTCCGCGCGGCTCGCCGGCCGTCACCTACTCCCGGCCTCGCCACCGCCTCTCCACGGCTATAAAGCGCCCCCGGCGTCCCTCCTCCACCTCCCGAGCCAGCCCAGCCACCGCCGCCTCCTCTCGAGCCTCAGCAGCGCCGCCGCCGCGAACCACTTCATTCCACCGTCGCCCACTCCCGCTGAGCCGCCTCTGCACGCCACCACAACTCGAGGTGAGGCAGGGGGTCGATCTCCCGTAACCCCCTTCCCCTTTCCCCTTCGGTCCCGACTGCCCCCGAGACCCGGAGCGGCCGGATTGGCCGCCGCTGACGGCCCCGGCCGCATCCCCTGTTCCGCGTTGGGAGGAAGGGGATGAGCGGCCCCTTTTGCTTTTAGGCCCCCCCCTTTCCTCCCATTCTATTAAAGGATTCCCCCCTTTTTCCACCAACACCCTTCTGTTTTCCCTATTTTGCAAACCAGCCCTCCGTTAATTAAACTTAATGGCAAATAGGCCTCTACACCCTTCTATTAGGCCCACATATTCCTAGAATTTATAACCAAGCCCTTTTCTTTTCCAAAAAAACTTACAAACAAGTCCCTGGACCACTGATTTAACCATATTTACCCCGTTGCTCTATTATTTCATGTACCAAACGAATTCTGATCGGCCCGAAACTTTACCACGCCTCACTTAACCTAGTTTCGGCCATGACATTAGGAAACCACTCGAAGATATTACTTCGTACTCCATAGCTTATGTGTTTCCAATTCGAGCTCAACGATAAAATTTTTATTTCTTTTTCTTGATTGTGTGCTTGTTTATACATGTCGTAGACCACGGTGTGAACGAAGGGGAGCCCATTGACGAGCAGTACTGCGAGCCCATGAACGAGGACCAGCTTCGCGACCCCGAGCCCGAAGGATAGTGCTTCGACCAGGATCTCCCCGAAGGCTTCGAAGACGGCAAGTTCAATCCTATCCTTTGATGCATGATTTTGTCCTAGTTTTTATAAACACAACCCATTGGCCTGTCTTACCAAAATTGCATATGTTTTGCTTGCATGAAAACACGGTTGGATAGCCACCCCTTGATTTGTGATAACCATTCCTTGACCACCTAGATTAATGTCTGATTTTGCTTGGACGTTAATCGATACTAGAACGCTTAGGATCTGCTACTTTATACAACCTGTTTTATAATGAAAAGGTGTGTGTGTGGGAAGGGATAAAAGTGGATTTTCAAAAAATGAGTCTAGACGGGATGGATGGCATTTCAGTGTGATTTGTCGTTTGGTGTGCTCGTGCCGGTGTGCCAGGGCAAGGAAGGGAGATATCCATCTTGCACCCCTAAGGACCGAGTTGGTGTTACATCTCACCTAACTCCACTTTCGTGCAAACCACTCGACCGTTGAATGGGCAACGGCTTAGCATAAATCCCACTAGTTAATTTGATAGCCATCAGGAGAGCTGAGAGCAACGGCTGACTAAGGAGAAGGGATAAGCCCCGAGTGACTTATGCCCGGTTATACCTAAGTGAACGGTCGATGACCCCTTAGTGCATCCCGTGATGGCTAGTCAGGTTTAGCTAAGGTGGGTAATGGCTTTGTTGGGATCGGCACCGACACTAAGGTGATTGAGTTGCGGTACCCCACTTGTGGGTAAAGTTGCACATCTCTGCAGAGTTAAGAATCTATTCGAATAGTCCGTGCCCACGGTACTGGGTGAGTTACGGTGTGGTCTCACAACTAGTGTTTACTTCGGGATGGGTTGGCGTGAATTGTTTTGGGAAATGTGTCCGGCAGTTGTGCCATGTGCTATTGCGGACGAGGAGTCCGGTAGCAGTCTAAAACTTGGATCTCATGTGGATCAACCCTTTGTGTTACTCGGTGTAAGGAAAACTGGTTTTACAAATGTTTTCTTTCAAATGAACCCATGCATAAAATATTGCTTTCCGCAAATCAAACCCTAGCCTTATCCTTGATTTATCCTGTGCATTATATTCTGCTTATACCCCTCCGTGGGTGTGGTTGGACTTGCTGAGTACGTTTGTACTCACCCCATTCTCTATTTTTACAGAGGAAGATCCGGATTTTATACCTGACGACGTTGAGTAGGGGTACCGTCCTGCACCCAGCCTTGCCTGTGGATTAGGGTCACCCGCAGGAGATACCACATGGCGCCAGACTCTGATGATTTTCTCTTTGTTTTTAATATCGTTGCGTGTGTGTGGATTGTAATCCTCGCGATAGTGGCATTCCTCTGCTCACTACCGCGTAGAGTTGTACGGTAATGAACCATCAGGCAGGCGGCTCACCGGCCGGAGCAGGGAGGGTGCGGCGGAGGAAGCACAGGGAGGGGGCGGCGGAGGAAGCACAGGGAGGGTGCTGAGCGTAGAGGGAGAGGCATAGTGGAGGGAGAAGGTAGGAGAGAGAGGCCGGTGGGAATAAAATAGTTGCAGAGGATGACGTGTGGGTCCCATGGGTGGTAGGTAATATAGAGGGTGAAATATAGAGTATGATGAGTGTGGGAAAATTGGAGATAGAGAAAAAATTTTTGATGATTAGGACGAATATTTGTTTTAGAGGATGAATTTAAAATACGAAATATTTGTTTTAAATGATGAATTTAGAATATCACGAGTGCATATAGTCTTAGACTCGAACGGTCGATCCTGCGACTTCGATGAGGGGAGGTGCCAGCATTACCAGCAGACTGTAAGCTCCGTTTTGGTTGTTTTGGGCATGAAATATATTTGAATGTTGTGCCACGTGAATTCGACTGCCTTTCCCCACAAAACCTCTCGCTTCTCCCCTTTCTCTGTCGCGTTCTCACCTCTCCCTTTTCGCATCTCACACGTCTCCAGTCGCCTCTGTGCCGCCGGACCCAGATCCTGCCCCGGTCCCACGCCGCCGCTCCCTGCATCGACCACCACCGCCATCGCTGCTCCCCTTCATCGCCAGCCCCCACATCGCCTCCGCCGCGGCCGGGATCCACGGATCCACCTCGTCTTTGACCGCGGCAGGGATGGCGTCGGTCCCGAGATGGCATCACGCAAGGGAGATCCGCCCACCCGGGCTTCCTGTTAAGATCCGCCCCGATTTTCAACCCTCCCCTCCCCTATCCTCTCTTTCGGTTCCGGCAGTCGAATCGACCCCCCCCCCTTCCCCGAATCTCCCTCCCTCAACTGGATCAGATGGTAGTGGACGGATCGGTTGTCGGTGCTGATTAACCTAACCCCAAGCCGTCCGCCCATGCGTGCTCCGATTAGGGTGCCACCGCCGCCGGTGTGGTGCGTACATGTGTGCAGGTCCTCGAACTGATGTTTCCCCCTTGTTGTTTGTTCTTGCTCCCTGCAGGTAACCGAGTTCAGCTCAAGTGACGAGTAGCGGCATCGTTCGCCCGCGCAACTTCTGCTCTGCTGGTAAGCTCCCACTAACTATGCTCATGCTCCTGTCGGTGGAGAATGCCACTCATTTATTGCACACTCATGTGTCGGTTATCACTTGCTTGTGTTGCCTTGCTGCCTTCTAATGCCCATTAGTAAACTGTTCTTTCCATTATGTTGCTTTTTAGTACACTGTAAGGCTTCTCGACATGTGCAATTATGTTAGTCACAGCTCATGTTTCTGCCCTGATAATGATCCATCTATTTTTTGTTGATTAGCATAGTCTATGCCTTTTGGGTTGCTTAATTGCTGGTTTATTAACTTAAATGTCTCATATGACTGAACCTTGTTTTGCAATTCGAGTGTATTCTACTTGAATATGTAATAGTAGATTTTTTTTTTTTTTGCACATAACATGCAGCTTTGAAATCAATTCTGAGTGTATTGCAGGTTTGCACAGATCATATCCTTTTTTTCTCTATGTGGGCTGTATGTCTGGTATCAATGGTCAAACCTGCTTTCGGATGTGAGAGGTGAGGGCATTCACAACATTCAGTTAATCAGTTTTGATTAACTGAACATATGTAGTTGAGTCTTCATTAATTTGATCAATGCATATGTAAGGTCCAGCTCATTACAACAGAACATATTCTGAGTTTAGTGATATTATGATAGTTCTATTTGCAGTTTGGCTAATTTTAATATAGTGGAACAGGGCATTGTTCCTTTGTACTATCCCTTTGGAGTGCACTAACCCTCTGGAGGTTGAGGGAAGGTATGCATGCCTGCTCCTCTACACTATCTCATGCTTAATTCATGTGTTGTTTGAAGCTTGAGATACATGCTTCATTAGATTTGAATTATTTGATGCTGTCACAATGCTTAGTTTCTGGAGACAGCAAGTTGTTCATATTGAATGGCTATATGTGTCCCTCAATCAGATTGTTTTTTCGTGAGGGGGTAGGCTCATTCAGTTTTGTTGTTGCTAACTAAAGTAACACTTGGCATTTATATAATCTCACTTGCAAACTGTGGGCACTCCTTCACACACACAACACTCTCTTGCTTGCAGGTGGAAGAAGAAGATGAGAGGAAGAAGAAGGACTCAGGAAGAGCACACGAAGTGGAGCTGCAGCTGCTCTCTCCTTTTTATAGACACAAGTAGTCAAGGTGAGCATTTACAAGGTAAGGCGCTATAGTGTTATGCAGCCTCTACCACTACTAGCTACTGCTGCTACTACTAGTCACTACTGCTATCATACTGCCAACTGCAGCTGCTACTATACACAATAGTGTTTGCTGCCCAACATTGAAGAGGCAGCCTTGACTGAGCAGGAGCAAGAGCCCCTACCAGCGTAGAACCTAGACAAGCTAGAGCATGAGTAATTATCTAATAATTCTTCCCCTAATTGCACTGCTCTTGCTTGATCTCCTCAACTCCAATCTTGGTCCTCAACTCTATAAGTCGAACGCGCCCAAGTGGCTTGGTGAGGATGTCCCCGAGCTGTTGAGCTGTCTCGACATACTCGAGCTTGATCTGTCCATCGTCGACGCAGTCGCGGATGAAGTGATATTTAGTGTCGATGTGCTTGCTCCGGTCGTGGTGGACGGGGTTCTTCGCTAAGGCGATGGCGGACAGGTTTTCCACCATCAGGACAGGTGCCCGAGCTTCTTCTCCAGTGAGCTCTGCCAGCAGCCGGCCCAGCCAAACTCCCTGGCAACATGTCGTCGCCGCCGCAATGTACTCTGCCTCGCAAGTGCTCAGCGCGACGACCTTCTGTTTCATCGATTGCCAGGAGATCGGGCACGCTCCAAGGAAGAAGAGCACACCAGTCGTGCTCCTTTGTCCATCAACGTCACCCGCCATGTCGCTATCGCTGAACCCAATCAGCTCCAGCTCTCCTCTGCTCCTCCTTGGGTAGACGAGCCCGTAATCGCGCGTCCTTGCCACATAGTGGAGCAGATGCTTGACCGCGGCGAGGTGATCCTACCGCGGCTCTGCCATGAACCGGCTCACGTACCCCACGACGAACCCAATGTCCGGCCGCGTGTGCGTGAGGTAACGCAGTGCGCCGACGATGCTCCAGTAGCTCGTGGCATCCACCAAGAGGGCAGTGCTGTGCTTTGACAACTTGATCTTTTCCTCCATGGGCGTTTGGCACACCCTGCACTCGCCCATCCCACTCCGCTCCAGCAGCTTCCCAGCGTAGGAGCTCTGGCGGAGCGTGATGGCATCCCTCCTCTGCTCCACCTCAATGCCGAGGTAGTAGGTGAGCAGGCCGAGGTCTGACATGTGGAACATCGACTACATCTTCTCCTTGAACGCGTCGATGTCCCGCTGCTCTGCGCCGGTGACGATGAGATCGCCGACGATCACCAGTCCTCTCGACCGGTGCGTGTAGAGGGCGTGCTCGGTGGCGTACTTGGTGTAGCCGAGCGACGCGAGGCTGGCGTCGAGCTTGATGTTCCACGCACGTGGCGCCTGACGCAGCCCGTACAGGGCCTTGCGCAGGCGGAGCACCCTGTGCTCCTCGCTGGCGATGACGAATCCCGGCGGCTGCTGCACGTACACCTCGGCGAGCTCTCCGTTGAGGAACACGGACTTCACGTCCAAGTGGTGGACCTTCCAGCTCCTCCCGACCGCTAGTGCCAGCAGCAGGCGCACGGACTCCATGCGCGCCACCGGCGCAAAGACTTCCTCGAAGTCGATGCCCTCACGCTGCACGAATCCCTTGGCGACAAGCCGCACCACCTCGCCGTGCTCGTTTTGCTTCACCTTGAACACCCACTTGAGCCCAATCGGCCGGCAACCGGCCGGCGGATCCACCAGCTCCCAGGTGCGATTCTCCTCCACCGCCGCCATCTCTTCCAGCATCGCCGCCCGCCAGCATGCCTCCTGCTCTGCTGCGGCAAAGCTTGGCGGTTCCTTTGCACTGCCCAGATGCAGCTCGAGGTCGTCCAGCTCGCGGGCCGCCTGCCCTGGCGGACTCGTGCCGACGAGGTCGTCCACCATGCGAAATCGAAGGGGCTTGCCGGAGTAATCGCCGTCGATGTTCGAGGAGGCGCTCGACGAAGGCGTGACGAAGCGAATCGACGAAGCGGTGCTCGTTGCGGCGGAGATCGGAGTCCCCTGCCCCGCGGTCGAGGGTGCCCCCTGCGCCTTGCTCGAGGGTGTGCCTTGCGCCTCGCTCGAGGGTGTCCCTTCCGGCTCGCTCGAGGGTGTCCCTTCGGCTTCGCCGTGAGCCAGCTCCCTCGCACCGGAGTACGCCATGTACTCGACGGTGAAAGAGCTGTTCAGGGCTCCTGGCGTCGCTTCCCCATCGTCGGACTCCTAGCCCCAGCATGCCGCCTCGTCGAAGACGATGTCGCGGGACACGACCACCTTGCCGCTGGTCGGGTCGTAGAGCCGGTAAGCCTTGCTCTCGCGCTTGTACCCTAGGAACACCATGGGAGTGCTTCTGTCTTCCAGCTTGGCGAGGTTGGGCTTCGTCTTCACGTGACCGACGCAGCTGAATGTCCTGAGGAAGGACACGTCCGGCTTCCTCCCATGCCAGGCCTCGAATGGCGTCGTGCCCTCCAAGCTCTTGGTGGGCGCGCGGTTCAGGAAGAAAACCGCCGTGCTCACCGCCTCGCCCCAGAACGCTGCCGGCATCTACGTGGCCTTCAACATGCTCCTGGCAATGCCGACCACCGTCTGGTTCCTCCTCTCGATGACGCCGTTCTACTGCGGCGAGTATGGCGCTGTGAGGTGGCGTTCCACGCCATGTCCGGCGCAGTAGAGGCCGAACTCGACCGAGGTGAACTCGCCGCCGCGATCCGTCCGCAGCACGCGCAGTTTCTTCCCCGTCTCCGTCTCCACCTGCGCCTGGAACTCCTTGATGGCCTCCGGCGCCTCATCCTTGCTCGACAGGAGGTGCAGCCACATGAAGCGGCTGCAATCATCCACTAGGAGCAGGAAGTAGCGCGGCCCGCTGTGCGTTGCCGGCGTGATTGGCCCGCAGAGGTCGCCATGGACGAGCTCGAGGACGTCCCCGGCGCGGTAGCTTGCCTTCTTGGGGAACGACAGCCTCCTCTGCTTCCCGGCAAGACAGCTGTCGCAGAGCTCGCCGACGTGCTCGATCAGCGGCAGCCCGCGCACCATGCCTTGCCGCGCCATCCGCGCCAGAGCATCAAAGCTCAGGTGGCCGAAGCGCGCGTGCCAGCGCCACGCCGCGTCGTCGCACCGCGCCGCCAGGCACACCAGGCGCGCAATGCGCAGCGCCAGGGTGTAGAGCCAGTTCCTGCTCTGCTCCACCTTGGCAAGCAGCTTTCGCTCTCGGTCCCTGATCCGGAGCACGCCACCGTCGATCAGCACCTGGCAGCCTCGCTCGTCGAGCTGGACAATGCTAACGATGTTGCTTCGGAGCTTGGGGATGTAGTACACATCCGTCAGCGCCTTATGCTCGCAGGCCTTGCACTGGAACACGACCGTGCCGCGCCCCCGGATGTCGACCCCGGAGTTGTCCCCGAACTTTACGGTGCCGACGACTCCGGTGTCGAGCTCGGAGAAGGCCGCGCGGTTCCCGGTCATGTGGTTGCTCACGCCGGTGTCGAGGTACCACATCTCTGCCTCCTCTGCTCGCCCGAGGTTGATCCGCGCACGGCTCGTCGAGCTCGACGTGCCCACCGCGGTCCTCTGCCTCGGTGTTGATCGCGCAGACCTGCGCCATGAGCAGCGCAAGCTCTTCCTCGTCATCCTGGGCGAGATGCGCCCGCTTCTGGCACCGCGGCTCCTTGCAGTCGCGGGCCCAGTGCCCGATCTTGCTGCAATTGCGGCAACGATCCTTGTCGGCGACACGGTCGCCGCCGTCCTTGCCGGCGCCCTCCGCCTTCTGCCGTGGCTTGCCGCGCCGCCTGCCGCGCACGCCGCATCCGCCGTCTCTGCGTGAAACAGAGGTGCCCTCCCCCTGCTTCCTCTCGCGCAGGCGTGCCGCCCACTGCTCCTCCGTGAGCAGCAGCTGGCCACCGGCAGTCGTGCGGGCGGGGGCCTTCGCGCGATCCTTGACCGCCTTGAGCCGCCCGGTTATGTCCTCGATCGAGAGCGTGCTCATGTCGAGCAGCGTCTCGATCGAGAGCGCGATCTGCGCGAACCGGGGCGGCACGACCCGCAGGTACTTGGCCACCGCCTCCTCGCCGATGTCGACGCCGACCTGCGCTAGCTGGCTCACCAGAGAAGTGAGCTGTAGCGCAAAGTCCTCGATGGCTTCGCCATCGCGGAACGTGATAGCCTCGTACTCCTGCCTGAGCTGCTGCGCCTTCGCCTTGCGCACGTGGTCACCGCCCAGCCGCATCGTCTCCAAGCTCTCCCAGGCCTCCTTGGCGGAGTCCTTGGCGCCGAGCGGGATGATGTACTCTGCCGGCACGGACTTGAGGATGGCCTCAATGGCCGACTGGTCATCTTCTTCGTCGGCGGTGCCTACGGTCACCGCCACCCACAGGCGCCTTGTCTTGAGCATCACCTTCATCAGCATCACCCACTCGTCGTAGTTCGTGCGAGTGAGCATGGGGTACTGCGCGCCGCGGACGTCCCGCACCGTCTTCTTCACGACGTACGTCGTCTAGCGCCCACGACCACACTTCTGAGAACGCCCGCGCCCATGCTCATGATTCAGGGAAGCCATGGCCACCAAGCTCGAACACTCGAGCTCTGAATACCATTTGTTGGCACTCCCTCACACACACAACACCCTCTTGCTTGCAGGTGGAAGAAGAAGATGAAAGGAAGAAGAAAGACTCAGGAAGAGCACACGAAGTGGAGCTACTTAATCTATGAGCTGGAGCTGCTCTCTCCTTTTTATAGACACAAGTAGTCAAGGTGAGCATTTACAAGGTAAGGCGCTATAGGGTTATGCAGCCTCTACCACTACTAGCTACTGCTGCTACTACTAGTCACTACTGTTACCATGCTGTCAGCTGCAGCTGCTACTATATACAATAGTGTTTGATGTCCAACATTGAAGAGGCAGCCTTGACTGAGCAGGAGCAAGAGCCTCTACCAGTCTAGAACCTAGACAAGCTAGAGCATGAGTAATTATCTAACACAAACCAGTATGTATGTAATCTCTTGATCTTAAATTTTTGCACACTTGTACTTCTAGAGTAAACTCTGTATTTATTATGGTTTTGACGTCTATGATAAGAGGTACATCTATGCTTGCTGCTTATTAGTTCCACCAGGAGTGATAGCCAAACTATCTGCTTGCTGCACTGGTTGTTGTTAGCTCTGTTCTCTCAGAAATAAAGTTCTAGCTGATTTATGTCTAAACTAAACGGCCAATACCTAGTTCTTCTCTCAGAAACAACTTCTAGATGATTTATATGGTTGTAAGCATAACACGTAGGTATGTAACCATACACATTAGTTTCAAACATGCAAGCCTTAAGTGTTGTAGGCCAGTAGCAATGGTTCTTGTCATCTTCTGATTGGGCCATGTTGAATCTTAGTAACTGCTCATGACTGTCTTGTTTACCTGCAGGCTGGAAGGACAAGGGACTAATGCAATGCAAATATATCACATCACGTACTTATGGTGTTTAGCTGATTGTAGACTTTTTGTCATGTATAAATATTGTGTACATGTAAGCTATTGAGTACTGTGTACTGCTATTATTAATATATTTCTCTATTTCTATTAAACTGGGTTGTAATGCATTCAATGGGCTTGGCCCATTTAATTTGAGATCAATTGTAAATTCGCAAATAACAAAGGCCAAAAAATAACAAAAAAAACTAGATCTCATTGGGCTTTGTTGGGCTTACTACATGGGCTTTGTTGGCTATTCATGGTTTTGTGATGAATCAAATCGTCACAATTGGTTTGCCATGTCATATTCTAATCATTGCCACATCATGTGAGAATAGAATTTTGTGACATTTTCTGTCCTATGTGGCACTTGCATAGGCAGCCATGACATTGATTTCGTGATGTTTTTTGGACTCGGTAGTGATGAAAATTAGGTGTCATAAATTAGGGACACGGTAAGGATCGTCATAAAATTTGTGACAAAAAAATATATTTTCATCACAGTATACATTTTATGACCCACATTAGTCGATGAACGTATTTTTGTCACCCGAGGGTCACAAAATACAAAATATAATGAAAATAACCATTTTTATGACATAAATGAAATGTCGTCTAAAGTCAAATATCTTGTAGAGGTTTCAGGCTTAATATCCAAAAATCATCTAGAAGAAAAAAATCTTTATTTTGGAAAATATATATGTCATTGACCTCGACCCAGTGCTGTTGGCACTACCGTTCGGGGTCTACATGATATCTGCAACTTAGTGTGGTATAAGGACGTCGCCGATCGGCTCGCCGCAGCACCAGGACATGCGGTTGATGCGGACGCAGCACTTGGCACAGGCAGCATGGTCGTTGATATGCCCTCGGTGCCACAACGGTCACGCTGCCTGCGCCAATTGTTGTGTCCACATCAACCGCAAGTGCTGGCGCTGCGACTAGCCGATTGGCGACGACATCCTTATATTGCATCGTGTCGAAGATATCATGTAGGCCCAAAACGGTAGTGCCATCACCGCTGGGTCTAGATTAATGGCGTATACTTGTTCCGAAATAAAGATTTTTTAAAATTCTAGTTGGTTTCGATGTGAGCCTGAATAACTACATCATTAGAGTGTCAAAATAATACATTAACAATATAAAATAAATACCAAGTATAAATCTTAGTTTCGCTTTTCACTATCTATTAAATTTTACAATTCAAATTCACATAAACATTCAAATTGCAATTTACCTATAGTTTACATGCATAAAAAAATCTACCTACTAAAACATACTATATAACTACCAAACTAACCATGTCACTTGAAAAAAATTGAAAAAATCTCTACAAATTACTCACTTTCAACCTATCCAATAAACCTTCTCTCAAATTCAAGTCATCAGTTCTGTATATGTCAAATCAATGCATAAATCAAAGAAATCATGCTCATTCTCACTATTACTAAAAATCACAATAACTATGGAGCATGAAACGAAGCATGAAGACAATCAAAGAAGAGAGGATGAAATTGCAAATCTTTGGCGCACTTGGATAAATGAAACACCCACAAAACTTGAAAAAATGGCAGCACCTCCTCTCTAAAATGCTAAGGTGAGAAGAACCCGAGCCCGGTGAAATGGTTGGCTCTGGCTCAGGGAGGAAGAAGGTGCCCCTATATATAGTAAGCGCATTAGTACCGGCTGGTGGCTCCAGCAGGTACTAAAGCTGCCAACTTAGTACCGGCTAGAGCCACCAACCGCTATTAAATATCTTCGGGGCCATTTAGTATCGGCAGGTGGCTCCCCAGCCGGTACTAAATGAACACTAGCCGTTGCGCGTAGGCATCGGTGGCGCTATTTAGTGCCTGGTGTTTCCAGCTCGTATTGATTGGCTCTGAGGAGCACTGTAGATTAGACTCGATTCTAAATGGGCATGTTAGTACTGGCCGAAATCGAGCCCGATACTAACAGCTGCAGACGAATGTGAAGTTGTCTAGTAGTGAGATCTCCTCGGCTCAAAGGTACATGGAGAGCAGAGGTCCGTCTCGTTGATTTTTGGGTCAACACAACCTAGCTTCTTACACGACTCAAAAGTCTTAATTGGCACTTATGACTCACATCAACACAATCATTTAAGAAGTTTCAAGTGCGCAGGCTGCCAAAGCTTACACTACTACAGAATAGGCTTTTGTTCCAGGCCATTTGTCCCGGCAGCCTTTGGGCCCGGGACAGTAGGTGGCTTTTGTCCCGGGTCCAACGGCTAGCCGGGCCAACGGTGGGGGGGGGGGGGGGACAGGGGCCTTTGTCCCGGTTGGAGGTACCAACCGGGACAAAAGGTGCCTCCAACCGGGACAAAAGGGTGGCCTTTTATCCCGGTTGGTGGCTCCAACCGGGACAAAAGGCCGGCGTAGCCTTTTGTCCCAGTTGGAGCCACCAACCGGGACAAAAGGCCCCCCTTTTGTCCCGGTTGGTGTCTCCAACCGGGACAAAAGGCCTTGGCCCCCTTATCCCCTTCCCTCTCCCCCGCCCGAGCCATTCAGCTCACTTGTTTCTTTCTGTTCTTGGCTCGAGAGAGAGGAGTTCTTGCTAATTTCTACACCATATTTGTGAAGATCTTTGATTCCCCGTCCATCCATCGGCGCTAAAGGTTTGGGGCTCGTTTTTCTCTTCTTCCTTGGCTTGTATAGCTCATTTCATGCTTTAGAAATAGAGAAAATGTGTAGCTAGCTCATTTCTTGGACATTTAGATTGCATATGTAGGTGTGATTTTCTTTTAGATTTAGATGAGTATGTGGATAGTAGAAATTTTTAGAATGAGTGTAGACACTTCATGTGATGTACTTGTATATATGACCATATTGTGGATAGTTGATTTTTGTATTCATGAATGAATTAATGAAATGAGTATATTAGAATTTTTTGTATTATGAATGGATTATTTTGACACTCTAGTGATGTATTTATTCAGGCTCACATTGAAACCATCTAGACAACAACAACAACATAGCCTTTTTCCCAAGCAAGTTGGGGTAGACTAGAGATGAAACCCGAAAGAAATAAGTTCAAGGTTCAGGCACATTGATAGCTATGCTCCAAGCGCTCCTATCCAAAACTATCTCTTTAGAGATATTCCAATCCTTAAGGTCTCTCTTAACCGACTCATCCCAGGTCAGTTTAGGTCTACCTCTACCCCTCTTTACATTATCGACCCGCTCAAGAACCCCATTACGCACCGGCGCCTCAGGAGGCCTTCGTTGGACATGTCCAAACCATCTCATCCGATGCTGGGTAAGTTTCTCCTCAATTGGTGCCACCCCGACCCTATCCCGAATAACTTCGTTCCGGACTCTATCCCTCCTTGTGTGCCCGCAAAACCACCGCAACATCCGCATCTCTGCTACACTCAGTTGCTGGACATGTCGCCTTTTTGTAGGCCAACATTCAACACCGTATAACATCGCCGGACGAATTGCTGTCCTATAGAATTTGCCTTTTAGCTTTTGTGGCACCCTCTTGTCACAAAGTATGCCAGAAGCTTGCCGCCATTTCAACCAGCCAGCTGAAATTCTATGCCTAACATCTTCATCAATGTCGCCATCCTTTTGTAGCACCGATCCTAAATACCGAAAAGTATCCTTCTGGACCACCACTTGCCCATCTAGACTAACATCTCCCCTCTCATGCCTAGTCGCGCTGAAATCACACATCATGTACTCAGTCTTGGTCCTACTAAGTTTCAACCCTTTCGACTCTAACGTGCGTCTCCACAGCTCTAACTTCCTATTAACCCCTGCCCTACTCTCGTCAACTAGCACCACATCATCAGCAAAGAGCATACACCAAGGGATCTCACCTTGTATATCCCTTGTGACCTCATCCATCACTAAAGCAAATAAATAAGGGCTCAATGCTGACCCCTGGTGTAGGCCTATGTTAATAGGAAAGTCAGTGGTGTTGCCATCACATTGAAACCATCTAGAAGCTAAAAAAATCTTTATTTCGAAACAATTATACGTCATTAATCTCCATCCAACGGTGATGGCACTACCTTTCGGGGATACACGATGCGCTATAAGGACGTCGCGAATCGGTTGGTCGCATCACCAGCACTTCCGATTGATAGGAAGACAGCATTTGACGCAGTCAGCATGGCCGTTGTTGTACTGAGAGCATATCAACGAGCACGCTGCCTGTGCCAAGTGTTGTGCCTATTAATCGTAAATGTTGGTGTTGCGACTGGCCGATTGGTGACATCCTTGTACCGCACCGTGTCCCCCGAAAGGCAGTGTCATCACCGCAGGGTTGAGGTTACTGACATATACATTTTCAGAAATAAAGGTTTATTTTCTTCTAGAGGGTTTCTGGATATTGAAAAGAGTGTACTCCTGGAACTGAAGGGTGTCAAAGTAATTAGAAGTTATAGAGATTTCTTTCAATTAATTAGAGATTTCTTGAGGATTAATGATACATTTCGTCTTTTTTATATGATTTCATTGTTATTTGCAAGAGTTATTAATCTGATCATTGTAATTGTAATAGTAAATAATTTTTGCATTGTAATGGTAAGAATTTATAATTTTGTGGAAAATAAAGGTATTTTTCAGTAAAATATGGCTTCAGCAGCTGGAGGGAGTGGCGCCGGTGGGGGTGATCGTTGTCCTTCTGGAGAGAAGGGCACAACTCGAGTAGGTCGTCGGTCCAAAAAACCTAGTACTTTTCATAGGGCAGCGCTCCGTTATTTGGAAAAAGAATATAGAGAATGCATGGCAAGGGGCGAGGAACCTCCGTTTGATCTTAAGGATTTATTGCGGCGTTACGGTTCGTCACCACCAAACTCGGAGGTTTCAGCTCCGCCATATTCTTCTGCGCCAGCAAGAAATCCGTTAGAGCATTCTGCGTTCCAACGCAAGGACGGTTGACAACCTATGTGTTGTTGTCTGAATTTTTAAGTTTCATGTATAATACTCCTTTGTTAAGTTCTGTAATGGATTAAGTACTCCTTTTAATTAATCAAGATGTGTGATGGATATTGCATATCTTTTAATTATTCATGTTATGTTACATTTAGTTTAATTTAGGTTTGATATATTTTATTTATTCGATATGTGAAAAGAATTGAAATCGATTTATTTAAAATGCAGATGGACCGGCAATGGATGTACAATGCTGACCGACGTTCGAAAGAATTCATTGATGGCCTGCATTATTTTTTGTCTGTGGCTGAGGCAAACAAGCAGAATGGTTTTATGTGCTGCCCGTGTGTTCATTGCAACAATAACAAGGATTACTCATCTTCAAGAATCCTACACAGCCACATTTTCGCAAATGGTTTCATGGAGAAGTATGTTTGTTGGACGAAGCACAGATAACATGGGGTTACCATGGAAGACAATGAAGAAGAAGATTTTGACGACCACTTTCCTGGGAATGCTGGAATCGGTGCATTCGATGACGATATTCCCATGGAAGAGCCCGAAGTGGATGTAGCAGAAAATGATCCCAGCGACGATCTGGGGCAGGCATTGCACAATGTGAAGGTAGACTATGAGAGTGAAACGGAGAGGTTGAAGTTCCAGAAGTTGTTAGAGGACCACCGTAAGTTGTTGTACCCAGATTGTCAAAATGGATTGAAGAAACTTGGCACCACCTTGGAGTTGCTGCAATGGAAGGCGACAAATGGTGTATCCAACAATGGATTTCGTGAAGATATGTGCCTTCCTCAACGCAGTTTCTCAGAAGTTAATTGACCCGGAGAATTTGATAAAGCTGCAAAACGATGTGGTGCAATGTCTTGTTGGCTTTGAGCTGATATTTCCACCATCTTTCTTCAACATCATGACACATCTTCTAGTGCATCTTGTCAAAGAGATTGATATCCTCGGACCAGTATTTCTACACAACATGTTCCTATTCGAAAGGTTCGCGGGGGTACTCAAGAAATGTGTTCGTAATCGAGCTCGTCAAGAAGGAAGCATCGCCAGTGCCTACGGAACTGATGAGGTCATTGACTTTTGTGTTGACTTTATTGATGACCTTAAACCGATTGGAGTCCCGGAATCGCGATATGGGGGGAGACTAACTGGAAAGGGTACATTAGGAAAGAATTCTTATATCTGCACAGATAATTTCTCATTCAAGAAAGCGCATTATACGGTTCTTCAACAATCATCCTTGGTTGACCCATATATCGAGGAACACAAGAAAATTCTGCTCTCCAATTTCTCGGAAAAGTCTGAGGCATGGATTACATGTGAGCACATGAACACTTTCTGCAGCTGGTTGCGGAAGCATCTAATGCATAACATGGATATAAGTGAACAACTGTTCTTATTGGCTAGGGGACCATCTTGGAATATCTTAACATACCAAGGTTACGAGATAAATGGAAACACATTTTATACGATAACCCAAGATAAAAAGAGTACCAACCAAAACAAGCAAAAGGATGAGCCTAAGCGACACATAGTTCTATCAGGAAAGAGAAACATCGTTGGAGTGGAGGACAAGACAAACTTGTTAGAAGAATATAATAATTTTGTTGTCATTCCACCTTTCGAAGTAAATACTGATCCATGCATCCTGCTAGCCAATGATGATGCTCTATACTTGTGCCGTGATCATAATCAAGGGACATTTGTGAAGAGAAAGTCTGTTACCGCTAATCCTTCATGTACTTGAATCATTTTATATTATTGTATAAAAACGTAATCGCAATTCGAATACTTTTATTATATATGTACTGTACAATTATACTTTATGTGTTATATATATTATTTTTATATTTTTCACTTAATTACCAGACTCAATTATAATTTTCATTCTATAATGGATTACTCAACTAATTTTATTTATTTCATGAAATTACATTCACATTAACACACTATACTCTCTCACTAACACACACAATCTCACTAACACACACACTATCTCTCAAACTCACACACTACTCATTAATATCATCAAATTGCTTAATTTTATCTAAAATTCACTTTTTAAATGTTAATATCGTGATAGAATCCACTTTCTATAGAAAAGCAACAGTTTGAAAAAATTTGTTCACCTAATATATTTTTGCATGGTCAAAATAACAAATATGATTTCAAAAAAGTTAGATATTTCGTTGACCCAATCACTTGAATGAAAATTAATTATTTTTGTTGCGTGTATCAAGTTTATATAGAGATAAGAAATTTTGTTCCATAATTTTATTAACTGAATTAACAAATGAAAGTCAATTTTAAAAGAGAAGTAAAAAGAAACAAAAACAAACATAAGATTTGGCGGGACCGAGGGAAAACTCCCATTCCTCCGTCTTCCTCCAGCACTTGGTCAGTTCTTGATCTCCGCCTCGCTCGTGCCGCCATCGTCCCCTGCGCCCACCGCCTCCTGCTCGCCGCCGTCGTTGTCCCGGAGTGCCGCCGTCCCCCACCACCAGAGGACGCGCCGACCGAGCTCCGCCGCCGCACTGCGCCGCCAGTCCCGAGGTCCGCCATCCCAGAGCGCCGCCCTGAGCTCCGCCGTCCCTGAGCGCCGCCCAGAGCTCCACCGCCCCACCGCGCCGTCGTCCCCGATCTCCGCCGCCCCGAGCCCCCACCCCGAGCGCCGACGTCGTCCTTCCTCCCCGCTCGCACCTGTCGTCCACCGCCGCGCCGCTTGCGCCGTCGTCGTCCTCGACCTCCGCCTCTCCCGTGCGCCGTCCCAACCTCGCCCCGAGCTGCATTAGGTGAAAACGGCACCGACCGTGGGCCGTTGCCGCCCCGACCCCCAAACCCTAAATTTTGTCCAAATTTTAGTGAATTAGGTGTCAATTTCATTATTATACATTAAGTAGAATTCAATTATTAGAATTAGGTGCAAATTTTGTGCAAATATTATTAGAATTCAATTTTGGATATATTATTAGAATTCAATTATAGATATATTAGTAGAATTCAATTATGGAAATATTATTAGAATTCAATTTTGGATATATTATTAGAATTTAATTATGGAAATATTATTAGAATTCAATTTTGGATATATTATTAGAATTCAATTTTGGATATATTATTAGCGACAAATTATGGATATATTATTAGAGAGAATTTTGAGAGAAATAGAGAAGGAAATATAGAATTAGAGAGAATTTCTATTATGATGTATTCATTATTTAATTATGTCATTGAAAGACTTTAATTTATCATGTATTTATTACTTTTTTATGTCATTCAAAGAGTTCAATTTATCATGTATTTATTCTTTAATTGTGTCATTCAAATATTTTAATGTGTCATGTAATTATTACTTAATTATGTCATTTATATTACTTCTCGAGCTCGCAAACTCGTGCTAACACACAAACATTTCCGATAGTTTCCGATCGTTACCGATCCCGACCGAATTGTTTCCGATAGTTTCCGATCGTTACCGATCCCGACCGAATCGTTTCCGATCATTACTGATTCCGACTGAATCATTTCCGATAGTTTCCGATCGTTACCGATACCGACCGAATCATTTCCGATAGTTCCCGATCGTTTCCGATAGTTTTCGATCGTTACCGATCTAAATATGTGGATTATTTAGAGAATTTTTTAAGGGTTTTATTTGTATTCATATTTTAGTTATGATGGACCCGCGACACACAGACGCGGAAGACGAATAGTTCCTGTTGAATATGATGGGCGAAGGTCAAGGAGATGTCGCTGAACAAGCTGATGATGGCAGCAATACCGACATATATTTGAATATGTCCGGTGATGGAATTGAGCCACCATCTATTCAGGATGACGCTGCTGCTGAACAAAGTGCCAATGTACATATCACAACTATACTTATTTGTAGTGACAATCATATTTTCATCTGAATCTATATGAATACTATGAATGTTTTTTTATAGCCGTCTGGATCATCGTCGCAGCAGAAAAAGACGAAGCGAGGCCCAACAAAAAAACTGGAAGGGCGGTTCATTATAACTGAAGTTGGTCCAGATGGCGAACCGATCGGTCCAAAAGCTGCCGCCAAAAAATTCATTAGACAATCCGGATGTATTGTCAGGGACCACATCCCGATCAGCTTCAGGCTCTGGAAAGCTTCCAATCCAAGCGAGGAATGGGATGCGGTACCCGAAAGAGAAAAAGAATGGTGCTGGCCGGAGCTTAAGAAAAACTTCACGGTTCCAGCTGAATCCGAAGAGATATGCAAGCGCTGGATCCTGAGTAAGATGGCCGAACAGTTGCAATCATTCAAGAAAATTTTGACGAAGAAATATATCAAGACCGGGACCACACCCGTATTTACCGGCGAGCTCGAAAAGCTCAGGGGTCATTGGGATGCATTTGTGGAATACAAGTCTTCAGAGCTTAGGCTTCAGAAGGTGCAGAGGGCCAAAGACAATGCCTCGAAGAAAGTGTACCATCACACTCTAGGCCAAGGAGGCTACAAGCTTGCAATACCCAAATGGGAGAAGATGGAGCATGATCTGCTTGACAGAGGTATCCAACCTGCGAATATGAACTGGCCTGAAAGGTCAAGGACCTGATTTTATGGTCATGGGGGAAGTTTGGACCCATTGACTGGTGACTGCATCTATGGAATAAGCGTTACATTGTCCTAAAGTCGGATGATCAAACACCAAGACCGGCATCTCAGCATGCCTCTCCAAGGCCGGCATCTCCGCAAAACTCCCCAAGGGCAGCACTATCTCGGCAAGGTTCACCGGCACATTCTCCATCACCATCATCTCATGCGCCGATGAACACTCAAGCGTCACCTTCGCCTCCATGGTCACCCCCTCCACCGCCGGCAAAGAAGCAGAAACGGCCGCCGGCAAAGAAGGTAGCTGCACCGGCTAAGGAGCATCCAAAGGAATGTGCGATAAATCCGATAGATTTGAAATTTTTTAAAGGAATGTGCGAAGTAAATAAGAGAAAATTCATTCCGAGAGAACCTTCAGACTACGAATGCACAATTATCAAAACTACTGAGAAAAAGAAGAGACAATCAAAGTCGTCGTCGTCCGACGTTCCACAGCTCGGAGCCCAAAAGAAACAATCAATAGAGCCTCTCGTAGTGGGACAGACGACGCAAGAACAAGACTTTGATACATTTTTGAAAGAATCAAACCTGACGGCGGCTCAGATTGCAGGGGGAGAAGATATTCCAAAGGCCGATGTGGTCGTCAAACAGACGTATGAGATCGGCAAAACTCTTGTACCCCCCGAAGTAGTGTCCGTGCTTCCAACGCAAATGTATAAGCTGCACCAGCACTACATGCGTGCGATTGCCGATTGCATCTTCATACAGGGCGCAAAGATTAAAGATGACGATTTCTTACGGGGGGAGGCCATTATATGGATAAACTAGGAAGAAATTTACCAACTATTCCATCAGGAGGCCCTCGACATCTCTATGGTCGGCTTGTGGGTTCTGTAAGTATTTTACTCTCCTTACGTATTGTTTTGCATGATCTCAACATACTGATCCCTTGATTTATTCGGTATCATGTAGAATGGAGATACAAACTTGCAGGAGAAAGGAATACTCTCACCTCGGCTTCATCGACCCAATTACTTGTAATTGGAGGATTCTACGCGACACTGCCGATGAGCTATGCCAAAACTTGTTCAAGTACATAAGCGTTCATCACAACAAGCAAATGATATTGTTTCCTTACAACTTTGCGTGAGTGATTCCTTTCGTCTAACTCTTTCTATTCTGTAATCAAATTGTTTAAACCTTAACTACCAATAACTGCCTTCGTATAATCTTGCAGTGAACACTGGGTCCTAATTATCATAATTCCCGAGAAGAGCCTACTCGTGGTTATGGACTCATTGAGGAGACCTCCAGAACAATACGAAAATCTTCTTAACATGATGAAAAAGTAATTCTACCACTACTCCGTCGATGACCGATAATTTGAATCACTTTGTTACTTGACTATAATTGTTCTAATCATGCACAGGATTTAGAAAGAATTCGCTAAAAATCATTCAGGCAAATTTGACAAGGAATTGAAGATCAAGACAGATTTTGCGGTATGCACTTGGATGATTCGTTGCACGATTCATTAGTTTTATTATATATTCATGTAAATATCTGATAATTTCTTCTCTCTTAAAGTGTATGAGGCAGAAACAAGGCACTGTATTATGCGCATACTATGTATGCGAGAACATCCATGGTCTGGTAGGTCCTCCAAAGGGCTGGACAGATTGGGAGGAGGAAGTAAGTAAAAAACTTGTTAATATTTGAACTCGTATTTTAATTAGTCAAAATTAATTATCCTTTTTTTCCATAGGTCGCAGAGATGCGCGATAAACTCATACCGGAGGAAAAGATTATGGCGATTCAGGAACAATTGTCCGGATTTATTGTTGAGCAAGTCCTCGATCCAAAAGGCGAATTCTACTATGATGGACTATCTAATATTGACAATCGTAGCAAATATGATAATATACGTGTATATATGTAATTAAGAACGAATATACCTATGTAAATATATATGTGTGTGTATGTATTAAATTTCTATTTATGAGTATGTATGTATTATATATAAGCACTCCAATAATATATGTGTGTGTGTATATATATAATATTGGTCCTAGACATTTTCATATGTAAAGTAATTCACATGTATAGATATGTGTATACATATATATATAAGTGAATTAATTTATATATGAAAACTATCTAGGACAAATATTATATAAGTAACTATATATATATGTATATATTAGTGGAGATCATACACACTGAATTCCAATACATAAGTTTAATTGAAATGCAAAAGTATAATTGAAATAGAAAAAAATTGAGAAAAGAAAAACAGGAAAAAAAGACCTTTTGTCCCAGTTGGTAACACCAACCTGGATAAAAGGGTGCGCCAACCACGTGGCGCTGGTAACACCTTTTGTCCCGATTGCCAGACCCGGGACAAAAGGACCACACGTGGCGCTGGTAGCACCTTTTGTCCCGATTGCCAGACCCGGGACAAAGGTTTCCCAATCGGAACAAATTAGCCTTTGTGTAGTAGTGTTATCCAACACAGTCATGAGGAAGGGAGCACAACCAGTACCAAGCATAAATGTCAAGTGTGGTAGTTCCCATACTAGGGCTAGCCCTATTTGCAACCCTAGGACAGCGACGGATCGGCAGTGGCGCAGTGCTGTTGTGTTTTTTTCCACGTCCGTATGGACCCCGTGACGCCGACGTGCAAGGCCGGCCATTGGCCGCGACGGAATCCCCGCGCAGTGTGCATCGTCTGCCGTCGGCATCGATCGCCATTGCCATCCACCACCAGAAAAAAAGAAGGGCTAAAGAAAGTCGATGGCTGATGGTGGGAGATGGAGGGGAGAGAAAGGGATGGGAGCATATGAGTATGGCGTGGGCTGTGCCTTGAGAGGGAGAAAAGAGACGGCTTTTTCCATCGCCTTTTGATCCTGCGTTGTGCACCTAAAAGCTGGCCATAGCTTTTGTTCCCACAAAGAGAACACAGAACAGAAAATTGTGGAGAATCGAGTGTAGCTAACTTGGCCATATAAGGTATCTTAGGGGATGCATGATTAGGGCCCTTGATCGCAGCTGTTTACAAATAGTAAGTGACATTTTGGGCGAGTGTGGTCTCTATAATAAGTATCGATACATCCACACTGCGTACTAATATTGAATATTAGAAAATGATATGTGTCGATCCATCTTGTTTACTTCATACTAACACATCATTTGTGGCACGCACCTTCTAATAACTCTGGTACGTACCGGTTATTAAGCCGGCACTACAGAAACAACATATGGATGACAGTCGAAGTATTCATGTCGGCGTAAAAAAGCTGCACTGGTAATAAAAGGTTTCTACCAGCTCTGGATACATATACATGCATGGGATACTGATGAGTAGTATTCGAGTGACATGCATTCACTTACCTATGCTTTTGCATTGATTTGCATAAATACAGTTGACTCTGTTAATCTCAGAAGCCTTAAAGCCGACGTTATTACACATAGTAGTCATGGCATAGCCAACATTTCCCTAGTTGTCGATCGTGGTTTTTTATGACTTCTCCAGATTCATAAAAAAGATCTTGAACAAACATTCCATGTTCAGCAGAAAATTGCTCCAGTTTCATGAGAACAATGTTCTAGGGTAAAAAAACTGTTCCATATGAAAAACGTTTTCAGCTTTAGATGAAAATTATTCCAGCTTTCACTTGAAAATTGTTCTAGATTCAGAAGAAAAAGTATTCAGGCTTCACGAAAAAAAATATTCCAACATCTAGAAAAATAAGAAACATCTATATGATCCATTAATTCCAAGCAACACAAAAGTTCAAATGCATCTATCCATGGTTCAGATGAAAAATACATCTGAAGGTTCATAAATCATAAGTGATTCGAATTTATTCCAGTACTGTCTGTGTCACATACTGGTACGCTCTCTCTTAATCTATACGCGCACCCTATAAAAAACATATACATATATCTACCTCCATCAGGTACGGTGTTGTCTGTCTAACTAATCACAAACAGTTCTTTCTAGTCCGAAAAAAAAACAGTTCTTTCTGGTGGTTCTAGCTTCGTCGGAATATGGCCTTCACTACTAAAAACCGATTTGTAGGAACGTACGTAATAATACTTGAAGATAGACTCGATCAAATAAGTTAACCGCTTGACGCGCATTACAGCTTTCTATGCGGAGTATCAGCGACCATTGATCTCTCTATTAGCAGTATATTAACAGCTTCAATTATTTCCTTCTCTCAAGTGACAGTAACACAGAGTTGATATAACAAACATGCCAGAGAAAATGAGTTGTCAGCTGCTGCAACATAATTCCAAACATTTCTGCGTGGACAAAAATGACGTGAAATTATGGCAGGGTCGAGCTATCTGTGTTGACAGCCAAAATTGGCACCAACCGGTCTGACCGGTATGACCGAGCGGTCTGACCGGTCAAGGCACTATGGCCTGTCCGGCAGGGGCCGACCGGTAGGTCCGATCGGTCTGACCGGTCCAGGTAGAGTCCGAGTACAACTAGAGATTTTTATAGATTTAGATCTGTAAACATGATTTCTTGCGGGATAAGTCCACCCCACCCTATAAATATAAAGGGTCACGGCCGATTAGAGCATCCAATCGAACAAAAATCAATACAAACTCTACTTTTTATCTTCTCCAAACCCTAGCTTTTCCAACCCCATCTGCTGTTCTTCCCTCGTCTCCGTGACGTTTGAAGGCGTTCTAGGTGGCCTGCCGATCCTAGAACAACCCTACGTGCGCCTACCCTGACGGGTCCCTCCCGGGTTCGCGTTCGTCGGCCGTCGCCGATTTTCACCGGCGACCGGTCTGACCGGTTCCTTAGACCGGTCTGACCGCTCCACGTAGAGAGAGCTGCATCGAGCTTTTTCTCGCGCCGCATGATCTAGTGCGTTCGTGTGTTGACCGAGATTTGCGTCAACATACTTTTTGGCGACTCCGCTGGGGAAGAAAGATCTTGGTTAATAGAACCGATCTAATCTACTCCAAAGAAGATGGGCTCCAACACAGAAATCGACAAGGAGAACATCCCTTCATATGAGCATCTTCCGGAGGATGTTCGTTTGCTGCTGGAGGAGCGCAAGAAGAAGCGTGATGAAGAAGATCTACAAGCGGCGCTTGCAAGCATCAAGGTCGGTCGATGCGGCAAAGTCACCAAGATCAAAGAGATCGACTTCACTTCTACCTCCTTGGATGCATCTACTGAGGTAACACCTGCTGCAACTGCTCCACCTTCTGGTGTTACTATGGAACAAATTCAGAAATTGTTAGCAGAGCGTGATGTTTATTGGGTTAATTGGCTTAGCTCTAAGGAAAGGGAATCGGCTGGTAAGAAACCAGAATCAGCCGATGAACCTCCATCTGTTTCTACTTCTGAATTTTATGTTCCTCAACCATCGGCAGCACCTCCTACGAGTCAACCTCAGTATGGGATGCCGATAAATTATTTCAGTGGTCAAACTGTTACACCCACATACACTGATCCTATTATGAGTATTCCTGGTTCGGCCAACATTAGCCGAGCGAATGAGATTGTTCAGTACACACCACCAGAAATCTCCAGGAATTCAGTGCCACACCCCGGTCCTATCTCCGACGAGATGTTTGACCAATATGTGCAGCGTTGGCAAAACCGGCAGAGACCGGTCAGACCGGTTCCCCCAAACCGGTTCGACCAGTCATACCGACCGGTCCATCCGGTCAGTTTGTTTCAAACCAGCGAGAGGTATCTACATCCACACAGCCAAATTCTTCAAGTAATTTTGATAAAATGCTTACTGATTATAAGAATGATTTGGCTAATCTGCTTAGAGAAAGTTTTGGAGTGGATGTTAGAAGCAAAACCCGCACATACCAAAAGCCGTATCCTACTTCGTTTGATTCGGTTGCATACCCTGCTGGTTTTAGGTTGCCTGAGTTTGTTAAATTCAGTGGGAAAGATACTAGGAGTACTTTTGAGCATATTAGTCAGTATCTTGCCCAATTAGGAGAAGCTGGTTCAATAAATGAGTTGAAAGTGCGTTTATTTTCTTTATCTCTAACTGGAACCGCTTTCTCATGGTTTTCATCTTTGGTACCTAATTCTATTGGTTCATGGGAACAATTAGAGCAGAAGTTCCATGAACACTTTTTCTGTGGGCATGATGAGCTTAAATTGTCTCACTTAACATCGGTTAGACAATCGCGTGATGAATCTGTCAATGATTATATAAGACGATTCCGCGATACAAAAAACCGATGCTTTAGTGTGAATATTGCAGAAAAAGATCTAGCTGATTTGGCTTTTAATGGCTTGCGCTCTCACATCAAAGAAAGATTAGAGGGCTATGATTTCTTTACCATTACTCAGGTGCATCAAAGAGCTTTGGCTATAGAAAGCCGAAGCAAAGAGCCTCAAGAGTCTCATAGACATCATCGTTCTAGTGTGCATACTTTAGAATGCAATTCAAATTATTCGGACGATCAATTCAAATTGTTCGGACGATGAGTCTAATGATGTGTTTACTGCTGAGTTTGCTTGGCCATCTCAAAATAAACCATTTACTTGTTCTGCTCTTAAGCCGATTCAGAAAAATTGGCAAGATGAACGATTTACTTTTGATGTATCCAAGTGCGAGAAAATATTTGATGAGTTATATAGGATTGGATATGTCAAGATGTCGCATACTCTACCGCCGCCTGAAGAGTTGAAGCGGCGAGCATATTGCAAATTTCATAATACTTTCTCACATGCTACTAATGATTGCAATGTGTTACGTAGACAAATTCAATCGGCCATTAATGAAGGACGATTGGTTCTTTCTAATATGCAAATTGATCAGACTCCTTTCCCGGTCCATATGTTAGAATTGAATAATCCTAAAGTGCTAGTTCGGCCGAGTCAAGCCGAATCAACCAAGGGGAAGAATGTAGTTATTGGTGATGAAAGACCTGAAAAGAAGCTGACACAGGAGATCCCTCAAGGTATAAAAACACTCGGGGGGCAAGACAAGAAGAAGGCTGACGACAAGTCGACCGGTCTGACCGGCCACAGCGGCGGTCTGACCGGTTCGACCGGTCTGACCGGTCATGGGACCGGTCTGACCGGTGCGCCCAGTAAATCTGGGAACTCTTCCAAAATTAAGACAAGGCCGAGTTTTAAAGAACTCTTGGCCAAATATGAGAAGGAAGGGAGTGCTCAGAGACAGAAGGGGCCACCAAACGAAGTCAAGGATAAGGGATCATCGTCAAGACATCAAGAGCAATCGAGTCAAAGTAATTATACTTCATCTAGTGGACCGATTGCTCTATGGTATTGTTTGTATCCTTACTTTTATACACCTATGGATTATAGTAGGATACATATGCAATCATATTATATTCAATATCCTCCTATGTATCCAAATCATGCATTATTACAAAGACCGATTGTTGCTAGCAATAATCCGGTCAAGCAAGATGTTGATTGCAGCAAAGAGAATGGGAAGAGCAAGGAGCAAGATTCAAAGTATTTACAGCCGAGGTGGTGTCCCTCAGGTTTGTTTTATACTCAGAAGCGAAGGCTGCAACGTATGCGCAAGAAGGAGGCAATGGGACAACAAGTGGAGACCGTGCCGAAGACGTCAGCGACAATGAAGAAGGTGTGGCGGCCGAAACAAGTTGTTTCAACATTGACTTGAGCAAAACATGGCCGATGTAGTGTTAATCATCGCCCTTAGATAATTTTGGCTCAGAAGAATGTTTTTTGGTAAGCAAGCTTTACCAAAAAACAGGGGGGCATATGTTGACAGCCAAAATTGGCACCAACCGGTCTGACCGGTATGACCGAGCGGTCTGACCGGTCAAGGCACTGTGGCCTGTCCGGCAGGGGCCGACCGGTCTGACCGGTAGGTCCGACCGGTCTGACCGGTCCAGGTAGAGTCCGAGTACAACTAGAGATTTTTATAGATTTAGATCTGTAAACATGATTTCTTGCGGGATAAGTCCACCCACCCTATAAATATAAAGGGTCACGGCCGATTAGAGCATCCAATCGAACAAAAATCAATACAAACTCTACTTTTTATCTTCTCCAAACCCTAGCTTTTCCAACACCATCTGCTGTTCTTCCCTCGTCTCTGTGACGTTTGAAGGCGTTCTAGGTGGCCTGCCGATCCTAGAACAACCCTACGTGCGCCTACCCTGACGGGGTCCCTCCCGGGTTCGCGTTCGTCGGCCGTCGCCGATTTTCACCGGCGACCGGTCTGACCGGTTCCTTAGACCGGTCTGACCGCTCCACGCAGAGAGAGCTGCATCGAGCTTTTTCTCGCGCCGCACGATCTAGTGCGTTCGTGTGTTGACCGAGATTTGCGTCAACAATCTGTCTCCATTAATATTATAGATAGATGCAGGCGTTATCTGGAATTCAATTGAGATGTCAACATGCAGCTCTGCTAGGTACTGATGAGTAACTACAACCATATCTAGGCTTAATTTGCTAGGGAAGTAGGGCCACTTTGTGGACCCAATTGTATTGTTTTTTGAGGACCTATATATATAGTTGTTTAGTTCTCTCTGACTTTTATAATTCGGGGCGTGGGTCACGGTAGGGTTCCCTGATCACATGCACTTTTCAGTTGCGAATGCCGGCTAGGTGGTTGCGTAGGATCGGCTGCACAGTTCCTGCCACGTTTCGACACCACACGAACCCATCAGCAAACTCAACAGAAACGTAGCTTCCCTGTGGATTTGTAGATTAATTTCCTGCTTACTCCTGCTAATGATCATAATAGTAATTAAGTTAGGTTGACACTTCAGAGTGACAGATCGATTACCATTCTGGCTAATTAATAGGTATTATTATTTGGTAATTAACTTGGAAAACAAAGGTATGTAATGGGAAAAGCATATTGCAAATTAAGATAACTGAAAGGGTTATTAAGAATAAGCAAAGCATAAATTAGGTACATTCCCACTTCCAATTAAGAATTCATACACATGGCCCGTGGAAAAATTAACATAACATTTTTAACCTTAAGAAAGTACAAAATCACATTAGCTATGTGTTAAAGCAGAAGATTGAGGAAGACTTGTAAATCGGCTCCTGCGTGAGCGTATGGGCCACATTGGCCGTGTATCCTTAGATTTAGTTCAAGATTAGAGATAGAGTCCAATCGGGACAAGATTAGTTTAGATTGTTTCCCAAGTCTCCGGACTATAAATATGTATCCTTTGTTATTTGTAAAGAGAGCGTCATCACGACTCGCAAACAACAACTCTCGGCGCATCGCCACCCCTAATCCTAGGGTTTCAACCAAGTAAGTGCCATGCTGCCCTGATCGCTTCTTGCGATCAGGGCGGTATTGTTCTTGCTTTTACCTTGGTATTACTCGTACTGAAGCGTTTTTGATGGCGAGTAGTACTAGTTATCATGATGTTTGTAGCATGGCTTTTAGTAGATCTTTTATGCTTTGTTACTTATCATCTGCGAATATCATGTTGTCTCTGTGTAGTCACGTTTCAATCTCTCGCTAGTTCTTATCGCGTAGAACTAGTCGCACAGGGACAACACCCTGCTTCTTTCATGTTTAGTAGATCCGATCTGTTATGGTTTGCTCTTATCTTAAGAGTTGGCATAATATCTGCTGGGTTAGGCCTTGCAAACGGATTGGATGATCCGGTGGCGTAGTAGATGCTTTATCTTAGCCTTGATAGGGATTGTTCCGGGAATCGGCTCTTGCTAGTTCTTAGGCCTCTGTTTTAGGTTGTGGTTTAGTTGTCTGTTACGTTCGCTAGGCCCAGTCACATGTAGGATGTTCCGATCTAGCAGTGAGGCTGTTACCATCGTGGGTTAAGATTAATTGGACTTGATTGAAGCAGTTTTATAGTGATTTGCTCTATTTATCATATCCGGATACAATCAGATCCCGTCTGACACCGGGACTCGATCGGCTCTTCAAAGCCGATGCAAGAGTCGTCCCGGGGAGCCGACCACGGCTCGGACTTACGTTTACACGTGTCTTTGTATGCAGGAAACTGTTCGGGGCACGTCTACACCCTCCTGATCGGGTATAGGTCAGGTGGCATGCCCGGCTTTCACACATCCTCCGGGCGCGTGACGGAATTTGTGGGCCGTCGACGAGGGAGCAGTGCTTGCCAGCGCACCAGCAACCTCCCGGCTCTTCGTGTTGCCCGTCGTTGCTCGCCGGTGGGTTTCGGTCGACAACACATTCTGGCACGCCTGGTGGGACACTCGGCAACAACATCCACCGCAATGATGACTCGAGCTCAAGATCAAGAACCCGCTCCCAAGCCCGTCACATATGATGAGCTTCCTCCTGAACACAAGAAGAAGTATGATGAGATCAAAGCTCTGCTGGAAGCCGATCTCATCGGCTCTTTTGAGAGGACTCGCAACCATGGCATCAAGTGGAAGGGGTTCTCACCAGAAGGCGCTCTGGACAATGTAGATCTGTCTGTACCATCTGAAGAACGCACCAGAGCCATGCGTCAGGAGATGAACTACATGGTGGCCCATGCGCTTCATCGGCACTCTCAGAGCTTGATGAACGAACTCGAGCGCATGGCGCATCGCGTCATCCAGGAGATAATCAAGAACCAGTACTCTCCATCGGGGCCAATCCTGGGGAGTCACACAGAGGAAGCTGCACTGCATTCTAGGCCGCAACTGCCATTCTCATTTGCAGCTCCCAGACCACACAGCTCGCCGATCTATGTCGTCCACAAGATCGGCGGTGATCCTGGAGAAGGCCAGTTCCTCACCGAGCCACCTAAGGAGATTCTGCACGGCTACACGTGCGCCCACATCCCTGACAGCGTCAGTCCAGCACGCTCAGTGCAGGTGATGAACCCAGGAGCTCCTGGAGCAGACGCAGAAAAACAAGCGTGGCTGGCAAATTACGCTACTGGGCCGAATGCTGAGCCATCGGCCCCAGGAGTTCTCAGTGTGGAGCAGGTCAGTGCAATACTCAGAGACCAGTTCGGCATCCTGCCCAAGAGGAAAGCGATCGGCTATTCCAAGCCGTATCCAAGTGATTATGACTTGATCCCACTGCCACCCAAGTATCGGCTTCCTGAGTTCACCAAGTTCAACGGGTCAGAAGGAGCCAACTCCATCGAGCATGTGAGCCGATACTTAACGCAGCTTGGGATGATCTCAGTATCGGATCCATTGAGGGTCCGGTTCTTTGGCCAATCCTTGACAGGCCCAGCTTTTGGATGGTATGCATCACTGGCTCCGGATTCGATCCGGACTTGGAGGCAGCTTGAAGATCAATTCCATACCCAGTACCACTCGGAAGCTGCAGAAGCCGGAATTGCCGACCTCGCCCAAGTCAGGCAGAAGCGAGGAGAGACCGTGTCAGAGTACATACAGCGCTTCAGGGAGGTCAAGAACCGATGCTACTCGTCACGCATCACAGAGAAGGAGGCAGTCGATCTGGCTGCCCTGGGACTCGCTAAGCCGATCAAGGATGCGGCTTTCCAGTTGGAGTTCACATCTTTGGCTCACCTGGTGCAGAAGCTTACAGCGTACGAGCATTACCATCCCGAGCTGTACCAGAACAAGTTCAAGCGCCATGTAAACATGGCACAAGCTGAGGAATCTGACGACTCTGGCGAAGAGCAGGAAGTAGCCGCGGCAGAGTGGACCCGGGGGGCAAATCCTGTCCCATGCAAGTGGATCAAGCAGCAGGGGCTTGTGAAGGGATTCGACTTCGACGTAACCAAAATAGAGCAGATATTCGACCTGCTCCTCAAAGAAAAACAGCTAAAGCTCCCAGAGAACCACAAGCTACCGACGCCATAAGAGCTGCAGGGGAGGTTGTACTGCAAATGGCACCACTCGTTCACTCATGCCACGGGAGAATGCAAGGAGCTGCGTCGACAGATCCAATCGGCTATCGAACAAGGCCGATTGATCCTGGCTCAACACACCATGAAGGTTGACACGAAGCCCTTCCCACCGGTTAACGTTGTGGAGCTGTCAGACGTCGGATCCGAAGGCCAGGATCTAGCATTCCAGATCAACATGGTGGGACCTGTGCGCCGCCATAACAAGCAGAGGAGAGAGGCCGCTTCTGGCAAACGGCCGCAAGATGAACGTGATTTGGAATAGCAGCATGTGACTGAAGAGCAAGTACGTCACATCCGCAATCAGCTTCCAGCTTCTAATCGGCTTCTGGAGAAATACCAGTACCAGTATCAGCTACGCCGCCGATACAAATCGGAGGAAGACGAGTACGAGCACCGCTCAGGAAGGACACTGGGCAGGCGCCAGGCTACACGCGACCACTGGCATTGACCGTTCTTCAGGTACTGTTGGAATTCCGGCATGAGCCGATTACCTACTATAGATGATTGCTTGGAGTGCAGGCCTCGAGGGCATCAACAAGACAAGACATCGGTGTTCCGGCGTTTGGGGCCCAGAACACGTCAGGACGACCATGTGGGGCACCCATCCGGAGGTGGTTCAGATTCAGAGGAAGAAGACAGGTACCATCGCCCACGGTGGTGTCCTGACGGGCTCAATCGGTCGCAGAAGCGCAGAATACAGCGCTTGCGCAACCTCGAAGACGCAGAAGCAAAGTATCTTGATGTGCTGAGGAAAGCGCGTCCGGATCTCGCGGAGCAAGTTAAGCGACCACAGAGGGAAGAGAGGCGCCCCCCGAGGATGGAGTGGCGCCCCAAGCAGACAAAAGCCGATGAAAAGCCATCGGCTGACGTGAACATGGTGTTCGTGCTCCCGTTGGAGTTTCGAGCACCCCAACAGGAGGAATTGGCCGTCGCGCAGCTGGATCTCGGCCCACGGCCAATCATTTTCGAGAAGCCCAAGGAGAAGAGCTACAAACACTTGAAGGGGTTATATCTCAAGGGCTTCATCAACGGCAAGCCTGTGAACAGGATGTTGGTTGACACTGGCGCTGCAGTCAACTTGATGCCGTACTCTGTGCTGCGCCGGCTGGGTCATTCTTCTGCTGATCTGATCAAGACCAATGTGATGCTCAATGACTTCAACGGACAACCATCAGAAGCAATGGGGGTTCTTAATGTGGAACTGACAGTGGGCCGCAAGACCATACCGACATCGTTCTTCATCGTTAACAGCAAGGGTACATACACGGTGCTGCTTGGAAGGGACTGGATTCATGCCAACTGTTGTATCCCCTCCACAATGCATCAGTACCTCGTCCAATGGGACGGCGATGAAGTAGAAGTGGTCCCTGCAGACGATTCCAGCGAAGTCTCCGTCGCGGATATGCATGCTTGGGATGCAGAAGGACAAGAGCCGATCTCAGGGATTGCCCTTGAAGACTGTGATCGGATCGAGGCGACAAAAAACGGATTGAGGCTGGTCTTATCCACTGGCCTCACATAGTAAATGCATCCTGGCATGCCACGGGATGTAATAGAAATAGAGAGGCCGATCCCGGCGATCGGCCCCAAAAAATAGGAAAATCCTGTTTGGGTTTGGAATTGTTACATCATGTACACACGATGGCCTGCTCTGGCAGTTGGCCACTCATCCACTATTTGATTTCGAATTATAATGGAAGTATAGAGGCGGCCAGCCCATGCGGTTGGCCAAATAATTTTTCTTGACATCTCCCTGTGTTTGCCGCTGATCTTGCAGACAATGAAGACTCGCCTGCGTTCGCAGCTGGTTTCTCAGACGACGGCAAACTAGGATACGGGTTCACGTCAGCTGACGATTTGGAAGAAGTTGACATCGGTTCTGGGGATAAGCCACGACCGACATTTATCAGCAAAAAGTTGGATCCGGTTTTGCGTGAGGAGATGATTGCATTACTGAAAGAGTATCGGGACTGTTTTGCATGGGACTACACTGAAATGCCCGGTCTGGATAGAAGCATCGTCGAGCATCGGCTCCCGCTCAAGAAGGGGTTTCGGCCGTTTCAGCAACCAGCACGTCAGATGAAGGCCGAAGTCCTAGAAGAAGTTAAGAAAGAGGTGGAGAAAATGCTGGATGCTGGGTTCATCAGGCCGTGCCGGTTTGCAGAATGGATCTCCAGTGTGGTGCCGGTACAAAAGAAAGATGGCCGATGGCGTGTCTGCGTCGATTTTAGAGATCTCAACAGAGCAACTCCGAAGGATGAATACCCAATGCCTGTTGCAGAGACGTTGATCAATGCCGTTGCTGGCCACAAAATGATGAGTTTTATGGATGGCAACGCCGGTTACAACCAGATCTTCATGGCCCCAGAGGATGTGAACAAGACTGCGTTCAGAGTACCAGGTGCAGTTGGCTTGTTTGAGTACTTGGTTATGACCTTCGGACTAAAAAATGCCGGTGCAATGTACCAACGTGCTATGAATTACATTTTTCACGATCTCATCGGCAAGCTTGTGGAGATTTATATTGATGACGTTGTGGTCAAGTCCAAGTCAACTGCGGAGCATTTAGAAGATCTGCGTCAAGTTATGGAGCGGACTCGAAGGTTCGGGCTCAAAATGAACCCAAAGAAGTGTGCCTTCGGTGTATCGGCTGGTCAATTTCTGGGATTCCTTGTGCATGAACGGGGAATCGAGATCGGCCTAAAGAGTCAAGAGGCTGTGAAGACGATGAAGCCACCTACTATGAAGAAAGAGTTGCAGAAGCTCATCGGTAAAATCAACTTTGTCAGACGGTTTATCTCTAATCTGTCTGGGCGCATTGAGCCGTTCATGGGTCTAGTGAAGATCAAATCTGATGATGAGTTTTGCTGGGGGGCAGAACAACAGCAAGCTTTCGATGAAATCAAAGAATATTTGTCAAAGCCTCCAGTGTTGGTTCCTCCTCAGCATGATAGACCATTCTATGTGTACCTATCCATGGGTGACACTTCTATTGCTTCAGTGTTGGTTCAGAAGCATGACGGCCAGGAGAGGGTGGTTTTCTACCTCAGCAGACGCATGTTAGACGTCGAGACCAGGTACCCTAAAATCGAGAAGCTTTGCCTTTGCTTATACTTTACATGTACAAAGCTTCGTCATATTTTGCTCTCGGCGGAAACAATTGTTATATGCAAATCAGATGTCATAAAGCACATGCTGTCGGCTCCTGTCCTGAAAGACCGACTTGGAAAATGGATGTTTACATTGTCAGAGTTTGATATCCGATGCCAGCCTGCAAAAGCAGTCAAGGGACAAGCACTGGCGGATCTTGTTGCGGACGGGATCAGCACTGATATTGCTGCAGTATTTATTCGTGCTTGGGCTATGTTCTTTGATGGATCGGCTTGTGATGATGGGTGCGGTGTGGGAATTCTGTTGGTCTCGCCTCGTGGGGCGACGTATTCTTTTTCCATCAGAATGACTGCCTCATGCACCAATAATTTGGTGGAATATGAAGCCGTTCGCAAAGGGATGGAACTACTCCTTGAAGCTGGAGCAGAGGCGGTGGAAATTTTCGGGGACTCAAAATTGGTGATTTCTCAGCTCACGGAGGAATATAGATGTGAGAGCGAGGCTCTTTTCCCGATATGGATGCAGTGCCGTGAGTTGATGTCACAATTTAGATACATCAATTTCCACTGGATATGCAGGACTCTGAACAATGAAGCCAATGATTTGGCACAGATGGCTTTCGGGTACAGGGAAGCAGCCGATGGAGTCGATGTGGAGGTTCAGTTTCTAGAACCCGGAGACTGGAGAGCCGATATCTTCAATTACTTGAAGGATTCGGCTCGGGGGGTACCCAGAAGGATAAGACTCAAGGCCATGAAGTATGTTCTGATAGGGGATGACATGTTTTACAGGACCTTGGAAGGACTACTGCTCAAATGTCTGGGGCCCTCAGAGTCAAATCGGCTCTTGCATGAGGTACATGAAGGAGCCTGCGGTACTCACCAATCGGCTCATAAAATGAAATGGCTGATTAGGCGATCGGGTTATTACTGGCCCACTATGCTTGAGGATTGTTTCAAATATTACAAGGGATGTCAAGCATGTCAGAAGTTTGGCAAAATTCAGATAGTGCCAGCATCAGTGATGAATCCTATCATCAAACCTTGGCCATTCAGAGGATGGGGCATGGACATGATTGGACAGATCAACCCGTCGTCTAGCAAGGGTCACCAATGGGTCTTAGCTGCCACAGATTATTTCACAAAGTGGGTAGAGGCAGTGCCCATGAGGTTAGTAGCATCGAGAGATGTGATCAGCTTTGTCAAAGAACACATCATTCACAGGTTTGGGATCCCTCAGACCATTACGACCGATGGAGGATCGGTCTTTATATCAGAGGAGTTCAGAAAGGTTGCCGATGACATGGGGATCAAGCTGATCAGATCATCTCCGTATTATGCCCAAGCTAATGGACAAGCTGAAGCATCCAACCAGAGCCTTATCAAGCTCATAAAGAGAAAGATCGATGAATATCCTAGGCGCTGGCATGAGGTGTTATCAGAAGCTTTGTGGGCATATCGTATTTCATGTCATGGGTCTACCAAGACGTCGCCGTACCATCTAGTCTACGGCCAGGACGCTGTGCTACCATGGGAAATCACGGCTGGATCAAGGCGTGTTGAGTTTCAGAATGATCTATCTGCTGAACAGTATGCAGCCTTGATGAACGATAACGTGGAGGACCTGACAGAGCTAAGGCTTTGGTCGCTGGAAAAAATCAAAGAGAACAAAGCTAAAGTTGCCCGTGCATACAACAAGAAGGTCAAGCCTAAGGATTTCCGAGTTGGAGATCTGGTTTGGGAGGCGGTATTGCCATTGGGAACTAAAGACAAAAAGTTTGGTAAATGGTCTCCAACTTGGCATGGGCCTTACAAGGTTGATCAGGTTTTGCCTGGGAACGCATACATGCTCGAGGAAATGGACGGTGTCAAGTTTCCTGTTGCTGTCAATGGTCAGCATCTCAAGAGGTATTTCCCGAGCATGTGGGAAGGCGAGTAATGAAAGCCGATGACGTCCATCTGGCTATATCACGACAGGCCAACACGTTGAGTTGGCCTGTAAAAAAAAGAGTCATGAAAGGCCAACACATTGAGTTGGCCAGTAAAAAAAGAAAAAAAAAGAAAAAGAAAAATCATGACAGGCCAACACTTTGAGTTGGCTAGTGAAAAATATGAAAAGCGAACAGCCGATGTGTGACCATCGACTTAAGATGTTTTAAAAGAACAGTTACAAGTCTCAAATTAACAGGCGGTACTAATTCTCTCTTGAGCCTATCTACTGGTTCAGGAATTCCACTATGGCATGGATGGCTTCAGTACGGACGGCGTCTGCTCGTGCTACAATCGCTTCGTCATCCTTGTCATCGCCTGTGACTATCTGCCGACTCAAGGTGCTGATGTCTGCAAACTCTGCTTGTATCTGCTTGGCTATTTCCTGAGTTTCTTGCTTGGAGTTTGCGATGGAGGTTTCTTCGGCCTGGATGAGTTCTTTGGTGGTGCGGACCTTTTCTTCAAGTTCCGCCAGTTCTTTCTTCAGAAGGTTGAGTCGGTTCACGTTGGCAGACATGTCAGCTTTGATATCTAGAGTTGCCTTCTTCTGGTTGAGGGCCTTGCACTTTTGGGTGATGTCAGCTTTCAGAGAAGTTTGAGAGCGACGTGCTTCCATCCTTTGTTGAGCTTTACTGACTTCTATCCGAAAGAATGGGAGGTTGCTGGCCGACCAGAGCTTGATTTGCAATGGCTCTGGAAGTTGGGATTCTATTTGCTCGAAGATGTTCTTTATTTTGCTGGAATCGTCAACCAGAGCGGTGATTGGAGCGGATAGAAGATCCTTGATGAGTTGAAGCTGATGTGTCAAGTTAGCCGATTGCTGCAGAGATAATTTTTCTGCTCCAGGGACAATCAGACCCATTGATGCCGGGTCGAAGGAAAGCAAACCTGAAATGTCAAAGCTCTATGGACATCTATGGAGTTAGAACAAGGTGCATTTATGAAGTTATCGGTTGGTTCAAAATTGGTTTTGTGATGTTACCTGTTCTGGAGAAGAAGTGTTGGTCGGTTCAGGAGCAATCGTCCCATCAGAGCTAGTATTAGCGTCAAGAGCATCGACTGTATCAGCTTGTTCTTCATTTGTATCCATCAGTGCATCAGGAGTTGCAGCCGTCTCATGTTGATTCAGGCCTTCTGCATTGAAGGTTTCTTCAGCTGCATCCTGAAAATAGAATTACAGTCAACCAGAGTATATATGTCTGAAATAAAGAGGAAGTTCTTGAATGATGAGTTACCTGGTTGGTGTTGGACTCTGATGGGTTCGGAGAAGTTGGTACTGGTTTCTTGATCACTCGCCTGGTGATCATCTTCCTTTTCTTGGTCAAGACTCGGGGGGCAACTACTGCAGAAGTTTGTCTTCGTTTGAAAGCTGACTGAAGTAAGTCTGGCTGGACAGTCATTATCACTTTCTTCATTGGTGGTAATCCTTTGCAGAAAAGTACATTAGGAGCAGTTGGAAGAAGGTGAAACGGTTCCCCAGTACTGGTTATGGGTTCTGGGCCATCTTGTTGCTGCTAACAGGATGAGCAGGATTAGCCAAGAGAAAAGGATAGGGGACTTAGGAGGAATTAAATGCACAAATTCAGTACCTCTTCCTCGAGGATTACGTATTCAGGATCGATTTGCTGCAGTCGAGGACCTAGAGCTTTTCTGAAAACATGAGTTCTCCACATGTTCCACCAAGTATCAAAGCCGATTGATGAAGAGATAAAGAACAAATCGGCTGGTATTGGAATGTGGAGGTCATCAAACATGCTGTAGCATCTTGAACTGGTGAGACCATCGGGCAGATCGGCTCTGCTCTCCACCAAGTGGTGAATATGGAAGTGGGGAGGGACCTGTCCTAGACCAAGTTGCCGAGCTGCTACGACTGGCTGGTAAGATTCATAGCCTGGCTTGATAATTCTATTAGAAGTGCTGATGCCAACAGGAAGGAAGCTAGGTCGAATCATCAAAGAATACAGATGCCGAGTGCTGTCGTCATCGGCAAAGTTATCTAATCTAAAGGCAGTTGGGTTTTTGAAGGATTCAGATTCAGTAAATGGGAAGTAGAGGGGATTATCTAGTCCTTTGTAGAAGACTCTGAACCAGTTTGCTGCATCTGCTGAATTTAGTTTACTGCCAGGAAGACTGAATAAAGCTTGGCCATAGCTTGTGCATCTAATTGGTTTGCCACTCTCATCGGGGAAAGAGTTCTTGGTCAGGCCTTGGAAGTTGGGAATATGATGCTGGAAGTACAGCTGTGCCCATAACTGAATGAACCACCAAGGGCCTCCAGTTCTCAGTTTCTTGTGGTTAAGCAGATTGGATGTCATTAAGTGGAGATATCTATATGTTTCTCCAAGAAAAAGTTTGTCTAGGCCAGTGTGATTACCATGGGCCAGGTGATAGGCCAAGGGGAGATAGTTCTTAGTTGGAGCTAAAGAAGGGCCACAGAAGATGAAGTGCTCTAGCCAAAGATTTAAAAATGCTGTGTGTTCCTTCTCAGTCACTGGACCTTTTGTTTTCATGTGCTGACTCATGTAAGTACCCCCAGTTTGTGCAGTTGACTTTGGAAGAAAGTTTAAAGGGGACTTCTGCCATTTTGTGAGCAGCAGGATTAGAAGAGCTAATGTCTAGTCCGGTGATCATGACAACATCTAGCAGAGTAGGGGTCATGGGTCCATGACCAAAAAGGAAACAATTCAGAGCATCAGACCAGAAATAGCCGATGGTTTTCAGAAGATTTTCATCTTTGTCAAGGGGTGATAGTGATAAGCTAAGTGCATCGGCTATGTTCAAATCTTGCCACAAGGGCATGTGGGCTTTTGCTACTCTGTTATACCATGTTATCCAGCTTTCAGGTGGATTAGGCCAGGCTCTTAAGCAGTCGGCCCAGAGGTTCAAGTCAATGTTTTGACTCACAAAAGGGATCCTATTCGCTTCACAAGAGATCAAATCTGTGGGAGTTTCATGGGTTTGTGGGCCAAGACACAAAGATTTTGGATTGGTGGGATGCGGTAGAAGGATGTCTGACACCTGAAGTTCAGAAGTTCAGAAATATGCGTTTGATGTCATATTTCAGAGTTTCAGTTTCAGAAGTGTAGTGAGCTGAAGAAAACTAAAAGATTAGGCCGAATATTACCTTCAGGCCGTGGATTGCCGCATCATTAGAACTTGTTGTCTGAACTGCAAAATCCGCCATGGTCACAGATCTGTGGACTTAGGGTTTGGTTGTTGGAGATTCTGATTCGAATTCCGGCTGCTTGGAGAGTTTTTGCTCGGATTTGTAGAGTTTGGTTTTCGAATTACACTCGAATTTGAGAGTTCGTCGAGTTCGGTTCAAGCTGGAAGCGATATTCTACTCTTGTGCAGGTTGCTCCTAGTTTCAATTTCGTCGCCTCTCGGATATTTATGGAAGCCTGATGCGTTGCCATCAGCTTTTTGGGAAATAAATGAAGACATGCGAAATTGGGGAAACTCGATTTCATTAAAGGAAAGTTTATTACAAGGAAAACCGATTCTACAAAGGAATCAATCCTTCGGCTTTGAGGTCCTATTCTTATGATGCTACCTATATCTACCAGTCGTAGGTGTCTGAGCACCTGCGGCGCTTCGGGCTTCGCGACGGTGCGTCTCCACCATCGTCGTCATCATCATCGCCGTCGTCGCCGCTGCTGCTGCCATCGTCCTCGGCGCTGCTGCTGCTTCGTCCGCTGCTGCTGCTGCTGCTGCTTCCTTCTTCGTTCCCCTCCAAGGGGGCCTTGAAGAATTGGTGGGGGTTTCCCCCTGCCACCGTGTCGTCACTGGTGAAAGAGCCAATCTCTTCGGAGGAGTCGGCTCCTTCCCAGGAGAAGGTATCGTCCTCGCTGCTTTCCAGTTCCTCATGGAGCAGGAACTGGAGGTCTTCCTCCCCCTCAGTTGTGGGTTCGTCCTCCTCGGAGGCGACCCCGAAGTCGAACTCCTCTGCGTCCCAGTGCAGAGGAGCCAGCGCCTCGTAGGCCGCGGTTGGGTCCCACTCAGGGGTCGGCTCTCGGCTCTCTGGGATGGAGTCGATGGAGGAGGCCGAGAGGGAGGAAGAAGAAGAAGGGGAAGAGGAAGAAGAAGAAGAGTCTCCGAACGAGTTGGAGCCGTAGGAGGAAGAGATGGCCATGGCTGTTGGAGGATTGGGGTGGTTTCTGTGCTACTGGCTTTGGGAAGAAGATGGAGTTTTGCTGTGAAGAGGAGCCGATGCAGAGGGAGGTTAAATAGTAAGAAGATAGAAGATGGATCGGCAGTTTCACGTTCTACGAGGAGCCAGTTGCAGAGATGTTGCGTCTTCCTTGGTGGTTGCAGTATGATTAATGAGCATTAACGGGAAGATGAAGCGACGGATTGGTTTTGGAACTATCGTTGCCAAAACTAGGGGGGCATGTGTTATCGCCATAAATTAACAGGGTTAATTTATGGGCCGAAAGCAAGATGGGCTTAAAGCAGAAGATTGAGGAAGGCTTGTGAATCGGCTCCTGCGTGAGCGTATGGGCCACATTGGCCGTGTATCCTTAGATTTAGTTCAAGATTAGAGATAGAGTCCAATCAAGACAAGATTAGTTTAGATTGTTTCCCAAGTCTCCGGACTATAAATATGTATCCTTTGTTATTTGTAAAGAGAGCGTCATCACGACTCGCAAACAACAACTCTCGGCGCATCGCCACCCCTAATCCTAGGGTTTCAACCAAGTAAGTGCCATGCTGCCCTGATCGCTTCTTGCGATCAGGGCGGTATTGTTCTTGCTTTTACCTTGGTATTACTCGTACTGAAGCATTTTTGATGGCGAGTAGTACTAGTTATCATGATGTTTGTAGCATGGCTTTTAGTAGATCTTTTATGCTTTGTTGCTTATCATCTGCGAATATCATGTTTTCTCTGTGTAGTCACGTTTCAATCTCTCGCTAGTTCTTATCGCGTAGAACTAGTCGTACAGGGACAACACCCTGCTTCTTTCATGTTTAGTAGATCCGATCTGTTATGGTTTGCTCTTATCTTAAGAGTTGGCATAATATCTGCTGGGTTAGGCCTTGCAAACGGATTGGATGATCCGGTGGCGTAGTAGATGCTTTATCTTAGCCTTGATAGGGATTGTTCCGGGAATCGGCTCTTGCTAGTTCTTAGGCCTCTGTTTTAGGTTGTGGTTTAGTTGTCTGTTACGTTCGCTAGGCCCAGTCACGTGTAGGATGTTCCGATCTAGCAGTGAGGCTGTTACCATCGTGGGTTAAGATTAATTGGACTTGATTGAAGCAGTTTTATAGTGATTTGCTCTATTTATCATATCCGGATACAATCAGATCCCGTCTGACACCGGGACTCGATCGGCTCTTCAAAGCCGATGCAAGAGTCGTCCCGGGGAGCCGACCACGGCTCGGACTTACGTTTACACGTGTCTTTGTATGCAGGAAACTGTTCAGGGCACGTCTACACCCTCCTGATCGGGTATAGGTCAGGTGGCACGCCCGGCTTTCACACATCCTCCGGGCGCATGACGGAATTTGCGGGCCGTCGACGAGGGAGCAGTGCTTGCCAGCGCACCAGCAACCTCCCGGCTCTTCGTGTTGCCCGTCGTTGCTCGCTGGTGGGTTTTGGTCGACAACACTATGTTGATATTTTTGTATATAGGAACATATAGAAATATCGACATGCTAGAGATATATCATTAAGAAGTAAATGTGAGGATCATATACAACTACCGAACAATCTCCGCCGGTTTGAGCCAAACCGGTCGCGATAGTCTATCATTAAGAGTAGATGTGAGGATCGTACATTACTACAGAACAGTACATCCAAAACGCTCCATCACCGCCGGATTCAACTGAACCGTCCATAGTTCTAAAGAGACCATCACCACCAAATGGTAATACGAACCGTGGTGATAGGTTAATTTGAGCCCATAGGTTGATTTGAGCCCACTATCACACTATTACAAAAAAAGATTTACCGTAACCTTTAAAAAAGTTCTTGGAGGCGGTGATGAGGACATCTCCACTATTATCCGCTGGAAAAGACACAATAAAAAATGGGTCAAGTGGTCCAGTTGTAGTCGAGCGGTGACCGTGAGAGACTCTGAATAATCCCACCTTGCTTAGCTTGCAACACTACTACAAAAAATCTTTTCAAAGGCATTTGTTTTTTATTTTCAGAGGCATACAGACCCAAACGCCTCTGAGCTAGGGTCAGTGTTAATGCCATATTTTCAGAGGCATTTTTCCGCACGCCTCTATTAATAGGTTTAAAAAACAAAAAAACCATCGGGCCCGCCGAGCCCATCGGGTGCCGCCAGCACATCCGCCCGCCGCCGCCTCCGCGCGCTGCCCGCCGCCGCCGCGGCCGCCGGTTGCCTCCACGCGCCGCCGCCGCCGCATCGCACTGCCAAGACGCCGCGCCCGCGGCCACAGCCGCCTGCCGCGCCGACTCCAGTGGATCCGCCACCCCTCCGCTCTGCGCCGGCCGGGGGAAGTCGGATCCGCCGCCTCACCGCTCCGCGCCGGTCGGGGGTGACCGAATCTGCCGCTCGGAGATGCCGCCGAGGGAGGGAGGGGGTAGGGTGGTGCCGCCGCACGAGCTGCCGCTATAGATGGCCAATGGGCCGGCCCGGCCCGGTACGATGTCGGGCTGGCACGGCCCGAAAGGCATCGGGCCGACGGGCCTCACGGGCCGTGCCGCTGCGGGCTTCGTGCTTGGCTTCAGGCCCAGGCACGGCCTTGTGGGCCTTTTTTCGTGCCGTGCCGGCCCGTGAAGCACGGCCCAATCCACGGGCCGTGCCAGCCCATGGCCCATAACGCTCAAAATACCTCAAACACTTTAAATTTTTCACATTCACTGATTCACAGTTACTCAGCAATTCAAGAGAGAACACATTCACAGGCACATTCACAGTCACAACACAAGTCAAGAGATAGCAAGAATATATCAAAATGAGCTGATGTGCAATGCTGCCTCATTAAAAACCTTTCTAGGTAAAACTCACCCTTGTGAGAAACCCTAGAAAGGAAAAAAGAGTGCAGCCAGCTCAGAATTAAGTGTTAGTGTTATTACAATCCATAGTGGTTCAAATGGCCACCCAAAATTACAGTGAGTCCATAGATTACTCACTCATCTCACAGCAAAATAACCCTCTCAGTCACTCTCAGAGTCTCAGCTCAGCTCACAGCCCCACCACCACCAGCTCCTTCATCATCAAGAAAGAGGTTCTTGAATGCTTCCTCCAGCTCTGTGTCCTCGGCTTCATGTTGTTCTCTTCTTGCCCCTAACTCCCAATCCTTTATGCAGGTAAGCATCTCCACGTTCTCTGGCAAGAGGCGCCATCGCCGCTCTTCAAGGATCCTTCCTGTTAAACTGAAACAAGACTCGGAAGAGACAGTAGATACAGGAACAGACATGATATCTCTAGCCATTATAGATAGGATTGGATAGGTTAGCTTATGGTCACGCCACCAAAGAAGTATGTCAAAGTCATCATCATAAGCAGTGACACAATCACTATCTAAATAAGCAGAGAGCTCACTAACAGCAGAGGAAGATGAACATGAAGTGGAAGAGGGAGGAGGACCAACAACACCTGAACCAGAACCACCACGGCCTCCAAAGATCCTTCCCCATGCCTGCTTTTTCTTACCTGATTGAGCTGATGGATGTGCAACCCTTTGAGATCTAGCTGCACCAAACTTGTTCTCATATTTTGTAAATAGTTTATACAATTCAATTTTAACATCAGCATAGTATGAACTGTAAGTGCCTCCAATACTTTCAGCAAGTAATTCCAGCACATTAAAGAATCCTCTCATCTTAGATCTAGGAACAAGTATGAATGCATATGAATAAAGCAGTGGTATGTCCTCCCAATATTTAAGAAATTTAAGCTTCATTGGAGCAACAATAGTTCTAAGGTTATGATCTCTTTCAGCAGCATGTAAATGAGAAGCAATCTCTAAGATATGATGCAAAACAAGTGGACTTGTGGGATAATAAACACCAGATAGAACAACGGTTGAATCATAGAAGAGTTCCAGAAATTCCATTACCTTTTCAGCGGCATACCAATTATTTCTAATCAACAATTCTGAACCATAATGAGAGTTAATGAACACAGAAAAGATATCCTTGTATGGAATCAAATGTTTAAGCATCAGGTATGTGGAATTCCATCTAACATCCATGTCCAAGCCAAACTTTCTAGGTCTAACACCTTTAGCATTACAATATTCCTTAAACAATGCAATTCTTTGATTAGAGGAATTTAAGAAGTTAATTGCAGTTCTAAAATCTTCTGTAACAGGTTTCAACCTTTTCAGTCCAGATTTGATAATAAGATTAATGATATGACATGCACAACGTTGATGCACAAGACAATACTTACGCGTATTAGGATCAGAAGCTGTAGGTGCAGGACCAGAACCCAAGTAACCAAAGAACATAGGTGCCAAAGTCTCCATAGCCTTAGCATTAGAAGAAGCATTGTCTAGAGTGACAGCAAAAATCTTATCCATCAAACCAAACTCCTCAACCACACTAGCAATCCTTTCGACAATGTTTTCACCAGAATGTTTAACCTCAATCAGCCTAAAACCGAGAACCCTTTTTTGTAACTCCCAAACAGAATTGACATAATGAGCAACCACACTAACATAGTCCTCCTTAGCATTGCCAGACCAAATGTCTGAAGTTAAAGAAATAGAAGAAGCAGCAGGCAACACAGATTTCATAAGCACATCACGTCGATCAGCAAATAACGTTGTTCGGAACATTGCCGTCACCAACATCGATACCGAACAACGCCGCAGCGTCCTCACGGACGTCGTCGTCGTCCTCCATTTCTAGCTCGTCCGCTAGGTAGTCGTCGCCAGGATGTTCATCCACCACGGCATTGCGACCCCGAGCATGGACAGGCCGGACGGTTGACCCTCGCCTCCAGCACCGTTCCTCAACGGAGCACTGGGCCGGCGCCGAGCCATGTCTAGGCCAGAGGAGGAAGACTCGGCATCGGACACCGACCTGTGCAGAGGACAAAGGAGAGTGAGTGAGAGATAGAGAGAGATAGCCATCGATCTAGATCTAGGGTTAGGGTTAGGTTTCGAGGATTACCTGTGCTACCGGAGCCCGGTGCCGAACGAGGGCCACCCAAAGGAGACGAGACAGAACCGATTAGACACTGGAATCGACGGCGAGCGGCGAAGGGACTGGACAGTAACATGAACTCACATAGTCCGGCGAGATAGAGAGGACAGAGTAGAGGAAGGGAGAGTAGGGAGGGAGGAGACGAGGAGGGAGGGAGATGGAGGAGCGTCGGCATGGTCACCGGAGCCGGGGATGGTCGGAGGCGAGCGGCGGCCGACGGATCTACTGTGAGAGCCTAGAGCGGAGAGCCTGAGGAGACGAAAGCGAGAGCGACTGAACGAGTGCGGCGGCCAGGAGGGGAGAGGAGAGGACGAGAGGTTGGGTTAGGGTTTGGGGGGTGGGGGCGCGTCGAGTTTTATAGGCGGCGGGGCCAACAGCCACTGGTGGGCTGGGCCGGCGGTGCCTAAAGAGCCGTTGGGGGGAGTTAACGTGCCGGTTACCGGGCCGACCGTTGGAGCGGGCCGTGCCCGTGCCGTGCCACGGGTCTGGAGTGCGGCCCAAGCACGGCTCGCTCCCTCGGGCCGTGCTAGCCCGGGCCCGTTGGTCACCGGGCCGGGCCGGGCTTGGGCCGGGCCAAAAAAACGGGCCCCGTGCCGGGCCAACGGGCTCGGGCTGCATGGCCAACTATAGCCGCCGCCTCTGCTGGTCGCGATGGAGGGCAGGAGAGAGAGAGAGGGTGAGTGATGAAGAAAACCCTAAGTGGTGGATATTTATATTTGAAGCCATCTATGGGGCCCAAATGGGTTTTTTGGGCTGGGCTTTTTAACTGAGGCGGGCCATTGTAACGTGTCCGCCTCTAAAAATAGGAGTATTTCAAGAGGCGTTCACGTTAAAGATGACCGCTTCTGTTAATAGATTTTCTGAGGCATTTTTCGTATCTCAGTTAATAAAAAATGACCGCCTATATTAATGTTGTGCATTAACAAAGGTGCTTATTTTTTGTGCATGCCTCAGATGCCTTTTTTTAGTGCCTCACAAAATCCAGAATTGTAGTAGTGGGAGGAGGAAGCCACTTTAAAAGGGAGAGCCACCCTTCCCCTATCGGACTAGTCTTTTTGGGTGATTGGGCTTTTCCTCGAGGGGTGCGCCGGAGTACGGTGCTAAGATTGCCAAGGTTCAGGTCGTTGGGCCGTAGTGGACTCCTGAGGCCGGATCGGTGCGTCGTATTTTCGGCTGTCGGTGCTAAGATTGCGGGACTCGGGGAATCCGGATCGGTGTGTCGGGCTTTTCATCCAATCCCATCTGGGCCGGACTCATCATTGGTATCAGAGCATTGCCCTTGTTTTAAGAGGGTGGGTGAGAACATCCTCCACTATTACCCGCTGGCAAAGACGCAACAAAAAATAGGCCAAGTGGCCTAGTTGTAGTCGAGCGGCGACCGTGTGAGCCTCTGAATAATCCCACCTTGCTTAGCTCGGGAGGAGGAAGCCACCTTAAAAGAGAGAGCCACCCTTTCCCTATCGGACTAGTCTTTTTGGGTGATTGGGCCCGTTCCCCGAGGGGTGCGCCGGAGTACGGTGCTAAGACTGCCAATGTTCAGGTCGTTGAGCCCTAGTGGACTCCTGAGGCTGGATCGGTGCGACGTATTTTTGGTTGTCGGTACTAAGATTGCGGGATTTGGAAAATCCGGATCGGTGTGTCGAGCTTTTCATCCAATCCCACCTGGGCCGGACTCATCAGGCGGGCATGATTTTGAACCGTCTCAGTTAATTCTTGGATTAACTGAGGCGGGCAATTTTTATTTACCGAGGTGGTCACGAATAACTGCCTCTAAAAATCCATTAACGGAGGCGTGCTTTATAAGTGGCCCACCTCCAAAGAAATACCCCCATTTACACAGGCGGACCTCTTATCCCAACCCGCCTCGGTTAATATTCCCGAGGCCCACTAAAAGCCCATATCTCAGCCCACTACCGGGTTAACCAAGGCGGGCAGTCAACCGTTTATGAAAATGCTTCATCCACTGTGATGTTTGCTCAGAGGCGGTTGGGTTTGCCCGCCTCTGAAAATCTTTTTCAACCGCCTCAGAAAAGATTATTGTAGTAGTGTCACCACCAGTTCTTATTGCTAATCTGCGGTGATAGGTTCGAGCCTTATATCACCGCGACTCTTATTACGAACCAGCAGTGATACGAACACCACCCTCATATTGTTTTTCCTCTCCCTCTCATTCCTCCCCCATTTGATCTCCTTCTCTCTCTTCCTCCGCCACTATTTTCATCCCACACCTCCTCTCTTCTCCCTCACCGCCACTCCCCTGCCTCCTCTCCCTGGTGCCCTTCCCCCGTGCCCCCGCCGAACCCCACCTCCCCGTCCCCTGCCGGCACCTCTCTCTTTCTCTCTCTCTCTCCCTCCCTCCCTCTCTCTCCCTCTCTCTCTCTGCCGCCCTTCGTTCCAACCTTCCCTGACCCTACCCTCCCATATCCCTTCCTTTCCCTTGTCGTGCTACCAATCTCGCCTCCCATCATCTCCGCCTCTCCCGACGGAGGGGCTGTGGTGGTAGGGCTGAGCTACAGCAAGCGGGTGGCGGTGCGGTGCCACGGCAAGCGGGGTGAAGATTTGTTTTTTCTGACAATGGGATCACCATGCATGGATTCTAGTCTGGTGGTGATGGCTCAATCCTTCACCACCGATTCTATCCACGGAATCTCAGAACCGGTGATGATGGCATTATTGATCCAACAGTGATGGTCCTGTGTGCAGTAGTGGTACATCATAAAATATCTTGAATGTATGGTGCTTCGGAGGGATGAGAGATAATGGTGCATGAAAGGTTTGTCGTGCATAGTTCCTACTTCAGTACAAGAGAGAACAACAGGAACTATAATTAAATTTGCATCCATTCTCATATTTCCAATTCGGAAAAACATAAAAGAATAATTATTCTTCATAAAATGGACTGGAGTGCACACCATAACGGTTCCATGTTTTGCATCTACCTATTGATATACATGTATACCAAAAATACTGCACGCCATTTGTTAAAATTCAAATTTTATGAATAATGATGGCGTGCAACACGCGCCCAAACGAATACTGCTGACATATGCAAGCATATATATATATACAGGTACCAATTTATAATGTGAACTTCCGTACAATAACACAAGTTTCTGGCTGCGTAATACATAATACGCCTACAAGCTGGTAAATACTATAGAATTATCTTCCGTTGTACTGGTAGTTTTAATTTTCTGAAAAGTCTTCGCTGTAGCATTAGTGGTTGAGTTCACATTTGAACAAGTCTATTTCTATTTTTTTTATAAACCCGGCTGTTATAATTGACTTAGCAGTATTTGTGACATTACTTAGCTTGCTGGTAAGGGTAAAAATATTGATAATAATTAATGTACACACTCTGGTCCCATCTGGAGAGAAAATATTTATTAAAAGTGTTAGGAGAAATATGGTATTCATCGTTGGAGTTCCATTGCATGTTAGCTAAACTAGAGTCGTCAGTAACCATGGTCAGATTATCTAAGCATCAGGATACTTTGTGGCTGAACTAGCATAGATTGAAGTTACTTGTGGCATATGCATTCAAATTGTATACCAAATTAAACATTAAAATATGTTCAATCGTAGGCATCAGTTGCTTATTGCAAATACACAGTTGTGATTTCCAACCTCTATGCAAATTAATATTAATGCATAGGCTATATACATCCACAACTCAAAAGGCATTTGTTTTTTATCATAAAAAGGGAAAGAATAGTTAGTTTGTGCTCAACACATAGCTGTGTCTGAAAAGGCAGTTATATTGTAATTATAATGAATTTTCAATATCTTCATTAACAACGAAACGTGAAGGTTGTATACTTAATAATTGTCACCACTACATAACACAATGACATGTATAGATATGTTTCTGTTATTTCTATGATTCTATTACACAACTATATATATTGTTCAATATGACTTTGGCAAGTTAAGTAGTGATGGAAAATATTCCTTTAAAAATACCAAACCCAACACAGTCCATACAGCATTTTTAGTCTAACTAGTTTTTTAACACAAAATTTACAAGAGTGGCACACTAGCATTCCTCTTTATGCCATAGTGCTAACCAAACAGTCCATGTCCATAAATAATATACTAATTCTGAAAGTTTTCTTACTTGGAATAGGCCAAAATTATGCAATACAAAATGTTTTCGTGGGGGCAGAGGACTTAATTTTGATTCTTTTCGTACCATTGTTTTTTGTATAAGGAATAGAAACAGTCATCATAATATAGTAGTGAGTGTTGTATGCTAGGTTCTCAGAATTGCAATCCAAAAATTAGACCAAAATTTTATGGTAGTAGGAAGGCAGTCTATGAAGAATAAGTGGTTTTATTTGATATTAAAAGTCTAGACACTACTACAGAACAGGTCTTTGTTCCAGGTCATTTGTCCCGACAGCCTTTGGGCTCGGGACAATATGTGGCTTTTGTCCCGGGTCAAACGGCTAGCCGGGGGACAGGGACCTTTTGTCCCGGTTGGAGGCACCAACCGGGACAAAGGGTGGCCCTTTGTCCCGGTTGGTGCCTCCAACCGGGACAAAAGGCCCGCGCAGCCTTTTGTCCCGGTTGGAGCCACCAACCGGGATAAAAGCCCCCCTTTTGTCCCGGTTGGTGTCTCCAACCGGGACAAAACTCCTTGGCCGCCTTATCCCCTTCCCTCTCCCCCCGACCAAGCCATTCAGCTCACTTGTTCTTTCTGTTCTTGCCTCGGGAGAGAGGAGTTCTTGCTCATTTCTTCACCACATTTGTGAAGATCTTTGATTCCCCGTCCATCCATCGGCGCTAAAGGTTTGGGGCTTGTTTTTCTCTTCTTCCTTGGCTTGTATAGCTCATTTCATGCTTTAGAAATAGAGAAAATGTGTAGCTAGCTCATTTCTTGGACATTTAGATTGCATATGTAGGTGTGATTTTCTTTTAGATTTAGATGAGTATGTGGATAGTAGAAATTTTTAGAATGAGTGTAGACACTTCATGTGATGTACTTGTATATATGACCATATTGTGGATAGTTGATTTTTGTATTCATGAATGAATTAATGAAATGAGTATATTAGAATTTTTTTATTATGAATGGATTATTTTGACACTCTAGTGATGTATTTATTCAGGCTCACATTGAAACCATCTAGAAGCTAAAAAAATCTTTATTTCGAAACAAGTATACGTCGTTAATCTCCATCCAACGGTGATGTCACTACCTTTCGGGGATACACGATGCGCTATAAGGACGTCGCGAATCGGCTGGTTGCATCACCAGCACTTCCGATTGATAAGAAGACAGCATTTGACGCAGTCAGCATGGCCGTTGTTGTACTGAGAGCATATCAACGAGCACGCTGCCTGTGACAAGTGCTGTGCCTATTAATCGTAAATGTTGGTGCTGCGACTGGCCGATTGGTGACATCCTTGTACTGCACCGTGTCCCCCCGAAAGGCAGTGTCATCACCGCAGGGTTGAGGTTACTGACATATACATTTTCAGAAATAAAGGTTTTTTTTCTTCTAGAGGGTTTCTGGATATTGAAAAGAGTGTACTTCTGGAACAGAAGGGTGTCAAAGTAATTAGAAGTTATAGAGATTTCTTTCAATTAATTAGAGATTTCTTTCAATTAATGATACATTCCGTCTTTTTTATATGATTTCATTGTTATTTGCAAGAGTTATTAATCTGATCATTGTAATTATAATAGTAAATATTATTTGCATTGTAATGGTAATAATTTATAATTTTGTGGAAAATAAAGGTATTTTTTAGTAAAATATGGCTTTAGCAGCTGGAGGGAGTGGCGCCGGTGGGGGTGATCGTTGTCCTTCTGGAGAGAAGGGCACAACTCGAGTAGGTCGTCGGTCCAAAAAACCTAGTGCTTTTCATAGGGCAGTACTCCATTATTTGGAAAAAGAATATAGAGAATGTATGTCAAGGGGCGAGGAACCACCGTTTGATCTTGAGGATTTATTGCGGCGTTACAGTTCGTCACCACCAAACTCGGAGGTTTCAGCTCTGCCATCTTCTTCTGCGCCTGCAAGAAATCCTTTAGATCATTCTGCGTTCCAACGCAAGGACGGTTGAAAACATATGTGTTGTTGTCCGAATTTTTAAGTTTTATGTATAGTACTCCATTGTTAAGTTATGTAATGGATTAAGTACTCCTTTTAATTAATCAAGATGTATGATGGATATTGCAGATCTTTTAATTATTCATGTTATGTTACATTTAGTTTAATTTAGGTTTGATATATTTTATTTATTCGATATGTGTAAAGAATTCAAATCGATTTATTTAAAATGCAGATGGACCGGCAATGGATGTACAATGCTGACCGACGTTCGAAAGAATTCATTGATGGCCTGCATTATTTTTTGTTTGTGGCTGAGGCAAACAAGCAGAATGGTTTTATGTGCTGCCCGTGTGTTCATTGCAACAATAACAAGGATTACTCATCTTCAAGAATCCTACATAGCCACATTTTCGCAAATGGTTTCATGGAGAAGTATGTTTGTTGGACGAAGCACGGAGAACAGGGGGTTACCATGGAAGACAATGAAGAAGAAGATTTTGACGACCACTTTCCCGGGAATGCTGGAATCGGTGCATTCGATGACGATATTCCCATGGAAGAGCCTACTCGTCGTTATTGATTCATGGGTCCTTAACTACTAAGAACTGCCTTCGTATAATGCTGGAATTGGTGCATTCGATGACGACCACTTTCCCGGGAATGCTGGAATCGGTGCATTCGATGACGACCACTTTTCCGGGAATGCTGGAACCTTAACTACTAAGAACTGCCTCCGTATAATCTTACAGTGAACACGGGGTCCTAATTGTCATAATTCCCGAGAAGAGCCTACTCGTGGTTATGGACTCATTGAGGAGAAATCCAGAACAATACGAAAATATTCTTAACATGATGAAAAAGTAATTCTACCACTACTCTGTCAATGACCGATAATTTGAATCACTTTCTTACTTGACTATAATTATTCTAATCATGCACAGGATTTGGAAACAATTCGCTAAAAATCATTCAGGCAAATTTGACAAAAAATTGAAGATCAAGACAGATTTTGCGGTACGCACTTAGATGATTCGTTGCACGATTCATTAGTTTTATTATATATTCATGTAAATACCTGATAATTTCTTCTATCTTAAAGTGTATGAGGCAGAAACAAGGCACTAATTTATGTGCATACTATGTATGCGAGAACATCCATGGTCTGATAGGTCCTCCAAGGGCCTGGACAGATTGGGAGGAGGAAGTAAGTAAAAAACTTGTTAATATTTGAACTCGTATTTTAATTAGTCGAAATTAATTATCCCCTTTTTCCATAGGTCGAGGAGATGCGCGATAAACTCATACCGGAGGAAAAGATTATGGCGATTCAAGAACAATTGTCCGGATTTATTGTTGAGCAAATCCTCAATCCAAAAAGCGAATTCTACTATGATGGATTATCTAATATTGACAATCGTAGCAAATATGATAATATACGCGTATATATGTAATTAAGAACGAATATACCTATGTAAATATATATGTGTGTGTATGTATTAAATTTCTATTTATGAGTATGTATGTATTATATATATAAGCACTCCAATAATATATATGTGTATATAAATATATATATATTTATATAATATTGGTCCTAGACATTTTCATATGTAAAGGAATTCACATGTATAGATATGTGTATACATATATATATAAGTGAATTAATTTATATATGAAAACTATCTAGGACAAATATTATATAAGTAACTATATATATATGTATATATATATGCATATGTATTTATACATATGTATATATTAGTGGAGATCATATACACTGAATTCCAATACATAAGTTTAATTGAAATGCAAAAGTATAATTGAAATAGAAAAAAAATTGAGAAAAGAAAAACAAGAAAAAAAGGGACCTTTTGTCCCGGTTGCCAGACCCGGGACAAAAGGACCCCCTTTTGTCCCGGCCTGGCGTTCCCGGCCGGTTGGGAAACCGGGACAATAAGGGTTTCCCAACCGGGACAAATTAGCATTTCTGTAGTAGTGAGACTTTCATCATGTATTTCATCAATAATACATTCATGATAGTATATTTGCAAAATGTAATAGTGCAAACAAGTTAAATGATCTTGAGCAAAGTATGATCGATTTGATGACACATGCACATGCAATAAATCACAACAGTGCCATGTAGGATTGTACACAATTTTTTAACCCACTCATACAAGAATTTTATTAGAAGTTAAGAATTTTTTTTTTTGCAATGTATGAGTCTCTGCTGCAAATCCACGATAGTGAATCATAAAATTGTATGGACACTTGGACAGAATTAAGGAATTTATGGCCCTCTTTGTATACATTGTAATTACAACAAACAATTCTAAGGAAATTAGAGAGACATTTATAAACTACGAAACCCTTACCTGTCAAAGATAACATATTAGGCATCAAATATCCCTGCCACATGCCATCTCTACACTAGCCACATGCCCAACCCAACCGCTGCTTTTATTTATACATCTCCTTGGCCTCTTGCATGCTTGTTTTCCCTGCCCACCTCTCTCCCCGGCCCCGGCCCTCTATAGTGCCAGCTTGTTTACTTGTAGATCCAGGCTCTCCTGCCCCTCTCTCTCTAGCTCAACAAGTGCGGTGCTCTTCTGTTCTGCCTCTCTCCTGTAGCAAGATCCATCTCTCTGCTGCTTCATTTCTCCCTAAAGAATTGAACACACATGAAGAGGCCTACCAGCAGAGGATCCTCAATGGTCAGCCAAGCAACCACAGATCAACAAGGTACACAACAAGTTCAAATTTCACTACATTTGTTCTTCAATTGCATGCAACTATGAAAAATACAACAAATTTATGGCGAATGATTTGCTTGCTTCTCAGTTCTACATTTTGCTCTATATCTTGAGCATATTATTAATATACATCTTGACGAATATATATGAAACCATAGGGATCAGTGTCAGAGTGACAGACATCAAATTAACAACAGGCTACACAACTTGGCCATTAATCTACTCTTTATCTCTCTTTCTTGCAGAAGACAGTTGCAGGTACATGGAGCGGCACGGAGTGGACGGCGATGGCACCGCCGCAGCTGATCGCGATGACATGGAGGCCGGGGCGTACGACGAGGAGGACGACGATGAGGAGCTCGCAGGTTCCCGCGGCGGCCTCGGGGAGAAGAAGAGGCGTCTGGCGGCGGATCAGGTGCGAGCGCTGGAGCGGAGCTTCGAGGTGGACAACAAGCTGGACCCGGAGCGCAAGGCCCGGATCGCGCGCGACCTCAGCCTCCACCCGCGCCAGGTCGCCGTCTGGTTCCAGAACCGCCGCGCGCGCTGGAAGACCAAGCAGATCGAGCGCGACTTCGCCGCGCTCCGCGCACGCCACGATGCGCTCCGGGCCGAATGCGACGCGCTCCGCCGCGACAAGGACGCCCTCGCCGCCGAGGTACGGACGGATCGAGCTCCCTTCAGGCCTTCACTCCACCTGGCTTGTAGCTTGTACCTCGCCACGCTTGTTGCCGTATAGATCAATTGACTGACCAAGAAGCCATGTGTCCGTGTCCAGATAAGGGAGCTGAGGGAGAAGGTGGAGAGGCAGATGGATGTGAAGCTGGAGTCCGCGGAGGAGATGCTTCCGGTCGCGGCGGGGACAGCCGCTGCCGCCGCCGCTGTGTACAAGGACGGGTCTACGGACAGCGACTCGAGCGCCGTGTTCAACGAGGAGGCGTCGCCGTACTCCGGCACGGCCTTCGACCACCAGCACCAGCACCAACTCCACCCGAGCTTCACGGGTTTCACCTCGTTCCTGGCCTCATCGAGCTCCCTGAGCTCCTCTCTTCCTACTTCCTTGTACCATGGGGTTTCACATTTGGATCAGGAAGCGGACGGCTTCCTCAGCGCTGCCGCCGCCGACGGTTTCTTCGCAGAGGCGGAGCAGGGCGCCGCTGGCCTCGGCAGCTGGTACGGCGGTGAGGGTTGGTAGAGGTGAGCTGTTGGCTGGGGAGAATTGATGTCCACAATTTCTGTAAAAATATGGCGCTGTACATGCATGCATGGGGGGTAACTAGGTAGGGTCAATTTCTATATTTTTTACCGGCTGGGGAATAGACCACGGAAGGAGGAGATAGGTTATTTATACTGGTCTTGGTTGACGGTTACCCCGCTCTCCTGGGTTAATTCTTTAGACATCTCTCAGTCTCACTCTCTCTCTCTCTCATATACTGTTGACAAGTATATATATGCTTCTGTCAGATGCATGTCAAATTGAGAGAGAGAGACAGACAAAGAGAGAGAGGGGATTAGTAAGGAGACTAAGAGAGGATTAAGGGAATGCCTGAGGGTGTAAATGTAAACTGGATGCTTTGGGGCCTTGGGGGTAGGCGGCAGTACTTGGTCTACTAGCTAGGTTATTACAAGTTAAAGCCTAGCTGTTGTAAATCATTTATTACTTTATATATAGTGCAAATACTAAATATATATGTGGAGGTAGATCATGGATCAAGGATTCAAGGGTAAAAAGTAATAAAAACGAGTGAGAGTAAAGTTTAGCCCCTTGGATTTGAACTTTGAAGTCTATCCGTGGTAAAAGTAAGCTTTTCACATGCCGTATTTGTGCCTAGATTTTCCTCCTAGGATGTGCTTCTTTAGGCAACAATGGAAGTGAAGTAAACCAATGCAAAGCTCGTGTTGGCACCCTGACAGCGACGAGTACCATGTCACGGCGCAAAGAAATAAAGGTCTCTACTAGCTAGCTCTGCCCGAAAGGAATAGGGGAGATGAGCATATGCGGCCCGGCCCTCCACGCAATATATATTATTGTAAAATGCTCCGGGGAAGACCAGCGACGCAAGGGTGGCAATGCCTACCAGTATAATAAGATACGGCCTGGTGTGGGGCCCGCGGCATCTCTTCTAGATGCATCTTGGAAAGCGACGCGCGCAATGAGCCAAGCCAATGGATCCAACATATCTGCCCGCAATACTTTTCATATGTGTGTGTGTGCATGAGCGGCGACGTCGTCATTGGGTGATCTTGACATCACCTGAGTTTGAATGCAATGTGATGCGGAGCGTGTGTACGGGAGCTAGCGGTCTAGTTTATTTGATTCAAGTTTCATCTCTGCGAGGAGAGCACATTTGAAGTGGACAAAGTAATAATAACGAGCGTGTGTATATATGCCACTCTTTGGATGCTGAGTGAATACTCTTTTATGTACGTACACAAATTGCTTACTCCCACCGAATCATGCTTCTCATGTGACCTCAAAGGTAACTCTGGCAGTCTATATATGCTCCACGCGTGTCTTCATGCACCTTCGATTGATCTTGAAGGGATTTCTATATCTTCGATGGTTGTAGAGTGATTTGTACGCCTTTCGAAGGTCACCCGAGACCTCCAATTTCCATCCCGTGAGGTCTTCAGGATTAGCCGAGGATTCTTTCACACCTAGAGAACTAGGCACTAGTAGGGTTGAAAACGGTCGGGATAAATCCCGTTCCGATTTCTACATTTTACCGGTCCGTTTTCATATTTTCGGACAAATTCGGAATCAATACGAAATACGGGATGTCAAATTCGAAAATGGGACGGAAACGGTTTGACCTATATTCCGATCATTTTCGTATTTCCCGTATTTGATCGAGATATCATGTTTTCACTAATTCGGGATATACCGTTTTTTCAGCTTAAACCTAACTAGTTTCAAACCCAACCCCTTAGGCCTTGATGTCCCCGCCTCCCTCCCTCGCCCGCTGCCTCTCTCCGCCTCTCCCTCCACTTACCATCGCCAGCCGCCTCTCTGGCTCTTGTCCCCTGAGGCCTCGACTCCGGTGTCCAGTCGTCCTCGGTCGTCGCCAGCCCCTCCTCCGGTTGTGAGTTGTGGTTGTGACTATGTACCGTCATTTGTCTATATATTTTTATGTACTCATGTCGAGTTTATTGGATGACTTGGCACGATCGTACGGGTCGGTGTTTCCGTTTTACCTTTTCGTAGACCGTTCGCTTTCGACACTTATCCGTTCGAATTGGTTCGTTTTCGATATACCGTGAGTCCGTATTCGTATTCGTGTTCGACTTGTTCGTTTTCGATATCGCTTTCGTATTAAAATGTAAAAGTGAAAACGGTAACGGGGTTATCCCGACCGATTCCGACCGTTTTCAACCCTAGGCACTAGTGTCGGTCTAGAACACTGGCCAGTTAGTGCCGCCAAAGCGGCTTTGCGCCAAAAAAGGCACACGAATTTCACGGTCTATGGGGTTCGAACTCATGACCTCCGCCCTCGACAAACCTTCCTTATCCCAACTACACAACACATGCAATTGGATGGAAGATGATTTCCTTTTGAAGTAACATGTGTACAACCATTTAGTACCGAGTCAAGATACCGACCGGTACTAAATATCACATTTTAGCACCAATTAGTGTTTTGGCCTGATATATCATATTTTTGACCAAAGTTAGTAGGGGAAGCCCTAACTTTTTTTAGTAACTTTTATTTTGGATCTATTTAATTCATTTCCATAGGGAGTTCAGTCTAGATTTGATGGATGCTACTTAGGTGCTTTAACCACTAGGGTCGAGGTCTTTTCACTGGCTCTCGATGCTATATTTGTTTTCGACAAGATATTCAATTCCATTCCGAGAAAAATCATGAAAATCAAAATAATTTATAATGTATGATCGCTTCCACTCGTTTTCTTCCCTATTCTTTTGGAAATAGCATCGAACACGTTAAAAATGTTATGCACAGATTTGTGTGAAAAGGCAGTTTTGTAGCATTACAGTATTTCTATGTTTTATATATAACTGAGGAGATTAGTGGTCAAGGTTCCGATTTGGTCATGCAGTAATTAAAACTTGCTGTGGAAATATTGCCCTGGAAACAAACGTATCAATCTGCAAACAAATTACGCCCATTTTATATAGCTTTGTAATGGAAAACATCACCCTGGAAACACATGGGCATGCCTCGCAAACAGCTAGGCCAGGGGCGGCCCACCTCCATGACCGGCAGCCGGGCTGCCCTCCTCCTCCTTTATCCTCAGCGAGTCAGTCGTGCTCGGCGTCGTCGTTTTGGATGGTAGCAGCGCGGCGGTGGACGACATCACAGCACATAGCCAGCACAGTACGGCGGCGGACACTTGTTGACCCCCTAGGCCATCACAGCAAGAGATCGGCAGATCTCGGCCGTTCCGCCCGGCAGGACCCATCCGGTGGGCCCGCTGTGTACAGCTTGGCCCCATTTTCTTTGCACGGCAGCATGGGCCGTGTCAATGGAGGGTCTAATTGAAGTGTCGCCGCGTTCTCGCACGGACACGCACAAAATATTCTGACAGAGTGGTAAGCGGTAACTGGAAATTGAAGTGGGCACATTCCCTCTTGTTTATGGTGAGCTTTAGTAAACTTAATCTCAAGAGACCAAAGATGTCTTAAGAAAATGATTTGCGGTTTTGTTAATGTCATCATGATTGAGCTGTGGAAGATTCGTGGCATGTGAGGCAGCTAAGAGGCTAGGTAGCAAGTAGGGTGGCATGTTCCATGTTCCCCTTCAACCACACAAACGCGGGATCATATCGGTGAAAAAAATATGCCACAAAGGGAAAAAGTTATAGAAGAACGATTTGGGTTTAAAAAGGAAAAAGGGGGTGATTAGAAAATCTATGTGCATTGTTACTTTTATTTACTTTATACATATTTTGTTACTCCCTCCATCCAACTATCCAAGCCCCATTTGTTGATGGCTCAAAGACCAAGGAATAATTAGCAAGGAGAGAGGAGTATTTACTTCCTCCTCGTTTGAGACGATCGGGCTTGATTGAGTCCGGCAGCTGGGATCGGCTATGCAGCGCCAAACTCGCGAATAATTCTACCCTGCTATCGCCTCTCCTCACCCACCATCGCTTGTTTCAGTCCCCAAATTTCAGACTTCAAAATTTTTCTCTAACCCCCGCCATTCCAACCCGAAAATCCATGGTCTATATAAATCGGCATAGAGTAGAACGTCAACCAGCAGTCATGCTCCTCCATGCCCAGCCCGTCGTGCGGCTCGATGCCCAGACCGACGAGAAGCTCAACGTCGACGTCCATGCCCAGCCCGACGAACGGCGGCGACGCAGACATCGACGAGCGGCTCGACGCCCACGCCCAGAACGTTGCGTGCTTCGACGCCCAGAACGAAGCGTCCAGCGTCCTCTGACTCCAAGGAAAAATGGGAATAGGCCTTGTATTTTTGGATTTTTCAGATTTGCTAATAGGCCTTGGATAGTTGGATGGAAGGAGTATATTGTTCGTCTTACAAGTGGGTGGGTGCTAATGTGCTATCGGCAAGTGGATCGAAGTGAGATGGAGGTTGTGTGGTTGAGGAATAGATGGAGGAGGTTAAAAGCATAGTAGGCTAATTCCATTTGCTTAATATTTTGTCCTCCATTTTGCATCACTTGCATCACATGGTTAGGAGAAGTTTGACTTGAAATGGAAGGTGTTCGGTGTTCAATGCACACGGAAGGAGTTCAATGTTCGATGCATGTCAGTCACAGACAGTGGCTTCTAGGAATCATTGAGCAATCGGCGTACATTGCAGCCACAGTTCATTAGGGTTTCAAGACATCATTGAACAATCGGCGTGCATTGCTATTTGTAATTAATTCCACAAGTCTATGCAAATAGTGCTTTTCTCCCCGCTCCCTGTCCTCGTGTCACCATAGAGACGAGTGACAAATCTAAACTATGGTATCGACCCCTTCAATCCGAACATCAAAATAACCAGTCATTCAAATCTAAGCCTATTCCAGTCGAGATATACATCCAGAAACATCACATGAATATTTTCGACGCACACAAACCCAATGAAATCCGGGCAAGATATCACATGGAACTGCAGCACTTGCTCTTGGGAATCTCCTGGGCTGGGCCTGGGACGAGGACCTTCTTCCCTGCCAGTGACGGGGTAGCACCGTTGGCCTTGGGGTCCACCGCCATGTTCTTCTTGCTGTGGATCTTGAAGATCTCTGTCAAGACAGTCTGAAAAGCGTTCTCGACATTGGTGGCCTGCAGCGCGGATGTCTCCAGGAAGAAGAGGTTCTCCTTCTCGGCAAACTCCTTGGCATCCTCGGTGCTCACAGCACGCTCCTCCTCGAGGTCACTCTTGTTGCCAACCAGCATGATGACAATGTTCTTGTCGGCATGGCCACGGAGCTCATCCAGCCAACGAGGAATGTGGTCAAAGCTCTGGCGTTTGGTGATATCATAGACTAGCAGAGCTCCTAGAGCACCTCTGTAGTATGCGCTTGTGACAGCTCTATACCTGTAGTAGTGGAAATAACCAGCATGAGAGGTTGCCAAGTTATTAGGTGGTTAAACAAAGATATGATGGTTCAGATGAAGTGTGAAATGCTATGACGTGATGTCTCAACTGGGAACATTTCTCTTTCTACGGGGTGACAATTGTGAGTACAGATAAGACAGTTGTCTAGATAAGTAGACATGCACAATACCCAACGCATGGAATTAGCTGTAAGTAGCCTATTGTCTATCACATATATAGGTGCAAAAGAAAATACAGTTCAAACAATAAACGCAAATAACAGGAAAATAGCAACTGCAGCAGCCTGAACAAAATATTACTGTGGTTGCAAGCATTTCTGCACTTAGAAACCATAAGCATAAAGAATAGCTACAACAAGCATTTGAACAAATTGTCACCAGTAATTGTTGTTTATTCGAGTAAATGAATCCACCTGTTAGAAACTTCGTACGTGAATGCATATATCCGCACACTTCTTAATTCAGTGGTTGAATAAACATGAACAATGAAGTAGAACTTAGGCCATGACATTTACTGTGTGCAATCACTGGAAAAATAAACAAAAGGAACTGTCCAATTTCAGGCAAGAGGTGAAAATGTCAATCTACAGAGAAGAAAACAACACACCAAAATTAAACTAAACAAAGGTAAGCCTTTATTGCAGGAGGAAAATCTAATTAAAATTGCATCTACAAAATGTTCAAACTACTAGCATGCCAATTTCAAATTTGATTCATTGAATCCTAGTTGAATAATTTCATGACATTTGTTACAAATAAACTTTAGATAGTCTGCAGAGAACCAAAGGGGGAAAGTCGAAACCACATTCAAAGTTACATGAGCGTATTTTAACACAATTCATAGAAGGTATGATTGATTGGGTGGCCCAACCCCTGGCCAGGCCCAACTGGTGCAGGACGGTCATGTTTGGTTGCCAAGCCAGACCCTACAGACAGGACCGAGTGGTGCCTGATTCCCTTAGGAGAGTTAAGCAAGACAGGAACATGGAGTTTGGACTTTGCCCTCAAGCCAGGCTGAGGGGCTGCAGCCTGAGGCACACGTGGGCGTGAAATGCATTGCAGACTGTGACCATCTGTCCTTTGCCCAGCCAACCAAACGCCGTCAAGATCAAGCTGGCTCACATGGGCCATGCAAACTAAACACGCCACCCTGAATGCACAGAACCAGGCCCACACTGGTCTGGTTTGGCCACTCAGCCAGGCCCCAAGGCATCCAACAAATCAATTACGCCGACAATGTTAAAAGAGGTTGCAAAGTGGACCAATAGTTGCCAGCTAAATGACTGGAGCAAGTTATACCCTAACAGTATCATGCATTAATGTCTCAAAAGTCAAAATATGCTATTACAATGAACGAAGTTAAAATTAGCAATACCTAACTGTTCACTCTTAGTATGAACGAAGTCAAAATATGCTATTAGTATGAACGAAGTTAAAATCCTATACAGCAAATCCAATAACCTTTCCATGCTCACTCTTTCAATCACTCAAATTTGCCAACAATCATCAGTGCCAACAAAGCTACATCTCTTTAAAGTCATTAATATACAAATTGCATCATCAAAGCAAAACATACCTAATTTTTGCATGCTTGCTAGGAAATAGGTAGGGGCACCAAAGAATGCATTTGATATTTTTTGGAAATAAATATGCGGAGCTACTAATGAATTCATTGCATCAGCTTACTAATCGTATGTAAAATTAATATCCTTCAAAGAGCAGACTGCTGTATGAATATCTTTTCCCATCATAGCTCTAATATTGTTTCTGATTGATCTCAAGGAATATATGGTGAGATTTTACATCCTGTGAATATTTATCTAGGCAAGGTTCAAAAAGACATTATTAAACGTCATTTAATTGAGATGAAACGCTAAACGGAGGTCTAACGTCGACATTTAACCTTCCTAGGCGCTAGTCAATAGGCTAGCGCCTAGCGTTTTCTTGAACATTGTATCTAGGCAGCTTAATTTCTAGTATAGCATTAGCACAAAACAACATGCAACTCTATTGATGAATGACGATTCTCTTGATAATGTGCTGCCACACACTACAACCTATGGCAAGAGGGCCATAGTACTAGTCCCATGAATCAATATTTAGTTATTTAGCAAACAAAACCCACCATTTTACCCACTCTCGACAAACGAGAATGCCATGCACAACTTGCTGAATTTGACACAGCATGGAACAAAAGCACGCCAGTATTTTTAGTCAAGAGTATCCCATATCCTACCCGTGAGGTCATGACACCATGATTTCAGCTAAATTCACAGTGCTGACTGTTGCATCTGTTTGATTACCAGAACGCACAAGAAATAGGTCCACCAAGGAATCTATGTGGCATGTCAGGTGTCAAAAAAGATTAAATAGTAGTTTCATTCACTCATGGCAGGAGTGCCATGGTTGCTAAGTTTGACACCAAGTCCAGGAGTTCTAGTATCTGGCAAAGACTACACTCATGCTGTATCATGTAAGTTCACATTCACACTGCTACATCTAACTACCCACCCACACCCACACCCACACTTTAAGCAGGCTGGTACAACTAGCAGAACCAGGATCAGTGTCACAGGTTACTCTCCGTTCTATTCACTTGAGTAGGGTGAAAGGTAAGGCAAGCTAAGCAGAGTTCCTCAACCACAAGAATGCGGAGATCTGCAACTCTACTAACCACCTTCCGTGCAACAGCGGTGTACCAGAAATCCTTCCCAGCTAATCCGCGCACACCACATCAAAATCACACGAACAATGGGCCGATCTGAACGCCGAAAATTGCGAAATGGACAGAAACAGAGCTTAAAATGACTAGGCGCTTTGCTCACTGCTGGGCACCACCTCCTAAACCCTTTGTTTTTTTTGTGGGTGGGTTGGGTGGGGGGGGGGGTTAATTCTACGGGAACATCAGCCCCCGTGATCGGAGCGGCGGAACGCGGAAAGAGAAGGGACTCGCCTCTCCTGGCCGGCGGTGTCCCAGATCTGCGCCTTGACGGACTTGTGCTCGATGACGAGCGTTCGCGTCTGGAACTCGACCCCGATGGTGGCCTTGGAGTCGAGGCTGAACTCGTTGCGGGCGAAGCGGGCCAGGATCTGCGACTTGCCGACTGCGGAGTCGCCGATGAGCACCACCTTGAAGACATAGTCCACCTTGTCCCCGCCCCCCGCCATGGCCTCCTCCCTTCCTGGGTCCGCTGGCTCGGCCGCTCGCTCACGCGACGACGAAGGCTGCGGCGGAGGCTCGGAGGGAGGACTGCAGTGAGGCGGCGGAGTGCGCGTGGGGGTTTTGGTTTGGATTTTTTTTTTATTTGAGATTTGAGATGAGACGAAGGAAGCGGGGGAGACGCACTGCTCTGTCGGCCCCTCCTGCCCTCGGGCTGGGTTTGGCTGGCAGTAGGCGCGGCGGTGGTTACCGTGCACCGGCCGTGATCTAGTGGGCCCACTGGGGGTTGCTTAGGGGTGATAATGGACCATGACGCTAGTGACTTCTTTACAGCCCAACAAGACTCTTAAATTTTTTAGTTTAAAATTATATAAAATTAAAGTCCGGCTATTTTAGAGCCCGGTCTTTAGATTTTCCAGTTCAAAATATTGGGCCCTTTACCACCCCTAGGGTTGCTAGGCTTAGAGGATGCACAATGACGAAGTTGCCCCTGTCGTATTTCACCCCTACTCCTGCTCCCTAAGGATGAAAAGTGTTGTGATGCTTTGTGTAAATGAAATGAACACAAATATAATCAGTGAATGAACAGCTCTTTCATTGATCAATAGGGAGCTATTTATAGATTATAAATGGTGTTCAAAGTTCTTGCAGTTCCCACTCAAACTCTCCACACCCCACGATCTTGAGATCGTGACCTGTTTCCCACGTCGCCATGAACGAGCGCGAGCTTTGCCATGCTCCTACGCGGGAACGGTTGTGGCTTTTGACCACTCGGGTGAGATCACACTTTTTCAAAATTAACACTCCTCCTTGATCGAATCCAAGTCTTGAAATTAACTGAGTCATATCTTCCAAAACCCCGTGGGAAAAAGAAAGATTTCAAACAAATACTCTGTCATAAACTCAATGAATTTTTCTCGCAAAAAAAATAAACTCAATGAATTTAAGAAGTATTTTGTGCTATTTTTGATATCTCCAAAAAAACACCGGTGAGGAAAACAAGAGAAAGGACATACTTATGTTAACATTGTCTCATTAAAAATTTTATATGAGAATACTTTTATGGGAAAACTCATAAAAGAAAAGAGTTCAATGCAATGTGAACATAGTTAATTTTCAAGAGATATTCCCCCCTGAATCTTGCAACTCTCGAAGCCGTCTCATACCAATCACTCGAACACATTTTTCAAATGAGGTGGTTGGTAGAGATTTGGTGAAAATATCGGCGAGGTTGTCTCAAGATTTTTTTTTGCGTGACATTAATCTCTCCACTTTGCTGAAGCTCATGTGGAAAGAATAACTTGGGAGTGATGTGTTTTTGTCATGTTGCTCTTGATATAACATGTATGAATCTACAAGCCCCATTATCCTCATAGATAACAGTGGGTGTTTTCATGGAACCAATTCCACATGATTGCTCTATGTGATTTATCATCCTGTGGAGCCAAACACATTCACATGAGGCTTCATAAAGTGCAATGATCTTAGAATGATTTGTGGATGTAGCCACAAGCATTTGCTTGAACGATTTCCATGAAATGGTGGTTCCTCAGTGAAGGAAAACGAACCTTATATGTCATCTGGCATTGTGGGGATCAGACATATAGCTAGCATCTGTATATCCAACCAGACTGGAGTTTTGAGTCTTCTGAAAGAATAATCCAAGGTCCTTTGAACCGTTTTAGATATCTGAGGATCTGTTTTCCTCCAGTCCAATGGCGTTTTGTTGGAGCAGCACTATGCCTTGCTAATAGACTCACCGCAAAAGCAATGTTGGGTCTAGTACTATTTGCAAGATACATTAGCGCTTCAATAAGATTGAAATAAGGATATTCAGGGCCCAGTATCTCTTCTCCCTCCTCCCGTGGTCGGAAAGCATCTTTCTCTAAGTCCAAAGACCGAACAACCATGGGAGTTTTAGTTGGATATAATTTGTCCATATTGAATTTCTCCAATACTTTTTGGACATAGATAGATTGATGCACTAATATTCCAGATTGAAGGTGCTCAATTTGCAAACCTAAGCAAAATTTGGTTTTACCCAAATCCTTCATTTGAATCCCGTCTTTAGGTGATTGCGGACTTCATCTATATCTTGGGTGTTGCCAATGATATTCAAATCATCTACACACACAGATATAATGCAGCATCCTGTGGAGGATCTTTTGATAAAGACGCACGGGCAATCATCATTGTTGGAATAGCCATTTTGAATAAGGTACTCACTCAGCCGGTTGTACCACATTCTTCCCGACTGTTTAAGACCATATAAAGATATTTTGAGCTTTACACAATACATGTTGCAGTTGGTGCTTGAATTCGGTACAGAGATTCCATCGAGAACCTTCATGTATATTTCTGAATCTAGTGACCCATAGAGGTATGCGGTCATGACATCCATCAACTGTATAGATAAACACTTTTGTATTGCCTGAGATATTAAGTATCAGAAAGTAATTCCAATCATTACTGGAGAGTAAATTTCATTGAAATCAATGCGGGGTCACTGCGTGAACCCTTGTGCTACAAGCCTCGCCTTGTATCTCACCACCTCATTGTTCTCATTCCGTTTCTGGACAAAAACCCATTTGAAACCCATAGGAAAGGTTTTGGGAAGTGTAGGTATTACTGATGATAATACCTCTCTTTTTGTGAGGGAGGCCAATTCCGTCTCAATTGCCTCCTTCCATTTGTTCCAATTTGAGTGCTTTTTGCACTCTGCCATGGATTTAGGATTTGGATCTTTTTGAAGGTTGTCGGCAATTGATGTCGCGAAATATACATCGACAATTGTAGTCTTTCTGTTATATGATTCTCCAGAATAAACATAATTGGTGGAAATTTCTTGCACCTCTTCTGATTGTTCAGTATTTCCCAATACAACATTGTCAGGGTGTTCCGATGTCCCATCATCAAGATTTGAGTGCACTATTGATGTGGAATGTGGATTTGGTATATTCCCTTGGTGTCTCTCAACTTGTGGTTGAGCTGCATTTGCCAGTTCAGAGGGTTCATTCCTCTGTTTCCTGGTGCGCTTACGGGAAGTCACAGCTTTAGGATTAGCCGTACTTCTACCTTTCTCTTCATGAGATGATAGATGAATAGTTTTATTTGGTATCTCTATTCTTTCTGCCACATTCCTAGCGGGGAATGATGATTTTGTGACACCTTTGGTGTTGGTAAATGCGTCTGGCAGATTATTTGTAATGTGTTGCAACTCAATGATTCTCTGAACTTGTAGTTCAATTTCTTTGGTACGTGGATCCACCTTTAAGGTGTCAATGGAATCCCAATTAATTTCCTGGCATTCAATATGGTACTTGAATTCTTTCCCTAACACAAGGAAATGATCTTCATTGAACATACAATCTGCGTACTCGATAGTGAATAGGTCCCCTGTGAGGGGCTCCAGGTATTTAATGATTGACGGAGATAAATATCCCACGTATATCCCTAATTTCCTATGAGAGTCCATAGAAATACGCTTTGGTGGTGAGATCGGTACGTACACAGCGCAACCGAATTTCCGCAGATGGAAAATACTTGGAGGATCACCATGAACCAATTACAGCAGGGAAGCTGAATGGTATGCAGTTGGATGCAATTGTATCAAGTCTGCAGTTGTTGGAAGTTACAATCTTGCAATAATGGTTTAATGATGAGCTTTATTCTCTTGATGAGAGATTCTGCTAAATCGTTCTGGGTGTGAACGTACGGCACTGAATGTTGTACTTCAATTCCTAATGCCATACAGTAATCATTGAAGGCTTTGGAAGAAAATTCAGCCACATTGTCCATTCTGATCTACTTTATCTGGTGTTCAGGTTGACATGCTCTAAGTCGAATTACTTGTGCAATCAACTTTGCAAATGCATGGTTTCACGTCGATAAGAGGCACACATGTGACAATCTTGTGCATGTATCAATGAGGACCATGAAGTATCTAAATGGCGTGGACAAAGGTTGAACGGGTCCACATATGTCTCCCTGAATGCGTTCAAAGAACTTGAGTGGTTCAGCTTGTATTTTGAGATGTGAGGGTCTCAAAATTAATTTCCCACTTGCACATGAAGTGCATATGAAATCTGATGATTGTGGGAATTTCTTATCACTCACAAACATGACCCGTTGAATTGCTTATGATTGTTGTCATCATCCCGATTTCGGGATGGCCAAGACAGTCATGCCAAGTTTGGAATGTGTCAACATTTTGAAAAATCATTTTGTATGCAACATATGGTACAAATTTGATGTAGGTGTAGTACAATCCAGATAGGAAAGAAGGCACCTTTTCTAGTGTCTCTTTGCCTTGTCTGATATCCTTTGTGAAAAGAAGAAATTCTTCTTTATTTTCTTCATGTGTTTCCATATGAATACCATTTTTCCGGATATCTCTATAACTTAGTAGGGTACAAGTTGAATCGGGATACAATAATTCCTCCTCGATATGTACTTGTGTACCCATTGGAAGTGTGATAGTGGCCTTTCCAGAAGCTAATATCATAGCATCGCGTTCAGTGATGGTAAGAACCATTCCTTCCCTCTTTGTAAGGGTTTGGAAATATCTAACTTCCCTAAGTATAGTATTAGTGGTACAGCTATCCACTAGGTACATCTCTTCCTCCATTTAGGCTGACTCCCATAATGATTTATATAATTAAGAATTAAATAAAAACTCATGAAAAATATAGAACACACCGATGATATTAATTAAAATAGTACTTAGTTACAATCCAGCTAAGCAAATGAAAAGATGAAACATCATGTTTATATTACAATACTTCTTGCAATTTTAAAGGAAATGACTAAGTGTTTTGGAGCCTAGATGAGATCTCCATGCACATCACTGGTGTTGTCCACGAGCATGTCATCGACGGTCTGAGGTTTCTCCTCGGTAGGTGGTGAAGTTATGGCGTTGCTTGGCCCTGCTCCATGTGGAACTTGGTCCGAAGTGCCCGTCTCCATCTCATGAGCGGCGAAGTGTGCTTCAAACTTCTGACTGTTTTGTGCATGACCTGCAAATTGCATGTAGAGATCCACCAGATGTTTCGGGGCCCGACACTTCTTTGCCACATGATTGTAGCAACCACAATTGTAGCAAGCGGTTTTGTTGTTCTTATCAGATTTTAGCTTAGAGATGTCTTTCCCCTTCTAGAATTTGCCACGTGGCTTGCAGGTTCTCTTGCGCTTGCCTTTGCCATATGAACTTCCAGGCTGGGTTTTCCCATTCTGGCTAGATTTCTTAATGTTCGCATGTACTTCAAGCAGAGGTGCAAGGGCGCTACTGAGAGTTCCAAACAGTTATCTCATGGTTCTTCTCCGCCTGACGCAATGTCTGTAAGGCATAATCTGTAAAGTTCTTCTCACGGTATGAGAGTGTGAGGATTCTTTCAGATGGAAGCATTGTAAACAATGTCTTCTCTATCTTTTCGGCATCAGTTGGCTGCTTCCCACAAAAACGGAGTTTCTGGCTTAGCCTATGAACAACATGATTGTATTCATCTATAGTCTTGAAGTCCTATAGGCGCAAGTGGTTCCACTCATGAGTTGCCTTAAGTAGAATTATTGCTTTCTGCTGTTCATAGTGCTGCTTGAGATTTTTCCACAAGTCACGTGGATTTTCCTCCATCATGTATTTAGACATTAAGTCTGGGTGGATATGATTTCTTATGATGTACATTTCTTGTGTTCCATTTGATCAAAATGTAGTAACATCAGCTACAGTAATGCTAAATGGATGTGTTACTATGAGACCTAGTAATACTTTTATGGAGCTACAGTAACACAATTTGGTGTTACTAAAGCCATGTTCTGTAGTAGTGAAAAATGGCCTCTATTCATCCATTGTGTCAATTTGAAGCTGACCTTGTTTGCTAACTTATCGTATACTATCATATAGGTACCAAATGATCTGTTTTGGAGCAGGCCAAGACTGTGCCTCAGACAACTTTGAGGAAATGGATGCTGACTAAGAAACATCAACAATATCAATATGTCTGAACTTTTTCCATATGTACTTAATGTGACTCAAAACCAATTTTAGCATGTGAGTTATGGTTCGTGCATTTCATCTTTTAGTTTTAGATTTCAAGTGATATTGTGAGTGCTTTTGTAAACTTTGTTGTCTTTTGTTGATTTAACAAGGAACAAGGTCACAAATCATATTTGTTGATGTTTGCTGGCAGCGTTTGATTCAATTTATTATCTGTAAAAATCTATATATGGCATTCTGTAAGAATATGGTATTCAATGCTTCTATCTGCAAGTGTTTGCTGGCAGTGTAGTTTGGTTTGGTTTGGGTTTGGTTTAAAGATGCAAAGATATTGGTTTGGCTCAGTTTTTTAGGCATGTTGTTTGGGGGTGGTGGGGTTCAATCAATGAGCCAAGTAGTAAATAGTTTGCGGGTGGTTATGGTCCGGGTCTTAGACCATTAGCAGGCTTTTTGGCAAAGGCTCTCCTCCACTCCTACCGAGATAGTTATAGTGATGCCTTTAGCGCTATATCTCTCGTTTTGTGATATTGTTGTGATGTGCTTCCATCTCTTTGGTGGTTCATTTGAAAATTTTTGTACCAGATCTTCAGTAGGTATCAGTGGTGCCTGCCACTAGGACCATCGTGGCCATGGCCCTAGTCGTGGCCCATTAACATCCACTACCACAGTTAGTTTAGGTCCACAATTATACAGCCCAATCCAAGCATACAACCCAATCCATTGTTTTGGCCCTAATCTTCATTGATTGTTGGGTCCGTCGTGGTAGGCATTGACGGCATTTGTGTTGTTTTTTCTCCTTGGAAGCATCGTTGTGAAAACTTTATCATCCTCATACTTGTTGCTATGATGTGCCGGGGTGTGCTTGATAACTGGAGTATTTATGGTTATGTTGGCTTCATATTGTTATTTGATGGTTGCCTTGTTGTCGAGATTGTTGCATGGGTGTTGTATTTTTATTTTATTTGTTGTTTGTTTTGATTTGTAAGTCATCTCTTCTCTATCACTATATGCACAACGATTTTCTTGCCGGTTACTTTTCCAAAAAATTCCCGAACACATGACTTATGATTCTTCAGGAAGGAATATTAACACAAGTATACATTAAATGGAGCTCAAGATCTTTTAAACCTCATATGCAACAAACGAAATACCATATGAATTTAGAATTCTAGTACTTCTTTATTCACTCCAAAAGGCTCCATATGAAATTTCGAAGAATTCAAATAGTTCAAAGAATCCATTGTGAAATTTTCTGTGGGACCCTAACCCTTTGAGATTCTTTCTAGTTTCCCACTACGAAGATGACCTTGTGGGCATGCCAAATACCGTCACGCAGCAGCTCCAATGCGCATCGTTTGCGCAGAAAGGCTACAAAGGGAACGAGATCCTCTACCATACTCCCAAGTCACTGACGCATCCACACATTAGTGACCTCTTACGTACGACAAAGGATCTCGCTCCCGAAACAAGATCCTCTAAAAGTAACTCCAGTAGAATTCTTACTTTTAAAGTAGGGACTGAGAGCTAAAAAATCAGCTCCAGTAGAGCCTCGACTTAGGTTGCTAAAGTAGGGAGGCACCCAAATTAGACCTCTTGCCCCATCTTCCACATACCCCTCGCGAGGCCCCTACTTTTTTTTCTTACTGTTTCTCACCCTCGCAGAGCTTGAGCTCGAGCATCTCACCGCCCCCACCACCAAGCTCAAGCACTCCGCCGCCCCTGAACTACCGCCGTGGTCCGCCCCGCGCTGCCATCGCCCTGAGCTACAGTCCGAGCTGTGGCTCCCCTCCGCCACCTACCTACCCTTTGTCCTCTCCTTCCGGTTGTCCAAGCAGCTGGCTCCCCCGAGCTGCCGCTGCTCCAAGCTGCTGTCGGCCATGGCTACGCTCGATCGTGGCTTCCACCGGCCATCCCTGAGCTGGATATGCGCCACTGCCACCCTTCTCGCCTCCGGTGGCCATCCCTCTCCTCCCCCCGCTACGCCTGCTCGTGTCCACAGCATAAATGGCGGCAACCGCGGGCAAGATCAGCTGCCGCCTCCACTCGCTCCTCCCTCTCTGCATCACTAATGCAGCTCGCCCTCCACCGAGGATGGCGCCACCGGCCCGCGTGGCCTTTGCCGAGCATGGTGCCACCGAGCCGGTTCATGCGCGCCCACCCCCGCCCCCGCCCCTCTGCATCCCATAGCGGGTCGGGCCAGCGGCGCCGCCTCTGCTCCACGCCCCCGCCGTAGGGAGCGAGGGGAATCGCTTTGGGAAGGAAAAATAATTTTGTTGAGACCCTGATGGGTAGATCTCACCTGTCACAAGTGAGTAGGGCTAAGGCTGTCCACACTCATCGTACTCTAAATCCATCCTATAAAAGGAATATTCTTGCCTGTTTACCAAGATTCTCTACTCTATACTCAGTTTCTCTGCACTTATTCATCCTCTATATTCATCCTCTATACCAACTACCACCCGTGGGTCCCACGGGTCAGATTTTTTTAACCCCCACCAACGCTCCCTCCCTCCCATTCTCTCTCTCTCTCTCCCCCTCCACCTCGGAAGTGCTGGCCGCCTCCTCCTTCCCCGGTGCCGCGCCTCCGCCTCCGTCCCCGGTGCCGCCTCCCTCCCTCCCTCCCTCGCGGCGTAAGGGGCTCTGCGCGTGCGCGGCATAGCGGGCCGCATTGAGCTCCACGACGCGCCATGGCGGGCCGCCCGAGCTCCCCCGCGCGCCATGGCGGGATGCATCGAATAGGGGCCCCGCACGCGCCTCCTCCTCCCGGCCGGAGCTCCCTCCCCTCGACGGCGCCGCCTCCTCCCTCCCCTCGACTGCCTCGCCGCGCGTGGCTCGAGGGCGGCCGGATCCGCCACCGCCTCGAGCTCCCTCCCACTCCCTCGCCGGCGCAGGATGTCCTCCCTCACCGCGCCGACTCCCCTCCCTCCTCCCTTGCCGCGCCAAGCTCCTCGAACTCCTGCCGCGGCCTCCTCCTTCCTCGCCCCGGCCCCGGCGCGCCGGCCGCGGTGAGCGTGCGCGACGGTGGCGGGGGCGGCGACATGGCGGAGGTGGGCTGCTGAGTGGCAAGTTCGAGGCTGGCGACGGGTCTCGCGGCTGCGCGGGGCCTCACACGGGCGCACGACGGCCGGAGAGCGCGCGGCGTCGCGGCATGCGGCGGCGCGCCCGCGGAGCGGCCTCGGCGGGCGCGCGGAGCGGCCACGGTGGGAACGCGAGCTGCGGCGGCGTGCGCACAAAGCGGTCATGGCAGGCGCGCAGAGCCCTCTCCGCGGTGGCTGGCGGCATGGATCCGCCTTCTTCCCGTCCCTCCCCCTCCCATGGCGGCGGTGCTGGCTGAGGGATGATGGCGTAGAGGCCCGCGCGGCGGAGGCCATGGCACCATGGCCATCCACCCCCTCCTCCTCCCCCTCCCATGGCCCTCCGCCCCTCCTTCCTCCTCCCGCCCCCTCACTCTGCTTCCTCCCCTGGGAATTGCGAATGGGCGGACGTATGCGATGGTACCGGATGCCTTTAGAGTACCCGTTGTAGGGTTTTTACCTCAAAACCGATCCAGCAAGATGGCGTAGCAGATTGTTTGCAGTATCCGGTGCAGAGAGTCTAAAATATAGGGACTGTTGCTAGAGTTAGCTAAAACATTATAGCCCTAAAAAATAGGAGCTCCTACTCAAAAAAGTAGAAATCAAAAGTAGAAACTATTGCTGAAGATCTCTAACGTATGGATTTTTTTTTGTAACGTACGCATCTTCTTTAGGGGTTGGGGGAGGGGGGGGGGGGGGACTCTTATTAAACACACCGTATCACCACACTGCAGTGATAGATGTTTTCTTGACGCCAGCTTTATTCATCATCATCAGCTCCATGCTGACCGTTACAAACAATACGATGACGGTAGATGACATTTGCATACCTGGTATTTACGAAAGAAAAAACAAAATGAAAGGGGTAAAATAAAGAATGGCTGGCTTTATAAAGCACATCCACTCATTCAGTTCACCATGATAACCAAGGGACCTAACCATGAAGCTGGCATGTAAACAGAGCTTCTGGCTCTCAAACACGGGACCTAATCGCAATGCTCACATCATGGGGCAATTTGCACATCTTGCAGCTGGAGAAGATTTGAATGCTGGTGATAAGATGAAGCCTATAACCAAAGCACTGGCATGTTAACAGTCAAGGGGAAAACCTCTCGATGTGCCACGCTGTACTCCCATCTACTTCTCGCTGTGAGTATTGTAGCCTGTTTACATCAAGGTATCACAAGTTAAGTACATGTGTGCTGCCGTGTTCAGTGGCATAGAGGCTTTTTAGAGGGGAAAAGCCGGATGATGAAATAAAGGATGTACGTAACATACCGGTCATGCAACCGAGACTGTTGGCCTTGCCAGAACTCAAAAAGTGTTGGTGTCAATCTGTAGCCGCCCCAGTATTCAGGTTTTGGGATCAAGCTACTGCAGTTACAGAACACAGCAAGGGGATTATTATCTAAGACTTCAGAGAACATAGCCAATTCCACGATTCCATAGCTAACATTTTTCAGGTAATCAAATGTGTGTAAAGTTTAGAGGCTTTGATTGAGGTGCCAACTGCTGTTATCGGCATCTAATAGACTAATAGAGTATTTGATTTTTCATACCAAGCCTATCACACTAACGCTAGCAGCATCTCTCTGGAGAGGTTTAGATGTAGTCCTCCAATCCACATAGCACAATTCTGTAGTAAGAGTTTAAGGGAATCCCTCTCCCTCTAATCCTTGGAAAGAGGGTAAACAACAATGTTCACACTTGCAATGCAGAATTATTGTGGTTTACTGTTGATCAATAAAGGATATGGCCAGGAAGGTGCAGACATTTCACGGTAGAGTTATTTTATGGTTATGGTGTTAGTCTGTTTCATAAGTTCATGCTCACAAATAACAATCAGAACTTGATTATGATAGCTGCTATTTGTCAAACTGACTTTATTAGTATTAGGTTGCTCATTGCCTTCTAAATTTGAAAGTAATACAAAAGTTTTGTTGCCGCTACAAACGAATTGCGAGCAAACAAAGCAGCGAAAATGGAATTTTCATGGCAAGAAAAGCAAAAGGAAAGAAACAAACAAAAAAAAGTGCAATGGATAATAAATATGGATGCCATTGACACGTTAAACTCACCCATCAGAATATTTGTGCTCCAATTCCTTGTACACCTGTTGAAGGACCTCCCTTCCAGCTATGAAGGTACTCTGTTGAATAGAATGGTTAATTTGCTTTTTCTTCTTGGCAGATCAACTTCCATTTAATCTTTCGAGCGAAAGACATGGAAACAATAAGTTTAAGCTTGCAATCCCAAACTAGCACAGCACCTACCTGCTTGCTGACTATGGCACCAAGCTGACTTCCTCGTGGGCGGCTGTGGAAATATTTCTCTGATTCTTCTTCTGGAAGCTTCTCAACTGATCCTTCAACTCTTACCTACATCCCCCATGACTGCCAATTAGAGCATGCAAACCTTTTTATAACCCCAGTTTTGCAACATGGCTCATTCAATGTACTTTCGTGAATGAAAATTACAGGATGCATCAGTGTAGTTGAAACCCAGTCAATAGTTAAGAGTTACCACTACATGAAACGGGTTCAGAAAGGCAAAAATGCACAAAAACGGAAATTCCTAAATGAACTGACCTAACTAGGAGTAACAAACCAGATTCTGATAAAATGGTAATGAGATCTTGTTTGACACATTTAACACCACACATTATTAATGATTTTGAAAAGGAGTAGCATAATCTGTTGGAGAAGGGTTGACCGTTGACGTATTATATCTTTGTTCTGTTAGCCTGGTTGGAGTTTTACCTTTGCTAGTTACTATGTGATACTGCAGATGGCAGAAACTGTCCTTTCAAATAATGTCGGGATTGGTTAATTCACCTGACGGTTCATCTCATTCCAATAGAAAAGGAGTGCTGCGTTAGGATTTTCAGATAAGTCATGCGCCTTCCGGCTGCCATAATTTGTGTACCTGTACAAGAAACTATCAAACCATGTCTAAAAAATTCTATAGTATTTCACTGGGACAATAATGTGTCTGTCACATACCAAACAAATCTCTGCTTATCAACACCCTTTAAAAGAACCATTCTTGAAGAACTGCACACAAAACAACAGGACAAGCAATTATCATTCCAAGTTTCTGCTACAAGAAGACGTAACCAGCTTAGCTGGAAGAAATATGTTAGAAGAACAAATAGCCGTACGGTTTTCCCTCCTTGTTGACAGTTGTTAAAGCCATAGCATTGGGCTCACGCAGGCCAGCCGTGACTGCTTCATCAAACCATCTAAGGAACTACAGACATATGAAAGAAACATTTGTTAACAATATAAGGTTGCTCCAAGAAGAAAAATGGATATTTTCAAAGTTTCTTCCAGTTGACCATACCTGATCAAATGGATCAGGCATCACTTGACTCTCAAGAAGTTCTGGGGAAATATAGTTCTCCCTGAGAGATGAAATGTCAACAGATGGAGCTTTTCCAATTCTCACGCACATCGATGTGCCAGGGTATGGAGGAAGCTTAAGTCCATATTTGCTCAAAATAGGTGGGGGAACAAACCTACCCCCAAGAAAATGGTGCGGGCCAGTGAACTTTTTTGCACAGAGCTTCGGGGCAGTCAGTGACACCTAGACACACCGCAGGTACTAAAAGATGAACTTTGGAATTTTCAAACAGCATGTCTTATGTTTATAGAAGAATTTTAATCCAGAAATCTTCTAAGTAGGATGCTAACCAGCATATCAGGTTTAATCCCTCCTCCATCAACATCTCCCTCTTCAACATGCCATCCAGAAGGAATATCAACAGAAACAATTGCTGGTTTTTTATCTGAATTTCTAATAACACTCAATGAAACAAGCCTTTGGATAAGATCATCAAAGGGTGGTCTAGGTATTCCTGTAAATATTTGCACAGAAAAAGGCAAAAACATAAGTAAAAAATGAGAATCACAATCGATGCATGTTAGGAATACGATTGCATACTCTTTTTTGAGAGTTCAATATGATTCAATTTACTCTAAATGATAGCACCGACAGCATATTCTTAATTAGCAACCTGTTCTTGATTTGTTAAAATTACACAATAAAATAGGCCATGGTTGCTCTGTAAACTATGCTTATTACCCAGTCCAAAAAACTTGTATGAAAAGAACAAGAATCCAGCCTGTTGATGTGTTACCCGGACACCCATGTCTTAATTTTTTTGCCGAGTCGGATACCCCGCACCCGTGTCGGATTCCGACACCCGTGTCGGATTCCAAGTGTTATTTGCCGTGTCCCCAAAAATTCTAACGAATCGGACACCCGCACCCGAGTCGGACACTGACACCCGCACCCGTGTCCATGTAACACTCCCCAAAAATGGTGTTGTTAATGAGTTCACTCAGAATCTGACAGCATTCAGTAACTGCATTTTCCATTTCAAGAAACATTCTTGTTTTAGCTGAAAGAATAACTATCACTTTGACAGTCTGCTTAAGAAAAAACTCGACCCGCGTGGGGCAAGCCGTCCCCCGGGCATTGCATGTAAGAAGAGGCCTTCTCACGCAAGCCGAGAAAATCGGCGAACCCCTGCCCCTGCACATACACCGGCCGCCAGATACCTGAGCCGTCTCCCGCGTGAGAACGGGCCGTCCAATCGGACCGCTTGCCATGTGTAGGTTGCGGGGGCAGGTGAGGGGATTTTTTTTACCCCCAGCCTGAAATTCGCTCCCACTGGGATTCAAACTCAGGACCTGGGGGTGCCGCCGGAGTGACTAGACCAGCTGACCTAGCACCCTTTGGCACAGTCTGCTTAAGACACGTCTAACTTGTTTTCCATGCTGAAATTCAATTTCTCAACTCTGTTAATGAGGGAACAGCAATATTGTAGTTTGATTGAGAATCTATAACCCTTTTTTAGAAATCATATTATGTGGAAACTTCACAAGGAATAAGTCTAGGTAGCAACAGGGAAACTATTAATCTCCCGCAGAAGCTTCACATTAAAATCAGTGAACAAAAGCTAGAGCAGCAAGGAAGGTTAAAACGCAAATTTACCATGGAACGAGAAACCAAACATTGCATCAACAATAATATCAAATTCCCTTGATAAGTCATGAGGTAGGTCTTCAGCCGGTATGAATGGGATCGACTGTGATTCAAGCTAACAAACACAAGAATGTTCAGTTTATATTGGAAAACAAGGAACCATACAGCATCCCAAGAAAATGGAGATGTAATAGTTTACCTGAGTAACAAGGCCAGAATACAGAGGCTTGGGCGTACGCTTAGGGTAGCAAACAGAGGGCCTATATGCAAAGTGATAAAGATGACGAGCAGCTACCAGACCATCACCGCCATTATTCCCTGGACCACAGATGATAAGGACGCTTGTATGTTCTTCACTCAACTTGTAAACCTGTGTTGATGGATGAACTCTTTCAGAAACTGTTAAGTGTGCAGGCAGAAACCTTGAAAAAGGTTTGGTTTAAGAAGAAAAATAATAAAAAATTAACATATGCAGGCACAGAAATGCTAGCTCCTACAGAAAAAAATACTACACATTGTATAGTGATCGCATTGTATAGAACTTTATTAGCTCCTAAGTTCGAATGTGTTTAGTAGAAAGTTCACAAATACTAAGCTAGTGCAGTCATGAGTTGTTGCATCCACTTTTTAGGTAGCATTATAGTAGCAGTAGATGATATCTCGAATCAATTAACAGGAGATTCCACTTTCAATCTTATTCATCCAGAGCAAACATTCAGCTAAACTTGAGTCCTGACAATTTTGATCTTGAAACTAGCTTGCAGAGTAGCACATGAACCATGGAAACATTGCCACTGTATTCCACCATAGCATAGATAAAGAGGCCTCGATAGTGCCAAACCCCTAACATAACTACCTGTCGACCCGATCAAGTTCAGGTAGTAGATTACAATCAAGTGACGGCATGGATAACATACAATTTGTTAACACTAAAGAAGCCTCTAGTTTACCAGAACTAAACACAATTAACGACTATCACTACTATCAACAACGATGCAGGGGCATGAACATTTTGGCCGATCCGCTAAATCGCCCGAGATGCTGAGGACCAATCATTACAAAAACGGAAAAAGCATGGCAAACGCCGTGCCCGACGCCCTTACCTCCGCAACGGCCGCCGCGACGCTCAACCCAGCGAGCTCCTGCAAAGACAACCAACCAGACGATCAGCACCAATCCGTCCGTCCCCCACACAACAACCTAAGGGCGAAGGAACAGCAACAGGGGAGGGTCCCCTGACCATGAGCTGGTCGACTATGAACCCGAGCGGGCCCATGAGGTGCTCGTCGATCTCCGCCGCGTCGCGCTGCGTGAGGTGCGTCACCTCCGCGGCGGCGGCCGCGGCCGCCAGCGACGCCATGCCTCGCCTCGGCGGGTGGGGGAGGAAGGGGGCGCCCGGCTCGGCGGCGGGGAATCCGGGGAGGCGGCGGGCTGGAGGCGGGGGGCGGAGGTGGGGGGTGGTAGGGTTTTGGCGGCGAGGGGAGGAGGGGAAGAGAGGGCGGGGGCTGGTGGTGCTGGTGGCGGTAGCGGTGGTGAGGAGGAATGGCATAGCAGGGGAGAGGATGGTGGTGGCCGATTTGTATCGGGTTCTGGATGCGACGGCCAGCATCTGCTCTGCGACTCGGCCGACTGGCGGCAACTGTGGTATGGTTTATGCTAAGGCGAGCGGTAACGTGGCGTGTGGCGTCCTCGTATGGCCTTGTTTTGGCACTACAATTCTAGCACTAAAGAAAATCTTTCTCGTATGAAAAACTGAATAAAGTTTATTTACAAATTTTTTTAGGGATATGTGTAATTTTTTATGGCGAATATAATGATATTAATTAATCGCTGATTTACTACAGTTATGCTACATTAACCATCCTCTAATCGCACGGTCAAAAACATCATTAGATTTTTCAGGGTCACTGACACGGGAGTTCTGAAGTTGTTTTTGTAAACTGTCTTTATTTGATATTGTAATTAATGGTCAAACTGTCACTATTCATTAGTATACTGCAAACCAAACAGTCTTTGTACCAGCACTCTCGACACCACTTGTAGACGCAAGGGATTTGTGTGGGTGTCAAATTCTTTATTGTAAAACTAGTTAGGTGCACGTGTGCATGTCGCACGTATTTTGAAAAGATTCTTAACAACTTTGGATTATATTTGTGTCTAATGTCTGTTAATTCTGGAACATAGTATAACTTAAAAAGAGCAAACATTCAGTTTTTGTACTAGCACTCTCGACACCACTGGTAGACGCAAGGGATTTGTGTGGGTGTCAAATTCTTTATTGTAAAACTAGTTAGGTGCACGTGTGCGTGTCGCACGTATTTTGAAAAGATTCTTAACAACTTTGGATTATATTTGTGTCTAATGTCTGTTAATTCTGGAACATAGTATAACTTAAAAAGAAAAATATCACTATGAATATGGCCCATTTAGAGAAGCCCTCGAAAATAGTTTTGTTAGAGCATCTCCAAGAATTTACCAAATTTTACTTGGCAAATCTTATATTTTGTCAGAGCATCTTCAGCAGTTTGGCAAATCGAGTTGCCATCTTTGATTTTTGTCAAAAACGTTAAAAATACTCCTCCAACAGTTTGGCAAAAGACTTGGCAATTTTTGGCAACTTGGGAAAAACCAGCCTCCAGAGCGTAAATATATACGCGCGGCACGCGGTTGACATCGTGGTTTCTAGTCAGGTGGGAGGGTGAAAAAAGAAATAAATAACAGAGAAGGGTTCCTGGTTTAAGTTTTCAAGAGGTGGAAGGGTATAAATATAATTTTGTTTCTCTCTCAGGGGTGGAAGGGTATAAATATAATTTTGTTTCTCTCTCAGGGTTCCTGATGTAAGTTAGATCTGAATTCGGCAAGTGAATTATGCTAAACTGTTGGAGATAAGCTCTTTTTTTATTTGGCATATCTTTTTAAAAGTTGGCAAAACACAAGATATGCAAAGTAAAATATGGCAAACTTTTGCAGATGCTCTCAACTTCTAAAAAAATATACCAAGTAAAAAAAACTCATCTCCAATAGTTTGACATAATTCACTTGCCAAACCCAGATATAACTTATATTAAGAACCTGAGAGAGAAATAAAATTATGTTTATGCCATTCCACCTCATCAAAACTTACATCAGGAATCCTGAGACAGAAACAAAATTATTTTTATGCCCTTCCACCTCTTCTGATACGGACGGATGCGCCGCGGATACGAGTGCGCATATATACGCGCGCGGAGGCTCTTTTTTTTCCGAACTTGGCATAAATGGCAACCTGGGATGGGGAACTGTTGGAGAACATTTTTTTTCTATTTTTGAAAAAAAATGGCAATTTGGGATGGGAAACTCTTGGAGATGCTCTTATACACTTTTACTCTGGAATATAGAATAAAGCATTTCTGGTATAGAAATACATGAAAGTAATCATATATATGTTATGTTGTTCTGTTGTTCACATTTACATGCTGCGTTGTTTGCCTTTTCTCTTGCATCTTAAATGAAGCAGTTAGATTTTCCATACAAGATCACTTCCATTAAACAACAATCTATCTAGGCATGTCACCCGTTACAAACTCATATATAAACTCCAGGGCTCCAGTTAGAACTATGTCATAACCAGAGTATCTATCGCCACAAAACCTTAACTCCATTCACCTCCTTGGGAGGGGGAGTTGCGTCAATATCGATCTTCAGCGGCGGAGCTCGCCCAAAATTCTAGCTGGGGCAGCTAGGAAAGGCAAGGCCACCGCCTCGCTGGTCGTCCTCGGCGTCGCCGGAAGCTTACCTGCGGTGTGGCGCCAGCGTGCACCGGCGGTGGGCAGCGGCGTCGCGGAGCGCTGCGGCAATGGACGGCGGCATGGCGCGGCACGCACCAGCAATGGGTGGTGGCCCGACGGGCTAGAGCACGGAGGCGGAGCGCTGCGGCGGTGGTCTACGCTCGTCGGCTCGCCGGCATCGCTGCGACCAACCTCCCCCACCAACTCCTCCTCTACCAGAGCAGCCTCCCGCCGGCGCTTGGGGCGGTGCCGCGCAGCTCGAGGGCGGGGCCGGTCGACCAGGGCGCCTCTGCTCTCGTCATGGAGATTTTTCCACTTGCCTGCTCTGCCACTCGTCACGGAGAGTCGGAGATGACGGACGCCACCCTGGCGCCGCTCCATTGCTCGTCGGCTCACCTCCAAGCCGGAAGGGAGGAAGACAAGGGTCCTAGAGGGCTACTCCAGCAGTAGGTGGGGCAGCTGCCCCACCGTGCTGCATGGGGAGCTCCGCCACTGTCGATCTTGTATGTTCCCTCGTCTAGTAGACTCCATTTAGCTTGGTCCTGAATCTATTCTCTATAGTTCAGATTTAAGTTTCCAAATTCTAGTAAGTGGTACGTTACTGAGGAACTTGCATATGCAGCTCCATACATTCTCTCCCCAGCCTTGGATTTATTTCTTGCCGATCACCATCTCTGAAGGACAAATTGGAGAGCACACAAGTTGTTGCCTACAAAAAATCTTTGCATCAAAACCTCAGTGTCATGTGGGCAAACATGATGCTCGGCGCCCAAAGAAGGTGGCCGGTTAAGCCACGTGTATCCTAGGATATTTACCAGGTTAGATTTGGTTGTCATTTGGATTAGTTCAGTTAGTTAAGATGAGGAGATGATTTTTGTTAGCAGATTGGGGTAGTCAGATAGATTTGGTTTGTTAGGCTTGGCGTGGGGTTGCAATGCGGGCTTTATATGCCCAGCCATGTAAACACTACGTGATCAATAAATATACAAGTGTCTTCCTTGCCTCTCTCAGCTCCTATAAGTGCAGGGCAGAGAAGACTTGATCTTCTCCCGTTGTTGTCAGCTATCGGCGAGGGTTATCCCCTGTCCATTACATTGGTATCAGACAACCAGGGATCCGACTCCCAAGACAAGGCCACGGCCGAGTTCTTGGTGGCGGCGGAGAAGGAACACCGAGAGCTCATCGCAGGCCTACTCAAGAAGTTTGACGTCCTATCCACACTTAAAGATCGGCTCGGACGCATGGAGCATGCGCAGAAGCAGATGACCCTGCACGCCCAAGGTCCAGAGCTTCTCCAGCAACGCAAGGAGGGCCCCTTCGGCAACACATGCTTGACAAGTTGGATTTTCCAACTTTCAATGGCACTGGAGATCCGTTTCCCTTCCTCAACTGCTGCGAACACAACTTCCTCTGTTGTCAGCTATCGGCGAGGGTTATCCCCTGGCCATTACACTCAGAGGCAATACAAATTTGCTCTGTTTGCATCTATAATGTTAGGAGTAAAATTGTGGAGACAATAGAATAGTGACAATGGCTGAATTTCATTGATCTCAGGATTACACATATATAGGGAGATTTACAAGGTCACTAATTTCAGGAATCGAACTCATTCATTTACTGTGTAATAGCATAAATAAAATTGATTTATTACCATGAAACATAGCTGTTAGCCTGGCCTTAACCATGTCTTTATGGTCTCCATTGTAACTGCTATTTGATGAGATCAAATAAAGATATTGTAACACTCCCCCTTTTGATCGAATCCATCTTGAGATCAACATGTGAATAAATTCCTTTAAAAACCCTGTGCGAAAAAATAGGAATAATATGTCTGGTGATTACTCTATCATGTACCTGCAAGTGTAAGGAGTAATCCATGCCTTGATTTTATCTCTAGAAAAAACCCGGTGGGGGAAAACATGAGATAAGGCATATGCTTGCATTAAACATTGTCTCATTAGAAACTTTGTATTAGAAAAACCTAATGGTAAAAACTCATCAATTGAGCAAGCAAGAGGTTACCTGTTTTGCAAGGGTAAGTATGGCCCGTAGATCAACTTCCTTTGAAGTTGGTTCCTCTTTCCCTAGAAACCTCCCTGCACGACACCTTCGTCGACTGATGGACGCACTCCTCCAAGCTCCAGTGCATCACCCTCAACGCGGCAGGGGCTTCTTCAACTATGGAGGAAGACGCCGTTAGAGGATCGTGAAGTCGCCTAGAGGGGGGGGGGGTGAATAGGCACACCTACAAATTTTCACTCAAATGCAGCGGATTAAATTCTCTGTTTGCCAAACCCGGAACTTCCAGGTTTGCAAATCCGGCAGAGGACAATAGGTGAACTCGGAACTTCCGGGTTTACCAAACCGGAACGTCCGGATTCACACAGAGCAGAGTGAACACAATAAACCTAGTGCGTGTAAACTAATACGAGTTCAAACCCCAATTGTAGAGTCTTCTCAGTGAAGTTTCTTGAGCAAGTTCACAAAGATCATGCACACACAAAACAACAATCTCTCCAAGACAAAAGTGTCTAATGGAGAGCTCCTCAAATCCACAAAGCAAATGTAAATGTAATGAACACAAGAATTTATTTTTACCGAAGTTCAAATTCACCCCGCACACCCATGTGTGAATTCTAGTCTCCGTTGAGGAAGCTTATGGCGACCACTAGGTCAAGCTATTTTCTCCTTCCACTATATGACCATGCGTCCTCGTGGCACAAGATCGGTGCTGCAACAAACTTGCCGCTGCTCACCACAATCTTGGGAGCTAGCTGACGACGCCTAACCGTCTAGGAGGCTCACCTCCAAGAGTAACAAATGTGAATCACACAAATCTCGGCTAAACTCAAGTGCTCAAGGTTTGATGTGCTCTTTAGTGCTCTCAACCACTCTCTCTCTCCCAACCCAACTCAAGGATATACTCTAATCACACAATCTCACAAAGAGAGGTTGGGTAGAGCTCAACAATGGCTACCAAGTTTCTTTGGACGACCAGCAACCAACATAATAGAGCCTAGAACAGCAACCCACCAAGGACGGGGCTGAGGGGTATAAATAGCCGGTCCCAAAGAAAGTAGCCGTTATGTGACAGTTGGAACCCGAAACTTTCGAATTAGCCAGAACCTCCGAGTTTTCAAACCAATTAGCCATTAGTGCCACATGTGCCAAATCCGAAACTTCCGGATTTGCACTGGCATCAATGCCAAATGTGCACGTGAGGCTTTTTGTGTCTCTCTCAACTCACTTAGGTTATTTGAGCACTGAGACTAAACCAAAGATCATTATGATGCATCTCTCTTGATAGTACATCAAACTTATACTCAAGATCAAAGATAAATTACATTTCAACTTCTTGAGCTTCTCATTTTCATCTTATGCTGTGCGTGTGTCAGCGTAATGGGAACGGGGGTCCCCTAACTCCGGACCCATACAAGGTTAAGGAGGACGGGGCCTACTGGCCGCGTCAGCTGGCGACGTCAGCCAGGCATGGCCAGAGGACCCACCACGACATCCACACCCCAGTGGTGGGCGTCCATCCAGAGCGGGCCGGGCCGGGCCCGGCGCGTAGAACCCGGAGGGACGGTTCCTTCCCCTCGATGACACCCGCCTAGTAAAAAGATCTTTTACCAGGCGGTTACGATGCCTCGCCGCCGTACTTTGTGCGGAGCACGAGAGGACGCACGGCTTCCCCGTAAGAACATCATGATTACGGGGATGCCGTGTGCTTAGAAGATAAGACGATATGCGGCGGACAACTTATCTCTGAGCTGCCTGTCCCATCAACTTGAAGATGGGTGGTGGCTGGGACCCACTCCCATTTACCGCGCCCCCGTCACGGTAAAGACCGGGGTCACCCCTGTAACACCCGGTTTATAAAAGGACATAAACCGAGAAATCATATACGTGTCAGGATCAAGTCACACGTATATACAACAGAATGAACAGTATATCACAGCACATATCACGTAAAAAGATATAATAAAGCAAATACGAATGTTATTTATTATATTAATGACAAAAGTCTGGTACAGAGTATGCGGAAGCGTAATACATAAACGATAACTCTCGTCGGAAGCTGAGCAGGACGCCACAGGGATGTCGACTGGGAGACGAAACACCTAGAAGTCCTCGTAGTCCTGGTAGCGCTGAGCGAACTCCCTCGCGTCGGCAGGAACTGAGCAGCAGTAGAGTATCCCCAAGAGGAAAAAGAGTAGAGTAGGCAAGAGTGAGTACACAACTTGTACTCAACAAGTATAACACAAACAATGAGGCTCTAAGGTTGGCTGACTGACTGCATTAGCTTTTAAGTCTTGGCAAAATTTTATTAAAGCTATTTACTACAAGTTGATGAATTACCATATACCCAGTTACATAGTAATTAATCAAAATTAATCATGTTACTACTGAGAACCAAACCGAAACCACCAAGGTAACCCTAAGAGGCACCCCCTTCGTCGGAAGGAGATAACCCCACTAATCAAAAGGAGGATCTGGGCCGCTCATGACCGTGAGCACGGCTAGTATACCAGTTTTACACTCTACAGAGGTTGCACATCTTTACCCACAAGTCGTGAGCTACACTAGTTGTTCATCACACTTCCTTAGGTGAGATGACTAGCAAACTCACTACGAGGCCGTTACAAAGGATCACGTTGGTAAGGTGGAACCGCTAAGGATTCAGTCAATGCAACGATGGTGCCCACCTCGAGGGGGGTACAAGACAACACAGACCAGCCTCGTAGCGTAGGGACCATTGAAGCTCGACTCCCCTCTTGCCCCGTCGGTAAGTTACTCCCGAACCAAAATGACCTAATTAGTAAGCCAAGACCGTCCCATTCCAGTCTTGTGGTAGCGCTGTTGTCCCAGGTTGTCGCTCTATGAACCGGTCCTTATGGAGAGTGGCCAACCCAGCAGTAAGCACTGTGCTGGCCCCCCCTAAACCATGTTTCTAACAAAACCAATTTTAAACGAGACGTGAGCCCCTCCAACGGGCCACTCTCAGAATTAAGTTGCATATACCATTAATCAAATTAATTAAAAAGGACCAAGTGTGTTATAGCGCGGCACCTAGCACAACTAACCAAAATGCAACCCAAAGGATATATATAAATGATATAAAGTGGCTAGGAAAGTCCTTATAGGCATACAGTATTAAAATGCAGTATGAAATTGTAATTAAAGTGATAGGTGGTGTTCATGTTATACTTGCCTTCCTCGTACTGCTCCTGCTGCTACTCAAACTGGTCGGATGACGGCTGCTCCGGGTACTGGTACTGGGGCTCCTCCGGTAGCTCAACGTCTACTCACGAACACATGGCCAAAAACAAGGCAACAACATAAACATACATGCAAACAAAGGCTAACACTAAGAAATAGTACAACAATACATAAAAATAGCAAACAAAACTAAGCTAGAACTGTTGTTCGCACTACAATGATCGCGTGAACATAAAGAACGCCTAAAACGGAGCTAAAACGCAAAAACTAGAGCTAAAACAAGTTCCAGGCACCTATTTGTAAGAAAACTGGAGTTCCAGGGGGTTTCTGGGCAAAACTAAGGACTAAAACATAATTAAACATTAAATCTAGGGTCTAACACGCAAAAGAATAGGGGCTGGACGGCGGGTTCGAAATCTAAAAAGCTCAGGGTTCAAAACGATAAATTCTGGGCTTATCTGGAAATACTTTTACACTATTGTGGACTGCGGGATGATATTGACAAAACCGGGGGTCTCTTTAGAAAAAGAGCCAAGCCGAACCGGTATGGGTGGATCTCAGCTGTTGGATCTAATAGGGGGAACGATCTAATCTTGGACGTGCGTTGCAGGGCGTCTCCCGGCTCCGGGATTCCACGGGTCGGTCCGTGAAGGTCCTGCGAGGGAGCCACGGGGGTCAGCAGGCACGGAGCGGAACCAGGGGCATAGAATTGCGGCAGCGGACCGGCTCACCTCCGGCGGCATCCGGCGCAAATCAAATGGCTTCACGGGCCGGGGTCGCGGGTGCGGGCCTGGAGAAGCTTGCTGGTGCCGAGGTAGATCTACTGCGGGGTTTGGCCGGGGCTAGGATGCGGCGGTGCGGCGTGGCCGCGGCGGCGCACGGTGCTCTGCGCGGTGGAGCTGTGCGGGCGTGGAGCTGCGGTGCCGAGGTGGCGGCTGCGGGATGAAGGGAGGTCCGGGGTGCGGCTGCGGTGCCAATTAAAGGGGATCCCGGGATCCTGGGCGTGCGTGCCACGAACGGAAGGCCGGCGAGAATAGCGGCCAGCATTGGTGCCGTGCGGGGATAGCGGATCGAGGAGCGGCTCGGCGTGATCTCCTAGCTCGGTTGGGGAAGCTTCTGGAAGGGGAAGACACTCGGGTGAGGCTGGCGGGTAGGCCCTGCGGAGCTGGGGTGGTCCACGGGGCAGCGGGGCGCAGCGCGGGCGGAGCAGAGAGTCCGGCGAGGATCGCGGAGAGAGGAAGGAGGAGGATCTGACGGCAGGCCCGGCTGGTCAGAGAGACGGGGAGGGTGACGCGCGCGGGCTGAGAGGGTAGGGGTCCGCGGGGAGAAGCCGACTGGGTTGCGGAGTGCGGGAGAGGGCGCTGGGCTGAGCTGGAGGCGGTGGGCCGAGCCAGCGCGGAGAGAGGAGGGGAGCTGGGCCAGGCAGGTTGGGCCTAGCGCGGGATTTGGGTTGGGTTTCCAGGGAAGGTTGGGCTGGGCCTGGGTTGAGTTTGGGTTTTCTTTCCTTCTCACTTCTCTATTCTATTTCTAATACAAACCACTCAAATTCTAATTGAATTCAAAACCAACTTTGAATTCAAACCCTATACACTCAACCAAATAAAGGAGATGCTCCAGCATGAATGCACAAACATATTTATCCTAGAAAAATTTTAATTCCTTATGAAACAAAATTATATTAAATGCAAGACTAATCACAATAAACCTTAGAAATTTAAATAAAGCCAATTAAATTTATTAATAAATGCTGGAATTTAAACTAGGGTGTTACAGACCCTACCCCCTTAAAGAAATCTCGTCCCCGAGATTTAGTTGGGCTGGCTAGCAAAGAGATCTGGATATGTCTTCCTCAGCTCATCTTCTCGCTCCCATGTACCTTCAGCCTCACTGTGATGGTTCCACTGAACTCTGCACATCTTGATGCGTTTGTTCCGAGTAACCCTTTCTGATGTCTCCATAATTTTCACCGGATGCTCAGTATAAGTCAGATCTTCCTGAACCTCTAATCCATCCAGTGGTGCCTGCTCCTCGGGTACTCGCAGACACTTTTTCAGCTGAGATATATGGAAGACATCGTGAACTCCTGAGAGGCTGGTGGGCAACTCCAGGTGATAAGCGACTTCGCCTTTCCGCTCTAGCACCTTGAATGGGCCCACATACCGAGGTGCTAACTTCCCCTTGACGTTAAATCTGCGGATTCCTCTCATCGGAGACACCTTCAAGTACACATAATCACCAACACTGAAGGTCAGATCTCTCCGTTTGCCATCTGCATAGCTCTTTTGCCTGCTCTGTGCAATCCTCAGATTTTCTCGCACAGCCTGTACCATCTGCTCTGCATTTTCTATAATGTCAGGGCCAAAGAGCTGCTTCTCACCAATCTGATCCCAATAGAGAGGAGTCCTGCATTTTCTGCCATACAATGCCTCGAAGGGGGACTTCTTCAGACTGGCCTGATAGCTGTTGTTGTATGAAAACTCAGTATACGACAGGCACTTATCCCAACTAGTACCATACTGAATAGCACAGGCTCTCAGCATATCCTCCAACAATTGGTTGGTTCTCTCTGTCTGCTCATCTGTCTGAGGATGATAGGCGGTACTGAAGCGCAGCTTCGTATCCAACGAATCATGGAGCTGCTCCTAGAACCGTGAAGTGAACTGAGATCCTCTGTCTAATATGATCTTCTTGGGCACACCATGCAAGCAGACAATCCGAGAGATGTACAACTCTGCAAGTCTAGCACCAGAGTAAGTAGTGTTTACTGGGATGAAGTGAGCAACCTTCGTCAGACGATCCACTACTACCCATATGGAGTTGTACCCTTTCTGAGTACGAGGCAATCCAACAATGAAGTTCATAGTGATTTCCTCCCATTTCCACTCTGGAATCTTCAAAGGCTGTAACAGACCTGCTGGCCTCTTATGCTCAGCCTTGACACGCTGATAGGTGTCACAAATAGCCACGTACTCTGCCACTGAACGCTTCATCCCATACCACCAGAAACGTTCCTTCAGATCATAATACATCTTCGTGCTGCCCGGATGAATAGAGTAAGCTGTATCATGGGCCTCACTCAGAATCAGCTTCCGGAGATCCTTCACATCTGGCACACAGATCCAGTTCTTGTACCTCAAGGTACCCTGATCATCCTCTCTGAAATGAGGAGCCTTGTCTTTCTTGAGAAACTCACGGATCTCCTGCAGCTTCTCATCTTCTTTCTGATGTTGCCTGATCTCTGCCTCTAGAGTGGGTACTGTCTCGAATGCCGCACTCAAAGTATGATGCAAGAAACCCAGACTCAACTGCTCAAACTCCTCACATAACTCCTGAGGCATCTGGAAAGCAACGGCCATGTTGACATAGCTTCTTCTGCTCAGAGCATCTGCCACGACATTGGCCTTACCCGGATGATAGTGAATCTCCAGGTCATAATCCTTTACCAATTCTAACCATCTCCTCTGCCGCATGTTTAGCTCATTCTGCGTGAATATATACTTGAGGCTTTTGTGATCAGTATAGATATCGCACTGCTGCCCATACAAGTAATGCCTCCAAATCTTCAGAGCATGCACGACTGCAGCTAACTCAAGATCATGAGTGGGATTATTCAGCTCATGCCGACGTAACTGCCGTGAAGCATAAGCAATCACTCTACCCTCCTGCATCATAACACACCCAAGACCATCCTTCGAGGCATCACAATACACCGTGAACCTCTTGCTCTGGTCTGGTAGAGTAAGGACTGGCGCCGTAGTCAACCTCTTCTTCAGCTCATCGAAGGCCATCTGACGCTCATCAGTCCATATAAATGCCGCATTCTTCTCTAGCAAGGAAGTCAAAGGCTTCACGATCTTGGAGAAATTCTCAATGAACCTCCGATAATATCCCGCTAAGCCCAAGAATGACTGGAGTTCCTTCACCGTCTGCGGTGTCTCCCACTCGATCACATCCTTCACCTTGCTCGGATCAACTGCAATACCTCCCTTGGAGATGACATGACCGAGGAATGGAACCTCGTCAATCCAGAACTCGCACTTGCTGAGCTTAGCATACAGCTGATGTTCTCTCAATCTCTGCAACACGAGCCTCAGATGCTCTTCATGATCTTCCTCTGTCTTGGAGAAGATCAGAATATCATCAATGAAGATCACCATGAAGACATCCAGATAATCCATGAAAGCCATGTTCATCAAGTGCATGAAGAAAGCCGAGGCATTAGTCAAGCCGAAGGACATGACCGTGTACTCATAAAGCCCGTACTTGCAAGTGAATGCCGTCTTCGGAATATCCCCAGGACGAATCCTCAGCTGAAAATAACCCGAACACAGATCAATCTTCGAGAATATACGAGCACCTCGAAGCAGATCGAAGAGATCCTCAATACGGGGCAGTGGATGTTTGTTCTTGATGGTAACTGCATTCAGCTCCCGATAATCGACACACATTCTCTTCGAGCCATCCTTCTTATCTACTAGCAACAATGGAAAAGCCCAAGGAGAGAAGCTGCGGCAGATATAGCCCTTGGCTAGCAACTCATCAATAGTCTTCTTAACTTCCTCATGCTCTATAGGTGCCATGCGGTAGGGCCGCTTTGCAATAGGAGCTGTGCCAGGCAAGAGATCAATAGAAAACTCGATGTCGCGTTCAGGCGGCATACCTGGCAAATCATCCGGAAAGACATCCGGGAATTCATACACCACGCGAATACCGTCCGTGGGTCTAGCCTCGATCTGATGAAGAAATCCCGAGGGCTCTGAAGCACTGACTATCACCTCTTGGCCATCAGATGCTGTCAGGTGAACTGCACGATGAGCACAATCAATTCTGACTCCCCACTTGGCAAGAGTATCCATTCCCAGAATCACATCAATACCCTTGGTGTCTAGCACCCTCAGATCAGCACTGAACGTTGCCCCCCTTATGGCTATACTGACTCGGGGGAAAACAATATGGGATCTCAACTCCCCTCCCGGTGAAGAGACTAGCAGACACTTCCTTAATGCAGTGGTAAAGAAACTATGCTCCTCAACATATGACTTGGTGATGAATGAATGAGTAGCACCAGTATCGAAAAGCACTGTAGCTGGATGGGAGTTGACCATGAACGTACCAATAACCACGTTAGGAGCCTCGGCCGCTGACTCGGCTGTCACGTGGTTCACTCTGGCCTATGTTGGCGCCCTGGGCTGAGCTGGGCGCCCCCGCTGTCCTGCCTGCGCCTTCCGGGGGCAAGTGTTGGCGTAGTGCCTCGGCTGGCCGCAGTGATAGCACACGCGAGGAGGTGCTGGAGCCTGCTGTCCGGCAGGAGGATCTGCCTGCCGTGGAGCCTGAGGTGCTGGCGGAGCTGGTGGAGCACGAGCCGGAGGTGCCGGTAACCTCTGGCCCTGACCTGCCTGCTGCTGCTGTCGAGGCGGGTACTGCTGCGGCCTATGCTAGTACTGCTGGGGAGGCCGGTACTGCTGAGGTGGATGGAGGCGAGGACAGGTGTTGCTGCCGGAAGCAACGGGAACAATCTTCCTCTTCTTGTCCTCCATCTCCAAGTGCTTGCGCTCAGTGTTGAGCGCGTTGTCAACCAGATGGTTGAAGTCGTCGAAGTGGAGGTTGAGCAGTGCGTACTGGAGGTAGTCCTCAAGGCCCTCCATGAAGTGCTCCTGCTTCTTGCGGTCATCCGCAACCTCGGCAGGGGCGTAGCGAGCAAGCTGCAGAAAATGATCACGATACTCCATGACCGTCATAGTCCCCTGAAGTGAAAAAGACAGAGTTATATATCGAAGGATTAATTCATGACTCAGAAAGATAGAACAAGGGGGTATTAGCTCAAAAGGAAACGCTGAATGATTATTTCTGAGATTACCTGCTTCAGTGCAAGGAACTCCTTCTGTTTCATCTTCATAACACCCGTGGGGACGTTGTGGCTGCGGAATCGCTCCCGGAACTGGAGCCAGGTGAGAGCCTCGTGATCCTGAACTGGGTGGGACTCCCACCAGTCCAAAGCTGCCCCTCACAACTGTCCTGCTGCGTACAAGACTCGCTCTCGATCATCGCACTGGGCGATGTCCAGCTGGCGCTCCACTGCACGGAGCCAGTCGTCAGCCTGTAGAGGGTCGGACGTGTGAGAGAACATTGGCGGGTGACCCCTCAGGAACTCGGCACGCCTGTCGTGGGGCTGCGGCGGTGGAGGAGGCGGAGGCTGAGTGTGAGCCTGCTGAAGTGCCTGAACAGTGTTGTTCAGGGTAGCCATCATCTGCATTTGGAGCTGGAAGTACTGCTCCGGGGTCAGAGGCGGAGGCATCGGCATCCCGGTACCCTGGTTGTTCTGACCCTGCTGCTGGCCAGAACCGGAACCGGTGCTCCTGGTGTTCACCATCTGATTTGAACAAAAGATGTATGAGCAAAGATATTGCAGGAATAATTTAGACGGACATGATATCTTTCTGCAAGGAAGACTTAGGCATGATAAAGTAGACAGGATAGAGTGGACGGTTTTATCCCCAACGATCTAACTCATTTTATTAATTAATTTACTTTAACTTAAAACTGATTTTCATTAAACAAATTTAACTACTAAACTATGCAATCAACCAAAAATCCAAATCAAACATGTAGCATAATAACAAGCATACAAATTTTAAAGGGGTCATTTAGCTTATACCTATGATGGTCAGACGACTTACTCCAGGCCAGAATCTATGGAGACTATTCTATAGAGAGAATTCAAGGCAAGACGAGTAAGAATCTTGGAATTTCAAGGAATATAATAGCAAAATAGTTTCGGCAGACAAGGCTAAGAGAGAAGAAGACTTAAAACTCGACTAGTTCTATCTAGGCTTTCGTCCTACAGTCGATACGGCTCTGATACCACTCTGTAACACCCGGTTTATAAAAGGATATAAACCGAGCAATCATATACGTGCTAGGATGAAGTCACACGTATATACAACAGAATGAACAGTATATCACAGCACATATCACGTAAAAAGATATAATAAAGCGAATACGAATGTTATTTATTAGATTAATGACAAAAGTCTGGTACAGAGTATGCGGAAGCGTAATACATAAACAATAACTCTCGTCGGAAGCTGTGCAGGGCGCCGCAGGGACGTCGACTGGGAGACGAAACGCCTAGAAGTCCTCGTAGTCCTGGTAGCTGTTATCGCCATAAATTAACAGAGCCGAAAGCAAGATGGGCTTAAAGCAAAAGACTGAAGAAGACTTGTAAATCGGCTCCTGCGTGAGCATCTGGGCCACATGGGCCATGTATCTTTAGATTTAGTTCAAGGTTAGAGATAGAGTCCAATCGGGACAAGATTAGTTTAGATTGTTTCCCAAGTCTCCGGACTATAAATATGTATCCTTTGTTATTCGTAAAGGAGCGTCATCACGACTCGCAAACAACAATTCTCGGCGCATCGCCACCCCTAATCCTAGGGTTTCATCCAAGTAAGTGCCATGCTGCCCTGATTGCTTCTTTCGATCAGGGCAGTATTGTTCTTGCTTTTACCTTGGTATTACTCGTACTGAAGCATTTTTGATGGCGAGTAATACTAGTTATCATGATGTTCGTAGCATGGCTTTTAGTAGATCTGTTGTGCTTCGTTGCTTATCATCTGCGAATATCATGTTGTCTCTGTGCAGTCACGTTTCAATCTCACGCTAGTTCTTATCGCATAGAATTAGTCGCACAGAGGCAACACCCTGCTTCTTTCATGTCTAGTAGATCTGATCTGTTATGGTTTGCTCTTATCTTAAGAGTTGGCATAATATCTGCTAGGTTAGACCTTGCAAATGGATTGGATGATCCGGTGGTGTAATAGATGCTTTATCTTAGCCTTGATAGGGATTGTACCGGGAATCGGCTCTTGCTAGTTCTAAGGCCTCTGTTTTGGGTTGTGGTTTAGTTGTCTGTTATGTTCACTAGGTCTAGTCACGTGTAGGATGTTCCGATCTAGCAGTGAAGCTGTTACTATCGTGGATTAGATCAATTAGATTTAATTGAAGCAGTTTTATAGTTATTTGCTTTATTTACCATATCTGGATACAATCAGATCCCATCTGATACCGGGACTCGATCGGCTCTTCAAAGCCGATGCAAGAGTCGTCCCGAGGAGCCGACCACGGCTCGGACTTACGTTTACACGTGTCTTTGTATGCAGGAAACTGTTCGGAGCATGTCTGCACCCTCCTGATCGGGTATAGGTCAGGTGGCACGCCCGGTTTTCACACATCCTCCGGGCGCGTGACAGAAATTGCGGGCCGTCGACGAGGGAGCAGTGCCTCTAGCGCCCTAGTAACCTTCCGGCTCTTCGTGTTGCCCGTCGCTGCTCGCCTGTGGGTTTCGACCGACAACACATTCTGGCACACCCAGTGGGACTCTCGGCAACAACATCCACTGCAACGATGACTGGAGCTCAAGATCAAGAACCCGCTCCCAAGCCCGTCACGTATGAAGAGCTTCCTCCTGAACACAAGAAGAAGTATGATGAGATCAAAGCTCTGCTAGAAGCCGATCTCATCGGCTCTTTTGAGAGGACTCGCAACCATGGCATCAGGTGGAAGGGGTTCTCTCCAGAAGGCGCTCTCGATAATGTAGATCTGTCTGTACCATCTGAAGAACGCACCAGAGCCCTGCATCAGGAGATGAACTACATGGTGGCCCATGCGCTTCATCGGCACTCTTAGAGCCTGATGAACGAACTCGAGCGCATGGCGCATTGCGTCATCCAGGAGATAATCAAGAACCAGTACTCTCCATCGGGGCCAATCCTGGGGAGTCACACAAAGGAAGCTGCACTGCATTCTAGGCCGCAACTGCCATTCTCATTTGCAGCTCCCAGACCACAGAGCTCGCCGATCTACGTCGTCCACAAGATCGGCGGTGATCCTGGAGAAGGCCAGTTCCTCACCGAGCCACCTAAGGAGATTCCGCACGGCTACACGTGCGCCTACATCCCTGACAGCGTCAGTCCAGCACGCTCGGTACAGATGGTGAACCCAGGAACTTCTCGAGCAGACGCAGAAAAACAAGCGTGGCTGGCAAAGTACGCTACCGGGCCGAGTGCTGAGCCATCGGCACCAGGAGTTCTTAGTGTGGAGCAGGTCAGTGCAATACTCAGAGACCAGTTCGGCATCCTGCCCAAGAGGAAACCGATCGGCTATTCCAAGCCGTATCCAAGCGACTATGACTTGATCCCACTGCCACCCAAGTATCGGCTTCCTGAGTTCACCAAGTTCACGGGCAGAGGGAGCCAGCTCCATCGAGCATGTGAGCCGATACTTAACGTAGCTTGGGATGATCTCAGTGTCGGATCCATTGAGGGTCCGGTTCTTCGGCCAATCCCTTACAGGCCCAGCTTTTGGATGGTATGCGTCACTAGCTCCGGATTCGATTCGGACTTGGAGGCAGCTTGAAGATCAATTCCATACCCAGTACCACTCGGAAGCTGCAGAAGCTGGAATTGCCGACCTCGCCCAAGTCAGGCAGAAGCGAGGAGAGACTGTGTCAGAGTACATACAGTGCTTTGGGGAGGTCAAGAACCGATGCTACTCGTCACGCATCACAGAGAAAGAGGCAGTCGATCTGGCTGTCCTGGGACTTGCTAAGCCGATCAAGGATGCGGCTTTTCAGTTGGAGCTCACGTCTCTGGCGCACCTGGTGCAGAAGCTTACAGCATACGAGCATTATCATCCTGAGCTGTACCAGGACAAGTTCAAACGCCATGTGAACATGGCCCAGGCGGATGAATCTGATGACTCGGGTGAAGAGCAAGAAGTGGCCTTGGCAGAGTGGACTCGGGGGGCAAATCCTGTCCCATGCAAGTGGATCAAGCAGCAGGGGCTTGTGAAGGGCTTCGACTTCGACGTGACCAAAATAGAGCAGATATTCGACCTGCTCCTCAGAGAAAAACAGCTGAAGCTCCCAGAAAATCATAAGCTACAGACGGCACAAGAGCTACAGGGAAGGCTATACTGCAAGTGGCACCACTCGTTTACTCATGCCACGGGTGAATGCAAGCAGCTGCGTCACCAGATCCAATCGACTATCGAGCAAGGCCGATTAATCCTGGATCAACACACTATGAAGGTGGACACGAAGCCCTTCCCACAAGCTAACATGGTGGAACTGTCAGACTTCAGGTCCGAGGGCCAGGATCTAGCATTCCAGATCAACATGGTGGGACCCATGCGCCGCCATGACAAGCAGAGGAGAGAGGCCGCTTCTGGCAAGCGGCCGCAGAATGAACACAAATTGGAACAGCAACATGTGACTGAAGAGCAAGTGCGTCACATCCGCAATCAGCTTCCAGCTTCTAATCGGCTTCTGGAAAAATACCAGTACCAGTACCAACTACGCCGCCAATACGAATCGGAAGAAGACGAGTACGAGCACCGCTCAGAAAGGACATTGGGGTGGCGCCAGGCTATACGCGACCACTGGCATTGCCCGTTCTTCAGGTACTGTTGGAATTCCGGCATGAGCCGATTACCTACTATAGATGATTGCTTGGAGTGCAGGCCTCGAGGACACCAGCAGGACAAGACATCAGTGTTCCGGCGTTTGGGGCCCAGAACACGTCAAGATGACCATGTGAGGTGCCCATCCGGGGGTGATTCAGAGCTAGAGGAAGAAGACAGGTACCATCGCCCACGGTGGTGTCCTGACGGGCTCAATCGGTCACAGAAGCGCAGAGTACAGCGCTTGCGCATTCTGGAAGAGGCAGAAGCAAAGTATTTGGACGTGCTGAGGAAAGCGTGTCCGGATCTCGCGGAGCAAGTCAGGCGACCGCAGAGGGAAGAGAGGCGCCCCCCAAGGAAGGAGTGGCGCCCCAAGCAGACAAAAGCCGATGAGAAGCCATCGGCTGATGTGAACATGGTGTTCGTGCTCCCGTCGGAGTTTCGAGCACCCCAACCGGAGGAATTGGCCATCGCGCAGCTAGATCTCGGCCCACGGCCAATCATTTTCGAGAAGCCCAAGGAGAAGAGCTACAAACACTTGAAGGGGTTATATCTCAAGGGCTTCATCGACGGCAAGCCTGTGAACAGGATGCTGGTCGACACAGGTGCCGCAGTCAACCTGATGCCATATTCTGTGCTGCGCCGATTGGGTCGTTCTTCTGCCGATTTGATCAAGACCAATGTGATGCTTAATGACTTTAATGGACAGCCATCAGAGGCGATAGGGGTTCTTAATGTGGAACTGACAGTGGGCCGCAAGACTGTACCGACATCGTTCTTCATCGTTAACAGCAAGAGTACATACACGGTGCTGCTTGGAAGGGACTGGATTCATGCCAACTATTGTATCCCTTCCACAATGCACCAGTACCTCGTCCAATGGGATGGCTATGAAGTAGAAGTGGTCCCTGCAGACGACTCCAGCGAGGTCTCGGTCGCAGATATGAACGCCTGGGATGCGGAAGGACAAGAGCCGATCTCAGGGATCGCCCTAGAAGACTGTGATCTGATCGAGGCGACAAAAAACGGACTGAGGCTGGTCTTATCCACTGGCCTCACAGAATAGATGCACCCTGGCTAGCCACGGGGTGTAATAAAAATAGAGAGGCCGGTCCCGGCGATCGGCCCCGAAAAATAGAAAAATTCTGTTTTTGGTCGGAATTGTTACATCATGTACACATGATGGCCTCCTCTAGTAGTTGGCCATCCATTGACTATTTGGCTCTGAGAAATAATAGAAGTATAGAAGTGGCCAGCCCGTGCGGTTGGCCAAATAATTTTTCTTGTCATCTCCCTGTGTTTGCTGCTGATCTTGTGGATAGTGAAGACTCGCTTGCATTCGCGGCTGATTTTTTAGATGACGACAAACTCGGATACGGGTTCACATCAGCTAATGATTTGGAAGAGGTTGACATCGGTCCTGGGGATAAGCCACGGCCGACATTTATCAGCAAAAAGTTGGATCCGGCTTTGCGAGAGGAGATGATTGCACTGCTAAAAGAATACCGGGATTGCTTTGCATGGGACTACACCGAGATGCCTGGACTGGATAGAAGCATAGTCGAGCATCGGCTCCCGCTCAAGAAAGGGTTTCGGCCGTTTCAGCAACGAGCACGTCAGATAAAGGCCGAAGTCCTAGAAGAAGTTAAGAAAGAGGTAGAAAAGATGCTGGATGCTGGGTTCATCAGGCCATGCCGATATGCAGAATGGATCTCTAGCGTAGTGCCGGTACAAAAAAAGGATGGCCGATGGCGTGTTTGCGTTGACTTTAGGGATCTCAACAGAGCAACACCAAAGGACGAATACCCGATGCCTGTTGCAGAGACATTGATCAACGCAGCTGCTGGCCACAAAATGATGAGTTTTATGGATGGCAATGCCGGTTACAACCAGATCTTCATGGCCCAGAGGACGTGAACAAGACTGCGTTCAGAGTACCAGGTGCAGTTGGCTTGTTTGAGTACTTGGTTATGACCTTCGGACTGAAAAATGCCGGTGCAACGTACCAACGCGCTATGAATTACATTTTTCATGATCTCATCGGCAAGCTGGTAGAGATTTATATTTATGATGTCGTGGTCAAGTCCAAATCAGCCACGGGGCATTTAGAAGATCTGCGTCAAGTTTTGGAGCGGACTCGGAGGTTTGGGCTCAAAATGAACCCGAAGAAGTGCGCTTTCGGTGTGTCGGCCGGTCAGTTTCTGGGATTCCTGGTGCATGAATGGGGAATTGAAATCGGCCTAAAGAGTCAAGAAGCTGTGAAGATGATGAAGCCGCCTACTACAAAGAAGGAGTTACAGAAACTCATCGGTAAAATTAACTTTGTCAGGCGATTTATTTCTAATCTGTCCGGACGCATTGAGCCATTTATGGGTTTAGTAAAGATCAAATCCGATGATGAGTTTCGCTGGGGGGCAGAACAACAACATGCTTTCGATGAAATCAAGGAATATTTGTCAAAGCCTCCAGTATTGGTTCCTCCTCAGCAAGATAGGCCGTTCTATGTGTACCTATCCGTCGGTGACACTTCCATTGCTTCGGTGCGAGTCTAGAAGCATGACGGCCAAGAGAGGGTGGTTTTCTACCTCAGCAGACACATGTTAGACGCCGAGACTAGGTATCCTAAAATCGAGAAGCTTTGTCTTTGCTTATACTTTACATGTACGAAGCTTCGCCATATTTTGCTTTCGGCGGAAACAATTGTTATATGCAAATCGGATGTCATAAAACACATGCTGTCGGCCCCTGTCCTTAAAGGCCGACTTGGAAAATGGATGTTTGCATTGTCAGAGTTCGATATCCGATACCAGCCTGCAAAAGCAGTCAAGGGACTAGCACTGGCGGATCTTGTTGCGGATAGGATCAGCACTGATATTGCTGCATTATTTATTCGTGCTTGGGCTATGTTCTTTGACGGATCGGCTTGTGATGATGGGTGCGGTGTGGGAATTCTGTTGGTGTCGCCTCGAGGGGTGACTTATTCCTTCTCCATCAGAATGACTGCCCCGTGCACCAATAATCTGGTGGAATATGAAGCCGTTCGCAAAGGGATGGAATTGCTTCTCGAAGCCGGTGCAGAAGCAGTGGAAATTTTTAGAGATTCGAAGCTGGTGATTTCTCAGCTCACGGAGGAATATAGGTGTGAGAGTGAGGTTCTTTTCCCGATATGGATGCAGTGCCGTGAGTTGATGTCACGATTCAGGTACATCAATTTCCACTGGATACGCAGGACTCTGAATAATGAAGCCAATGATTTGGCACAAATGGCTTCTGGTTACAAGGAGACAGCCGGTGGAGTCGAGGTGGAGGTTCAGTTTCTAGAACCTGGAGACTGGAGAGCTGATATCTTCAATTACTTGAAGGATTCGGCTCGGGGGGCACCAAGAAGGATAAGACTCAAGGCCATGAAGTATGTTCTGATAGGGGATGACATGTTCTACAGGACCTTGGAAGGACTACTACTTAAATGCCTAGGATCTTCAGAGTCAAATCGGCTCTTGCATGAGGTTCATGAAGGAGCCTGCGGTACTCACCAATCGGCTCATAAGATGAAATGGCTGATTAGGCGATCGGGTTATTACTGGCCCAGTATGCTGGAAGATTGTTTTTAAATATTACAAGGGATGTCAAGCGTGTCAGAGGTTTGGCAAAATTCAGATAGTGCCAGGATCAATGATGAACCCTATCATCAAACCCTGGCCATTCAGAGGTTGGGGCATGGATATGATTGGACAGATCAACCCGTCGTCTAGCAAGGATCACCAATGGGTCTTAGCTGCCACAGATTATTTCACAAAGTGGGTAGAGGCAGTACCCATGAGGTCAGTGGCGTCAAGAGATGTGATCAGCTTTGTCAAAGAGCACATCATTCATAGATTTGGGATCCCTCAGACCATTACGACCGATGGAGGATCGGTCTTTATATCGGAGGAGTTCAGAAAGTTTGCCGATGACATGGGGATTAAGCTGATCAGATCATCTCTATATTATGCCCAAGCTAATGGACAGGCTGAAGCATCCAACCAGAGCCTCATCAAGCTCATAAAAAGAAAGATCGATGAATATCCTAGGCGCTGGCATGAGGTGTTGTCAGAAGCTTTGTGGGCATATCGTATTTCGTGTCATGGGTCCACCAAGACATCGCCGTACCATCTAGTCTAAGGCCAGGATGCTGTGCTACCGTGGGAAATCACAGCCGGATCAAGGCGTGTTGAGTTTCAGAATGGTCTATCTGCTGAACAGTTTGCAGCCTTGATGAACGACAACGTGGAGGACCTAACGGAACTAAGACTTTGGTCATTGGAAAAGATCAAAGAAAATAAGGCTAAAGTCGCCCGTGCATACAACAAGAAAGTCAAACCTAATGATTTCCAGGTGGGAGACTTGGTTTGGGAGGCAGTATTGCCGTTGGGAACTAAAGATAAAAAGTTTGGTAAATGGTCTCCAACTTGGCATGGTCCGTACAAGGTTGATCAGGTTTTGCCTGGGAATGCGTACATGCTCGAGGAATTGGACGGCGTCAAGTTTCCTATTGCTGTCAATGGACAGCATCTGAAGAAGTATTTCCCGAGCATGTGGAAAGGCGAGTAAAGAAAAGCCGATGAGATCCATCTGGCTGCAGTGTAATAGGCCAACACGTTGAGTTGGCCGCAAAAAAAAATAAAAAAACACGAAAATAAATGATGATGACAGGCCAACACGTTGAGTTGGCCGGTAGAAAAAAAATGATGATGGTAGGCCAACACGTTGAGTTGGCCGGTAAAGAAAGATAGCCGATGTATA